>NC_091783.1:40687372-41312372 GCF_029378745.1 Bos indicus
CTGGAGAATAATTGGCCTTAGGGGTCCCCTGAGCAGGGACCAAAAGCGTGACATTTTTATTGCAGTAGTTCCTAAAAGACGACCTAACCTCAAGCATGGGCATCCCCCTCTATTAGAGCGCTTGAAATTTCCACCAGCTCATCATTTCGACCAAGGAGGAAAGGTGCTTGTTGAAATGTCATCTCTGGGAGCAGTGGCTCATTAAGTCATCTCAAGTATGACATCCCCAACTCGCTGTCACCTCCCTAAGTTGACATCCTTAGATGTCAGATCTCTCACTTCTAAAATGAAGATGTTTGATTCAAGAATCTATAGGTTCTCGCCAAATACTTAGAAAGCCTGAGGACTGTTACCTGAGTTCACTTGAGTTTGTCAGGTAGCATGGTGTAAAGGAATGAGACCTGCATCCGTAGGTCGTTTTTGATAGAGGAGGATAGGAGAAATGTCTCGAACAGTGGATCAATCTGAGATGCTGCCTCATACAGCAGGAAGGTGCTTGTTACAAGAAAGTGGGTATAGCAGGCATGCTGGAAGGATTTTAGGTGCTTCCTATGATTGTTCAGCTTTTGTTTCTTCCTGCCTCTGCTCAACTATGCACAGATAAAACCCACTTTTTTCCCCCTCGATATTTGGGGAAGAAGCTGCCAGCCATAGCAGCCACCCAAGTCTGCCGCAACTACACCATTTAGGCTGATATTTTTTGTTTAACTCTTGGCACCGTGGGTAGGCCTTATTTCAGGGATTTATACTGGGCACTTATTGTGTGCTGGGTACCATGCTGTTTGTTGTCGTTCAGTCGCTTGTCGGGTCCCACTTTTCACGACCCTGTGGACTGTAGCCCGCCAGGCTCCTCTGTCCATGAGATTTCCCAGGCAAGAACACTGAAGTGGGTGGCCATTTCCTTCTCTAGGGAATCTTTCTGATGCAGGGACTGAACTTGCGTCTGCTGCTTTGCAGGTGGATTCTTTACCACTGAGCCATCAGGGAAGCCTGGGTACCATGCCAAGAGGGTATGGTATTCTCAAAACTGTCCATGCTCAGTAGCTCATCAGAGCTTAGCTGAGATCACTGCTGGGAGCTTTGGTGGGTAAAGCTATCTCTGTTCCTAACAAAGCCAGGCCCCCTGAGCAAGGGCTGTGTGCACTGTCTTCTCTCTCCTCTCCCCACCCCTCCCTGTGCACACAGATGAGTGTGTGATAAGCTGCTTCAGCCATGCAGAAAAATCAGGTTGTCTTTTCCTGATTTATGCCTCGATGCTATCCACCTGTACTGAGATGTGCTCCATGCAAAAGCATTCCAGGTGGAGTGTTGGGTCTGTTAGGAAGGTGCTGAGTGTTTTATTATGTGATGTAGAGTCTTTAGACTTGGAGGAGGGCATGGCAACTCACACCAGTACTCTTGCCTGAAGAATCCCCATGGACAGAGGAGCCTGGTGGGCTACAGTCCTTGGGGTCGCAAAGAGTTGGACACGACTGGGCGACTAAACAAGCACAGCACAGAATCTTTAGAATGACCCTCTGGGGAGCTGTCCTGGGTCTCACTTCCAGGAAAAGGTGTGACTTCCCTTATGAACGTACTTTCTTCTTGTGGGCAAGGCGAATTGTATAACCCATCAAGTTTTCCTCTCTATGTTGGCTGTTTGGATGCCGGATTCAGATGTGTGGGCTGAAGGAGTTAGAACTTTTTTGAACAGAAAGCCTCAGCCAAACTGGACTTCATCAAACAGGATTTGTTGGCTTGTGCAAAGAGAAGGCTGTGGGTGGCCCGGTTGGTCCTGGTGGCTTGAGCCTTTCTCTCTAAGCATCTTTGCTGGGTGTTTCTAAGGAGTTACAGGCTGAATCCTCCAGCCCCAAGCCCCAGGGAAAGAGATAGTCCCTCCTCCAGCAGCACAGACCACGCCTCCCTGTGGTTCATGGCGTCAGCTCACATCACCTGTTCCCACTTTAACCTCGTGCCCTGCTTGGCCAGCACACTGGACCAGGCATGGGGTCAGCCCTCAGGAGCCATGGGGAATGAGAGTGTGGAAACTGGGGCTGCTCCATGGAGGCGTGGGTTCTGTTACCAGCTGGAGGGAGTAGCTGCTGACTGGGCCTAAAACAGAAAAATGCCCAGAGCCACCATCTCTGCAATAGAACCTGAATTCTGGTTCCTTTTCTTGGTCTTGGTCTCCTCTTCACTCATCTTGTGCATTCGTGCTAAGTTGCTTCCGTCATGCCCGACTCTTTTGTGACCCATGGATTTTAGCCCGCCAGGTTCCTCTGTCCTTGGGATTCTCCAGGCAAGAGTACTGGAGTGGGTTGCTGTGCCCTTCTCCAGGGGGATCTTACCAACCCAGGGGTGGAGCCGATATCTCGTAAGTCTCCTGCGTTGGTAGGTGGGTTCCTTATCGTTAGGGCCACCTGGGAAGCACTTGTCTCACCTTATTCTAATTTATCTTGCTGTTTTACGCATCATGATAAATTGATTGAATCTCTTGGAACTGGGTGGTGATAGCTGAAAATAATTGAGTTCCAAAGTCTTAGTGTCTGAGTCAGTCAAAGGCAGCTTTTGTGTGTGTGCATTTCTTTACATCCTGGTGACACGTGGAACAGTCTCAGCTCACTAACAGTGAAGAACATGGGTGTGGGAGGAGGCAGGGAGGGTTTTAGAGCTGAGCTCAGTAGTTTCTCAACTTACTTTTCAAAGCACCATGTTTTTTAGTAAAGTAAAATCTTACATAGGTAGAAAAGCATAAATATCTGTTGGTTAACAAAATTTGTTGTGGGCAGGTTTAAAAAGTGACCCTTCAAATTGGAGAAATAAGTGTTTGATGGACTACTACCCAGTAACAGATGCCCCCATATCTGATGGCAGAAACCAGGGGACCCCAACCTCATTGATCTAATGCCTGATGATATGAGATAGAGCTGATGTAATAATAATAATAGAAATAAAATACACGATGAATGTAATGTGGTTAAATCATCCTGAAGCCATGACTCGCCCTCCCCACCTGCCCCCTGCCATTGTTGATCAGTCGCTCAGTCGTGTGTAACTCTCTGCAACCCCATGGACTGCAGCACGCCAGGCTTCCCTGTCCTTTACCCTCTCCCAGAGCTTGCTCAAACTCATGTCCATTGAGTTGGTGATGCCGTCCAACCATCTTGTCCTCTGTTGCCCCCTTATCTTCGTGCCCTTCAATCTTTACCAGCACCGGGGTCTTTTCCAATGAGTTGGCTCTTCTCATCAGGTGGCCAAAGTATTGGATGCCCCCAGGTGTCCTGTCCACCAGGTCTGTGGAAAAATTGTCTTCCACATAGCTGGTCCCTGCCACCAGATAGGTTGGGGACCACTGGTGCACACTGTTTTTTGCACCTACTGTTTTTTGTGTTCTATGGATGGGGAGCGTGCCTGCTGGTCTGAACTGGGATTGTATGCTTTCTGTCTGTGTCTCTACTCAGCTGACCTTGGCTGGCCTCTCTTGACACTCTAAGGTTGGCTGGCTGCAGGCTGGTCTAGGTTTGGCTTTGGCTGGGGTGGCTGGGCTCCCCTCCCTGGGGTCCTCTGCAGGCAGGGTTTCCAGAGAGACAGCAGAGGGGGCCAAGGCCTCTTGACTTACTCTTGGGGAGGGCACATCGTCACTCCTGCCTCACCCTCTCGTCACAGTCACATGGCTAGCCTTGAATCAAGGGTGGGGGAACATACCTCCCCCTTGATGTATGGGGCAGTTGGGCCACATTGCGAAGGGTAGACGTGGACACAAGGGCAGGGCAGAAGCGGGGCCCCACACAGGGCCCCTGGGCCCTGCGTCCTAGGTGTTTCTTTGCAGAGCACAGTTGAGAAATCACTGGCGCGTGAAAAAAGGAAATATGGGATTGCAAGCCCTGCGTTCCAGGGCCCCTCCGCCACTGGCCATCCTCCGAGGGGAAGCCATTGAACTCGTGGAGCTCAGTTCCTTATCTGTAAAAAGGGTCATTCTGGGATGCTGTGGTTCAGAGGCTGGCCTCAGAGATCGCCTATGATAATGGATGCTCTGCAAAGAGACAAACAACTGTGTCCCGAGGTGTATTCTGGAGGGACTGATAGGCTGCTTGTACCTGAGTCACCCTGGCTGTGTCATTCATCCCTTGGGACAGTCCCCTGGCCTCTCCAAGGCTGGTTTCTTCATCTGTGGAGAGCAGTCCTGTGTCACCCCTGGTCACCCTGTGGACAGCACAGTGCCTGGTGTGTGAAACCAGTGGCCCTGTTCTTAGAGGCCAGTGACGATGGGATAAGCTTGAGGCTGTGTGCTTCCTTTAAGGTCTGAAAACCCCAAGGGGTGTGGTTCTGCAAGCCCCAGGTTTTCTTCCATTTCTGATCCAATTTATTAGCTTATTGCTCTGTCCTCGGGCTTCCCAGGAGGGAAAAGTGAACAGGAATATCACTGCCACACACTGCGGGTCCTGTATGTTAGTTACCTCCCGAAACTATCCTGTGGGGGGCGCTGTCACCTGATGGAGTTTTCTGGAGTTGAGGCCCCAACATTTCAGGATGTGGCACAGACAGTGGGTACAGCTCTTCGTGGACCCAGAGGACTCCATCCGTTCAGAGCCTCTGGGGCCCAAAGCACAAGTCGTCATTTTTAAGTGTGCTGACTTAGCGACTAAATGACAAATATTTGGTACAGTTTCTCATTTTGGTGTTAAAAGGGATTGTAAAGTTGGTACAACCCAGCAATGCACAGTAGTTTATAGCCTCTAAAATAGTAAATTAGAAGGAAAAGTACTCAGCTTTTTAGTGCCTGCATGTTAAGTTGCTTCAGTCATGTCTGACTCTTTGTAACCCTATGGACTGTAGCCCTCCAGGCTCCTCTGTCTGTGGGATTCTCCAGGCAAGAATACTGTAGTGAGGTGCCATGTTCTCCTCCAGGGGATCTTCCTGACCAGGGACTGAACCCATGTCTCTTTTGTCTCCTACATCGGCAGGTGGGTTTTACCACTAGTGCCCCCTGGGGAGCCCTTCTTAGTAACTTGTATGAAATGAATGGATTAGAGACATTGTCTGTACTTTTCACAAGCAGAGGAGGGGTGAATGCTTTCATCTCCAGGGTTTCAAATCCTCTAGAAAGAATTGTATTGTTGTAATATCCTATGTTTAGCATTTGGGGGTCGGATGGAGGTGAAACGTGTAAAGTCCTTTGCAAAGCTCTCGTCTGTGTGCACTCGTGGTCTTGGGCAAAATGCCACGAAGGTCAGTGAGGATTTCAGACCTTTCACTCCAGGTGCAGGTGAACAGGCCTTTGGACATTGATGTTAGTCACCTTTAGAACAAATTGCATTTGCTTTTAAGATTGGACAGAGACACAGAGAGCACACAGATCTGTATTTGAAGGGTTGAACATTCTCCAATGAGTCATCATGGCAAAGGACTATTTGGTATATGAAGTTTACAAGGGTGAGGTAGTTTGCTTATTTGAATCACTTTTTTTGCAATATTATGGGGGAGAATTATGCTGAAATAAACTGTGCATTGGGGTTTCCCTAGTGGCTCAGATAGTAAAGAATCTGCCTGCAATTCAGGAAACCTGGGTTCAATCCCTGGGTCAGAACAATCCCCTGGAGGAGGGCATGGCAACCCATTCTAGCATTCTTGCCTGGAGAATCCCACGGACAGAGGAGCCTGGTGGGCTGCAGTCCATGTGGTTGCAAAGTTGGACAG
Source organism: Bos indicus (assembly GCF_029378745.1). Lineage (NCBI taxonomy): Eukaryota > Metazoa > Chordata > Mammalia > Artiodactyla > Bovidae > Bos > Bos indicus. Next base: position 40,693,049 of record NC_091783.1, read on the forward strand.
GACTGAATCGATGTAGCATACATGCACAGTTGCTTTACATTGTTGTGTTAGTTTCCACTGACAGCAAAGTGAATCAGCTATTTGTATACATACATTCCCTCTGTTTTGTACTTCCTTCCCATTTAGGTCACCACAGAGCACTGAGTAGAGCTCCCTGTGGTATGCAGTAGGTTCTCATTAGTTAGCTGTTCTATACATAGTAGTGTGTATATGTCAATTGCAGTCTCCTGATTCATCCCACCCCTTCTCCCCACTTGGTGCCCATATGTTTGTTCTCTATACCTGTGACTGTTTCTGCTTTGCAAATAAGAATAACTTCTTGTTTATTCCTACACTTGGTGTCATGCTCCTGGGGTTTCTTTTCTTCCTTTTCCTCTTTCCCCCTCCATCTCCATCTCCTATAATGGGTGGGTTTTAAAAGAAGATGAGCCATCTTCTTTTATCTTCTGGGCCATCAGCCCTCTTCCTAAGGAGGTCAGGCTGCTTGGCTTCCTGTTTCTCCTCTGAAGGGTGAAGACAGGACAGAGTGTTGGTCCCAGCGGTGAGTGTGAAAGCACAACCACTGCCTTGCCTGTCAGGCACTTGTGGGTGCATTTATCGGCTTTATTTCTAATCAGCACAGCAGTACTTAAGGGTAAAAAGATTATACTACAACAAAGGGACAACTAATGCTTATTGAATACTTAAAGTGTCTAGGCATTATTCTAAGTGCATTTTATATGTATCACCTGGTTTAATGCTGATAAGCACATAAGTGACCCCCATTTTATAGGCTGGGGAATAAGCTCAGGGACTAAGCAAAGTGGCCCATCTTAGGCAAATTGCAAGGGTAAAGCTGGAATTTGACCTTGAGCAGCCTGAGTCTGAAACCACCAAGACCCAGAGCCTGCCAGTTCTTCATGTTGGAGGCAGTCACTCTGAACACCCCGTGGTTGTATCCTGCTTCTGTCTTGAACCTCTGGATCTCTTTGTGTCCCTTTGATTGGTCGGCTGGGAAGCCAGGAGGGTGGGTGGATGCTTCAGGTAGACAGGGCAGTGGCCCTGAATGACAGGATGAAGGACCAGGGGGGAACCCCAGCTCTCAGCAGGACTTTCCAGTCACTGGGTGGGCTTCATTCTGGAGACTCTGTTGTCATATCAGTGGCACAACTGGTAAAAATCAGAAACAAAACAAGGATTTGTTGCTGTTGTTTTTGACTCAGTCGCATCTGACTCTGCAAGTCCAGGGTCTGTAGCCTGCCAGGCTCCTCTGTACATGGAATTTTCCAGGCAAGAATACTGGGGTGTGGGTTGCCATTAGCTCTTGCTTTATAAAATCTTATTTTAGGGAAGTGTTTTCCCTGAACTGGGAGCCAATGCCAGTAAGTTCCAAGATCTGTGAAGCTCATGTGTTCAAAGAATTAAAAATAATCAGACACTTCCTTGTATGTTGATAAATTCACATCTGAAAAAAAATTGCATCATATGTTCATATAGTCAAGAAGGAGAGAATTTATTACCTGTGGTAATTACTGACTTTTACAAAAATCTTATAAAGACATCCATCAGAGACAGAATATAAATACCAAAGGGATTTGATACTGTCCATTGGCCATTTAAAACTCCATGAACATGCTTTTCTTTAATTGAGAGAAACTTGACCTACCTACTTTTTCTTTCTGAGCTGGTTATTTACATTTTATTTTTCCATAGAATATCATCCTGTTATAATATGTTTGAACTTGAGAGTCTTTTAGTGATGACTTACCAGACTTCTCTGCAACAAAAAATATGTATAAGATTGAAAGTTTAATTCTCTGTATTTTAATTTAATTCTATTTTAATTTTTAGCAACAGAAATTATGCTTACTGACCTATATTATTAAGTTGACAGCTTGATTACTTTCATTCCCAAAATGGGTCAGAGCAAAAAATTGGAAACCAGCTAGTCTCTAAAGGATTTATCGTCCAGTCCTGCACCTTCCCATTTGCTGGGAAGTAAACTGAGTGGATCACACCTGTTGTTTTTTAAAGGTCCCTTGTTTAAGCAAAATTAGGGAAATATTCAGAAGTTGTTCTGAAAGCAAATACTATTCATTTAATATACTTTAGTCAATGCATGCTTTAAATATACACATATATATGTAAATACACACATATATACATACTTTTTTTTGGTCAGACCTTAAAAATTTAACCCAATTAGCGAGTGAAACATATCTGTCATATGGATCAAAGCTGTCATTCAAATCAGCCTTACTTTCTATCAGGAAAGGTCTGCTGGTGCTGCCGCTAAGTCGCTCAGTCGTGTCCGACTCTTTGCGACCCCATGGACTGCAGCCTACCAGGCTCCTCCGTCCATGGGATTTCCAGGCAAGAGTACTGGAGTGGGGTGCCATTGACAATTTTTAATTTCAAGTGTGTTAATTTCCATTTTGAGGAAAAGATTTAAAAACAGTACAAAGAAATTATATGACAGATTGCAAAAAGCAGTTTAGTCAAGTTTAAAGTGATGTAGGTTTAATACAATTAATTATATTTTGTTATAAGTTATAAAGCCATGGCAAATCTATACTGCTTCTCATTAATTTATAGGAATGTAATATAATAGACACCCCAAACTGTGAGGTATTATAAATAGAGGATTAGGGTTAGAAAAGCATGCTGTTTTTCTGGTAAATGTGTGTGAATCTGTGTATTGAACTCTGGTGTTTTACCTCGGAATAAAGAACTGTGGACGTACTTTCAAAAATAACTACATCAATTTCTGAAAATTTCAGATTTTCCTGTGGATGTAAAAGAGAGAAGTATATGCTACTTGAAATTGATGCAGCAGCAAACTAAAACAATACATGTTTTTGTTAAGAGAAAATATTAAATATTTTGTTGGGATTGACTTTTATTGGAAACATTGCTTTATGAAGAAATGTTTGATAAAATGGATATTAACTGTTTTACTGTGTAATACAAATAGACTCTAAACTAAATCTGATGGATTTTTATTTGTAAATTTTTCCTGTATAATTTGAAAAATTTAGAAAACGTTAAAATTATATTGAAAAGAATCAGTGCCAGAAATGTCCACACTTTTACTTGTTTGACTATTGTTTTATTTCCAGCTAATGTCATGCTTGAGTGTGACTACATTTGCTAAAAAAGAATCATTACATTTAAGTACATTTAAAAGTATTTATTGCATTATTATTTACTGGTATAGTTTTTTGTTTTTTTTTTTTTAATTTCACTAAGTTTTGGCTCTAAAGTGAGTTCTCTATGGTCAAGGGAAAGAAGTTGTGTGATCATTAAAAGTTTATAATATATCTGATTTTATAACATTCTACAAGGGCTAAACTATTCTCTCTCTAGTACATTGTTTTACTTTTAAATGAAATGTGGATACAACAGGGGAAGTCATAGAGCGCTCCAGAGAGTGGCTGGGGTTTGATTCATCATTAAAAGAAGGCTTCCTTTCCTTGACAGTCACAGCTCACATTGTTTCTTTGAAGCGTGGATGTCTTTATACTAGAAAGATGCGCCTTCCTTTGGTAAGGTGTGACTCTGGAGAAAGGGCAGGCAGGAAGGAGGACCTACATGACGCTAGAATGGCTGTCGGTGCCCTTTTCCCATCAGTGCTCTGTACCCCTTGGTGCTCTGTGGCCTTAGCTGGCAGGGGGTGGGCTGGAGGGCTGGGGTCCCTGCTCAGTGACTCTGTCGGGATTCTGACACTGAGACTGAACAAATGATGGGGCCAGGCCCCATGACTGGGGTTCTGTAGCCTTTATCTTTCTAGATAGAGATATTAATTTTTAAAAAAGACAACATTTTTGTTTTTATTTTTTAATTAATTTTTATTGGTGTATAGTCTGCTTTACAATGTTGTATTCATTTCTGCTGTACAGCAGAGTGAATCAGCTATGTTGTTGTTGAGTCACTAAGTCATGTCCCACTCTTTTGTGACCCCATGAACTGTAGCCCACCAGGCTCCTCTGTCCGTGGGATTCTCCAGGCAAGAATACTGGAGTGGGTTGCCATTGCCTCCTCCAGGGGATCTTCCTGACCCAGGGATCGAACCCATGTCTCCTGCTTGGCGGGCAGATTCTTTACCACAGCGCCACCAAGGGAAGCCCAAATCAGCTATGTTTGCATCTATCCCCTCTTTTTTGGATTTCCTCCCTATTTAGATCACCACAGAGCACTGAGTAGAGTTCCCTGTGCTAAACGGTAGGTTCTCATTAAGTTATCTAGTTTATGCATAGGGGCTTCCCTGGTGGCTCAGCCAGTAAAGCGGCTGCCTGCAGTGTGGGAGACCTGGGTTTGATCCCTGGGTTGGGCAGATCCCCTGGAGAAGGAAATGGCAACCCACTCCAGGACTCTTGCCTGGAAAATTCCATGGAGGCTACAGTCCATAGGGTCATAAAGAGTCATACATGACTGAGTGACTTCACGTTCACTTTATGTGTAGTATTCATACGCATTTCCCAATCAAAAAGACAATGTTTTAGAGCAGTTTTAAGTTCACAGCAACACAAAGAGGCAGGTACAGAGATCTGTCCTATGTTTCTGTCCTTGCACATGCGTGGCCCTCCCTTGGCTCCCACCCAGTGGTACTTTTGTTACATTGGATGATTTTGCACAAACAGATCACTATCACGCAAAGTCCGTAGTTTACACGAGGATTCCCTATTGGTGTTGTGTGTCCTGTGGGTTTTGACAAATGTGTGGTGACATGCTTCTTGCAGTTACAGCATCACTGACCTAAAAGTCCTCTTTGCTCTGTCTTTCTCTCCTTCCCCCAACAGGAAGAGGTAGAAATGTGGCTGGTGAGCTTGGGTTTACAGTAACTCCATCCTGGTCTTGACTGAGTCTGTGACTTGACAAATATTTTATGTCTCTCTGCTTCAGCTCCTCCTCTTGAGATGCAAACAGGTCATTATGACTTAAAAATAATTCAGATGTTAGGACTTGAGCTTCTGAGTCATGAATAATTATACATGAAAACCAAACAGTCAACTCGTGATTTGACCTGAAAGAATCTTGCAAAAACATTACTTTCCCATCGTGTAACTTAAATTTCCAGATGATTGGCAGTTTCCAGTTGAATTCTCACAACTTCGAGGGAATAAGAGGCCCCGGGGGTCTGTGGCCGTCCTTCTGACAGCCTGTGTGTCTCCAAGGCTCTGTGTTTATTTGAGATTTCCTTTCCACTTTATGTGGTCTTTTTGATGTTTCTTTAGTGGGACATGGCTGGGAATTGTCTTACTACTCAGACCTTGAAGCGCAGGTTAAATGGTTTGTTCAGGCCCTAGAGAAAGCCAGGGGCCTGATCTCCCTGAGTTCTAAAGCCAGGTAGCAAAGCTTTTGTGAACCTGCTATTTGGGAAAATGATAAGCATATTATCCCTTTACTAAGAGGAAGACAAATTTCTCGTTGAATTGCTTTCAGAAAATAGAACACCAGCAGCTAGTCATTTTTTCAGTGATTTTCTTCTGTTGTCGTTCAGTCGCTAAGTTGTGTCTGACCCTTTGCGACCCCATCGACTGCAGCATGTTAGGCTCCCCTGTCCTTCACTGTCTCCCGGAGTTTGCTTGGATTCATGTCCATCGAGTCGGTATTTATAATGTCCTTTGAGTGGGACTGGAAAACATGGTAGAATGGCGGGCTATCTGAGGTCAATCCGTGGGCCCCAGTTGTTTCCAGGTGGTGCTCCTCTAAAGCACAGGTCTCTAGAATGTGTACCCTTGAAGTGTGGAAAGATGATGCATTGGGATGCAAAAAGAGGGGACATAATTAAAATATGAAAAAAAATCAATCCTAAGGGCATGAGTAGCAATATATGGAGAATCCCCTGAAAGCAGATTTGGTAAAGCATTATTTAGAGTTGTGAAAAGTTGGGAACTGCTGAAATATCCAACAATAGAGATTGATTAAGTCATGATCTATTCCTGTGATAGGATGTCAGATAGCCACTAGGAGCGATGACAGAAAAGAATGTCTAAAGACGTGACATGATCAGAGTATGGAGATGTGAGACAAAAACCAGTGGTAAAATCAGAAAGTGCTAGTCGCTCAGTCATGTGCTACTCTCTGCACCTCCATGCACTGCAGCCTGCCAGGGTCCTCTGTCCATGGAATTCTCCAGGCAAGAATACTGGAGTGGGTTGCCATTCCCTTCTCCAGGGGATCTTCCCAACTCAGGGACTGAAGTCAGTTCTCCTGCATTGCAGGAAGTGACAAAATCGTGTCTATAGGATAATGCTGATGTTATCAAATGATTCAAAATATTTATTTTTCAAAATTTTTATTAAAAAAAACCCAAACTATGGGAACGTAAAAAAAGAAACACAAGCCAAGATGTTAATAGTGGTTCTTTCTGGATAGTGGCTATATTGGTATTTTTGCTTTCTTTTAATTCTTCTTTGTTTACTTTATTTCCTTAGATGTATTTATATATCCTCTTGTGTTGGGAGAAAGTTATTGAAAATAGTCGTTAGGTAAGAGTTGATGCCATAAGTAATGAACTCAGTAAAGAAGTGTGATGATTTGGAAAGTATGAACCGGCAGAGAGGAACCGAACAGGGAAAAATTCTCAGAGGACGCCATCTACCTCCATTCTTCCTTGCTCTAAAATGTACACAACGCACACGGTAGAGAGGTAGGTGTGAGAATGTACCGCAGTGTGATTTTTAAAACAGATCGTACCCATAGCCAGCTGTCTCCTAATCCACACTTGGCTGGCTTCTCCCCTGGAATTGTTTCTTTGCTGGAGTGTTAATGGATTGGTTAATTTGTGAGCAACATTCCTAATTGTATTAAATCTCTACAACCTTATTAAGCATTTGTGCAGAATTAGATCAGAGAACTTGGGGAAGCAGTGTGCCAGTGGTCGGAGGGAGGGAGGGAAGGGGAGAGGGAGAGAGAACCGGGCTAACAAGTGGGTCTCCCCCCAAAATAAAACAGCACAGAGAGAAAACCCCACTGCTGTAAGTTCAGCAGGATTCCAAGGCACATGAAATAGCCTCCTTGGTGTAATACCACTAACGCGAGAGAGAGACAGAATAGAACACCAGAGCCAGCTTGTTCTTTTTATTTAGATCTGTTAGGGTTTACTTTTATTTGGGGAAAAAGAACAAGAACTAACAAACTTTGAGGAGTCTTAGGTTTCCTGGTTGCCTGTGTTTATATTTAGATACCAGGCTACATGTATTCTGTGCTTAAAAAGAATCAGTTTCAGAAAATAGAGCTGGACCATGTCTATTTTGAAAACTAAAGCCTCAATGGACTGAAATATATGGCTTTTTAAAATTTTGCATTGGAATATAGCTGATTAACAATGTTGCGGTAGTTTCAGATGCATAACAAAGGGACTCAGCCATACATATGCATGTATTTATCCTCCCCTAGACTCCCCTCCCATCCAGGCTGGCATCCAGCATTGAGCAGAATTCTCTGTGTTACACAGGAGGTCTTTGTTGGTTATTCATTTTAAATATAGCAGTGTGTGCATATCCATCCCAAATTCCCTAACTGTCCCTTCCCCCATCCTTCCCCCTTGCTCAGCAACCCTAAGTTCCTTCTCTAAGTCTGTCTGTTTCTGTTTTGTAAATAAGTTCATTTGTATCATGTCTTTTTAGACTCTGAATATGAGATGTCATACAATTTTTCTGCTTCTCTGTCTGACTTCACTCAGTGTGACAAGCTCTAGGTCCGCTCACGTTGCTGCAGGTGGCATCATTTCATTCTTTTTGATGGCTGAATAATATTTCATTGTCTATATGTACCAAATATGTGTGTGCATGCCCAGTCGTGTCTGACTCTTTGCAACCCTATGGACTATAGCCTGCTAGGCTCCATGGGATTTTCCAGGCAAGAATACTGGAGTATGTTGCTATTGCCTCCTCCAGGGGATCTTCCCTACCCAGGGATCAAACACACGTTTCCTCCTTAGCAGTTGGATCCTTTACTACTGTGCCATCTGGGAAGCCCCTATATGTACCATATAAACTGCATTTTAAAAACCATGGTTGGCAGCTAGTTTCTGCCAACCAGGGAGATGGATTTGGCTTCTGAGAATGCTTAGTGCACCTTCCAGCAGTGGCTTTGGGGAGGATGGATGAGGAAGCTTTAACATTGACTTCCAGACATACTGACTATGTCCCATTGCTTATCTGGAACAATTGGTTATCTTTTCCCCCCAATGTTGAACGTTTATTGCTTAGAATTATTGCAATAGTAATGGAAATCCAAGTAAAACTTTTTAGCAGCCTTTGGTTTGATTTCAAGCTATTGATATCCTTATGTACTTTAGCACTTTCAAAGTGAGAAATAATGATGTACTTTTTAGGATGAAGATGATTCAAACTCAGAAGCAGTCAGAATTTTTACTTCATTGATGGTCCCACAGTACCTCACTCAGAGTGTTTGTGGTTTTAAATTGGATGGTCCCACAGGTTTTAAGAGTCACCTGAAAAGCAGAAAAATAAAGGCTATCATTCATTTTAGAAGTTTGCATAATCATGGTTTTGCTGAAAATAAGGCAGAATAATAAGGAAAGAAAAGCGTGTGGGAGGCTGCCTCCCCAGCTCCTGGGAGCTCAGCAAGGTGTGTCTGTTGCACTTGTTCGGTTCCCGAGTCCGACGCTCTGCGACCCCGTGAACTGCAGCACACCAGGCTTCCCTGTCCTTCACAGTCTCCCAGAGTTAGCTCAAACTCATATCCATTGAGTTGGTGATGCCATCCAACCATCTCATCCTCTGTCATCCACTTCTCCTGCCCTCGGTCTTTCCCAGCATCAAGGTCTTTTCCAATGAGTCTAGCGCCTTGCATCATCAGATGGCCAAAGTATTGGAGCTTCGGCTTCAGTATCAGTCCTTCCAATGAATATTCAGGGTTGAATTCCTTTAGGATTGACTGGTTTGACCTCCTTGCTGTCCAAGGAATTCTCAAGAGTTTTCTCCAGCACCGCAATATTAAGCATCAATTCTTTGGCACTCGGAGTCCTTTGTGGTCGACTCTTAACATCTGCACATGGACTACCAGAAAAACCGTATCTTTGATTATATGGACCTTTGTTAGCAAGTGCTGTCTCTGCTTTGTAGTCTGCTGCACACCAGGTCAGGAAATCTGCAGGGGTGCTCCTGAAGTGTTTCTCTCTTCCCCAGGCAGGCTGTGCTGTTTCCTCTGCCGGGATGCTGTGGGGATGGCCCTGCCTTGGTTGCTGTGAGTGCCAGGTAGCCTCGTGGCCCCTCTCTTCACCGCCTGTTCATCCTACCTACTCTGGACCATCTGGACCTTCTCTGCTCCTGACATGGGGAGCATCACACCCAGCTACTGGCTCACACCCATCACAGAGGCCTGGGAAGTGGCTTTATATTTCAGCCCCTGCTCTGGGGCTGTCGGTGAATTGGCCTGACCTGTGCAGTCAACAGGGTCCTAGAATCAGGGAGTTAAAAGATTAGAGAGTGTGTTGTAAAACAGATTTAATTAGTAAATGCAAAGGGGTGTGTGTGTGTGTGTGTGTGTGTGTGTGTGTGCGCGCGTGCGCGCGTGCACTCATGAGAGAGAGCACGTGCTCTGGAGAAAGGGTTTTAACTGCAGATAAAAGGGCCATTTGCTTAGGAGCCCTTCTCTGGAAGGATGCAGAGGCAGAGAGATGCTGGCAGAACTTTCCATGTTTGTGAGAGGTCAGCAGGGGTGTGGCTTCCCTAAGCACCTGGATCTGAACGTTTCCCAGACATGTACAGCAGGTTCCGTCTGGTCCTTGCAGATCTTCTAGGTCCTTATAAAGATATGAACACATTTCATGTTGTTGTTCAGTCAAATATACAGGATGCTTCCTGGAATAAAAGCGGTGGCAAGGAAAGAGTGCTGACCGACCGCTTGGTTAATAATTGCTGGTATGGAGCATTCTGTTACTTTGCCTTTTGCCTCTTAATTGGCTGAGAATTAATAAACTCCTGGTTGGTTTCAAGGGCACAGCCGGTTTTTAATGGTCATGCAGAAATTTCAGAAAGAAAGCTACAGAATTAACATAATAAATAATTATTGCTTCCAGAATTTTTTTTGTTGTTAGGATTATAAAATGTTAAAAAGCAAAGCCTCTTGAGCGGAAAGTAATGGCCCTGACAAGCAGGGCAGCGGCAGCATTCACAATGAGGCCGATCTTCCCTCAATGTCAGGCAGATTTGCGTCCCCCGGAAACGTTTCCTCACATTATGGAAATGTTCTCTTCCCATCAACAGTGGAGAATGAAACTTCAGGCTTCTAATTAATCTCAGCTGACGTTTGATTTCATATCCAAGTTCAAGGCAGGAGGTGGAGTGGTCTCCCTCCTCCCGCCATGTCCATGACCACAGGCAAATTTCTCCATTAATGTCAGACTGCATCTGTATGTCTCATTGTTACTGTCACACGTCAGTCCTTAATGCATTAGCAGTCACTTCCGCCCACTTGCTACCCGCTCGCTCCCTGCTGGAGGAAAAGCATGGCAGGAATCTTATTTTGGAGGCCTTTAACCTTGAACCTCTATGTTCACGGCATAAAGAGCTTACTCAGATATAATGCATTATAGATGATAACTTGCTCATACATTTTCTTCCAGCTGTGAATCACAGCAGTTTGGTGAGAACGGCCCTACATCCATAGTTCACAAATGTGGGAACCAAGATTCAGAAAACCTATGGGCTTATCGGGACTTCCCTGGTGGCTCAGTCGGTAAAGAATCTGCCTGGAACACTGGAGACCTCAGTTCGATCCCTGGGTTGGGAAGATCCCCTGGCGGAGGGCATGGCAACCTACTCCAGTGTTCTTGCCTGGAGAATCCCCAAGGACCGAGGAGCTTGGCAGGCTGCAGCCCACGGGGTTGCAAAGAGTAGGACATGACTGAGCGACTAAGCACAGCACAGCACAGCATGGGGCTTATCTAAGGTTTCCTGGTAAGTAAGTGGTGGACCTGGGATTTGAACATGTAATGTCTCGAATCAGATGGAATGCTTTTGTTCCTAAGAGGGTTAGAGAGCGCCTTCGAGGATAGAATTATCTTCACCATGTCTGTTTCTGATAGCCCTCTCACCTCTTCCCAAGTCTAGTTCTTGGATATTAGGGAAGCACTAGACATTTTTCATTGTCCAAAGGGGAAAAAAATCAGATGTATAAAAGAAATGTTAAAATCAATTCATTAATTTGAAGTAGGACATTAAAGGATAAGAAATTTACTAATGTAAGAGGGAAAAAGAAAGATGGATGTACCATAAGCTTAGTGTTGTGAGTTCCCTGGCTGTCAGGGAAAGAGGGAAACTCAGGTGGTCTTGATCTGGAAGAGGAACCTTTCTTCTGTCCTGCTTCTGGATTTCTTCCGAGGGCTCCGTGTCAGCAGACCGAGCGATGCAGCAGGACCATCCTTCTCATGGACAGTTCCAATGTCTTTCTGGCAGCATGGAGCAACAAGTATAGTTTATCAGCCTGACCTCCTGATTGAAGGAATAACTGCAAACAAGCCAGAGAAAGCTACTCTATGGGAGGTGGAGATGATGTCTGGCTGATGTGAGTGAGGGTCAGATCATCAGCATCCCTCGCAGAGGGAAAAGTAGCTTCTTTCTCAAGATGATCCTTGAAGCCCTCTTCTCTGTGCTGGGTTTTGACAGCCATGAGCTCGGCAGCTCTGTGGCTGTGGGCTGGCCTTCTGGAGCCTTCCCGGTCTCTGAATGGCCAGGCTGGACTTGGGTGGGAGCCGGGGTGCCCTAGAGGGGCAGACAGGGACTTGGCAGTGATCCCAGATCACCCCACCACTGCAGATGGCAGGGCTGGGTTGGCCAGGAGGGCTGGGAACAGGCGGTCACCCCCATGAAGTGTCAGAACTTAAGGCAACAGCAATTCCTTCTTGATGGGGCTCTAGGGAGGACTTGGCTGCAGACAGCCCCTCCAGGAACAAAACGGTGACCTGCGTGTGGAACGGCTGTTTTACTGGCTCTTTAAAAGTGTTGTTTAGCGGCTAAGTCGTGTGTCCAACTCTTTTGCAACCCCCTGGACTGTAGCCCACCGGGTTCCTCTGTTCATGGGATTTTCCAGGCAAGAATACTGGAGTGGCTTGCCATTTCCTTCTCCATTATGTGTTGGGGAATGTCTATCAAACAGTGACTTCTGTTCTGGCGTAGTTACTGTTGAGTGCTTTTGGGAGGCATAATAATTAGGCGAAGGTTGTTTGGGAACACCTGTGGGTGTCAGTGTCATCCTAGGAGATACAGCCTTGCATTTAGATGCTTTTTATCCCACAGTGAAGTCTCTGGTTGGGCTTCTCTGGTGGCTCAGCAGTAAAGAATCCACCTGCCAAACAGAAGACGCAGGTTCAATCCCTGGGTTGGGAAGATTCCCTGGAAAAGAAAATGACAACCTATTTCACTGTTCTTGCCTGGAAATCCTGTGGACAGAAGAGCCTTGCCAGCTACAGTCCACAGGGTTGTGAAGAGTTGAAGACGACTTAGCAACTGAGCACGCACGTTTGAGAGTCTCAGGTGGTTACATGTGTAGAAGGGTGTGGGGGCCAATACTTTCAATAGCAGTGTTACTCTCTCTGCATTTTTCATATGTTCACTGTCAGTCATAGATGGAGGGCCTCCCATGACTGTGTAATAAATGCTTCTGGTCACGTTTTGGGGCCCTCGCCCTGTTCTGCTATTCATCTCTGAATATTTGAATTACGTCTCCTATCCTGAGGCCGCTTGAAGCAGTCTAGTCTTCACTTACCAAGGTAGTAATTAAACGTAATGTTTTCATGGTCTTGCAGCTTTCATTTTTTCCTTTCCCCCCAAACTAATTGTGCCCTAAAAAAATAATTCCATGAGATTTGTAATAGCTCTCACATTTTACATTAGGGAAATATACTTAGGCCTAGCAGGTAACTGGTAACTGGCAGAGCCCAAGATGTGAACACTGGCTTTTGGGGGCCACACCCAGTATTCTTCCCTGGGCCCCACAGAGAATATATCAAATAAAGATCACGGGGAAATTTTCCCCGTTCTCCGTTACAGACTAGTAGAATTAATGCTCATGAGTTAAAGTGTCAGATTCAAGTATTTTACTTCTAAATGATTAAAGATACTGAAATGGAGACTCAAAAGTGAACAAAAGTAAATTGAAATGTAATAAATTATTTTGAGTTACTTAAAAAAATTATTGTATTTTCTTTCTAGATGTCCAGTTATGGAATACTTTTCCACTTCCTATTTAGCCCTCAATTGGGAGTAAATATATAAAATATTGTTATAAATATATAAATATCCTTGATACTTGAGGTAGATAAGCTTTTTTTTTTTTTATCTTACTGACAAAGGTGACTTAGTTAAAATCCCATTTGCCATTTTTAGAAAATGACCTGATTTCTCTCTCTCATTTTGGAGATAAACTCTAGAGTATTGTTATTTCTTTCCATCTGTAGACGTTTTCCGAGGTGTTATGTTTCTTCCCCTAATAAGTAGGAGGGTGCTTCTTGGTCATCCCAATGCAGGTTCTCACCAGACAGTCACCTCGTTTATAATTAGGTTAATTGTTTTTAATTCAACTTGATCGTCTTGTGTCCCTAATCCCTAGAATGACGTGTAGCATGGATAGGAGACTAATTTCTTCAATAAGTGAATGAGTTTCATAAATTATTGCATTGGGCAGCTCCCCCTTTACCCTAAAACATCTCTAGTAGAAATTTCATTATGTAGATAACCTTTTAAAATGCACTTGGCACACATACTTTGAATTTAAATCTTCTAGGAACATTTTTATTAGAATAATTTCTTTAATTTATTTCTTGACTCTTTATATATTGTACAGTTTCTTTCCCCTTTAACTTCTTTTTGTTAAAAATAATATTTCTTTTTTCACAGAGCAAGTTTGGAAAACAGTCGGAATTACAGGAAAAAGAAAAAAGTTTATAATGTTGCCACTTATCCTTACCACAATTCAGTATTTTTCTTTCTAGTTTGTTTGCAAATTGTGAGTGTGTTTTTAAGGATTAGAGTCATGGAAATTCCATCTTTTTTTTTTTTTTTATCTTAACCTTAAATGTGTTAACCTTAGTGTTAGTCACTCAGTCATGTGATCCTATGGACTGTAGCCCACCAGGCTCCTCTGTCCATGAGATTCTCCAGGCAGGAATATTGGAGTGGGCTGAAATTTCCTTCTCCAGGGGATCTTCCCCTCCCAGCGATTGAACCTAGGTCTCCCACATTGTAGGCAGACTCTTTACTGACTGAACCACTAGGGAAGACTTAAATTAGCCTTAAATAATCTTAAACTATTTTCTATATATCCTTAAAACTTAAGACAGGGGATTAATCCCCTGATGGTCCAATCGTCAAGACTGCAAGGGTCAAGGGTTTGATCCCTGGTCAGGGAACTAAGCTCCTACATGCCATGTGGCATGACTAAAAGTAGGGGAAAAAAAAAATTAAGGAGACACTTGAGAGCCTGTTTCCACAGCTTCATACTACTCCTTGCTATTGAAGTGTGTTTTTACACATTCGTGAACACCAGCATGTTCAAAACCTGGAACAATGTATTTCTAAATACACTGCATTTACCAACAGGGATATTTTTCATTTTCAAAATTAGCCTTTATCAAAAGGCTCCTTTTGAAATTAATGAGTTTTAGATATCACATTAGATCAGATTTTTAAATGAAACAAAAGCTTGTATTTGAAAAACTTCTATTTATACCAAAGTAAAACAAAATGATGCGAAGAGCCTACTCATTGGAAAAGACCCTGATGCTGGGAAAGGTTGAAGGCAGGAGGAGAAGGGGGCAACAGAGGGTGAGATGATTGGATGTCATCACCAACTCAATGGACATGAGTCTGAGCAAGCTCCAGGAGATGGTGAAGGACAGGGAAGCCTGGCATGCTGCCGTTCATGGTGTCGAAAAGAGTCAGACACAGCTTAGCGACTGAACAACAACAACAAACAAAATGAAATTCTTTTTATCTTAATCAGAATATATATAGGCTGATGGTTTTTGTTTCTGAGCTCAGAATCACCAAGAAAATCTCTTGGTTTTGCAGAGCTCAGAATGTGTATTTCCCACAGCCAAGTGCCTTCTCGTGAACAGCAGGGCTCAACACTGTGTCCCTGTGTTTATCTAACTGGAATCTGAGTGCGGTGCTGTGATGCGCTTCCAAGTTGTGCATACTTTCATAGGAATGAACACAAACATAATTATGAGGTTAAGATAAACCTGTTTGGTGTTCACAGAACTGTCTCTACTCATCCTGTCTACATGTGATTATTGAGCGCCTGCTATATCCTCAGTTCAGTGCTTAGTTCATTCAGGGGAGAGAGAGGAAATTAGGATCTCAGAATTTTCCAGAATTAAGTAACATTATCTTTCAGTCTTTTTTGCTTACTCAACTTTGGCCTCGTGTTAACTTTTTTTTTTTTCTGCTAAACATTGCTATTATCTTAGCATTGTTTTTTGTTGACTGGTTCTGTGGCCTGAGAATTCAGTTTGGAACCTTTATTTATTTATTTAAGCAACCTAGGGCAAAGCAAACAACTGTGTGTCCAGTTGGTATGGTCACCAATTTAAGATAATTTATACCCACTTACTTCCCCTAGTGGGGAAAATGGCAACCCACTCCAGTATTCTTGCCTGAAAAATCCCATGGACAGAGGAGCCTGGTGGGCTGCAGTCCATGGGGTTGCAAAGAGTCAGACATGACTGAATGACTAAGCACAATCATACCCACTTACTTAGCCGTCAAGTCTCTTTCTTAAAGCTCTGTATTCCTTGTAAGGGACCTTCACGTTGTTGGAACTCTGCACTTGTTAAATCATTAAGTTTGGGGCCAAACAGAAATATTCTGTCTAATTTTTGCCATTCCCAAACACAGTGGCCTTCTGTGGCTCAAGCAGTTTAATCAAGTGTTTAGAATTTCTTGGCTTCAACCTGTTTCTGAGGAGTTTAACTCAGCTTTTGTTGAGAGAGGTCCTTCTTTAGTCACTATGCGGCTTTTGTAAGTCTGATAAGAGCTGGTAAAGAAAAGGAGCTTTGAAGTCTTGATTAGAAAATAAGATGCCTCCTTGTGCTTTAGGTTTTCAGAGGTAACTAAAATACATATTTTAAATTGCTGCAGGGCCTTATTCAAACTTGAAATAAAAAGTGGCTCCAGGGGGTGGGAGAGAGGGATAACTTAAGACGTTGGGATTAACATATACACGCTGCATGTATGCTCAGTCCCTAAGTCCTGTCCGACTCTTTGAGACTCCGTGGACTGTAGCCTGCCAGGTTCCTCTGTCCATGGGATTTTCTAGGCAAGAATACTGGAGTGAGTTGCCATTTCCTTCTCCAGGGGATCTTCCCAACCCAGGGATCAAACTCGTGTCTTCTGGTTGGCAGGCAGATTCTTTACCACTGAGCCACTAGAGAAGGACCTACTATATTGCATAGGAATACCTGTTATATTACTATATTGTATTCCATTAATAACCTATAATGAAAATAATCTGAAAAGAAATATATATTTATTTATATAAAACCAAATCACTATGCTATACATTTGAAACTCTCATGACATTATAAATCAACTATACTTCAATTAAAAAAACGGCTGTACTCCTAGACAGATTGAATTTGTAATTAGGAGCTGAATTGCTAAAGGTATAACATGGCTTGTATTATGAGAATTAATGCTGGTCTGATTAGTCTCAAATGTTCCTTCAGGTTGCCTCTATGGTTGTAAGTTTAATAACAAGTACTAATATGAAGGTGGGGGGAGGAAGGAGAAGGTGGGATGTAGCATGGCGTATGTAAAATAGATGGCCAGTGGAAATTTGATGTATGACTCAGGGAACTCAAATGGGGGCTCTGTAACATGCTAGAGGGGTGGGAGATTCAAGATGGCGGGGACTTATGTATACTCATAGCTGATTCACACTAATGTCTGGCAGAAACCAGTACACTATTGTAAAGCAGTTATCCTTCAGTTAGAAACACATACATTTAGAAAAGAAGTACTGTTAATTTACGGAGATTTCACTGTCTAACTGGGACCCTCCCATCTTTTCCTGGACCATTGCAGCAGTTGTCCCAATTCCTGGAGCAGAGTTTCTCCAGCCTCAGGGTTCACAGTGTGATCTGGGGAACACGGAGTGCTGGACCGCTCTGGATTCAGGAGGCTGGGAGGGGACCCTGGAGAAGTTACAGCTGTAAAAAGCAGTCCAGGTGACTGTGAAGCCCTCTTGAGAGTAAGCGACGGTGTTTTCGTGGTCAGAGTCCAGTCCTGGCCACCCCTCCCATCCTACCTGGAACATTTCAGGGCTCCTGACTGATGGGCTGGGCTGTCCTGCTGCGAGGCTAGCTTCCCCCTTGCCCTGTTCTCCTGTGCATGTTCCCATGTGGGGTCCACCCTGCCTTTGTCCTGGCGATCTTCCAAAGATCTTCCTCCTGCCTTCCCTCCAAAGATCTTCCAGGGTCTAATCTCAGGTCACTGTCACTGGACTTTTCTCCTCCAGCACGCCCCGCTGTGATGGGAAGTCCATCACTCCCTCTTCTCTATTCCCAGATTATTTACCCAAATCTCCAGTCCCGTTTAGCACCTATTACAGTGCCTGAAGGCAGGACTCTGGAGCGTGAGTACCTGGATTTGAAGCCTGCTCCTTTCTAGCTGCTTGACAAAGGATAAGTTCCTTAACCTCTCTGGGCCTCAGCTTCTTCATGTGTAAAGACCACACTGTCTGTTCCGACAGCCGGAAGAAACAAGTGTATAGGATGGAGGGCAGTGACTTGTTGAAGTAGAGCCTGCTGTGAAGGTCAGCCGTGTTGTTTTTTTTTTTTTGTCTCTGATGGTGTCATTTCATCACCATCCTGAAGGGCACACTGGCCCCAGAATCCAGAGGGCAGGGAGATCCCCTCCATTTCCACACACCTGCACAGCCCCAGACCCCCTTCCCAACCCCACACTGCCCCCACACAGCTTGATGTTTTGGGTTTTTGACTTCGAGGCATATGGAATCTTAGCTTCCTGACCAGGGATCGAACCCGCACCCCATGCATTGGAAGACAAAGTCTTAACCACTGGACTGCCAGGGACGTCCTCAAGATCTCTAATTCTATCCTGAAAATCCTTTTTCCAAAGAAGGAAGCATTTTCAAGTTCCAGGGATTAGAGCTTGATAGCTTTGAGTGGCCACGATTCACCCTCTTACATTTAGGTGCCAGGAGTTTCCACGATCGTCATACCAAGTTTATAAACTAGCGTCTGTTAACGATGCTAATCTGGTTGCTGCCAGGAATTTTTCATATTTGAGGGAGAGAGACTAATAAACTACAGAAACAGTACTTTTTTTTTTTTTAAACCCTTTCCTGTATGCTGTTGCTGTGACATGTACTGGCTTCACTGCCCTGGAAGAAAAGAGTTACCATGGTCCCCATTTTGTTACAGAGAAGAACAAAATCTAACTACAGGTTGGATCTGTTCCTTTTTCTTTAATCTTTGCTTCCTGTTGCTTTTGTTACTGTAAGGATACTGTCTATACATAATGGCCTGCCTCAGGGAGCCCTGCTGCTCTGCCTGATTGTTAAACCAAAATGCTTTTGTTCAGGACCCTGTCCACCTGTGGGTGGCTACAGGAAGGAAGAAATTAACACATCCCCTCCCCCGAGCTTGGCCTCTCCAGGAGATAGTTGCAAGAGTTATGGATCTCCTCACCTCCTCCTCCTTTCTGTCCTATAAAAGAAACTGACATCCAGATAGATTCCGATGAGAGGGTTATTTTGAGATACCAGTCTGCCATCTTCTTGGTCTCCTAGCTTTCTGAAAAAGTCGCTATTCCTTGCTGACACCTTGTCTCTGGATTTATTGGCCTGTCTGTCGTGTGATGAGCAGAGGGAGCTTGGACTTAGTGACAGTTTTCCCGATGAGGTGACAGAGGCCTGGAGTGTTTAAGTACCTTGCTAAGGTCTGATCAGCTAGTTGGTGGCAGAGTGGGCCCTCAAGTCCTGGGAGCAGCTCTCAGAATCTGTGCTCTTTTAGATGATCAGGGCTGTAGAGGGTGTGTGTGTATGTGTGTGTGTATGTGTTTGTGTGTCTGTGTGTGTGTGTTATAGAGGTGTGTGTGTGTGTGTGTGTGTGTGTGTATGTATGTATGTGTGTTCGTTCAGTCGCTCAGTTGTGTCCAGCTCTTTGGTACCCCATCCAGAGGGGGGTGTGTGTGTGTGTATGTATGTGCACATGCGTGCGCTGTAGAGGTGTGTGTGTGTGTGTCTTTGTGTGTGTGTTCGTTCAGTTGCTTAATCGTGTCCAGCTCTTTGGGACTCCATGGACTGTAGCTTGCCAGGCTCCTCTGTCCATGGGATTCTTCAGGCAAGAATACTGTAGTGGGTTGCCATTTCCTCCAGGGGATCTTCCTGACCTAGGCATGGAAACTTATGTCTCCTGCATTGACTGCTGCTGCTGCTGCTGCTGCTAAGTCGTTTCAGTCGTGTCCGACTCTGTGCGACCCCATAGACGGCAGCCCACCAGGCTCCCCCGTCCCTGGGATTCTCCAGACAAGAACACTGGAGTGGGTTGCCATTTCCTTCTCCAATGCATGAAAGTGAAAAGTGAAAGTGAAGTCGCTCAGTCATGTCCGACTCTTCGCAACTCCCATGGACCACAGCCTACCAGGCTCCTCCATCTATGGGATTTTCCAGGCAAGAGTACTAGAGTGGGGTGCCATTGCCTTCTCCGCCTGTATTGGCAGGCAAGTTCTTTACTACTAGCACCACCTGGAAAGCCCTTAAGCACTATACAAATGTTAACTGTTTCAGTTACTCAGTTATTCCGGTTTCTGCTTGTACTGAGTTTGGAACCTTAAACTTGTTGGAAAAGAAAGCGTGTTAGTACTTCAATGAGTTTAAGTATACATGTTGATATTTGACATCAAAACTATTGGGAGAAAAAGTATTACAAAAATGTCGAGAACAGTGTCTTTTTTATTGATGCTTAAAAATATTTTAATTTTATTAGAGTATAGTTGATTTACAGTGTGATGTTAGTTTCAGGTGTACAACAAAGTGATTCGGTTATACATACACACATATTCATTCTTTTTTAGATTTTTCTCCCATGTATAGATTATCACAGAATACTGAGTTCCCTGTGCTATACAGCAGATCCTTGTTGGTTATCTGTCTTATATATAGCACTGTACATGTGTTTATTCCAAGCTCATAATTGATCCCTCCCCCTCACATTTCTCCTTTGGTAGCCATAAATTTGTTTTAGATCTCTGTAAGTCTGCTGCTGGTTTGTAAATAAGTTCATTTGTATCTTTAAAAAAAATTAGATTCCACATATGAGTGATACTATATATTTGTTTTTATCTGACTTACTTCAATTCATATGATCATCTCTAGGTCCATCCATATTGCTGCAAATGGCACTATTTTATTCTTTTTATGGCTGGGTAATATTCATATATATACATACGTATATACACATATACCACATCTTTATCCACTTATCTGTCGATGGACATTTGGGTTGCTTCTATGTCTTGACTATTATAAATAGTGCTGCTATGAACATTGGGATGCATATATCTTTTTGAATTATGTTTTGCTCCGGATATGTCCAGGAGTGGGAGTCCTGGATCATAGAGTGACTCTATTTTTAGGTAAGGAATCTCCGTATTATTCTCCATAGTGGTTGCACCAGTTGACATTCCTACCAAAGTGTAGGAAGGGCCCCTTTTGGGAGCAGTGTCTTTGAAGTAACTTTTATAACTTTCGTACATGGTCCCCTTTAATTTTATGGTGAAGAGATAGTTAGGGTTTTCCTTAACTGTAGAATTTGTTTTATGGGATTTATTGCAGAACTCCAAATGTGCCTCCTTGCAGCTTCACCTTGGGAGAGCCATTCTGCATCTTCTTGGGCCTGTGTGATTTGGCGTTAAGCTGACTGGCTGGGAGCCTGTCCCAGTTCTCGTCTGCCGGGCCTCAGGCTGCCTGTCATCGGTTCTTCCCCTTCTCTTAGGCCGAAGGTGTGAAAGATCAACAGGAGATGCTGAGGGTCCAAACCTCCCATTTCTGCCTGCCTCTCTGTTTTGCTCTAGGACACTTTGTCTGGGCCCAGAAATCCTCTCCCTTCCTCCATCTTCCTTTCTTTCTACTGCTTGCTGGTGGGTTTGGCTTTCAAATGGACAAACTGCTCCCCTGGCTCAGAGTTAGTGATTTCTGTCCTTTCAGGGAGCCTCTGTGAACACACAGTGGCCTGTTGAGTTTCTGCTAAGCCTGCGGGTTCACAATGAAGCATTGATCGCGGGGCTGCGGCAGCCCAGCCTGAGCTCCAGCCGGACGCACTTCCAGTGGGTGTTTGGAGCTGTCACGTCGGCTTTTGTTTGTAGTTAAACGGGGGCATCTCCATCCTTTAAAACATGACGATCAGCCACCTTTTAGACTTTTAATGCCAACATAATCGTTTATGAAATCTTCACATCACACACGCTGATTTTATTCCTCACATGAGCAATGGTTTTCAGTGGATGTATTGATTGGTGTAGCTCCTGCATACTGAGCCTGATCTTTTGAGATTTACTAAATCGGCGCTCTCTTTGGGAGGCCGAAAAATGATCCAGGTTGCAAATGCATTGTTCCAATTCTTTTCATGCCGAGCAAGTCCCCATGCTAAATTTGGGGCCTCAGGAGACGGATACGGGATCCCAAGAGTTTGGAGTGAGACACGGGGGCTGCCTGGCCACCTGCCAGATCCTGGGGAGGTAAGGCTGATGGTCCGTGGCAGAGTTTGGATGTCGTGGCAGGGTTTGGACATCATGGCAGGGTTTGGACGTTGTGACTGCTCTGTCAAAACAACAAAAAACAAACTCTAACTTGATTCCTGTGGTGGTACATGCATACTTAGTCATGTCTGACTCTTTGCGACCCTGTGGACTGTAGCCTGCCAGGCTCCTCTGTCCATGGGATTCTCCAGGCAAGAATACTGGAGTGGGTTGCCAATTCCTTCTCCAGGAGATTTGCCCGACTCAGGGATTGAAGCTGTGTCTCTTGTAATTGGCAGGTGGATTCTTTACCACTAGCACCACCTGGAAAGTGCTAAAGTCTAGAAAACCGAGATCCTCTGGTGTAGGAAATGCTGTGGTGTTCCCAGCATTCGTGGAGCATCTAGAAATACTCATTTCCATTCATGGACCTGAAGTAGGCTCTGTAGGGGCTACAGGGGAAATTTGCAAGTGGTGTTCGTTTTGGGAATATTAACTTTTTATGGTGAAGCCAAAAGTAGGGATATTGAAGGAACATGTGTACTCAGGAGGAGGAAATAAGAGGAATTTAAATTTCATTTTGACATTACCATCCTAAGAGATGCAGAGTTGAGCAGAAACTGAAAACAGAAATAGAGGCCTTGACTCCTGGAAGATGCCCAGGAGGTGTCTTGTCCACCTGGGTCCACATTTGTTTCCTTGAGAATGGTGGGAGGTGGGACAGGTATGAGCCAGATAAGGTTTCCTTTAGCCTCAGTTGGAGGAGAAATATTTCTTCTAATTTAGTTTTGGATGGAATGATAAAACAGTTCGAATACACTCATATTTCTCAGTGCTATTATGCAGTACTTTTCAGTCTATATTCCATGAAAGCTGTCCTAGGCCCCCAAATAGAGTTTGGTTTTTCTCTTTGGTGCTGATGTGTTGGTAATGTTCAGAATACCAAGAAAAATCCCACAGGTGAATTTTTAGTGTGATCAACTACTTCAGTTTTATGCACCAGAATCTTAATAAATATGGTACAACAAAAAGGCTGTGCTTATATACAACTTCAGTGATAAAGTATGAGAAATCAGGTGTATATATCACCCTGTCTTTTTCTGAAGAAATCAGTAAAAATGTCCCTCTTCCCCTTTTTCTTTGGTAGCGTGCTCCATAATGAAACATTATAGGAAAGTGAAGGTATTCTTGTTCATAGCGTCAACATCCTTTTCTCCAACAGAAGAAGGAGGAAGGCAATGTAAAAATCAGATTGTCTTTTCAAGACCTGGCAGGAGATCAAGCCAAATCTTCTCTGTTATTTTGAGGATTCGTTCCTTGGTTTCTTCATGCAGTTGAACAGCCCACAGTGAGTTGATGTTGACCAGGCCTAGCTCCTTGTGGTACTGCCTCCTCTGGACAGCATCTGAGGCCTGCGCTGGGGATTCTAGACAGGGTACTAAAAAGCAGAGACATCACTTTGCCGACAAAGGTCCATATAATCAAAGCTATGGTTTTTCCAGTAGTCATGGAATATGAGAGTTGAATCATAAAGAAGGCTGAGTGCTGAAGAATTGATGCTTTTGAACTGTGGTATTGGAGAAGACTCTTGAGAGTCCCTTGGACTGCAAGGAGATCCAACCAGTCCATCCTAAAGGAAATTAGTCCTGAATGTTCATTGGAAGGACTGATGCTGAAGCTGAAGCTCCAAGACTTTGGCCACCTGATATGAAGAGCTGACTCACTGGAAAAGACCCCGATGCTGGGAAAGATTGAAGGGAGGAAGAGAAGAAGGCGACAGAGGATGAGATGGTTGGATGGCATCACCAAATCAATGGACATGAGTTTGAGCAAACTGTGGAAGATGGTGAAGAACAGGGAAGCCTGGCATACTGCAGTCCATGGGGTCACAAAGAGTCAGACACGACTTAGTAACTGAACAACAGCAACTGCTGTGTTGGCATGCCAGCTCCTTAAGGTCTATTTGGGTCCAGACTGAGAGATGATATGCGGGGAGATGGTGTGTGTGGGCATCTGGTCCTCATCTTGTGATGAGCCTTTCAGAACAGAAGAGATAGGAACCAGGGCAGTGTATTGGGGGTGAGCAGGGCTGGGGATTCAAGACAGTGGGATCTCTTCTGGACCCACCCGTGCAGCAGCCACTCACTTTACTTGTCCTTATGGATCAGGGTTGGGGTAGGCCTTCAGCCCCCTCCAAGGATTGTAGGGAGGGTAGCCGCCTTGCTGCTGGATACCTGCCCTTGGTACCTACCTACCCAGCCTTGCTGGTACCTGCTCTTTTTCTGGACTGAAGTCCTGGACCGTCCTTAAACCCCAGGATCTGATAACCTGCACTGAGCATTTGGGAAGAGACTTTGCTGGCTAATGGTGTTCAGACTGGAGAATCAGGCAGTCACCACCCCTAGTGTCCTGGGCACGGGTGATCTGGGGGCCTTTGGTGTTGGCACAGCTCCAGGAAGAAGACGCACCCTGTCCCTGGTTGCTCCCTGGCTCATTGCCCTCCTGCCTGGAAAGATGCAGATCAATCTTAGGCTCTCGTCCGGGATGGGTGGGGGCCAGCTAGGAAGGGGCAGCGGGAACCTACTTCTTGTTCTCCACTAGCCACAAACCAGATGTGCAGGTGAAGAGCACCTGCTTGTAGGGTTCTGATGTCAGTGGGCTTCCCTGGTAGCTCAGCTGGTAAAGGATCTGCGAGCGATGCAGGAGACCCCAGTTTGATTCCTGGGTCGGGAAGATCCCCTGGAGAAGAGATAGGCTACCCACTTCAGTATCCTTGCCTGGAGAATCCCCATGGACAGAGGAGCCTGGCAGGTTTCAGTCCATGGTTTCGCAGAGTCGGACACTACTGAAGCAGCAGAGCATGCACACACGCAGAACACAAGGAGGCTCTTCGCATCAGGTGGCTAAAGGATTAGAGCTTCAGCTTCAGCACTGTTCCTTCCAATGAATATTCAGGGCTGATTTCCTTTAGGATTGACTGGTTTGGTCTCCTTGCTGTCCAAGGGACTCTTCAAGAGTCTTCTCCAGCACCATTGTGGCTGACTAAACCAATCATTTTGAGTACAGTTCTAACAGTCTCCTAGCAGAAAAGGAGTAATGATCTCTCTTGCCTGTCCAGCCTGTCTGGCAGAAAACGGGGCTGCAGGGCTTCCTCTGGGGCAGGCTCTTGACTGTTCAGTGTCAGGTTGCTGACTGCCTGCTAAAGGCTAAGATGTCACTGTCCTAAAATAAGAATCCTGGATGCCCTAGGTAGGTTGCTCTTTCCTGGCTCTGCTGTCCTCAGGGAACTGATCGTCCTGTCCACATATATCAGAGTCCCCCGGGGATGCTTCAACCCCCCCACCCAACCCCCAAAACGTGATTTTCTTCTGCCAAGCCTCTGACATTTAATCCCAAATGGCCTGGCAGTGGTGGTGGGGGGGTGGGGGTGGATAGCCCCATCGCTGGCCTGTTACCATCCTAGCCTGACCAGCTGCCCATGTGCTGGCCTTTTAGGGACATCGGGCCCTCTGGCTCTGCAGGCTTTGACCCCCACCTGTTCAGTAATGAATGAAACCGTAAAGCCTTCATTCCCTAGTTAAAGAAGAGGCTGGGCAGGCCAGCACTCCTGGGAGAGGCAGCATATCGACTGATAGTCACATCATTGGAGCACAAATCCCTTTTGCTTCTAAGTATATTTTTCTGGGGCCCACAGGATAGAAGTGCCCCAGGAATATCAAGAAGGAACAGGCAAGGGAGGTGGGGAGAGCCTGGAGTGACGAAGAATCATTTCTCCCTATTCAGGTTTTCTTTCAGGCTGGCAGGCCTCTCCTGAGGTCACACCAATTTGTGTACAGCTTGTCCAAGATGAGAAAGGGTTCTGCTAATTTTTGTATTCCATTGTAATGGAAAATCTAAGAGTTGCAGGTGTAAGACAGTCTTGTTGATCCGTAGGTTGCATTAACAAACCACTCTATTGCTTATCTGATTTTTTTTCTTCCCCTGAAGCCCCACATTGGTCTCTGGAATTAATGTCTGAGCTTTCTGAGGTTCCTAAAATGATAATGGGATGGAACTGGCTCTTTTCCATTCCTTAGAAGGTGACTGTGGTTGGTGGTCTGCAAAATTCATATTTTCCTTCCGATTTTTCCTTTAACCCCTTGAGTCTAAAAGTAATGAAAATTTCCATATAGGGCTAAAGTCAAGGTGTCAAAGTGTTAGTTGCTCAGTAATGTCTGACTCTTTGAGACTCCCTGAACTATAGCCCTCCAGGCTTCTCTATTCATGGGAGTTACCAGACAAGAAAACTGGAGTGGGTTGCTGTTCCCTTCTCCAGGGGCTCTTCCCAACCCAGGGATCAAACCCGCATTGCAGGTGGATTCTTTACTGCCTGAGCCACCAGGGAAGCCCATATAGGGCTAACGGACTAGAATTTCCTTCTTAGCTCTCATGCTTGAGCCACACAGATTTGAGAATCAGTTGGAGTGCAAAACAGTGGAGTAGTGTTGGCGGCTCTGAAACAGCCTGGAGAACTTTGAGAACTCTCTTGGGAGTTGGGGTGGGGCTGTCTGATTGAGGAGTAACCTCTCCCAGTTAGAACAGACTAAGAAAAGAGAGCAAGTCCAGAAACATCTGGAAAACCCTGGAAGTGCAGACTCATCCCCGAGGGCCTACAAGGTCGGTGTATCAGAGGCTATGGAGGCAGATGTCAAAGTTAGCTATCTGGGAACCTCTTCACCATCCCTGTTTATGCCCCCAGAGTCCACTGATGCTATTATTAAATGATGACATATTTGTTCATGCCTTTCTCCAGTGTACTTTCTAGCTAATGTCATTTAAAACTAAAAATAAGTCTATGTACTCCTTAGATTTGCTGAGATTTTTTTTTTTTTTTTCCTTCTTGGCCCTCTTTCTTTTTCAGAGATTTTGGTCTTCTGAATCATAGTGAATTTTGACCTTATGATCTTTTTTGGCCTTGCTGTAAACGATAAGAGTTTCTGTTTTAAAAAATAAGTTATTTTAAAAATATTTTTATTTATTTTAGTTAATTTATTTTTTATTGAAGGATAATTGCTTTACAGAATTTTGCTATTTTCTGTCAAACCTCAATATGAATCAGCCATAGGTATACATATATCCCCTCCCTTCTGGAACTCCCTCCTATCTCTCTCCCCATCCTACCCCTCTAGGTTGATACAGAGCCCCTGTTTGTGGCTATCTATTTTACATATGGTAATGTAAGTTTCCATGTTAGTCTTTGCATACATTTCACCCTCTCCTCCCCTCCCCCGATGTCCATAAGTCTATTCTCTATGTCTGTTTCTCCATTGCTTCCCTGTAAGTAAGTTCTTCAGTATCATTCTTCTAGATTCCATATATATGCATTAGAATACAATACTTGTCTTTCTCTTTCTCTCACTTAACTCTGTATAATAGGTTCTAGGTTCATTCACCTCATCAGAACTTACTGACATGCATTCCTTTTTATGGCTGAGTAATATTCCATTGTGTATATGTACCACAACTTCTTTATCCATTCATCTTTTGATGGACATCTAAGTTACTTCCATGTTCTAGCTATTGTAAATAGTGCTGCAGTGAACAATGGGATACATGTGTGTCTTTCAATTTTGGTTTCCTCAGGGTATATGCCTAGGAGAAGGCAATGGCACCCCACTTCAGTACTCTTGCCTGGAAAATCCCATGGACGGAGGAGCCTGGTAGGCTGTAGTCCATGAGGTTGCTAAGAGTCGGACACGACTGAGCGACTTCACTTTGACTTTTCACTTTCATGGATTGGAGAAGGAAATGGTAGCCCACTCCAGTGTTCTTGCCTGGAGAATCCCAGGGACGGGGGAGCCTAGTGGGCTGCCGTCTATGGGGTCACACAGAGTTGGACACAACTGAAGTGACTTAGCAGCAGCAGCAGCAGGGTATATGCCTAGGAGTGGGATTGCTGGGTCATATCTTGGTTTTATTCCTAGTTTTTTAAGCCATATCCATACTGTCTTCCATAGTGGCTGTATCAATTTACATTCCCACCAGTAGTGCAAGAGTATTCCCTTTTCTCCACACCCTCTCCAGCATATTGTTTGTAGACTTTTTGATGATGGCCATTCTGACTGGTGTGAGGTGATATCTCATTGTAGTTTTAATTTGCATTTCTCTAATGTTGAGCATCTTTTCATGTGTTTGTTAGTCATCTATATGTCTTCTTTGGAGAAATGTCTGTTTAGGTCTTTTTCCCACTTGTTGATTGAGTTGTTTGTTTTTCTGGTACTGAGTTGTATGAACTGTTAGTATATTTTGGAAATTAATCCTTTGTCAGTTGTTTCACTTGCTATTATTTTCTCCCATTCTGAGGGTTGTCTTTTCACCTTGCTTGTAGTTTCCTTTGCTGTGCGAAAGCTTTTAAGTGATATCAGGCCCCACTTGTTTACTTTTGTTTTTATTTCTGTTACTCTAGGAGTTGGGTCATAGAGGATCTTGCTTTGATTTATGTCATCTAGTGTTCTGCCTATGTTTTCCTTTAAGAGTTTTATAGTTTCTGGTCTTATATTTAGGTCTTTAATCCATTTTGAGTTAATCTTTGTGTATGGTGTTAGGAAGTGTTCTAATTTCATTCTTAAAATAATTAACTTATTTTTAATTGAGGGGTCACTGACATACAGTATTATATTTAGTTAATTCCCTGTGATCATTATAAATTAAGAAGAACCTTTAATTTAAGGGTTAAACACAATTGAACCCTTAATTATATACTGTCTTAGTCTCTTTTGCTTCATTCAGTAGGCACTCAATAAATAATGTTTGCAGCTGAGGCCGACCTGGTCACCTTGTCTCTTCCAAGGAATTGAAACACCCCTGAGAGCTGGGGCTATGTTGCTCATGCAATTATTGATCAGGACGTAAATGCTTGGTTGATTTCAGTGCAACAGAGAGGTGACCTTGTTTGATTAGTCTCCTGGGACCAGCAGATTACTACTGTCAACTTCAATAGGGCTCACTCATAAATTTTTTCACTTGGACAAGGTGAATGAATTGCAGTGTTACTCAGATGGTAAAGAATCTGCCTGCAATGCAGGAGACCTGAGTTTGATCCCTGGGTTGAGAAGATGCCCTGGAGAAGGGAATGGCAACCCACTTCAGTATTCTTGCCTGGAGAATTCCATGGACAGAGGAGCCTGGTGAGTTACAGGCCTGGGGTCGTGAAGAGTCAAACATGACTGAGTGGTGAACACTTTCACTTTTAGATGGAGAAGACTATTGAATGGAAATCTGAATTTTCCCTGGTAACATTGATAGCTTTATTGGGGCTGCTGCGTGGTTACTGGAAGATGTCACACAGAAGCCTCAGTAGGAGATTGATGGGTTTGGCTCACTGGGGCCATAGTGTTTGTGGTAGGGAACGCATCACAGTGAAGAGCAACCTCTGTTCTCTGCAGAATAGTTTAGGGCGAGAAGCAAAACCAAAGAACATGCGTTAAATAGAATCTACATCAGACCTACCAATTGTGCAGATCATTTAAGGGTTATTGTGGAAATTTACTTAAACCACCAACTCAGCATAAAATAGCATAAACAGTAGGCAAAGCTGGTGTTGCTATAGTGATAAAGTACTCACAGGGCAGTAAGCCTGCGGCACATGTAAGGCAGTTGAGTGCATCTGGAATGCTGGTTTCCAAAACAGAAGAGGATGCTCCAAGTTTGATTTGTGTGATCAAAGATCATTTCAAGGCCGAGGAGACGAAGGAATATTAAAGAACCCGGGAATGTTCATGTTTGAGGCAATTAGAGCTTCTTGTATGCTTCGAGGGAGGGAGTGAATGATAAGTGAGCCTAAAAAGAACAAAGTAGCTTGTTGTCACTCTGAAGGGATGTCTTTTTCTTCAGAGAAAATTGGATCACTTATAGGCAATTGATCCAGTTAATAATCTGAATTTTAGCTGCTGCAACCAAATCATATGGATGAACTTTTCTTGTCTTCTTTCCCACCTTATAGGAAACATTAGCTCAGGGTGCTTCTCATTTCTCATAAAGAAATTGTCAGCCACTATTGACAAGCAGCTAATGAGTTTGACACGGGATCAATATTGCCATCAGTCTTTAGCACAGACATGTGTTTATCCGGTAATGTGGCTTTTAAAGCACGGACTTAAAGAGTTGTTTTCTACTCCAGGGGACACATAAACAAATTTCATCCTAACCACTATTTTTGGAAGATTCATCAGTTTTTTTAAAGGGGGTGATCGGTCTTTGAGAATTTAACTCTGACCCTATTTGGCATTCCTTGGCCAACGGAAAATATTATAACAGGATTCAACCAGTGGCCTCTTTTTCTCTTTTAAACTTTGGGGTTGATGTTAACGTTGAGAATTTTAAGGAACTTTATCTTCAAAACCCTTTGTGGTTTAACTCTGATAAATTTTCAATTTGGGGAGCTGGTTTGATTTTGCTTGAAAAACACACCCTCATTTAGATGCACTTATTTTAAATTGTAACTTTAAGGTAAGAGTAGAGAGAATTTGGGAACTCTAAGAGGAAAAAAGAAACATCAGTCATGATCTTACCACTGTAATGAAGTCACCACGGTCATTTGTGAAAGTGAAAGTGATAGTCGCTCAGTTGTGTCCGTCGTTGCCTGCCAGAATCTGTCCGTGGGATTCTCCAGGCAAGAACTGGAGTGGGTTGCTATTCCCTTCTTCAGGGGATCTTCCCGACCTGGGGATCGAACCCAGGTCTCCTGCATCACAGGTGTATTCTTTACCATCTGAGCCACTGCGGTCATTTGTATTCTGGTATTTTTAGGAGGATGGTTTATTTCGTATTTTGTGCTCTTTGGGTTCATTTGTTCTCAGTGTACCTGTATAACATTCAGTGACTGGGTGTCAGGTGTAGCAGTGACGCTGACCTTGTGGATTATCTGTGATTATGTCCCTTCACATATGGCTCAGGAGTGACAGAATTCATAGCTGAAGGGGTCTCTGGCATGTTCTGGAAGCCACCTAGCCACATCAGCAGATATGTGGGGATCACAGTTCTGACAACAGGATCTTATATGGAGATTTTATGGTTTTTCTTTTTCTTTTTTTTTACACTTTTAATTGTTTGGCGCCACCATGCAGCATGTGGGATCTTATTAGTTCCCTGACCAGGAATCAAACCTGGGCCCCCTGCATTGGAAGACTGGAGTCTTACCCACTAAGTTCCAGGGAAGTCCCCAAGGGACTTTTAGTTTTAAGGTGAGTTTGGGAAGGAAAATTTGGGAAACTTGAAGCGATGGGAAAGATATTTTTATTAGTAAGTTGAAGAATCAAAGTTGTCCTCAGTTTTCAAGTCTTTGATAAAAGTGCCACGTCTTCCCTGAAGCCTCCCTGGATTCCCCCTGATTAGCACTAATATCCCTCTGATTTTCAAGTGCCCAGAATATTTGACCATTATACATTGCAGCACTTAAGTGTCATTTGTCACTTCTCCATTTTATCTGTAAATTCTGAGGTATAACACCCCCCTTTCCCACTCTGTTTCCCTGAAACATAATTATGTCCTCAATAAAGATTTATTTGAATCAAAATATATCAGGTAGTATTTCTCTTTCTGTGTATGGTAAAAATGTAGTTTTCCTGAGTAAATTTAGAAGACACTTGTTTCAATGAAAGAACATAGTCCATGGAATTCTCCAGGCAAGAATACTGGAGGGGGTAGCTATTCCCTTCTCCAGGGGATCTTCCTAACCCAGGGATTGAAGCCAGGGATCAAACCCAGGTCTCTTGCATCGAAGGTGAATTCTTTACCATCTGAGCCACCAAGGAAGTGAAGTCACTCAGTCATGTCTGACTCTTTTCGACCCCATGGACTAACCTACCAGGCTCTTCCATCCATGGGATTTTCCAGGCAAGAGTACTGGAATGGGTTGTCATTTCCTTCTCCAAGGGATCTTCCCAACTCAGGGATCAAACCCAGGTCTTCCACATTGCAGGCAGACATTTTACCATCTGAGCTACCATGGAAGCCCAGAGCCACAAGGAAGCCTGGAAAAAAAAATACATAAGCCTTAATTAAATGACTTTCTTTCAAAGAGGCTTTGTGTTTGGCTTTGACACTGGGTGTATATATCTCTATGTCTGTTTCACCATAAGCCGTTCATGAGAAGAGGACCATCCTTCACCACGTGACTTAGTGTGTGTGGTGGAATGTCTGGGAAGTGGGAGGTTCAGGAATGCCACCGCGATGAATAAATTGTGAACATTTCTGGTTTCAATTTGGTTTACCTACTCTTGGTCTGGAAGATCTGGCAAGCTGCCCTAGACTTTGGGTTCTGTGTGCATTGGCTCTGAGGAGGAGGAAGAGGAATTCTGAGCTTCGGGGCTGGGATCATGAGAAGTAAGTGGACTGGAATCTGTTCTCTAAAACGATGCCAATGGAGTCTGCCTTGCTGATGACAGCTGGGGTTGGAATGATTTTTCCACCGTTCATAAAAGATGTTTTATTTTCACATGTGACTTGCTCATTACACAGCTTAAAACCCTGCAACCAACCAACAGAAACAAATCCCACAAAACTTTTTTTGGAAGCTCCCATTGCATAGACAGTTGAATACAATACTATGATAAAGAAAATGTTAGGCGTCCCTGGAGCCTTAGTGGTAAAGAATCTGCCTACCAGTGTAGGAGGTAAAATCTGGTTAGATCCTTGGTCTGGGAAGATCCCACATGCCTTGGAGCAAATAAGCCCACACGCCACAACTACTGAGCCTGTGCTCTAGAACCCGAAAGCTGCAGCTACTGATGCCCACGTGCCCTACAGCCCATGCTCCACCACAGCAGAAGTCACCAAAATGAGAAGCCCCCCTCACCGCAAATAGAGAAAAAGCCTGAGCAGCACTGAAGACCCAGCACAGCCAAAAATAAATAAATAAAATTGTTAAAAAATACATTGTCTTTCTTCCCCTGAGGGAAATGGGGAAGGGGGTAACGACCTGAAATCCGTGAGGGTGTCACAGTCAAGTGTGACGCTTTTAAACTTTCCCTTCCTTCTGCTCAGAATCTGTTCACCACTTTTCTTTTTTGTTTTAAGATTTTTTTAATTTTTTGGATATGGACCATTTTTAAAGTCTTTATTGAATGTGTTACAATATTGCTTCTGTTTAATGGTTTGGTTTTTGGCCCTGAGGCATGTGGGATCTTAGTTCTCTAACCAGGGATGGAACCCGCACGCCCTGCATTGGAAGACAAAGTCTTAACCACTGGACTGCCAGGGAAATCCCTCCATTTCCGTTTTTCTGATTTATTATTTATTGCACGAGAACAATTCATTTTTAAAGTGTATTTTTTTCCCTTGTTTTCACTCTGACTTGACACATTTTGGAACTTCCGTTTAATGTGTTCCTAAACACATGTCAGGTGTTACATCCTGACGAGTCCTCAGTCTAGGATGTAACACCCAGGCAGAGTGAGTGCATCGGTTAAGAATGGTGCCCGGAGAGTTGGTGCTGTTTTGCTCTTGGTTATACTTCTCAGGCTCTTATACAGGAAAGCAAGGCCTTTTCCTTGGCTCCTTCCCAGATCTCCCCTCTTTACTTCTCTGTAGCACGGTGGCTAGCAGAGTCAGGTGGGTGAGGCGAGAGGTGGCCCCCTTCCCGGCAGGAAGGTCAGTGCTCCCCAACAAGGGTAACACACCATGAAGAATGACCACCAGAGCCCTCAGCTACAGAGGGCTCACACACCTCCTGAGTTATTTCAGTGTGGTCTCGTGTTCAAATGATTTTGTCACACCAAAATAGATTAAGGAGAGAAGAATCCCCACATGTGGTAAATGAGCAGGAAAAGGCAGATGAGGATTGCAAATATATCTTGAGGGCATTATGCTAAGTGAAATAAGTGAGACAGAGAAAGATAAATATAATATTGCTTCTATGGGGCTTCCCTGGTGGCTCAGATGGTAAAGAATCTGCCTGCAGTGCAGCAGACCTGGGTTCCATCCCTGGGTTGGGAAGATCCCCTGAAGAAGGGAATGGCAACCCATTTCAGTGTTCTTCCCTGGGAAAGCCCATGGACAGAGGAGCTGGCAGGCTACAGTCCATGGGGTCTCAAAGAATTGGACATGACTGAGCAATTAACACTTTTACTAAATGGCTAACAGCAATAACTGCTTATTGAGAGTTATTTATCTTAATGGAGTAAGAGTAACTTATCCATAAAATAAGTAACTTATCTTATGAAGAAAGACACTAGGTATCCTCTCGTGTAGTTAGGAAGAGCTTGGTTACCTGGTATATAAGGAGTCATCTTCATAAGATGTAGGAATGTGAGTTGGAAAATTCATCACTGGTTGTTCTCTCAATAATCTTGCTCCAAGGTTTTCCATGAAGGAAGTAGTATCTTGATGACTGCAGTGGGTGGTGGTTTATGGTCATAGTGGGTTATGTATGTACTGGAGATCTTAGGGCTGTTGAAAACCTTTGCTTTAAGGCACTGGTTTTTCCAAGTTATCCTCTACTGGTTCTCAGAAGTTTTATAAGCACCTATACTACCAAAGGATAAAACAAAACAAAACAAAAAAGAGTAAAAAAAAAAAATCCAAAAGAAATACCAAATCTTTGGAGCCCATTGCTACTGTCTTTCAAAACCAACTAGTAAGAACTATAGTTCTGCAACATCCTTCTTCATCCTTCTTCATTTTTCTTTTCATAGTTTGGTGTCACCTTTGAGTTCATAGCTAAATGTTGAATGACAGCTTCACACACACACACACACACACACACACACACACACACACACACACACACACACACACACACCGGAATTGTTATTTTGAATCACCTTAGAAAAAGCCTCGTAAAAAACATCAGTATGGTCAGACTTTACCCCTGTGACAGTTAGGTTGTGTGTCATACAAAATCCAGGAGCTGCAGATGAACTCCGTAGCCCTTGTTAAGCCTTTTCTATTCTGCAGGGGCAACAAACTCTGAAATGCAGAAGTGATTGCATTAAATCCTTGGCTGGCAATTTTGTGTGGGATTGGGTATTGAAATGCAGCAAAGCAAATAATGAAGGCATATGTTTACCTATAATTCTTTTTACCTTGGGAGAAGGATTAAATAGGAACAGTTTGGTTGTTGTCAAATTCTTAACAGTTGCTTTCAAGCATGAAACAGTCCCTGGGCTCTCGGAGGATTTACTTAGCAGTTTGAATAGAGAGGTCTTTACTGCTAATGGAACTGAGATGGCAGGCTTAAGCAATGGGGTGCTTTATAGCCTCTTTAGCCACTTGAGAAGATGTAACATCAATAGCTGAAACCAGCCCAGTCTCCATTGGTGTTTAGGAAGTTGTGCAAAATTGGTGAATAAATAATGCAGGGTTGGACGAATGTCTGGATGCCCAAAGTGTGGAGAGTATCTAAAAGCTCGATTCAAGGAAGGTTTCGTTCTGGGAGGAAGTCTGGGAGCGTCTGCTTGAGCATGGCCCCAGGGAGCAGTTACAGATGATGACATTTTCTATGAAAGAAAGAATTTTCGCTTGGGATTGACTGAGCTTTGTAAAGAAACATTTCGCTGGGGACTCCAATCCTGGAAAAGCATTATTCATAAAAAAAAAGAATACTTTATTTTCAAGTGCAGATGGTTGGCAATGACTGCTTGGGGATGGAAGCATGGGTGTATGTTTAAAGTAAGGATAGTGATGATGGCTTGGAGTCTTAGGTAACTGCTGAAGCTCTCTGTTATTTGATGGTTAGGCTTTAAGAAAATACCTTTTGATGGGGTGGGGGAGAATGAGTCACATTTCGTATCGTGGTAACTGGTGGAAGCTTCTGCTTCAGGCTGTAGTCAGGCTGTCTGTGATCATGATGTTCCTGGAACGTGTTCCCTAATGAGTGGTGGAAGACAGGTGTTGGGGACCAGCTGGATGGATGCATGGATATTTGCAAACAGTCCGACTTTCCTTCTTGGCAGAGTAGGTAGGACTACGTGTCCATGTCCTCTTGAACATACCTGGGCTTCCCAGGTAAAGAATCTGCCTGCCAGCACAGGAAACACAGAAGATCCTTAAGGGTCCGGAAGGTCCCCTGGAGAAGGAAGTGGCAACCGAGTCCAGTATTCTTGCCTGGAGAATCCCATGGACAGAGGAGCCTGGCGGGCTATGGTCCATGGATAGGGTCGCGAAGAGTCAGACACGACTGAGCAACTACGCACACACGTGGCCAATTACATGTCACTTCTGGACAGAACCGAGGATACAGTATAAAGAAAGAAGGCCTGGAGTGATTTGCCTGAGACCACCTAACTGGTTCTCTGTAGCTGTGAGAGGACTGCAGTTCAAGGTTGGTTCCTTCCTTCCTGGGTACTGGGCTCCTCAGGCTTCCTGCTGAATAAACAGCTAGGATCTCAGTTCTCTGTTCACAAGGGGGCAGATGACACCTGTGTGAGGACTTCTCCCATGTTGCCGAGTTTGAAATCAGTATCTTGCCAACTTCAAGGGTGGCCAGCCTGTAGCCTGGCTAAACTGGAATTCCAGCTGTACCTTTTCCTGGCCCCGTGGCCTGGGAAAATTGTTTCATTCTCTGAGCCTCAGTTTCCTCTTCTGTAAAATGGAGACCGAAAGAGGATTCCCACGTGGGCTTGTTTTGAAAAGAACACCAGAGACAGGACAGTGGAAATTTTCAAGGACGTTGAAGACATTGTTTTTTTTTTTTTTTTTTTTTTTGCCTCTAACAAAATTTATAGAAATTCTGCAAGGGCTTGAAATACGCCTATAGCTGTCATTGAGAGTATATATTTAAGGAGAGTAACATGATAAAAGTATTTGTGAAAAAAAAAAAAAAAGCTTTTAGAAGACTAAGAAAACTCCCAAGTTCAAAGATTATTTTTAAGCTGGCAGTAGAATGTCATCTCAAATAGGCTTCCTTTTTTTTTTTCCCCCTTATGAAAGTTGTTGGAAAAACACAAAACAACCTCATCCTGTATTGATAAGTCAGAGCTTTCCAGATTTCCTGATCTGATTTCACCTACTAGTAATTTTCCAGCTCTTGGAAATTGAAGGTGAATAAATGTTTTTAAAAGTCTAGCTTCCCACAGGATTTGATTCAATTTGCTATTTTGAGTGTAGAAATGAAGAAGGAATAAGGCCTAATCCTGGCTGGCTGTTGAAGATATACTGTAAAGTCAGAGAAGAGGAAATGGAAGCTTCCACTGTAACTGCTCCATGCCTCCTCCCAGGATGGAGACCCTGGGCCACAGCCAGGGGGCAAGGGGCACCAAGATGCACTTATTCTGTCTTTGTCCGTCACTGGCGGAGTGGCAGTGACACCAGCGGTAGTGGCGGTCAGTGTGTGACCTTGGCAGTTGGAGACCTGGGTTTGAAACTCAGGCCTGCAGTGTGCATTGGGGTGACCTAGAATGGGAAACCTCCATGCATGCCTCCCAGCTTTGTTTTCTGTACGAGAGAGTCCTTTCTCCCAAGAGGACCGAACAAGTTAACATCTGTGAGAGCATCTGGTGGAGGGAGGGCTTCTGGGATTCCCCCTTTTCCTCTGATGATGTTCTTCACCTGGGGAAGGGGGCCCTGTGGGTCAATCATCAGAACTTCATTCTCCACATCAGGACCCAATTCTAGGTTTCCTTTTTTTTTTTTTTTTAATTTAGTGAGGGAAATAATTTTTTTAACTGAAGAATATTATTTAGTTATCATTGAGTCAATAAGCCATGTCCAACCTTTTTGTGACCTCATAGACTGTAGCCCGCCAGGCTCCTCCGTTCATGGGCTTTTCTAGGCAAGAATACTGGAGTGGGTTGCCATTTCCTCCTCCAGGGGATCTTCCTCACCTGGAGATCGAACTCATGTCTTCTGCATTGCAGGCGGTTTCTTTACTCCTGAGCCACCAGGGAAGCCCTAAATGGTGTACATTTAGTTGATGTACACTATTATATAAGTTACAGGTGTACAACAGCGATTTTTAAAGGTTATACTCCATTTATAGTTATTATTTATAATACCTTAATATTGGTTAGGTTTGCTTTTAAACCAGATTCTTTTCTTATACTATCCAGGCAGGGGATGTGAATATGAGTCGGCATGCCCTCTGTGAGACAACCACTCACTCTGGAAACGAATTTCCCCCCAGCCCCTTTTAAAAGGGCTTAACCATCCTTGGACTTTGGCAGGTCCCAGGAGCATATAGAGTATAGGCTTGATGTACAGAGTTCAGGCAGTGAGAAGACTTTCCATCTCAGGCTCATAGGTAGGGGCTGAAAAACTGCAGCTGGCAAACGAAAGGCGGTAGCCGAGGAGCACGTGGCGGGGACGTTGTGGAAAATGGGGGAGGGGAACCCCCCATCCCCATGGTAAAGCTGGGGGCTTCATGAACCTTAGAAGCCTGCTCATCGTGAAGGGAGTCAGATCTGTCCAGTCAGATCCTCCCCTTGCCTCCCCCCCACCCCCCGGGAGGAGTTGATGGTCCTCTGCTGCCCCTCCCTGGAAACCAGACTCTGGCCTCCCCACCCTGTGTGGGCGGCTTAGTGTCCTTCCTCTCTGCGGGGAGTGGAGGGGGGTGTTCTGGATCCCCTGGTCTTCTGGTGGCTCTGGGATGACTCACACTGCAACTCCAGTGGAATTAGGATTCCTTCTGGAAGCTGTGGTCTCCATCTGACACCGTTTCTGCCACTGCCCAACCCCACTGACCCACACAGCCAGCCACTCCGTCGCACCCTGGGCAGGGCCTGCTTCTTCTCAGTGTTTCGGCTGCCAAACATCACAGTCGATTGGAGGCTCAGGCTTGGCCTTGCCCTTGTCAGGGTCACAGCTCCCTCCCTCGAGGCCTGGAAAGCCCCGAAGCTGGACAGGGAGGTGATTTACTCCTCACTTACGTGGCTCCTGTGTCCTGTCCTTGGCCTGCCAGCCCTTGGGAGTGGGATCCTGCCTGCCCAGTGCCGGCCCCTCCCTGTGCACACACTCCAGGCCTTGGGGTCCCCTGGGAGGCAGCCTTTGGGGTGCAGAACGTCCAGGGGCCTGCGGTGATGCTGGCTTCACTCCAGCCAGTGTGTCGGAAGCACCGGCTCTCTGCTGGGCCTGTGCTGGATCCTGCGGGAGGACAAGGATGAGGCCCCTGGGTGGGTCCCAGACGCCTGAGCCTCCCCACGTGTGTGGGCTGTGCTGATCTTAAATGTCATCAGAAATGTTTTAAGCTGGAGGGATTTTGGTGATGGGGGTAGAACTGAACTTTAACCCAGTTATTTTCCCTCTAAAAGGAGCAGTAAGGAAACCTACAGTACTGCTTAGTTAGGAAACAGGTTAGGGAGGAAACCCTGCTCCAGTGAGCAGAGTTCCATTTATT
This sequence comes from Bos indicus, assembly GCF_029378745.1. Taxonomy (NCBI): domain Eukaryota; kingdom Metazoa; phylum Chordata; class Mammalia; order Artiodactyla; family Bovidae; genus Bos; species Bos indicus. The sequence goes on from NC_091783.1 coordinate 40,732,070, forward strand.
CCAAATCAGAGGCCTTTATTTCTGTAAGTGGGGATCCTGATATGGACAACTCCCCTGGCTCCTCTCTTTGAAAATAAAACACCGACTTATTTTTTTTTTCTAAAAGAGTTTGCAGTATTTTCAAATGGCCCTGTGGCAAGTCTACTAAACACACTTCAATAGAAATGTAAAGAGTGTGTGTGTCCACATATGTGTTCGAAGAGTCACTATTAGGTCTCTGTCGGCCAGACTGGAGTTTTTTCAAGTGTCTGAAGCATTTACTGTTTTTCACTTTAATATCGAAACATTAAAATCAGTCAGAAACAAAAAATGTTAAGTCATTTAATGATCCTACTTAAAATTAATGCAGCCGATTTAATGTATTTCTGTTCGTCCCTGGTGCCCTATTGTTGCGCAGTAGTTATTATCTTTGAAATGAGAGTTGAAAAAGATACCATCGTTTTCTGTGTCTTTCATAACATTGCAGATATGGTGCAAAATCTTGATTCTAAGTCAGACATGTTTTATTCCATTTTATTTAAAAGAATAACATATTTAAATCACTGTGTGGTATGCCAGAACCATTAGTTGGCATTTTAAGTGTCATTTAAAGAAAGTACTTTAATTTACATCAGAAGGAAAACTAAATTAGAATTCAATTACATCTTACTTCTGCCTTTTTTCTTTTACTGTATTCAAAATGAAAATTTTTCTTGTTTTAAATTTTAGTTTTGTCCATGACTATTCATGCCGGTCGTTCAACAAATCATTGGGTGCCTCGATGCTAGCAGTGCTAAATAAACAAAGCCAAGTTGACCCACAACTTGGTCTTCAGGGAGTCCCCATTCTATTTACGTACAGCTCTGTGTGCCAGGCACCAGGCTGTGTGCGTTCCCTGCAGGAGCTATTTTAACCCTTCCATCAGTGCAAAGAGAGCAGTATTATTATTTCAGTTTAAGGAATTAGGACACAGAGCCTTGATGCAGTCGGCAGTCTTGACCTCATGGGTGACAGACTGGTTTTCAGGCTGTCTCTCTGTGTCCTCATGCTGCTTTTGTGATGTGGGTTAGAGTCAGGAAAACCTGGAACCACTTAGATTCGGTGTTAGGAACTAAGCTTAAAAAGAGTTTGGGAAGGTCATGTTCACACTGCTATATTCAAAATGGATCACCAACAAGGACCTACTGCACAGCACTGTAGAGCACAGGGAATTCTGCAGAATGTCATGTGGCAGCCTGGATGGGACAGGAGTTTGGGGGAGAATGGATACATGTATATGTATGGCTGAGTCCCTTTGCTGTTCATCTGAAACTACCACAACCTTGTTAATCGGCTATACCCCAATACAGAATAAAATGTTTCAGTTCAGTTGCTCAGTCGTGTCCGACTCTTTGTGACCCCATGAATCGCAGCACGCCAGGCCTCTCTGACTATCACCAACTCCAGGAGTTTACTCAAACTCATGTGCATCGAGTTGGTGATGCCATCCAGCCATCTCATCCTCTGTCGTCCCCTTCTCCTGCCTTCAATCTTTCCCAGCTTCAAGATCTTTTCCAGTGAGTCAGTTCTTTGCATCAGGTGGCCAAAACGTTTAAGTTTGAATAAAAAGAGGGGTAGACTGTGCACTGCAGGTGTCAGGATGTGTCCGTGCAGGTCATCAGGCAGGGATATTGATCATGGGCTGTCACATGTGGAGGCGGGAGACCTCTGTACCTTTTCCTCAATTTTGCTATGAACCTAAAACTGCTCTAAAAATGGAAATTCTTAAAAAAAGAAAAGAAAAGAAAGTCTGGAAGTAGGCTCAGAGGAAGATTATTAAGATGCAGAGGGAGCCAACCGCATCCTATGAGGGGATTTTAAGGGATTATGGAACTAGGATCTGTGGGTAGAAGGCTCTGGGAGTCTGGATCCAGGTCAATAAGGAAGAGCCATTTTACCTGCCCACAGATGGATGGCTCATGAATGGAGACCCTGAACCAGTGGGTGGGGTCAGGGCTCAAGTATCAGTTGGATGACCTTTTATGTCAGGTCTCCAAGCTGCTCCTCGGAGTCATCCAGCCACTTGTTGGAAGGCTGCATTCTGACCTCCTGGTATCAGTTTTAATGCTTTTAGGATTAGGTCGGCCTGATCCTCTGAATTTCCAGTCGACCCAGGAGATGACCCATTTGTGGGTTGGGAGTGGTGGGGGTGTGGCAGAGGTTACAGAGGTCCAAAGACCGTTTTTTAAAGAGGGTGAAAGTGAAAGTTGCTCAGTCGTGTCTGACTTTGCGACCCCACGGACTATACGGTCCATGGGATTCTCCAGGCCAGAATACTGGAGTGGGTAGCCTTTCCCTTCTCCAGGAGATCTTTCCAACCCAGGGATTGAACTCAGATCTTTACCAGCTTTACCAGATGAGCCACAAGGGAAGCCTTTGAAGAGGGTACATGGATTTTATTAGAAACTGAAAGGCCAACGTGGGGAGCATTGAGTTACAAAAAAAGTAGAGGAGTAGGTGGCAGAAATGGGAGGGTTTCTTGAACCCTGGGAGGAGTCTTCCATGCAATTGGAAGTCTTTTAGCCTCAAACAGCTCAGGATAACAAGATTAAATATATATGTGTAGATGTGCAAACATACACAGAGTATTTTTAAAGTTCATTTGGACTGTGAAGAGGACGGATTTAAAAGTGCCTGTGGGAACTTCCCAGGTGGTCCAGTGGTTAAGACTTTGCCTTTGAATGCAGGGAGTGTGGGTTTGATCTTTGGTCAAGGAACTAAGATCCCACATGCCTCGGGGGCAAAAAACGAGAACATAAAATGGAAGCCATATTGTAATAAAGTCAATTAGGAAAAAAAAAAGTATGGACACAGAGGGGCTGGATGGATGGCTACAGGTGATTCTATAGACTGGGGAAGCACCCCAGGTGAATGAGGATGGAGACTGCGGAGGGTTTGGGAACCACAGTCAGCAGGACTTGAGGACAGATGTGAGTGAGGGAGAGGGGAGAATGAAGGGTGGTGGCTGATGGCAGTTAGTCATGGAGGGAACCCTGGAGGGTTAGGGGACTGTGTTGAATGTAGGGGTTCTGAGATGATAGCGGGAGCTCAGGACAAGAGGTCAAGTGATGGAGGCCCTGGGGGCAGGATGTAAGTGGGGAGTTAGGAGAGCTTTACAGAGGACCAGGAATGGAGGCAGATGCACCTAACGCTGCCTGCCTGGTTTCAAAGTACTGGAGCAGAGAGAGTGAGTCAGGACAGGAAGGAGGGGAGGCCCGGGGGAGGTGGCCTTCGACCCTCCCGCCTTGAACTGGCCAGGGCTTCAGGGACAGTCCTTGAGGGGCAGTGTGCAGGCTGCAGACGCCGGCGCGGACAGCAGCGCGGACAGAAACGCCGAGGACTCTCCTGAGACCCTGGGTTACAAAGGGGATGGAGAAGTAGGGCAGTGGCTTGAAGGGCATGTGGCAGCGAGGTTTCAAAACAGTTTAAAAAAAATGGGACAGACTTTTGGCCTCTTTGCTGATTTATTGGAGAATTGGGAGTGAGGGAATTAAAGAAATTTGGAATAATACTTTTAAAGTATTTTGTCTTTGTTCCTTGAAAATGTTTTCCATCATGGACTCTGAAGCCTGCTTAGAGGGGCTGATGGATTTCTGTCTCTAGACTCTTACTCAGGTGAGCCCTGGAGAAGGGACTTTTTTAAGACCAAAGCTTGGTTTTTCTCTCCTGAGAAAGATAAAGGCACCATGGAACACTTTGTTGTCTGAGGGTGGTCCCAGCGCATATTGTGGTGCTAAGAGGTGCCAGTGATTTTGCTTCTGGACCCTGAGACCAGCTCATGTTACATCCTCTGAAAGGGAAAGCCCACAGCCAGGACCTGATTTTCCTCTTTAACTGAGCATCCCATTTAATTCCAGAGCCCTGGGGACCACCATGCAAAACCATTTGCCCACGTCCCAATTTGTTTTTCTGCTCTACAAATCTATGTCTTGTTTCATTTAAAACAAATGGGCGTCTTTAATTAAGATGGTTTTAAAGTCGTGAGATTACAAAGTAATCTTGAATCCAGTCCTCTGGAATTTTTATCCAAATCACTCAGTATCTTTAAGCTCAAAGAGTCTGTTCAGCTTTAAATTGAAACTGAATCCCACAAGAAAGTGTCACCCAGTCTCATCAAAACCTGTGTTAATTTCCTCCTTTGTTTCCTTGTTTCCTTTCTTAAATAATCAGTGAGCTTGCCTCTCTATGGCGGTGAGTCTCAACTTTGATAACTGTGATGAGATGTAATTCTTCACAATATCTTCACTGTAATAACAAATTTGGGGCTTCCCTGGGGGCTCAGTGATAAACGCAGGAGAAGTGGGTTCGATCTGTGGGTTGGGAAGATCCCCTGGAGAAGGAAACGGTAACCCACTCCAATATTCTTGCCTGGGAGAATCCCATGGACAGAGGAGCTTGGTGGGCTACATTCCATGGGGTCACAGAGTCAGACACAACTTAGTGACTAAACAACAGTCTCTCAAGGGTGAGGCAGTAACACTAGCTATGGATCTTAGTGGATTTTTTCACCCAGCTTTATTGAGGTGTAATTGACAAATAAAAATGGTGTGTATTTAAGGTCTATGCATACATGTACATTTGGTATACACTTTAGAAAAGGCAGAGGAGCCAGAAATCAAATTGCCAACATCTGCTGGATCATGGAAAAAGGAAGAGAGTTCCAGAAAAACATCTGCTTTATTGACTATGCCAAGGCCTTTGACTGTGTGGATCACAATAGACTGTGGAAAATTCTGAAAGAGATGGGAATACCAGACCACCTGACCTGCCTCTTGAGAAACCTGTATGCAGGTCAGGAAGCAACAGTTAGAACTGGACATGGAACAACAGACTGATCCAAATAGGAAGAGGTGTACGTCAAGGCTGTATATTTCACCCTGCTTATTTAACTTTTATGCAGAGTATATCATGAGAAATGCTGGGCTGGAAGAAGCATAAGCTGGAATCAAGATTGCTGGGAGAAATTTCAATAACCTCAGATATGCAGATGACACCACCCTTATGGCATAAAGTGAAGCCTCTTGATGAAAGTGAAAAAGGAGAGTGAAAAAGTTGGCTTAAAGCTCAACATTCAGAAAACTAAGATCATGGCATCTGGTCCCATCACTTCATGGGAAATAGTTGGGGAAACAGTGGAAACAGTGTCAGACTTTATTTTTCTGGGCTCCAAAATCACTGCAGATGGTGATTACAGCCATAAAATTAAAAGACGCTTACTCCTTGGAAGGAAAGTTATGACCAACCTAGATAGCATATTCTGGAGAAGGGGATGGCACCCCACTCCAGTACTCTTGCCTGGAAAATCCCATGGATGGAGAAGCCTGGTAGGCTGCAGTCCATGGGGTCGCCCAGAGTCAGACACGACTGATCGCCTTCACTTTCACTTTTCACTTTCATGCATTGGAGAAGGAAATGGCAACCCACTCCAGTATTCTTGCCTGGAGAATCCCAGGGACGGGGGAGCCTGGTGGGCTGCTGTCTATGGGGTCCCACAGAGTCGGACACGACTGAAGCAGCAGCAGCAGATAGCATATTGAAAAGCAGAGACGTTACTTTGCCAACAAAGGTCCGTCTAGTCAAGGCTATGGTTTTTCCAGTGGTCATGTATGGATATGAGAGTTGGACTGTGAAGAAAGCTGAGTGCTGAAGAATTGATGCTTTTGAACTGTGGTGTTGGAAAAGACTCTTGAGAGTCCCTTGGACAGCAAGGAGATCCAACCAGTCCATCCTAAAGGAGATCAGTCCTGGGTATTCATTGGAAGGACTGATGCTAAAGCTGAAACTCCAATACTTTGGCCACCTCATGCGAAGAGTTGACTCATTGGAAAAAACTCTGATGCTGGGAGGGATTGAGGGCAGGAGGAGAAGAGGATGACAGAGGATGAGATGGCTGGATGGCATCACTGACTCGATGAACATGAGTTTGAGTGAACTCCAGGAGTTGGTGATGGACAGGGAGGCCTGGCGTGCTGCAATTCATGGGGTTGCAAAGAGTCAGACACGACTGAGTGACTGAACTGAACTGATACACTGGGAAATGATTACCACAGTCAAGCTAATTATAGCACACCCATCACCTCACATAATTACCATTTAATTGTTATTGTGGTGAGAACATTTAAGATCTATTCTCTTGGCAAATTTCAGGTATATGATTGTTGTTTTGTCGAAAAGTCGTGTCAGACTCTTTGAGAGCCCATGGACTGTAGCCTGCCAGGCTCCTCTGTCCATGGGATTTCCCAGGCAAGAATACTGGAGTGGGTTGCTCTTTCCTTCTCGAGGGCATCTTCCCAACCCAGAGATCAAACTTGTGTCCCTTGCTTGGCAGGTGGATTCTTTACCACTGAATCACTAGTATTATTAACCATAGTTGTTGGGCTGTAGGCAGATCTCCAGAACTTATTCATTCCATGTAGTTGAGACTTTGGACCCTTTGACCACATATCCGCATTTTCCATCCCCACCCCACCTCACCCTCCTTCTCGCCCAGACTCTGAAAAACACCATTCTATTCTCTGCTTCTGTGAATTGGACTCTTAGATTCCGATGGAAGTGAGACTGAGGGGGTATTTGTCTTTCTGTGCTCAGCTTATTTTATTTAGCATAATGCCCTCTGGGTTTTGGACGTTAATGAAATTTGATTGTCAGTATATACTGTGCTGATCTTGCTCAAAGTTAAACAAAATCGTAAGTTGCAGATCGAGAAAAACCCAAATGTCAAATGCTGGCTGATCAGTTTGCAGTGAGAATGTGATGGACCCTCGTACCCAGATCTAAACAGAGAAGTCCAGAGAGAAACCTGGGTGCCTGTGGAATCAGCACAGGGATGTCAGTAGCCACTTGTCCTCAAGCTCTTTGACCAGTGTGACCATTTCTACTGTAGTGACCTACCAGTGGCAAGAGCCAAACCAGGACACTTCTATGGTGGTGCCATTTTCCTAGCATGTTTTATATGCAAAGACATGAAGTGATGTCTTCAAGTTTATAGATGAGGAAAGTGAGGCTCAGAGAGGTTGTATATTGGCCTGAAAGTTGCACAGATCTTAAGAGTTGGAATTAGAATTGCAGCGCATGTTTAATTCTAACGGCTGTGATTCTGTTGTTACTCACTGCACTGTACTCTTAAGATGTGGGGGCCTGTAGGTCCTCATTGGCACAGATCGTCTCAAAGAAACCTCAGTGTCTCACCACCTGGTGGCCTTTCTAGGAGCAGAGCATCCGGTTCACTCTGCTGAGGCCTTTTCTAAGTTGGGGCAGCTGAGAAAGGCGGCGTGACTGCCACTGGGGGCCATATCTGCTCTATTCAGGGATGTGTGAAATTCTAGCTGTCATCTGTACCTGGAGTCTGGATGCAGTGAATGTCACAGGTGATAAATGATCCCAGGCAGTGTACCCAGATTCAGTATTTGGGAAGGAGTTGTAGAGAAGAAGCAACAGAGGTGTGTCTTAATGGTCTCTCTCACCAAAGCGGTGTGCTGTGTACTGTTGGAATTAGCATGACTGATTAGTGCAGAGCTCTGAAAAGCTGTGAAAATGGCTAGAAAAATTCTGTGATTGCCTCAGTGCCCTAAATAGTCTTATGTCAGCAATTAGCATTAACAGTCCTTCATTAATCCATCAGATTTCTGATGCCGCATGTCCTAAAGCAGAAGATAACAGTGAATGAGGATTAGCCAAGGATGTGTCCCAGGCAGCGGTGTTGAGGCAGCATGTGGATGCCTGTCCCAGAGCAGCAGTGCCCCGCTTCCTTCACTCAATCCAGGGATCCAGAGAACACGGCACGTTACTAAACAGTAGTCTGTAATATTGGAGGAGGGCATGGCAAGCCACTCCAGTATTCTTGCCTGGAGAATCCCATGGACTGAAGAGCCTGGCAGGCTACAGTCCATAGGATTTCAAAGAGTTGGACATGACTAAAGCGACTCAGCAGACATGCACAGTCTGTAATATCAACTCTATATCACGGACCCCTAGACTCCTGTTATAAAGACTACTGTTGTATTAATAAGATGTTGTTATAGAAACAACATTCCAAGTTCCTCCATGGAAAATGGACTCTTGATGCTAAATTGCCAGGGGTTCACTTCTTGTGATGCTGGGTTGTGTCTGCAATGCCCGGCTCCCTATTTAATTGAGGCGGTGACACTGAGCACCCCAGTTACACCCAGGTGTCTACAAAACTCCAAGTTTGCCTCGGCTGAGTGTTTGTTTCCATAGCTGTGAAGGTCTTTCCTCATTTTTGCTTGTTGAAGGCCTAACTCAAATTACCACACACAGATAGATGTCTTAGTTCCTCCAATAAAATTTCTCTCTCCTCGGAAGTCTGCTGTCCCTTATACAGCATCTGTCCCACTGTATAGCATCTATCCCACTGGTCCTCTGGGAAGTGGTGGGTGAGCAGCTGTCTCCTTGGTATATTTGAAAGCTCCCTGATGATGGACTTAGTTTCATTTCATGTTTGAATCTTTTATCTTTAGCTGTCACCTTGTGGGCTGTGTTGACCTAACTTACTGATGAGAAACAGCTCTTAGTTCATATTTCAGATGATCTTAATGAGTATGAAAAGTGCTTGAATTATTTACTTGAACAAGAAATAACATGCATATAATAAATTAGAATGTATTATTTTCTTCTTAAGTATCTTAGGATAATAAGCAATGAATTATTAATGTACCACATCAGCATGTATTTTATTCCATTTTTGTGTGTGTTTAAAATATAAAAACAAAAATTAAATTGGGTTGGTTATTGGTCCTAATAGGGTGTTTTTAGGATTTCAGGGAAAATGACTATTTTTACTTACAAAGGAATCACGAGTTAAAAAAAAAAAAAAACTTTGCACCATGCCCTCTAAAATATTACCATGTATTTGGAATGTATGCTTCAAATATATTTGGAAAGAACATTCAGTGTATATTAGAGTTTTAAATATTTTTACAGAAGTATTTAAAAAATAGAAAAAATGGTCTTTGTTCATTGTGAAATCAACATTTATTTTATCTTCCTAAATTTTGACTTCTCCTGATTTGAATGGCAAAGATAATTTTGTAATGCTGGATCCAAATCTCATTTTCTTATATTTTCTCCCACCACATAAGTAGTACCTCGTGATGTAATGCACTAATATTTGGCATAAATTCAGGTTAGTATAGTACTATCTGCTTAATACATAGTAAGTGCTCTATAAATGTTAGCTTTTATTATTCATTAAAAAGTGACCTTCCCTTTCAGACTCTTTCTTGCCTTAGCGTTCATCGTGTACAGCCTTATATGATACTTATTTTAGTATGTCTCTTCTAACTATCTAATCTTTAAGATGGTAGAGAGTTTTGTACATGGTAAGAGATGAATACATAATTTATCCACTGAATACATAATGAACTTGTGAACATTCTTTTAAAATTTCAGTCGCTTTGATGACTTGATGTTCCATAACACGGAGCCCAAACATGGTGACACGCCTGAGCGCAGACAAGTTAATTCCTAAATGATCCCAGAAAAGCCACTGGAGGCCGAAGCTGCCCCTGGGGACCAGCCAGGAGTCCCATCGGCCTGGCGACGGCTTCCTGGCTGAGAGTTTTCCTAAATTACCAAGGGAAGTGTTACAGTGCGCAGAGACCTCTGAGAAACCGTAAAACCCACAGAAGCCCTCCTCAACTGAATCTGATGGAGTTACCCATTTGGTTAAGATTAGTTACTCAGTTTATTTATGGTGAATGACTCATTTCGCTTCTGTTTGTGCTGGCAAGGTGGGAGGGAATGTCAGAGACGAACAGCAGACAGCGGCTTCTGTTTTCCAATTGAGCAGTTGCAGGAAGGAAAGGGGTCCCTTTCTCAGAGCTTCTGCTGGGGTCCCTCACATTTCAGATGAGAGCTGTTGATCATTCAGAAGTACGAACTGTTGTTCTCTGTGTGTGTGCTCATTAAGCATCGCAGGGCTTCATAGCAGGCATTCAGGGCATCCAGAGGAGACAGGATTCCACGACGGCTCACCTGTTGGAATTGGTCTGTGGGAGGCTTCATTTGGTTCTCCCAAGGCTCTGTTTGGCCTGCAGGTTAAATCATTTTCAGATCAATGAATGGAATTGATCATTGCATTACATTAATTGTATTGTAATGTACCATTTATTTGCAAGTCAAAGCAGTCTTCTCTGTCATTAATTTTATTTATTCTCTTTAATGATTCAAAACTTCTGGGCATCTCAGAATTGTAAGTTACTCTACTGGGTGATATCATGGTTTCCACATGCCCTAATGGTATCTTCTGAGCTGTTTGCAGCCCAGCAGGAGATCAGACCTGCTGAAGTCGCTCATCAGGACAGGATGGCAGGCCCATGATCTGCTGAGAGGTTTAAGAGGAAGGAAAGTTTATGTAGAGCTGGAGAAATCTGGAGGACTTCAGAGAAGAAGGTGCGTTTTGTTCAAGGCTTTGGAAGAAACTTTGGACTTAATTAGTTGGGAGATTTCACGTGTAGACATCATAGTTAAGAGAAAGCAGCAGGCATGGTTATTAGTAACTGTGTGGTCGTGTCAATGCATTTATGGTCATTAAAAGTGTTAAACTTTTAAACATTAAAAAACAAGTTAATTCTTCATCCATATGTCAGTCTCTAAGTACAGTGGTGTATTTTGTCAAATTTAAGATAAATGTAATTTTTCCCCTTCAGTCTTCTTTTGCTGCAGGGTATATTTCAGAATACAGTTTTGAGTTGTTCAGCTTTTTGTGATCTTTTACTGTTTAAGTATTGGGATTCTTCATAATCAAAATGGGAAAGGAACTCTCACGTCCTGTGCTAGCCTTTGAAGGGATGTTGCACGGCATCCCAGGTGGAGGTAAGGACGTTGGTGTTTACTCCATAGTTAGAGCACCCTGCCTCTTCCTCACTGGCCTTGGAGCCATTGCATTCATCTGTTCACTCATTCAAAAAATATTTATTAGGCACTTACTGTGTGCCTTAGGCACTGTCTGGTGTCTGTGAATTGTACTTGCATGCTTTATGGTATGTTTTATAGTCTTTTTCTTTCTTCTCGTTCATTAATGGGGCTTCCCAGGTGGCTCAGTGGATAAAGCATCCATCTGCCAATGCAGGATATGCTGGAGACTTGGGTTCGATTCCTGGGTCGGGAAGGAAGATCCCCTGGAGGAGGAAATGGCAACCCACTTGAGTATTCTTGCCTGGAAAATACCATGGACAGAGGAGCCTGGTGGGCTGCGGTCGATAGGGTTGCAAAGAGTCAGACATGACTTAGTGACTGAGCATATTCCATTAACATTTCTTTGTGGAATATAGTAGGTTCTTAATAATCATCAAATGAATGGTGCATATCAAAAAATCTAGGAAGGGAATTAGGGTGTTAGTGAGCAGGATGGACCTGTTGAAAATGCCAGTCCTATTTTGAATCCGAGTGCAAACACGAAGCACTGTGTTTCATAGAGGTGCATTAGCACAGGATGCGTTGACTGCTTTTGAAGCATTTCTGGTACTTTGCTTTAATTTAGCAGATAATTCCACAGATGAATCAGATCAATGTTCAAAAACTTAATTTTTCATTTTTCACTCATCTTCCTACCTACTGCGGAGAAGGCAATGGCACCCCACTCCAGTACTCTTGCCTGGACAATCCCATGGATGGAGGAGCCTGGTAGGCTGCAGTCCATGGGGTCGCTAGGAGTCAGACACGACTGAGCGCCTTCACTTCACTTTCATGCATTGGAGAAGGAAATGGCAACCCACTCCAGTATTCTTGCCTGGAGAATCCCAGGGACGGGGGAGCCTGGTGGGCTGCCATCTATGGGGTCACACAGAGTTGGACACAACTGAAGCAACTTAGCAGCAGCACCCGAAGAACAGATATTTAAGTTTTTTATACATTTTTTAATGCCAAACTTTCTTTAGCCCATTTCAGCTCTTTGCTGATTTGAAGGTGAGTCACAGACCATTCAGCCAACCGGACAGAAAACAAGAGGTTGGTGAGTTAAAGCTTCATGGGCTGTGTGTCCCCTCAGCTCTACCCCCATGCACCCAGACAGTCCCATTCCTGGAGAGGCCCGGCCAAACCAGAGTAGTAGAAGGAGGTCCAGAATAGAATGTCTGACAAAGAGTGTTGTACCTATAAGAAGAAACTCTTTTGGAAGGCAGAAGTTGAAGGGTAATACCTTTGACTTCATGTGATTAATCTAGTGTGTGTCATTAAAAAAATTTGTGCTTCTTGATATTTTCATCTAGAGCTCACATTTTTGGAAATGCAGAAAGGAAGTATGTGATACAATTAAAGGTTCAAATTCTGTTGTACTAAATGTTTTGGCTGCCCTGTGTTGTATAAACTTCTCAGTGACTTGCAGTTTCTTAAAAATGGGTCTAATGACATGTGCTTGGGAGACACCTTTGTGTCTATTGCAGTTTTTTTTTAAATGATTTTAAGTTCATTTTTATTGATTGAGAATGAGACTGTCTTTTGAGGCAAAATCATATAGTAGTACATGACTCTATTAAGTTATTTAAATTAGAGTCACAGTTTAATACATTTGCTATTTGGGTATTACTAGGTTGATTCTTATGTTAATTCTAGATTTATTAACAGATATGCTTGAGTCTGACAATTATTCATCTTTTTCTGTTGATTCAGCAGTCATTTCTATAGTCCAACATGCAGATGGATTTCTTACCTTCTTTTAAAAAATGATTTTCTTTTGATTTCATCACTTGCTACAAGACATTTCATTTATAACATTTCTAAATTCAATAAAATATTGCATTATTCCATAAGCAATAATCACTGCAAACTCTTTTCTCACAGTGGAAAAGTTTTCTTCTTAAATACACCTCACCATGTTTGTTTCTCTAAAATGGTAGTATTTTACTTTGTAAATTTTTCCCCAAGTAATGCATTTAAAACTAGGTCTCTCATTTCCACTTAAAAAGCATTTTTAAAAAATTTAATCAACTTGTATTGCTCTAAATGCTTTTAAATCTTTAGATGTTGAGCTAGCAAATATTATCCTTATATTGTGAGGGATGCAATTTCTTGCTATTTCCACTGACTGATTTCCTGTGAACAAATAAAATATCCTTGCATTAGTGTTCTTGTTCAGTTAGATTATATCTGTGCTTGAACACTTAGGCAGAAAATGCTGCCACTTTTAACAAGGGAATCAGTAACATAGGAAACAGCCTTGTTATCAGGCTTTATTTCGCTTGTACCCAGATAAAAGTTCTTTAGTCATTCAAAAGAAAGAAGTGAATAACCAGTCTTTTCCACAGAATTTATTTAGTGGGAATAGTGGGAGTGGAGGTGATCACCAGTTAAAGATGAATGAGAGAATGTAAGAATAATTGGCCGTGATGGATATTGACCTAAGAAAGGAAAATGATGCTTCAAATAAGTTCCCTGTATCTTCAAATGTCAAAAAAATGTTATATACTTTATACTTTTTTATACTGATGATAGTGAAGGACAAGGAAGCCTGTCCATGCACTGGAGTGCAGTCCATGGAGTTGCAAAGACAACAGTAATACTGATAATTAGCATTTGGGACTTGTCTTCTGCACTGGTACAGATAAGCAAGGTTGAAAACCCAAACTCGCTGCATTAAGCAGCTTTTTCCCAGTGTCCAGTTGAAGGAATTGATTAATTACAAATATCTATACCATTCCAAATTATCTGATAGTTACCTAATTTGAAACAAATAATTGTATGGAAGAGGCTTAGAGATTATTTTATTGGGAGGAATTCTGTGATCAGGAGGAAAACCGAGGTCCAAGGAAGCTTATTTTTTACAGGTGTTTGTGTATTAGAATGTTTTCGGTTGCAAGTGACAGAATCCCTAATTGAAGCTAGTTTAAGCAAACTGATAACAAAGAGCTGTTGAATTACGTGGCTGGGAAGTCTTTGAGTGGATTTGGAACCTTGACAATATTTCCAGGACGTGTTCCTGCATCTCTTGGTACAGCTATTTTATCCGTGTTTCTACCACTGTCTCATCGGTGACACAAGAAAATTACAAGGTAGTAATTGTGCATCTTGTATTTTCTACACCAGGTCCCTGAGACAAGTATGACTTTTAATAATAGTGGCGATTGTAAGCCAGTTCCAGACTAGCCATTCCAGTAAGGGAGGAGAGTGGCTTTTTCTCTTGTATATTGTAGCTGTGTTTAAATTATCAGGAAATGCCCCGATTTTCCTGCCTTGGGTTGTCTGTGGATCTCCTCGGCAATTGCCATGGCCAGGGGTTGAATGTCATAATTTTAGGCCGTGCCCTCATTCCTGAGAAGGCTTGGGGAGAAGGACACGTAGGTGATGGCAGGACCGCTAGAGCCACCTGGAAAAGGAGAGGCAGGTCTCTGAAAAAGGCAGCGCAGCACCCGGTGCAGTGATGTGATGGCGGATGGAGTCTGGCCTTTCAACTTCCAAGCCAGTGTCGCTGCTGTCAAAACCTCGATACATGGCCAAAGGGATGGATAAATGAGAATGCCTGACTCTTAGTGGAGATTGTTGTCTATTTCATTCTCACTTAAAGGGCGCCCAGAAGTTTGAGTTCCAAAATCTTGACTCGAAGCCAATAAAGCTTGTAGTTACAGTCTTTTGGAGCATAGAGCTTTTGTAAAACAAATTCAGTGTCAGTGATGTGATAAACATAGACCCAGAATAAAGTTTGAATCTGCTAAAAAAAAAAAAAAAAAGTTTCTTTTTCTTTTTTCTAAATGAGAGTGTAAATAACTCCTGAGGGCATGTAAACTGCTCTGTTCAACAGGCAGATCCCTTCATCCTTTCTTTGCTGAGCACACCTGGGCCTGGCCCCAGGTATCTTCTAGGGGTGATGGTCCTTTCATGGTTCACATCTTCATGGGCTACAGCCCACCACCCACACTTTCCTGCTCCAGGGCCCTTTTATTATCTTCCCCACCACTTTCTGTTCATTTCAGTAGATGTTCCTGTTTCTTTTACCAGATGTTCAATTCCTCAAAAGCAAGTGCATCTTGAGTTTTTCTGTAGTCCTCATTTTTCCCAGGGAGGATGCTGAGAATGAATGAGGAGTTTTCCTAAATATTTGTTGTGTTTCTTACTTACCATCAAAGGTCCATATAGTCACAGCTACAGTTTTTCCAATAGTCATGTATGGATGTGATAGTTGGACCATAAAGAAGGCTGAATGCCAGAGATTTGGTACTTTCGAACTGTGGTGCTGGAGAAGACACTTGAGAGTCCCTTGGACAGCAGGGAGATCAAACCAGTCAATCCTAAAGGAAATCAAGCCTGAATCTTCATTGCAAGGACTGATACTAAAGCTGATGCTCCAGTACTTTGGCCACCTGGTGCAGAGAGCCAACTCACTGGAAAAGGCCCTGGTACTGGGAAAGATTGAAGGCAAAAAGAGAAGGGGAAAACAGGATGAGATGGTTAGATAGCATCACTGACTCAGTGGACATGAATCTGAGCAAACTCTGGGAGATAGTGAAGGACAGGGAAGCCTGGTGTGCTGCAGTCCATGGGGTCGCAAAGAGTAGGACAAAGCTTAAAACTGAACAACAACAACATCGGAATCATCTTGTAATTCAAGGGCCCATGCTAGGCTGAATTATATTTAACTGGTTCTTCTTTTCCTTAGTCATATAAAAGTTCCTATGTTATTAATCTACAAGGAAGTATGAATTACTAAGGAGAGTGATTATCCAAAATGGAATTAATAGATAGGTTTCGTCTCAACCAGTAGATTTGTCTTTTAGTATTAAATACTGTGTTAATGTATGTGTATATCTTAAATTTACATTTGATTTTGCCTCACTGTTCACAGTGGGTTTTTATAAATGTGATCAGAAACATTCCATTGTTATCAGGAAGGAGGGAAAGAGACAAGAAAAGCTGCAGTTAATCCCCAAACTGCATAATTTATCAAGATAGGATTGCTATCATGTAAAAAGAGAATGTTTAAGTTCTCACTCAAATGTACATATCATTCAGATATTATTTACAGAAATGTGTATACTTTAATCATACTCTGTATATAAAATCAGAGGAAGAGTGTGAATCTGAAGAAGAGGGTAATTAACCAAGACTGTATTCCTCTATCAGATGGGCTACTCTAATCACTAAACATTCTTATAGGATTTCATATGAATGTAGTGATTAATCAAAGGTAATTTTAAAAATGTAAGCATATCTGAATTACAGTGTTCTGTAATTACTGCTGTACAGCACAGTGACTCAGCTACACACACACACACACACACACACACACACACACACACACACACACACACACACACATCCTGGAGAAGGCAATGGAACCCACTCCAGTATTCTTACCTGGAGAATCCTAAGAACAGACAAGCCTGGAGGGCTACCGTCCATAGGGTCGCAAAGAATCAAACAAGACTGAAGCAACTTAGCATATATATGGCTTCACAGGTGGCTGTAGTGGTAAAGAGTCTGCCTGCCAATGCAGGAGATGTAAGAGACTTGGGTTTGATTCTTTTCATATTCTTTTTCATACTGTTTTCCATTATGGTTTTTCACAGGATATTAAATAGTTCCTGTGCTGTAAAGTAGGACTTCCTTGTTTATCCACTCTATCTACATCAAAGGTAGTTTTAAAGTGGAAAATGTTATTTATAGACATTAGATTGTTGGGATCAGAGAATAGAGTGGTAAAAAATAGGCGAAACTTGTATTGAATGCTTGCTCTGGGTCCTGTACTACGTTTTCATGCACGTGAGGTAATCTTCCCTTCCATCCATGAGGCGAGCACTGTTGCAGATAATACTCCCCCTTACAAATGAGGAAACTGAGGCTTCAAGGGGTCAGCAAATGGTGTAAGGTGGATCCAGCCTTGACCCCTGGCCCTTGGGGGAACGATGAGGGATGTTGAGCAGTGTCTTGGAGCGCTGAACACAGAAGGTGCATACTAAGGGAAGGTACCTGACTTTCCAACCACCTGTTCTGTCTGTACCTATGGCACACATTTCCCCAAATACCTTAGGATCTAAAAGCAATTAGGTCTGCTAGGCTTATTGACTTGGTTCCGTGAAGAAAAGAAAAGTAGACATTTGTCTACTTTTGTCTGAGAAAGATTGCACCGAAGTAGAGAGTGCCCTTAATTTGCATCAACTTTTAAGAAGTGTTTTAGGCATGAGGAGTTTCCAGTTTTTCCCCCTAGGAAGGCTGCATGGCATCGTACCCGGGGAGGAGTGGAATATACATTAACCTCCTTCCAGACGACCATTTGTTCTCTTTTAGAGACGAGGTCTGCTCTTAGAAGTTGGGCAGACTTCACATCTAATTATTCTTCTGTCGTTACCATTTCCTCTTCTAATCCTAAACCCCGTGGAGGTTTTATTACTTGGGTTGGTGGCATTAGCCTGTCAACAGCTGGATGAGACAGAAGTTAGAAAATGGACTTTTCGAGGTCAGGAAGCTAAGCGGCCAGAAAAACCAATTTGTCAACTTAAATCATCTTGGGAATGGAAAAAATTATTCCACAGCATGGGGGAGAAAAGGCTGCTGTGAGCACCTGCTTTGTTTTGTGCTGTCTTCTGTTGGTGTTTTTATTTAAAAAAAAAAAAATTTTTTTTTTTTTTTTTTAATAGCAGCATCATGTCTGCATCGCAGAAGCTTTCTGTGTTGACTTGATTTGTCAGAAGCTGCGGTGGGGTGGTCACTTGGGCTGCTTATCGGAATGTTTATCATGAAAATCATGGTCTCCTTTACCCTCTGGCTCAATTACCTGCAGCCACATCAACCTACAAACACGTAAAAGGTAGAGGGGCCCGAGCGTTCAGTCATAGCCTCTCAATCCACATTTTATTACTTTTAAAAAGACTGTCATCTTTGTAGTCACTATCTTTTAATAATGAGATATGAATGCATTTTCCTATATTTGGGGTGATGGCATATCAGGAATGAATTTCACTTCCTGGCTTTATGAAAATTATGATTTCACAGTATTTAGGAATATATGTGACATAGTGTTTTATAAAATTTGAATGTAATCTCTTAAAATAGATATTCTTTTGAGCTCTAAGAGCAAAGACATGGATTCCTTTTAGAAACTATGAGGTGAGGGAATGCGTGACAGCAGAACACATGTTCCCTCACGATGCTGCCTTTCGGTTACTCGTGCTTTTTTTTTTTCCTTCATGTGAGTCTTTATGAGATAAAAATGTCCATACGGCCGTGGCCAGAAGTAAAAGCCACCATTGGAAAGCCTCTGTTTCTTAAGGCTCAAACCTGTATTTCTTTATTTTCAGTGTGAAATATTTTCAGTTTTTTGGGTTATTTCAATGGACTGAGAAATCCCAATGACTGTAATCCGGGCTTATTGTTTTAGAAGCCCAAAGAAAAGTTATTAGTTTTTACTCAGCTTATCTCTTTCTTTTCCTTTCTTATGTTGCACTTATACACAGAAGTTCATGAATGGATAATCTATTGATTAATTTCAAAATGTTATTCTGTTATTAAAACAATTTAATATTGAGGAAATAAAGAATTTTTGAAAGTTACAAGGCAAGAAAACTTGTAATAACCAGGCAGCATGTAATAATTGTTGGAATTTGTTTTATTTTTAATTGCCTGTACACTAGTATTACATAATTTTTTTAAATTAATTAATTTATTTTAATTGGAGGCTAATTACTTTACAATACTATAGTGGTTTTTGCCATACATTGACATGAATCAGCCATGGGTGTACATGTGTTCCCCATCCTGAACCCCCTTCCCATCTCCCTCCCCATCTAATCCCTGAGGGTCATCCCAGTGCACCAGCCCTGAGCACCCTGTCTCATGCATTGAACCTGGACTGGCTATCTATTTCACATATGATAGTATACATGTTTCAATGCTATTCTCTCAAATCATCCCACCCTAGCCTTCTCCCACAGAGTCCAAAAGCCTTCTTTACATCTGTGTCTCTTTTGCTGTCTCGCATATAGGGTCATCATTACCATCTTTCTAAATTCCATATATATGTGTTAATATACTGTATTGGTGTTTTTCTTTCTGACTTACTTCACTCTGTATAATAGGCTCCAGTTTCATCCATCTCATTAGAACTGATTCAAATGCATTCTTTTTAATAGCTGAGTAGTATTACACAGCTTTCTTATCCATTTGTCTGCTGATAGACATCTAAGTTGCTTCCATGTCCTGGCTATTGTAAACAGTGCTGCAATGAACATTGGGGTACACGTGTCTCTTTCAATTCTGGTTTCCTCAGTGTGTGTGCCCAGCAGTGGGATTGCTGGGTCGTATGGAAGTTCTATTTCCAGTGTTTTAAGGAATCTCCACACTGTTCTCCATAGTGGCTGTACTAGTTTGCATTCCCACCAACAGTGTAAGAGGGTTCCCTTTTCTCCACATCCTCCAGCATTTATTGTTTGTAGACTTTTTGATAGCAGCCATTCTGACTGGTGTGAGATGGTACCTCATTGTGGTTTTGATTTGCATTTCTCTGATAATGAGTGATGTTGAGCATATTTTCATGTGTTTGTTAGCCAACTGTATGTCTTCTTTGGAGAAATGTCTGTTTAGTTCTTTGGCCCATTTTTTTATTGGGTCATTTATTTTTCTGGAATTGAGCTACAGGAGCTGCTTGTATATTTTTGAGATTAATTCTTTGTCAGTTGCTTGGTTTGCTCTTATTTTCTCCCATTCTGAAGGCTATCTTTTCACCTTGCTTATAGTTCCCTTCATTGTGCAAAAGCTTTTGAGTTTAATTAGGTCCCATTTATTTATTTTTGCTTTTATTTCCATTACTCTGGGAGGTGGGTCATAGAGGATCCTGCTGTGATTTACATCAGAGAGTGTTTTGCCTATGTTTTCCTCTAGGAGTTTTATAGTTTCTGGTCTTACATTTAGATCTTTAATCCATTTTGAGTTTATTTTTGTGTATGGTATTAGAAAGTGTTATAGTTTCATTCTTTTACAAGTGGTTGACCAGTTTTCCCAGCACCACTTGTGAAAGAGATTATCTTTTCTCCATTGTATATTCTTGCCTCCTTTGTCAAAGATAAGGTGCCCATAGGTGCATGGATTTGTCTCTGGGCTTTCTGTTTTGTTCCATTGATCTATATTTCTGTCTTTGTGCCAGTACCATACTGTCTTGATGACTGTAGCTTTGTAGTATAGCCTGAAGTCAGGCAGGTTGATTCCCCCAGTTCCATTCTTCTTTCTCAAGATTGCTTTGGGTATTTGAGGTTTTTTGTATTTCCATACAAACTGTGAAATTATTTGTTCTAGTTCTCTGAAAAATACCGTTGGTAGCTTGATAGGGATTGCATTGAATCTATAGATTGCTTTGGGTAGTATACTCATTTTTACTATATTGATTCTTGTGATCCATGAACATGGTATATTTCTTCATTTGTTTGTGTCATCTTTGATTTCTTTCATCAGTGTTTTATAGTTTTCTATATATAGGTCTTTTGTGTCTTTAGGTAGATATATTCCTAAGTATTTTATTCTTTTCGTTGCAATGGTGAATGGAATTGTTTCCTTAATTTCTCTGTTTTCTCATTGTTAGTGTGTAGGAATGCAAGGGATTTCTGTGTGTTAATTTTATATCCTTCAACTGTACTATATTCATTGATTAGCTCTAGTAATTTTCTGGTTGGAGTCTTTAGGGTTTTCTATGTAGAGGATCATGTCATCTGCTAACAGTGAGAGTTTTACTTCCTCTTTTCCAATCTGGATTCCTTTTATTTCTTTTTCTTCTCTGATTGCTGTGGCTAAAACTTCCAAAACTATGTTGAAGAGTAGTGGTGAGAGTGGGCACCCTTGTCTTGTTCCTGACTTTAGGGAAATGCTTTCAATTTGTCATGATTGAGTATAACGTTTGCTGTGGGTTTATCATATATGACTTTTATTATGTTGAGGTATGTTCCTTCTATGCCTGCTTTCTGGAGGGTTTTTATCATAAATGGATGTTAAATTTTGTCAAAGGCTTTCTCTGAATCTATTGAGATAATCATATGATTTTTATCTTTCAATTTGTTAATGTGTAGTATTACATATTATAAGAAGAGTGTTTTTCTCTTAAAAGTTGCATGTTCATTGGCATGGTATAAATAGGATATTTTGTAATACTTTGGGGATTTTTGTGACAAAAGATGCACTGAGATTAATTCTTTTGCAAAACGAAGACTGGGTTTTTTAAAATAAACACTCTTTTTAATTGTGTTTATAAATTTAGATTGTTTTATACTGGATTATCTTTTCTTAAGAGTTATGAGCACTTTTATTTATTTTATTTTCAAATCAGAAAATTCTTTATTTACTGTGGAAATTCTTTCAACTAACACAGATGACCAGTGGATAAGCTCCCTTACTTCTGTAAAATATGCTAACTAATGTCCTTCTTATTCTCAACACAGAATTGTATGTACCAAAGAATCACTTATGTATATCCTCAACCCTGTTTTTTTGTTTAGTTGCTAAGTCATGTCTGACTCTTGTGACCCCATGGAGTATAGCCCTCTTCAGACCAGGCTCCTCTGTCCATGGGATTCTCCAGGCAAGAATACTGGAGTGGGTTGCCATGCCCTCCTCCAGGGGATCTTCCTGACTCAGGAATGGACCTCACATCTCTTAGGTCTCCAGCATTGGCAGTCAGGTTCTTTACTGCTAGCACCACCTGGGAAGCCCATATCACTTAATATATATAAATACAATTTAAGTGTTAAAGTTATATATTTTTGTATGTATATATACATATTCCTCTATAAATAGTTAAATAGATTTGTATACTTACAATATAAAAGTAAAATTTTAAATTATAAAATTTAAATTTATATAAATATATAATTAAATAAATTTAAAATTTATAGACATTTAAATATGTATTAGTATAACTTACTATACATTAAAATATATAAATATATTTAAAATAACCATATATTTGATTTCAGTTAATACATCTGTATACAACTTTTGTCAGCTCTTTCATATAATTATACATCTCTTTAATATTAAATTAGCTAATTGGAAGCAGAATGTGTTTCTGCTGAAAACTCTCCAAAACCTTGTGTGGTAACCTTTGGAGTAGTTTTGTTAGAAATGTTATCTTTATAAGTGAAAGCCAGCAAGTATTTAATTAAATATTAAATATTTAATGGGGATAAAAGCCAGCTTTAATTTAATTATATAAAATCAGTTTTTAAATAACCCACGTCACTTGACACTATTTATTATCAGGTGCATTAGGGGGCCTGTGATTTAATCATGTTCCATTCTACTAGTGGAGCCATTTCAGCCGTTCCAGGAAAATACTTAGTGATTAGAAATGAAATTACTTCACGACCCACTTATTTTATCCAAAATGGGAAGCTTTGTTTTCCTTTTGTTTGGTGCACTTTTAATCACGAGAGAGAGAGAGAAAAAGACACTTTGAGAAAGTGTGCAGAAATAAAACTTAAAGCCATTTTAGTGGTAGGATGCTGACAAGCTTCTTGGCAAAGTATTAAAATGCACACGTGCTACTGTAAGCCATGTGGTAGCGGTGACTGCCTGAACTTCGTCCATGCCCCTGCAGAATGCTGCGCATTTGGCTGTCAGATGACTCAGGAGACAACGCAGAGGAAGGCAAGTAAATCCCTTGTGGATTTATAAATTGCTGAATTTATAAATTCAGAATTTAAATTTCTGCCCCTGCAGAAATTAAAAGTCCTCTAGTGAGTGACATTGTAGAGGACTAGACCATTGGGCTGCCCGGATGATCCTGTGGACAGCATCTCAGATAGAGAGCCTGGCCTTTGATCTTGGAAGAAGCGTTAAGTCAGGTTTTGTCAGTTCCCCAGGACTGTGTCTGTTCCAAGCTAGAGTCATTTGGGTATTTTGTTACTTATCATGAGCAAATAAGGCAGACTTGAAAAGAACTGAGTGCCCACGCCCTTTAGCCAGGGCGGCCTTTGTTGGCAAGCCCTGTGTTGCAGACACGTTAGAATCACACTGTTCCTGGTGGGGCTGGAAGCAGGGGGTGGAATGTGCTGTAAGGCTTAGCTTCCCTTCTGCACTCACAGGCCAGGTTTACAGTGGCCATGTGAACGTTAGCAGGGATGCGTCCTTGTCCCTTCCCTGTGTCTTGCATAGACGAATAAGCTGTTTCAGGCATGTGTGTGTTAGTTGCTCGGCCGTATCAGACTCTTTGTGCCTACATGCACTGTAGCCGACCAGACCCCTCTGTCCATGGGATGGATATTTGAGGTGAGAATACTGGAGTGGGTTACCATTCCCTTCTCCAAGGGATCTTCCGACCCAGGGATCAAACCCCATCTCCTGCATCATCAGGCAATTCTTTACCTCTGAGCCACCAGGGAAGCCCCATGTCATGTATATTTTACCACAATTTAAAGACAGGGAAAAAAATGATCGGATCAGTGAAACTGCCCTAATCAAGGATGTTTAACATTACACATTTGCCAGAACTCGTTGGTTATACATTGCAGAGGGAGCGGTAATGTAAATGTGGACTTAGTTAATAGTAGTGTGTCAGTTGTTAATAACAGTGTGTCAATATTAGTTCTTCAGTTGTGCAAACGTAGCACACCATGGCAAGGTGTTCATAATAGGGGAGATGGAAGGTGGAGGAGGGAAAAGGGACTAGGTGAGAACTGTGTATTTTCTGCTTGATTTTTTTCTGTAAAACTAAACCTGTTCTTAAAAAAAAAAAAGAAATCTATTCATTAAAGCCTTCCCAGATGGCTCAGTGGTGAAGAATCTGCCTGCTAATGAAGGAGATGCCGGTTCAATCCCTGGGTCAGGAAGATTCCCTGAAGAAGGAAATGGCAACCGACTTCAGTATTCTTGCCTGGTAAATCCCATGGACAGAGGGGCCTGGTGGGCTACAGTCCACGGGGTCGCAGAGAGTCACACTTGACTGATCCTGCATGCACGCACTATTCATTAAAACAAAGAAACTTAAAAAACACATGGGGCTAAAGAAGCAAGTAGTACAGCTGAACTAGCTTTTGAAGTAATTCACATACTGGAAAGAGTCCTGGTAAAATCAAGTACCCGAGATCACTGGGTTGTTAATACGAATATATTGTTAAAATGAATATATTGTTAACATGAATATATTGCCAATATGAGTATATGGTTAGTCTTCATCTCACCCTTCCTGCTGCTGTCACTGCACAGATGCCCTGGGAAGAATTTGGTGCCGCGTTGGAAAGAGAACAAGGGCTTGGTTTTCGCCGACGTGCTAAACGGGGACATATGTTTGGAGCACAGAGTGAGAGCTGCTTGGTGGTGCCACTGTTTACCTGCCTTCTTTTTCAGGGCTAATTGGCTGGACCTCCCGTCTCCCTTTCTTCAAGAGAACTAGGAAAGATTTCCTGTTTGCTTATTTCCTTATTTGTGGAGGGGATTTACCCATGTGGCGATTTTGTCTTCCCTCCCACCCGACATCGTGTCCCCGTCCTGCGGAGAGCTGTGGTCCTGCCCCAGCAGCATAGTCATCATAGGGCCGTGTCTGGTCCTCTTCCCATCCTCCCACCGCCCCTCCACTCTCTCAGGGGACCTGAGCTTAGGAAGCAGACGCAGTCACGTTTTCTTTCCATTTCCCTTCAGAATCTTCCAGCTTCTTAGCAGCCTCCCATTTTCAGACTCAACTTTGGATTCTTAGCTGAGCAAGAGGTGCTAGTTGTGTCCATCTCTGTTTCCAATTCTTTGAAAGATGCTGAACACGACCACCTTTATCCCAGGAGCCCAGCCATCCCAGATCGTCGGAAGGTTTGAAGGCCAGGCATCTCCGAGCGCTGCTATTTCTGGATTTCACATTGACAGCCGCCAGATTTCAGTGAAGGCCGTAGACTGACAATTCCTGGCAGGCCTGCGATTGCCGTTGGCAGTCAG
Source organism: Bos indicus (assembly GCF_029378745.1). Classification (NCBI taxonomy): domain Eukaryota; kingdom Metazoa; phylum Chordata; class Mammalia; order Artiodactyla; family Bovidae; genus Bos; species Bos indicus. Next base: position 40,756,937 of record NC_091783.1, read on the forward strand.
AGACAGCGGGCCCCTCCGTGCTCCTGACTCAGGACAAGCATTCCTCCTGAGGTGCCTTGTCCTTTCTGATGATGGATCGAGCGAGACAGGCGGCACATGGGCAGACAGACACCCGCCCAGGCGTTTGGTGCCATTTAACAGCTTCCTCCCACTCCTGACATTTTCATTCCTCTCCTTTGCCCCGTGCATCACTAACTGTTTGCGTCTTTTCTTCTTTACACAGCAGTAATGCAGAATGACAGGAGCCACGTCCAGCCTCAGTTCCTGTCCTCTGCTCTGTTTTAGTCCAATTATACAGTAGGTTTTTACAAGTGCTGAGCCACGCAAGGCATGCTGCAGTTTTGATTGTACCTGACTTGCGTGTTTGGTGGGGGGTGGTGGCAGGGGGAGAGTCATTCAAAATGGCTTGAAATTTACATGAAGCTCAGAAGTGGTAGAACAGGAAAGCGTTTCATCTCTGAATGGCTCACGCCGGCTTGGGCTTGCCTTGCTGGTCAGGAGGTCTCTTTCCCAGGGAAGAAGAATGAGCCTGGATAGTGTAGGGCTTTTCCTCACATACAGAAAGCCATTGCTTTGGAGCCCAGTGCTGTACAGTCTGGCTCACTTTATAAAAAGATCCCTCTGCATTTTTTTTAGAGAACAGATTATATAGGGACATAGGTGGAAGCCGGGTGACCCATTAGGAATCTACTGAATTATTCAGTGCAAAAAGTGTTGATGGTTGATTGGACTGGTGACCACGAGGCAGGTGATGGAATGATCAACCTCGGGGTGTATTTCTCATGGTAGAACCAGAGGATTTGATGTGTTGGATTTGAGTTAGAAAGGACTGGGTCAAGGGTGACTGTAAGGTTTCTGGTCTGAGCAGCTGGAGTGATGGCATTGCCAGTAACCAACCTTCTCCCCACTCTTTCCCATGTATGTACACTTTTCATAGCCATTTACACAAGTCTTGGAAACCTTATTATATTTGGAGGTTCCGATGCAAGTCAGTGTTTTGAGGGGATGGGGTGCTGGGTCAGGGTAGGTGGGAAAGTATTTAGAGGGAGTTAAAAGCAGGGACTCATGATTCTGTTTCTGGGTTGACCTGGGAGGCGGTCGGGGAGGCAGGTATATGGATCTAGGCCAGAGTTCAGGTGCATGCTCATTATTTAATATTGAAGCACATTTTTAGTCAATAATACCAGGCACCAACCCTACAGTATAGCCAGCTGAGAGGAAATGAAGCTCATTTACTTGACTGATAATGTTACCAAACAGTTTCAGGTGTTAGAAGTTCATTAAGACGGCATGTTTCTCTCACTGTACCGTTTACATTGTGTGGCAGGCATTTCACATTAATCTCGAGCATAATTAATAGTTGTAGCAATTAGATTACCATTTGGTGATGATCTGCAGTACAACAGAGAATGGGAGGACACAAGAAAAATGAGGACCTCGCAGATCTGTGTCATTCATGTCCTCAATATGAGAAACTTATCAAAACGGGTCACCTCCGAGCACTCACGTGTTGATGCTTCACTGCAGGTTGGTTTAGTACAACAGCTCAACAGAGAGACAGTTTCAACATGAAGTGGAACTCTCCTCGGGCCCTTGGTCCCAAGCCACCAAAATGGAATTGTTTTATGAGGATATTAATACTGTAACAATAGTCCTTGTTGAAGTATGGGTTACTTTTGATAATATTAGAGAAGTATTAGAGAAACCATAACACAAAATATATGGTTTTGTGTTAAGGATCAATGTGTGTAATTGAACCAAAAAAAAAAAAAAAAGAAGTTTGGCATTTTACAGCTTTAATAAATTGTTAAACATATTTAAGACAGAAGAGTGTTAGAGAGTGTTTTGAATAGCTTTTGTTAACCTAGAGAGACACTTGAAAAACTATCCATAGGCCAGTAGGAAAGGGTATTTGCATAGAAGTCCCTTTTCTGCCATGGTTGGCCCTGGAATGATTTTGGAGGATTGTGTAATGAGGGCAGAAAGTTGCAGGACTACATAGAAACTGCATGCTGCTTAATAAATTATTCATGTTTGCCCAAAGGTGTAATTATTCAGTGAAATGAGAACGAAAAAATTAGTTCTGTATTAATGTTTATTTATACTGGTATGTTTTAAAACATACTCACGTTTTCCTGCTAGACATAGTCCAAAGGCAATCCACATAAAGTGTTGAATCAGGTTGGAATTCCCAGGATCACTTGTGTTCATCCTTTTCTATTTCTATTATTGCATTTTGTGTGCTTTCATAGAAAGTTTCTTTCGTGTAAAAGGAAAATTCAAACTCTGATTAAAGCTATTCTGTAGCTTTAATGAAAAGCTAAGTGAAGGAGGAGAGTGGTAAGACACTTAAGTGCAGTGTGCCTGCCGCCCAGGTCTTACCATCTGCTCTGGGGTGACGAAGGTCACAGTGACACTGTTCTGTGTCTGATGGAGGTGGGGTGTCCTCTTCTCCCCTCTTCCTGGAGTCCAGGTCAGGAACCACGATTCTTTCCCTTTTTGTCTCCACTGTTGTTTCGCTATTCATTGCCACAGTGTTTAACACATTTTAGTTCAATAGTCTGTGCTTGCACCCTTGAACCTGGAGTATCCAGAACCACAGGCTGGGTGGTTTCTACAAAGCAGATGTCAGAGCAGATCTTTCCTCCACTTGAAGCTTTCCAGCAGGTTCTCATCTCAGAGCAACCCATGGCCCTGAGTCCTGCCTGGTCTGGGATTTTTCCTCTGCATCCTTCTGTCACTCGGCCCCTGTGGCCACAGCTGTGGCTGCCGTCCTGCGCATGGACCAGGCTGGCCGTGCTGCTCCCCACAGAGGCCCTGGGGGCCCGAGCCCACACCAGGGTGCCTGTTCAGCTCACTTCCTCACCCTGGACCCCGGGAGGCCAGTGTAGACGCTGCCTTCCCAATGAGGCTCATGCTGACCACTCTCTCCCTATAACTACTGTTCTGGGCATCCTTGGTCCCAGGCCCCCTTATCTTTGTCCTGTGCTAAGATTTTCCTGTTCAGCATTCAGCAATATTGCTCAAATGAATGAATGTATATATATATCCTGAAACTCCTCTGTGGAAAGGCTAAGAATGCTGTCCCCAGTGTTTATTAGAGAGCATCCAGTGCCCTGCTGTGGATGCCCCATGGCCACCAGGAATGTCCAGTTAGAGTAGAAAAGTGGGGAGGCAAGGACAGGAGGGTAGGAGGCAGTTGAAGCAGTGGAGAGTTTTCATAGGCTTAGGGCTGGGACTTAGCCCTTGACCATAACCCAGTCCCCTCCCCACCTCTGTTTGGTGGTCATGATTGCAGGATGAGAACAGCACAGGTGGCTTGAGTGAGTGGCCTGACCTATGTAGACATCCTGCTTATGTTTAACCCGACATAATTTTATGCACAGGTGTCTGTCCCTTCCCAGACCTGTTTGAATACCAGTTTCTAGAGCAGGGGTGGCTGCCATAGCTTGAGTGCATACCCCCTGGGAGACTGGGTCACCAGGCTTTGCTTGAAAGCTTTCACAGCAGGAAGCAGTGAAGCAGAGGAAATTTTTGGAAGATTTAAATGTCAAGAGATGAGGCTAAAGGCAACGAGCTGAATCTTGTGTTTCAGAGACCTTCCTGATGGGCAGCTTTGCAATTCCAGCCCCCTGCAGGATGTGCACACACACACATGTGCACACAAGAAAGTTAGGGACAGAATACATGTTATCTTATACTTTCGCTGGAATTAGTGGATGGTTGACTTGCATCTTAGACTATTTCAACTCTGTCCAATAGAAATATTTTGTGAACCACAGTTACAATGTAACATTTTCTGGTAGCTGCATTTAAAAAAGTAAAAAAGATTTAATATCCTTTCATTATATATTTTAATATATTTTATTTAACCAAAATATTTAAATATTGTCATTTCAACATGTCATCAGTATAAAATTTATTAATGAGATCTCTTACATTTTCTTAGACTAAGTTTTCAAAATTTGGTGTGTATTTTATACTTGCATCTCAATTTGGACTAGCCGCTCCTCAGGTGCTCAATAGCTGTATGAGGCTGGTTTCTTCTCTATTGGACCATATTGGCAGCTGTGAAGAGTTGGCTGTAAGACAGGAAGCTTCCTATGTATGGATTCTCTTTTAAAGTGGATTCTGTCACTCCTTTAAAATGTTTTTTTTTTCTTAAAGTTTGTTTTGATCCAGAGTATATTTTCAGTCTATTAATTGTGTTGTAGCATGCTCAATGTTATGAATCAGACTGTGGAAGACAGAAAAAAACATTTATTTACATATGATCATGAACATGGTCCCTGATGGTGGAGATGGTAAAGAATCCACCTGCAATGCAGGAGACTCGGGTTCGATCCCTGGGTTGGGAGGATCCCCTGGAGAAGGAAATGGCAACCCACTCCAGTATTCTTGCCTGGAGAATGCCATGGACAGAGGAACCTGGTGGGCTACAGTCCATGGGGTTGCAGAGTTGGACACGACTGAGCCCACAAGCACATGAACATGGTTGTTAGTGGTGATGATTCTATTTCGTCTTAATCGTTGGTGAATCAGGTAGCAAAGATGTAGACAATAGGAACAGAGCAGCTAAGAGGGGATCTACGTGCACGTTCACGTAGGTCTGATATGACTTTCTGTTTTAGTACATGTGAATTTATATGGGTCTGGCTTCAGAAGTTGTGTACCAGTGCTCTTTTGTTTACTGCAAGATTATCATCTTTCAAAACTGAGCTGAGGCTTATATAAAGCAGTGACATTTTGGTCCTCTTCCAAGGAATTTTAACTACTAAATACTCCATATGAATTCTGAAAATAATATTCTAAGGATGCGTGCAGTACTGAAATAACTTGAGGGACTTTGAAAGATGATTGGAAGGTGTAACACATGCTAAGGATCTTAGGGTGGTCGTGGATGCCTGTGATATGAATAAGACGCAGAAGGTAGATCTTCACATCAGGAATAAATGGCATTATAGTTTTGTTCTTAACATTCCGAGCAAAACAACGGTAATAGTTGCTATACTTTAAAAAACCGTCACTAAAGGATGCAAACAGTAAAAAAAAATTAATATTGGAATGAATCCCCGAGTCTCAGCAACTTTCAGTTCATTCCCTTCTGTGGACGCTTAGCCCCCCTTGTGCTGTCTTCCACTCCCCAAACCCAATTCAGACAGACAAGTAATTATATACACACCAGCTAAATGTCTGGTAAAATCTCTGGGCAAAACCGAGTTGACTTGTGTGGAACTGAATTTAAAAATATTTGATGGAACGTTGCTTCAGTCTCTGCCTCCTTGTCAGGTTGCATTTCGTGCCTTGCCTGGTTCGCAGGACCTGTGTCTTGGTCCTGAGAGTCGGCCATGGCCTGTCTCTCCTCTTTCCTGCCTCCTGACCGCGTAGTGCTGGCTTCTGAGGGCTCACCACCCAGCACCTCTTCATTTTGTCACTCTCAGTTAGAAAAAAATATACTCATAGCCTATCTGAAAATTTTGTTTCATACCTAAACACTGTCTTTTTAGGAAGAAAATATTTACCTAGTAAAATAGAGGAGTGTTTCATTATTGTGTAAGTGGAATGAAAATAATGCCCTGCATTAAAATTCTGTCTCGATCTGCATGTCTACTTTGGTAAGCTCTTCGTTCTGTTTCTGTAGATGCATAGAGATGCAGCCAGACACTGTCCTTTAGCTCAGTGTCATGGAAAAGAAATGACTTTTAGTTCTAGTGGTTCAAAAACCCAACTAGGAGTAGTCAGAGCCCTGGCTCTCTCCCTAGAGTGACCCTTTTTGTCCTCGATCTAGTGTGTGATTTGTACTAAAGAGCATTGCATGTTGTGTCATCCTGGTGATAATTACATGTTGAAACACTGTACATGCCCACACTGTATCTAGAAAAGTCATTCTCATCAACCTGGAGTAAAATAGAAGCAATAACAGCTTTAGTAAAAGAATTCTGCCTTGTCAGTATTGCTAATGGAAATATATTCTTCTTTTGGGGCAGGGTCCTTAGAGATTTTCGTATTAATTTAGAACCTTCATTTTTTTTAGTGTTTTACAAACACTATTTCACTTGTGCATGTAGTTTGCATTTTATTTTATTTCATTCCGTTCCATTTTATCTTAGTTTTTCATGTATTTTTTTTTCTTCCAGTTTTATTGAGATACAGTTGACCTTCAGCCCTGTGTAAGTTCAGGGTGCCCAGCATAATGATTTGACTTACATATGACATGAAATGATGACCACAGTAAACCTAGTGAACATCCATTGTCTCATATAGATACAACGTTAAAGCAATAGAAAAAAAAATTTTTTCCTTGTGACAAGAACTCTTAGGATTTACTCTTGTAACTTGTTTTTTAAAAAATTTTATTGAAGTACAGTTGATTTACAATGTTGTGTTAAGAATGACTCAGTTATACATTCATATATATTCTTCTTCATTCATAACTTTCATATATAACATATAGCAGTGTTAGTTACTTTTATCCTATGGTACATCACATTCCTAGTACTTATTTATCTTCCAGCTGGAAGTTTGTACCTTTTGACCAACTTCATCCAGTAGTTTGCATTTTTTTTTTATTATTCTTTAAAAAAAATTTTAACTTTAGGATAAAGTTTGTGTTTTAAGTCATCTCACATGACTTGTTGGAAGCTGTGATCAGTGCTAAGGGAGCTGTAACATTTTAAGGGAAAACTGAACAGCATCCAATATGTGAGGGGAGTCTGGTCTACAGACCCATGAGAAGAACATGGTGCTTAAATTCACAGCAAAGAGCCCATTGAGAGCCCAGGCCTTTTTAGGACAACAGAAGTGTACCTAAAAGTTAAATCGAAAATGTGCATGTGGTGTCAAGGATCTACAGAAGCTTCTTGATGTCCCAGCTGCTTTTCATCCCAGTGCTGAGGACAGAATTCAGTTCAGTTCGGTTCAGTCGCTCAGTCGTGTCCGACTCTTTGCAACCCCATGAATTGCAGCACACCAGGCCTCCCTGTTCATCACCAACTCCCAGAGTTCACTCAAACTCACGTCCATCGAGTCGGTGATGCCATCCGGCCATCTCATCCTCTGTCATCCCCTTTTCTTCCTGCCCCCAGTCCCTCCCAGCATCAGAGTCTTTTCCAATGAGTCAACTCTTCTCATGAGGTGGCCAAAGTACTGGAGTTTCAGCTTCAGCATCATTCTCTCCAAAGAAATCCCAGGGCTGATCTCCTTCAGAATGGACTGGTTGGATCTCCTTGCAGTCCAAGGGACTCTCAAGAGTCTTCTCCAACACCACAGTTCAAAAGCATCAATTCTTCAGCGCTCAGCTTTCTTCACAGTCCAACTCTCACATCCATACATGACCACTGGAAAAACTATAGCCTTGACTAGACAGACCTTTGTTGGCAAAGTAATATCTCTGCTTTTCAATATTCTATCTAGGTTGGTCATAACTTTTCTTCAAGCATTAGCTGTTTGGCCATGTGTTCAGAACCACTTGCTTATCCTCTTGTCAACTGGTGAAGAACCACTGACATGGTCCTCCCTGCCTCCAACCCTACCTGTGTAGATAACCAGCAGGACACACACTTTGCCAGCTGGTAGGATGATGTCATTTCCTTTTTCACTCAGTACACTTTTTTTTTTTTTTTTTAGTTATGAAATTGCAATGTGTGTGGCTCTGTGCCAGGCATATCAAGGGGCGAAGAATCTTATTTTCCAGAACTAGGTTCTAAGCTTTTAGACACTACGGGAAGCAGAGGCATTTTTCTTCACTTACTTCTTCAGTGTTTCCACTCTATAGCATTCTTGGCTTGGAGAAAACAGAAATTATTTATTGTTGCAATAGCTAGAAAGATCCCTTAGTCTCTCCATGTGCTTCTTTAGTGACAGGTCAGCAGATAGATAGCCTCTTGGTCACCTCAGGGCCCTGGCATTTGGGAAAGAAAGGTATGGTGACTGCTGATCACCACAACCGTGGGAGCATAATCCTCTCCATTTCCACGGCTTTGATGACTGTGAACTTCCTGTCTCATCCTTTGTACTGTATCTGGCTTGCAAAGGTCAGCCATGAAGGATTAATACATAGCTGAAACCAGTATTAGTGATTTTTGTAACTAAACTCTCATTTCCACCCCTCACCAAAATTTCACACCCTCCAAATGGTTGGTTGGTTGATGTTCCCTTTGGGCAAGTTTTCTATCAGCTGGAAGTTGATTGTAGGCCAGTGTGTGTGTGAAGGATTAGTGTTAAGATAAATCTAAAGCGTTAATTGCATAGATCTTATTGAGAGTGTATTTCCTGTTTGAATGTGTAAAAGTCGAACAATATAAAAAACATTTTTATCTTGAAATGTGAAAATATTTTTAAGTCGCACTTTTTTGGGGTTCTTTCAGAGGCTCTTATAAGTCTCTGTATGCATGCTTAGTTGCTCAGTCATGTCCGACTCTTTGCTACCCTGTGGGCTGTAGCCCACTAGGCTCCTCTGTCTATAGGATTTTCCAGGTAAGAATACTGGAGTGGGTTGCCATTCCCTTCTCCAGGGTGTCTTCCCAACCCAGGGATAGAACTCACATCTCCTGCACTGCATGAGTATTCTTTACCTGCTGAACCACACAGCACATCACTTCCCAGGCTTCCCAGGTGGCTCAGTGGTAAAGAATGTGCCTGCAAGGCAGGAGACACCAGTTAGATCCCTGGGTTGGGAAGATCCCCTGGAGAAGGGAATGGCAACCCACTCCAGTATTCTTGCCTGGAGAATTCCATGGACAGAGGAGCATGGCGGGCTATAGTCCATGAGGGTCACAAAGAATTAGACATGACTGAGCTACTAAGATCTGTAAGTCTCTGAACTCATATCAATTTTCTATGCTTTGCACGATTTTGTCTATGAAGTCATTGCTAAGCCAAGTCTAGGGCCAGCTGTAGATACTATTTAGGGATTTAATTTGGGATTTAAAGAGAGTTCTTTTTCTCTTAATTTTACTCTAGTGGACGCTTTCTAGACAGACAACATTTACTGTTCTACTTGTCCCAAATACCCTTAACTTCTCTTATGATCTTTCTCTTTCCATTCTGATGAAGCAGTTGTATAAACCTATATATCATTTCTAGAACTGATTCGGGGCATCTGGCGATTACTCTTTTCCTGACAGTTTATAAAACTCCACCAGAAGCTTCTCTGAACATGAGCTTTAGAATTGTTTGGAGATTAATACATGCACTGTGTCATGGAACTACTTAACTTTTTACTATTAATATTGGATATTCACAACCCAAAATGACAAGTGATAACTGGTTTAACAGCTGTATGTTTCAGTGTACATAGCAAACCAGTACATTTCAGTCTCTACATGAAGATGGCAGTCCATCAGAGCTTAAGTTTTTTTCCCTCTTATCCTTAGCAGGAGAAGCAGATGGACCACAGTTTAAAAGGGAGCTGATGAGAGGCGCCTTCCTTAGAAGGTCTTTTTTTTTTTCGGGTTGATTAATATCTCACTGCCTGCCCTCAGACGCTAGTTCCATCAACACAGAGGCTGCTCTGTTTCTGCTCACCAAGTGGCAGCGTTCTTGGCACATTTACTTGGCTCATGTCTTGGAGGAAAACCCAAAGTCTTCCCTACGCAAGCAGGCCCACTGCTTCTCGGGGCTCACTCTGTGCAATCCGGGGACCATGCTTGCCTGGCGAGCCCCTTCCTGTCTTTTCTCTGGCCAGAAAGGCCCCGCCCCCTTTCCTTGAATCTCTGCTGAGATGCTAACACATCAGAACCCTTCCCACACCCCATATTCAAGAACTACCTTCATCTCTGTGCCCCTGCTGCTGCTGCTGCTAAGTCGCTTCAGTCGTGTCCGACTCTGTGCGACCCCAGAGACGGCAGCCCACCAGGTGCCCCCGTCCCTGGGATTCTCCAGGCAAGAACACTGGAGTGGGTTGTCATTTGCTTCTCCAGTGCATGAAGGTGAAAAGAGAAAGTGAAGTCGCTCCGTCGTGTCTGACTCTTAGCGACCCCATGGACTGCAGCCTACTAAGCTCCTCCATCCATGGGATTTTCCAGGCAAGAGTACTGGAGTGGGGTGCCATTGCCTTCTCCGCTCTGTGCCCCTAACTGGTCTTATTTTTCTCTGTGTGACTTACCACTCAACGGATGACAAACTGATTCCTTTCTTTATTGTCTTGTCTACCCCAAGCAGAAAAAAAAACCCAGATGCTGGGAAAGATTGAGGGCAGGAGAAGTGGGCAGCAAAGGATGAGATGGTTGGATGGTATCACCGATTCAATGGACCTGAGTTTGAGCAAACTCCAGGAGATAGTGAAGGACAGAGAAGCCTGGCATGCTGCAGTGCATGGGGTCGCAAAGAGTCGGACATGACTGAGCGACTGACAACAACCACCCCACACAGAATGTGACCTCTACTGAGCCAGGGTCTCTGGACTTTGCAGTTTCATCTCTGGTACCTGGGTGCATGGTAGGTACTTGGTTATTCATCTAAGGAACGAATGAAGGATTAGGGGTGTTCGGTGTGTATCTTGGGATGAATGAGGGATGCTGGATGTGTCCCCTGGTCTCTAGTGGGTGCCGACATATTTGGGTCTTGGGGTCCAGCATGAAAAGTTTGATGGCGTTGAAGGGACACATGTGTGAACTGGATCCAGAGTGCATCCTTCAGTTCAGAAGAAAGACTGGCCACTGTGCTTTAGACACCCTTACGTCTTTTAGGGTCAGCGTGTGCAGATAAGAAGGAATTCATCTTGAGGGTGCTTTCCCCTTATGTGAAATAGTTCTTTTTTTATTTAAAGTGAATCTCAGAATTGCCTGGATGATAATAATAATAATGGATAAACTTAATGAGCCCTTCTGATTAATTGTTGTGTATTATCTCATTTAATCCTCATAACTCTGAGACGACGTTCAGGGGGTCCATTTTGTTATTGAAGACACAGATTTAATGATGTTTAAAGTAGATTGCCAAGTTAAGTGTAGCTAGAAAGTAGAGGGTCTGTCTGCCTAGACAGACCCTCCATTTTATAGGACTTTGCAAAAAGCACTTTTTCTTAATGAGTGCATTTGTAATTGTTGGTTAATGGGTAAGTGGAGCCTATTGTCAGATGCTGTCAAATCCCTCTTAATAGTTTTGTTTTTAGCATCGGTTGGGTAATGCCTGTCTCTGCCCTGTAACCTCTTACTGCCTCCGTTTTGAAATTGAAATGGAGTTACATTTTGTAAAATAATGCTTATTTGTGTTCAGAAGTGGTTCCCAAGTGCACTGCTGGTGTAACTAGTCAGTGTTGCTAATTGGTCCTGCCTCGTGGATGGCTAGTCTGAGCAGACACATCACCCACTTGGTCTTGCTTACTTTTCCTTGCATAACAGCTCTGAAGTTTTTAATATTCATTTTACATTCATTCTGAGTTTTCATGTATGTGCTAAAAATGATGGTCTCTCCTCCCAGTGACTGGAGATGAGTGCATTTGTGGTTTCATTGGGTGGATGTAGGGATGGGGGACCCTGGAGGAGAAATTGCCAGAAGTCTCTCTGATCCCTTCTCCTGTACTGTGGAGGAGAGTCTGTGAGTGTAATGGAGCAGAACATTCCGGAACTGAGGCTTAGAACCGTGCCTGGCACCTGGTGAGCCCTGTTACTGCTCACCTTGCTTTCTGCACCCTGCGGTGCTGGGCCTCTTGGGAGCTTCACTTGCCAGGAGAGGAAGCAGGTTGTGTGTCTTTGGAAGTGGCAGAGCTGAGATCCAGTTCAGTTTGGTCAGATACTTGAGCCTATGGTTGTAACCATAGGTTTTTTGCCTTATCCTGGTTCACGTGTATTTATTTTTTTCCAGTAAAACTTTATTTAAAAAAAAATAGGTGGCAGCTGAATTTGGCTTACTTGTCAGTTTTGCCAATCCCTGGAATTTACCTAGCAGCTTTAAAAAAATTTTATTGAAATATAGTTAATTGACAGGGCTTCTCAGGTGGCGCTAGTGGTGAAGTGTCAGCCTGACAGTGCAGATGTGAGTTTGATCCCTGGATCAGGCAGATCCCCTGGAGGAGGGCATGACAGTCCACTCTAGTATTCTTGCTTGGAAATATCCTGTGGACAGAGGAGCCTCACGGGCTCCAGTCCATAGCTTCACAGAGAGTCAGACACAACTGAAGCGATTTAACACACACACATACAGTTAATTGACAATGTTCGGTTAGTTTCAGGTATATAGCAAAGTGAATCAGCTATAACATAAAATCTTTTAAAGATTTGTTTCCACCGAAGGTTATTACATGATACTGAGTATAGTTCCCCATGCTATACAGTAGGACCATGTTGGTTATCTATTTTATGTACGTGAAGTGAAAGTCACTCAGTTGTGTCTGATTCTTTGTGACCCCATGGACTATATAGTCCATGGAGTTCTCCAGGCCAGAATACTGGAGTGGTTAGCCTTTCCCTTCTCCAGGGGATCTTCCAAATCCAGGGATCGAACCCTGGTTTCCCACACTGCGGGTGGATTCTTTACCAGCTGAGCCACCAGGGAAGCCCATTTTATATATAGTAGTGTGTTTAATTGGAGAAGGCAATGGCACCCCACTCCAGTACTCTTGCCTGGAAAACCCCATGGACAGAGGAGCCTGGTAGGCTGCAGTCCATGGGGTCGTTAAGAGTCTGACACGACTGAGCGACTTCACTTTCACTTTTCACTTCATGCATTGGAGAAGGAAATGGCAACCCACTCCAGTGTTCTTGCCTGGAGAATCCCAGGGACAAGGAAACCTGGTGGGCTGCCGTCTATGGGGTCACACAGAGTCGGACACGACTGAAGTGACTTAGCAGCAGCAGCAGTATGTTTAATACCAGACTCCTAGTTTATCTCCCGCCTCTTTCCCCTTTGATAACCATAAGTTGTTTTCCATGTCTGTGAGTCAGTTTCTGTTTTGTAAATACGATCCTCATACTTAAATATTCTTACTGGTATCTCACGTAGAGATACCACAGATCTCATACAGAGGTGTATATATCACATAGGGTATCTCACACAGAGCTATTTTGAAGGAATGTCTAAGAAGATATACGAAACATCTTGATTGAAAAACCAGCATTAGAAACACACAACTGGCAGTTGTATTTGGAATCATTTGGCTGTGGGCTATGCGTCATCAAGATCATACGCTTTCTTGGAAGCAAAGGGAAAAAAGCCTATAGCATCTTTAATTTCACTCAGTGCTGCTCTCTGACTTCTATTGAACTATCTCTGATTTATTCTAGCTTTTCCAGAATATAGGGCAATTACATGATTGGTACAGTGTCTCCTTGGTTTGCATTTGCCAGTAGAAAGTATTTCAACAGCTCTATTTGTTAAAGATGCCAAAAAACAAAAAAAAGACCCATTGTGGTGTAATTGTAGGGTTGATGAGATATATGCCTTCAAGTTTAGTTTTAAAATGTATCTTAAAATTAGTCCTTAGTTATTTATAAGAAATTACAAATTTTTAGGGTTCACAAATACTTTGCTTACGAGCTTAGGTACCATTTCATTTTAAATGGTACCATGAAGCTCCATTTTCCTTCAGTCTGAGGCATTGTGAGTTGCGAAATATTAGCCAGGGGGCCCTGGGACTGAGACATACTCTTTGGGCTTCTTTATTTTCCTTGTGGGTCCGTGTTCTGCAGTAGTTTTTGGGTGAATGTAATTTGGGATCAGTTTAACAGTAAAAACCCAGTTTAGGGACCAGGTATTTCTAGTTTGCTTTCATCTGCTGCCATGTGACTTCGAGGTCCTATGTAACTTACCCTCTGGGGGGCTTAGCTTCTCCTTCCATTTAACAAAGATACACTCTCTGCCACGAGGGTGCTCTTGCAACATCTGGACCCTGAAGCACCGCTCCTTAAGTATGGCCATCCTTCCCCTCATCTCTTCCCTGCCAGTGATAACTATCGTGTTGGGTGTAGGAGACTGGCAGAGGAACTAGGGGAGTGATTTCCCGGAAGAGACCTAGAAGCTGTGGTTTGAGAAGTAAATTTCACTGACCCAGGGTTTCCTGATCCAGGGATGTTTTCACTTGCTCTGGTTGCCTAGCAACCACTGGCTCAGCAGATGAAGACAACCGGCACTTCTTAGCTCATCTTTCTCCGTCGGAAGACCACTTAGGGCATCACCAGGCCGAAATCAAGGTGTTTCCTGGCCGAACATTGGTCTGGAGGATCTGGGGAAGAAGTCACTTCCAGGCTCATTTGTGTTGCTGGCAAATTCAGTTGCCTATGGCTCTGGCCTGAGGTACCCATTTCCTGGCTGGCATTGGGCAAGCAGTGCTCTCAGCTTTTCTAAGCTTCTCTGCATTCCTTGTCATGCCCCTCCAGCTTCAGGGCCAGCAGTGGCTCATTCTGACAAATCCCTCTGACTTCTGCCTTTGCCACCAGCCCTAGACAGCCCTCTCCTTTTAGGACTTAAGAGGATGTGCCATGTAACAACATGGCATCAGCATGTTACCATAATCATCATCGTGTATATCTCGATAAACCTAACAGTGAGTATAATCCCAGGAGTGGCATGTCTTCATATTCACAAGTTCTATACGGTATGGAATCTGGGAGTGGGTACACTTGTAGTATCCCATCCTCCATGAGATGAAGGCTATCTCTGAGCACCCCTGGCTCCATCTGCACCCTGCTGGAATAAGCACCAGCCTGGGCCATTATTCAGTGACCCAGCAAACATCTTATTTCAGTGTGTGTGTGTGTGCTAAGTCACTTCAGTCATGTCCAGCTTTTTGTGACCCCCTGGACTGCAGCCTGCCAGGCTCCTTTGTCCGTGAGATTCTCCAGGCAAGAATACTGGAGTGGATTGCTATGCCCTCTTCCAGGAGATCTTCCCCACCCAGGGATCAAACCCACGTCTCTCGCGTCCCCTGCATTGGCAGGCAGATTCTTTACCACTAGTGCCATCAGGTTTGGCTAATTTCATTTGGTTTTAAGAAGTCTGCAGTCAGAAATTTCAACTAAAGTATGATCATTTTATCTTGATGCCTCAATAGGTATTGGAAGTTCCTGATGGTAATATAAACCTATTAGAAAAGACCGCATCATTCAAGGCTTTTAGTACTGAGGATATGCAGACTCTTAATGTGTCTTGCAGGTGAGACAAAGACATGGGTCAATTCACCGCTCGTTTTATTGTGGGAATGAGTCTGCGGAACTGGCCCACTCGGGGTTCCTGCAAATATAGTTGAGATTAGAGGTCATAAATTAGAAATTAGAAGGTTATATAAATGGGCAGCTGCAGTGTTACCTTGTTGATCAGGTACCGAGTCTTAGGGCGAAAAGCAGCAACAACCACCTTGGATTCAGTTCACCGAAAGTTATTGATTTTTTTTTTTTTAAGTTTGCCTCCTAAGGAGTCCTCAGGGCCACCAGGCAAGGTCAGGCAATAATTCACGTCTGGGAAGAGCCCCTAGAATAGAGTCAATGTCTGTTACTTTATCAGAGAGATAATCTCAGGAAAGGGCACCTGTATCAGTGAGTGTTCTCAGGTTGCAAGCACTAAGATTGGACCCCAGTTAATTTAAAGCAGAAAAAGAGTTTATTGTAAGGGCCTTGGAAAACTCACAGAATCTAGTGGCAGACCAGAGAGCTGGGCTGGGGATAAAGGTCAGGAGAGATACAGAGTAGTTTCAGGGGAAGATTTATTACCTAATGACTGCCCTGTCTTTTGGGGGTAGGCTGTAGGGAACAAGACCGATTTTCTCTCTCTCTCTGAGCACCACACTAATCAAGACTGAAAGCCCTGGAGAGACCCTCCTGTGGACCTTTCCAGAGAACCAGGGACCCAGAGCCTGTGAAGGGGGATGCACACCTGTGGAGGTGGAGGATGCAAGCAAGGAGGGAGTAGATGCTCGGGGAAACCCTAAAACAAAAACACCAACCTTCACTCTGGAGTCTTTGTGCTTAAAATGCTTTTGTGAAAACTATTCTAATAAAACGTATTGGGTGGTCATTTCAAAAACACACTTTTGCCTTAAACGAGATTGCATTTATTGCTCTGTGAACGCTGCCTTTAATCATAGAAACCCAAAAGCCTCATGAAAGCTATAAATTAGACTATTTCAGGCATGTTCCCGTATTTGCATAATATCAATGAAATCCTTTGACTAGGTGGATAAGAAGGACCCACTTAGCATATCACAATGAATACCTATGACTTAAAAAAAAAAATCTGCAAACAAATAACACGGAAGCAGAAATCATTGTTGTCCTGGAATGGTGTTTACTGATTATTTGTAAAGTGAATACAAACTATGAAGAATAATCCACATTCTATTTGTTGCATGATAATAGCTTTTAAAATGAACAACATTTGTGTCTCACATATAAAACCCTCTGTGTCTGACAATTTATGGGTAAGCGATCATGTTGTAATAGCATTGTATCAAAAGCTGCTTTTCTTTGTAAACCCTTATATTTAATCCTTGCGACCAGCCAACGAGCTACATGCTTCCCAGGGAATTAATTTAAGATTGAAGATAAAAAAAGAGGGCAAAGTTAATGACATCAAAGAGAAAGCTCCTGAAAGAAGTAATAGTTTCAAAAAGATTTTGACTGTTCTATAAAACAAATATAAGCTGCTGTAGAAAGAACTGGTGTAAAAGGAGGTTATTGCTTCTGACTTAGTCAAAATTATTTTTTTCTAGTTTATAACCTCAAATAATCTTGTAATAAATGTTTTAAGGTAAAAATTTTAATGGAAGCGTTGGGAATGACACTGACCAGTTTTACTGTTAGATCACAAAAAAGTGTTTTAAATATTGATCATGTAATTTTGGCAAGAGCAAATCATCACTTTTGATAGCATAAAATTTTTATACTAAATATGAGATTTCTAAATTAAAGCTTAGGCAAACCAGGGTTTCTTGGTGAGTTAGGTAAAAATCTAAGATTGAATTATTTACTAACAAGGAAATAAAATAATGGCATGAAAGCACCAGGGGAAAATTAAAAAATGATACTTTTGGTGAATGTTTTCCATTTTAAATAAAAATCTTGCCATGTAATGACTTACACCTATAGTGGAATTGAAGCAACATATTATTTACACATTTAATCTTATTTTGATTTACTCTAATTTATCTGATATTGGCAGCCTGTTAGATGATAATTTAAAAATCCGCTGCTTCCGAAATTGCTTTAGGAAACCTTCCTAATGGTAATTTTATTCCCCAGAATAATTTAACTTTCCATTTAAAATGCACCTGTAAACACAGTGAAGTGTGTATTGGCAACAGAAGATGTTTATGTTCATGTCGAATGATAATCTCCTTAATGGACAGCAATACTCTGCTTCATATTTTATGGTGATGGAGAAGGACTAAAATTACTGTTTATGGCAGGTTCTCTCTGGGCTTCCCTGGTGGCTCAGATGGTAAAAAAGTCCTCCTGCCATGCAGGAGACCTGGGTTCGATCCCTGGATCAGAAAAATCCCCTGGAGAAGGATAATGGCTGCCCACTCCAGTTTTCTTGCCTGGAGAATTCCATGGACAGAGGACCCTGGTGGGCTACAGTCTTTGGGGGTTGCAAAGAGTCATACACGACTGAGGAACTAACACTTTCCCTTTTTTCATAGGTACCTTCTATGTTTTGTGTTAAAACAAGGAGTTTTAAGAGTTTAAAACTTTAAAAGAAAAAATTCGCAGTAGTGCCTTCCTGGAGGCACACTGAGATCATGACGTCACATTTCATCAGCTCTCACTCATATTCCAGTCCAAGCTACTTGCCCAACATGGTTGCATTTTCAAAAACCTACATCTGGCTTTATCCTGGGAAGGTGGGCAGCACTGGTTCTTTCTTGGAAGCATGGTGATCTGTTCCTGAATCTTTGCTGCATGCCTGAGAGATGGAGCCCGCCCCTGCCCCAGGTCCTTCATTGACTTCTCTGCTGGAAGCTTTATTCCACAAGGAGCTAATGCTGGCAGAGTCCTCAAGTCTGCCATCTGTTGAAGAACGGAGAGGGGACGATGGAGAATCTTCCAAGGAAAGATGGTGTTAGGAACACAGAGCTGGCCCTTCCAGAAAAGTTCCGGGGATGGGATTACCTCCAAGCCTCTGAGGGTGCTTTCTGACTTGTTGTTCGGTCCCTACGTTGTGTCCAACTCCCTGTGACCCTGTGGACTGCAGCACTCCAGGCTTCCCTTTGCCTTACCATCTCCCAGAGTTTGCACAAATTCTTGTCAATTGAATCAGTGATGCCATCCAACCATCTCAGCCTCTGTTGCCCCCTTCTCTTCCTCCCCTCAATCTTTCCCAGCATCAGAGTCTTTTCCAGTGAGTCGGCTCTTCGCATCGTGTGGCCAAAGTATTGTAGCTTCAGCATCAGTCTTTCCAGTGACTATTCAGGGTTGATTTCCTTTAGAATTGACTGGCTTGATCTCCTTGCAGTCTAAGGGACTCTCAAGAGTCTTCTCCAATACCACAGTTCAAAAGCATCATCAGTTCTTCGGTGCTCAGCCTTCTTTATGGTCCAACTCTCATACTATAGAAAAACCATAGCTTTGACTATCCTGACCTTGGTCGGCAAAGTGACGTCTCTGCTTTTGAATACGCCGTCTAGGTTTGACATCACTTTTCTTCCAAAGAGTAAGCTTTCTGAATGTCCTCTGCCAATCTTTACAGGACTGAGGCGTCTAACTCTATTCCTGCAAATGTTGGGAAAGGGTTCAGATGTTGGGGATAAAATAAATTCCAGATGATACAGGAGAATCCCAGGGTCAGCCTGTGATGGAGGAAGGTTGAGAAGACTTCATGCCTAAGGTGTCTACTGTAGATGCTTAATCAAATTCGGAAGAGAGGAGCCAGCACTTCCAAATCATGGGGTTTTACTGTCGATTGGAGGCAAAGGATAATAGTGGCCCCGAGAATCTCTCACCCTGTGCTTTTTATTTAGTTGGAGCATTGCAGCCCAGTTGGTTATGGCCCAGTTGGTAGGATATGTTTATCCTGGGAATTTGACTTTGTGGACTGGAGCAAATTTATGCAGATAAAACTGCTGAGGCAGAAACCCTTCTGAAGCGGGCCAGGGCTCCTGGCTGGCCCATGGGCATCGTAGTTGTCCAGCACAGGAAGAAACCTTCAGCTGTGGTGACTGGAGGCGGACTTAGTGACAAGATGCAAATTAGCATACTTCTCCATCCCAGACTTTTAGCATAAAGTCATTTCAGAAGTTATTTGTGAAGTGTTTTTTTTTTTTAAGCCATTCGTCTGACCAAGATTTGAACCAAGAGTATGACACATATCTGTCTTCAAGCATGTCATAATTTTATGGAAAAAAATAAGTTAGAGATTGAGGCAATTCCAGTATAAATGTTATATTCATGGAATATAAAGAAAGTAGAATTCATGTGAAAAAGAGAGCTATTTCCCGGTTGAAGTGAATTGCAAAGAAAATGTATTAGGGTTTCTGCAAGAAACAGAAGGTACCTTTGAAATGGGTGATTGAGGAGGATTTAATAGAGACACTGGTTACAGAGGTGGAGCCGGGGTTAAGGTACGCGGACCGGGAATGCGGGAGCACCCGTCCACCCCTGGGAACTGGAGAGAGCTGTGAAGGGAGTCAGTCATAGGAACATCTGCTTTCTTTCTGTTTGTTTTCCTTTTCTTTTTTCCCCAAGCTTTAAATGTTTTCTTTTGTATTGGGGGATAGCCGATTAACAATGTTACGATAGTTTCAGGTGGACAGCAGAGGGGCCCAGCCATACATATACATGTATCCATTCTTCCCCAAACTCTCCCCCATCCAGGCTGGCGCCTGACACTGAGCAGAGTTCCCTGTGCTCTATAGTAGGCATTGTGGGAACCACTACTACCTTAGATGAATTCAGCTGGTGCTGAAGCAGAGCCTTCAGGAATGGAGGCTGTGGATGAAAATGCCATACATCTCTGTCCCTGGTCCTTCCGACCTCCTCCTGATGCCCTTGCCGAGCCACTCAACCAGAAGGAACCTGTGAGAACTCCTGTGTGGTTGGCTTCCAGGTCATGGAGGGTGGGTTTGGAGGAGCTGGTGGAGAATATCTAGCACAGGGGGTAAGTTTTTATTGATTTATCTGGCTGCACTGGGTCTTTGTTGCGGCAAGTGGAATCCTTGGTTGTGGCACATGGAATCCTTAGTTGCGACAAGTGGGATCTAGTTCCTTGACTATGGATTGAACCCAGACCCTCTGCATTGAGAGTGCAGAGTCTTAGCCACTGGAAAGTCCCTTGCACAGGTTTTATATAAATGTTTGAAGTGCACAAAAAATTTGCATTCCATTCCATGTGATGATGAACGGTTAAAGGCCCAATGGATCATACGTGAGTTGTGCAGATAATGTTCAGCTGGTAAAACCTTAATCTTGTCTCTCATTCTTCTGGCTAGGTAATCAGAGGGATTTGTCATCCAGTGTTTTTCCTGACACTGCAAAGCTCTTTGAGACTCTGTAGCGATCCTAAGCACGTATAGAATTTAGGGTGGAAGTCTCCTGACATTCCTCGGTGTAGGGAAGAAGGATGGGTACTGGGCTAGCTACAGAGATATTAAGCTACAATAACCTCTCTTCATTTTTTTTTTTCTGCATTCTACTCTTAAAAGTTGTGAAGTTACTAGAAGCTGTGCCATGGTAAGCTTTAAAAACGCCGAGGAATCTTATGAACAGACTAGGGCCATGACATTTGAGTGGAATTGAAGACCTCAGACAGAGGCAGAGAGACCGTATAGCTCCAGGTGGTTGTAATGTTCTCCTTTGAGTGTGGTGACCTCATGAATTGTTCATATATAGAGATTTTTTTCTCTTTGCCTCTGTTATTTATAGGCAGGCTGTTAACTCATAGTTTTAGTACGTTACTCAGTGGAGTATCGTGGGCTACTTTAAATTTCAGAGACGCTGCAGAAAGCCATTTTTAATTTCAGAAATAAGATATAAAGTGTACCCAATGTAACACAAGGGAGAAATGTTCTTAGGTAAATAATTTAAGTATCCTGAGAAAATAACTCAGGACATGATAGAACAGTATTAAGGTGCTGGAAGAACGTTTTTATTATTCAGAATAACTTCTGAATAATATCATTTTATGTGTATCTCTTAAATATGCAATAATAAAAATATGACCTTTAAAATATGTGACAACGGAAATGAGGCTAGTGAGCAATCATGCAAGGAAGCCTTGTAGTTTCATGTGGACTGAATCCAACAAATACTGATACCAGGCAGGGGTTATAAATACAGTTATTTGGTTTTAGGCATAAAGGATACTGTTACTGAGGAAGGCAGCCATGCATCACCTTTATCCTAAAAAGAAAATATTACAAAATATGCTTTTAATTCAGCTCAGATACAGTTTGTGTGCTAAATCAGATATTTGTGCTAAATAATGTGTTAGTTGGTCAGTCATGTCCGACTCTTTGTGACCCCTTGGATAGCCTGCCAGGCTCCTCTGTACGTGGAATTCTCCAGGCAAGAATACTGGAGTGGGTTTCCATTTGCTCCTCTAGGGGATTTTTCTGACCCAGGGATCAGGAACCTGGGAACCTGACCCAGGAACCTGGGTCTCCCGCATTGTAGGCAGATTCTTTACCATTTGAGCCACGAGGGAAGCCCAAAACAGAAAGTTGATGCTGATTAGCTTCTTAAATCTTAGTAATCTGAAGCCGAAATAATTGTTGCACTGTGTTAATTTAGTCAGTTCAATTCAGTTCAGTTGCTCAGTCGTGTCCGACTCTCTGCAACCCCATGAATTGCAGCACGCCAGGCCTCCCTGTCCATCACCAAATCCTGGAGTTCACCCAAACCCACGTCCATCGAGTTGGTGATGCCATCCAGCCATCTCATCCTCTGTCGTCCCCTTTTCCTCCTGCCCCCAATCCCTCCCAGCATCAGGGTCTTTTCCAATAGTCAACTCTTCGCATGAGGTGGCCTAAGTACTGGAGTTTCAGCTCTAGCATCATTCCTCCCAAAGAAATCCCAGGGCTGATCTCCTTCAGAATGGACTGGTTGGATCTCCTTGCAGTCCAAGGGACTCTCAAGAGTCTTCTCCAACACCACGGTTCAAAAGCATCAATTCTTCGGCGCTCAGCTTTCTTTACAGTCCAACTCTCACATCCATACATGACCACTGGAAAAACCATGGCCTTGACTAGACGGACCTTTGTTGGCAAAGTAATGTCTCTTCTTTTGAATATGCTGTCTAGGTTGGTCACAACTTTCCTTATAAGGAGTAAGCATCTTTTAATTTCATGGCTGCAATCACCATCTGCAGTGATTTGAGCCCTAAAAAATAAAGTCTAACACTGTTTCCCCATTTATTTCCCATGAAGTGATGGGACCAGATGCCATCGTTAATTTAGCAAATTAGATGAAAAATGTTAGGGTGTGTGTGACAACTGAGATCTAGTCATCCTCTTCCTTATTGAAAAGGGTTGTGAAATATATAAAAGGACACAAACTTGTGCCATAAATAATTACTTAAGAAAATTCTGTGTGTATGTGTGTAACAAAGTGAGCCAAATGATTTCCTTGGATTATTTTCTCACTTTCATCTAAGTCAGAGCCAGTTCAGTAACAGTGTTTGTACTTGCAGTCCTTTCGTTATCATCTGCTTCTATCAGAAGTGTAGACATAGACTGGGTCACATGTTGTCCTGGCCTGATTTTACTCTCTTTGAAGGTTCTAGGGAACAGAGAGCAATATTCAGTGCTATGAAGGTCAGTCAGTCAGTGTTAGCCACTCAGTCATATATGATTTTGCAACCTCATGGACTGTAGCCCGCCAGGTTTCTCTGTCCATGGGATTCTCCGGACAAAAATACTGGATTGGGCTGCCATTTCCTCTCTAAGCGATCTTCCCGACCCAGGGATCGAACCTGCAGCTCCTGAATTGCAGGCAGATTCTTTACCATCTGATCCACCAGCAAAGCCTGCTCTGAAGGTCATGGTCCTCTAATTCATACAGTGCAGATGGTGAATTGATGTGCTGCGGAGACATTTCTGGAGAAAAACAGAAAATACCCAAACTCTCTTTTTCAATTGTTCATGCCGTCGTGTCTGTAAGCATGAAATACTACTTTATAATTCTCAGTGTGAATAAAATATAATGATCAGAGTAGCTTTCCTGATTATATGTAAGTAAATGATGTATAGGTTTTTGCTTATCTTGTTTACTTGGACCAAGCTTAAATGTGCCAGTGTGTTTTAATTAAATGAACATTTAATTAAATGTTTTATTAAATGAACCCCTGCGCCTCATTCTATTTAAATGTTGCTGTGTATGGTGAGTTTCTGGGGGGACCTGTCCATTGAGAAATAATGGATGTCAAGAAGAGAATGGCTAAAGGAAAGAAAATTTACTGAATTTTTAGAGGGAGAAAAACTGTTTCTTCCACGCCTCTCACTGATGATCCCAGTGTGACTGAATTCAGGGATAATTTCAGTGGGATTCAGAGACGACTTCCTGCTCTCTCTGCTGCTCTGGACACACACTGACAGTTTCCATCTTGTATTCTAACCATAGTCTGACTGGAATAATTCGTAAGTACAGATACAGCCCCACAATGACACAGTCAGAACCACTGGTTAATAATATCCTGAGATGTTTCCACATTTACTTGCCAATGAATGAATGCATCTTTAATGTTGATTTTCATCCTATTCTGTTCTTAGATTTTGAATACCAGGTTTTCAAAACTGCTAAATGCTCTGTAATTTAAATGAATTTAAATACTTGGAGATATTTTTGTCTTTCTGTGTTATGTATGTTTAGTTGGATTAGTTGCGTCTGGCTATTTGCAACGCCATGGACTGTAGCCACTAGGTTCCTCTGTCCGTGGGATTCTCCAGGCAAGAATACTGGCGTGGGTAGCCATGCCCTCCTCCAAGGAGTCTTTCCTACCCAGGGATCGAACTCAGGATCTCCTGCATTGCTGGCAGATTCTTTACTGTTTGAGTCACCAGGGAAGCCCTTTCTGGGTTATACTTTGAGGTAAACTTAATAAGCATTAGCTTAACAATGCAAGAGGCTTAGTCTAAAATGTCCTGACTTTAGGGTATAAACCTGGAAATCAGTTTCTCAGTCTGTTCCACATGGAGCACTGAATAGGTATTTCCTCACTGTGTACAATACACAGACCATTTTATTAGGTACAGTGAGGTACAGAAAATGAATTGGACTGATGTAACTTACAACCTAGTCTGTGAGACAGGTTAAGTATGAAGCTTTTATAATTTGAAATAGTAAATTCCAGAAGAGTTAAAGATACGGTTACTCGCTGAACATGCCTGCCTAATGAGGATGCATTTTGTGCAGCACCCTGCTGGACATATAGGAATTGTGTTTACATGGCTTTGGGTGTCAAGAAGTCTGGGGAAGGGTTCCTGAAGAAGGTGATGGTAGACCTGAGCTGAGTTGAACCACGGTGATGGTGAGCCTTTGGGGAAGGGACCAGATGCCAGGGGCTGTGCTCTGTCAACCAAGTGCAGGGGCAAGAGGGCAGGGCGAGAAGAGCACACAGGGAAGATGAAATTGTCAAGTATGCTTGGAGATGGAATGCCCAGGGGAGACTGGACACGTATCCAGAAAGGTCACTTAGAGGCACGATTCAGAAGAAAGCGAAGGGAAATATCATATATTATGTACTTAGCAGACTTTAATATTAGTAATATTTAGTAGACTATAATAGTTGTTATATAATATTATATGCTATAACTGTTTATACAGTAAGGAGTTTAGACTTTAAAGGCAGTGGGAGGGGGGACACTGGATTCTTGAGCAAGATAGTGACGTGATCTGAGAAAGATTAATCTGGATATCCCAGGCTTCCCTGGTGGCTCAGATGGTAAAGAATCTACCTGCAATGCAGGAGACCCAAGTTCGATCTCTGGGTCAGGAAGATACCCTTGAGAACAGAATGGCAACCCACTCCTGTATTCTTGCCTGGAAAATTCCATGGACAGAGGAGCCTGGCAGGCTACAGTCCATGGGGTCGCAAGGAGTTGGACACGACTAAGCATGCACGCATATACATTTATATTGTACTCATTAAAGTTGTAATTAGTAGCAAGTACCTTTTTGTTAAAAGCAATCATTTTCTTAGTTCATATGGGTGGTTTATTCTCAGTGTTTTTACATGAATAATATGCCTTCCTAAGAAGGATTTATTGACCTTGATGGTGATCAACTGTTACCCTTTATCATTGTACCACGAAGAGCCCAATTAATTGTCAGCTCTATTATTTTTCTACATTCGGGAATCTTAGATTTTACCAGATGAATTGACATGCTGTTTGTTGAACCGTTGGCCCCATGGGTGCAATCAGGATCTTTTATTTACAGCTGTGAAATGTCATGTCAGTCAAAGTAAAGTCTGAGTTATGATAGATGACCAAAAGCAACAGGCAGCCAGACAGCCGTCTGCTCTTTCTATCTGGAAAAGCACGTGTAAGGAGATGTAGATTCAAAACGGCCTTCTGGTCACTGGTGGCCCCCAGCATGGGGCAGAAGCTGCATTTCTGTAAGGCTATGTGTTAGTTGTTGAGAACGGGTTTTGAAGGAAGATCATCTTTTAAACTGTGGTTCGGTTCTGAGGCCGGCTCCCAAAGTGCATGTGTAACCACTGTGCCTCTTCCATTGCTCTGCCCTGTATGTTACTTATATTACTACATTCATCACATTGCATTATTCCTGCTTTCATTGGTTGGTTTTGTTTACTGGCTGAGAATTCCCTGTGAGCAGGATGGTGTGTTTTAGGAAGGACTCAGGCCTATTCCTGGAACCTAGGATTCACTGTGAATTTTCCTTTTAGTGAATGAAAGTATAATGTTTAGTAGGTTTTATGGATGTGAGAATTGGACCATAAAGAAGGCGTAGCACCAAAGAATTGATGCTTTTGAACTGTGGTGCTGGAGAAGACTCCTGAGAGTCTCTTGGACAGCAAGGAGATTAAAACAGTCAAACAGTCAATCCTGAAGGAAATCAACCCTGAATATTCATTGGGAGGACTGATGCTGAAGGTGAAGCTCCAGTGCTTTAGCCACCTGATGGCAAAGAGCCCACTCATTGGAAAAGACCCTGATGCTGGAAGAGATTTAGGGCAGGAGGAGAATGGGGTGACTGAGGATGCAATGGTTGGATGGCATCACTGACTCAATGGATATGGATCTGAGCAAACTCTAGGAGATGGTGATGGACAGGGAAGCCTGGAATGCTGCAGTCCATGGAGTTGCAGAGTTGGACATGACTGAGCCACTGAACAACAGCAAAGGTTATAAATAGAGTAATTAGGGATGTTCCTGGTTGTCCAGTGGTTAGGACTCTGTGCTTCCACTACAGGGGGTGGGGGTTTGATCCCTCATCTGGGAACTAAAATCCTACATGCAGCACTACGTGTCCAAAAAATAATAATAGATAATAAAAAGAATAATTGCACCAAAAGTCTAGGAAGGTTTGTAGAGGATGTGGCATTAGCACTGGACTTTGAAAAACCAGGTGGACTCAGGTTGGGGGCAGGAAGAAGGAATCAGGCTCAAAGAGGAAGGAGACTTATATGAGTAGGGAGAGGGAAAGGAAGAGAGGGATTGAAATTTTCAAAAATGAGCAGTGCAGGGACTTCCCTGGAGGCCTGGTGGTTAAGACTTCGCCTTCCAGTGCAGAGGGTGTGGGGGAATGAGAGGTGTAATTGGAACTGTAGTGTGTTCTAAAGAGAGACGTGGTGGTCACGCCAGATCTTAGAAAGCCTGAGGACCTGGGCAGTTTTCGGTAGGCACTGTGTGTCCCAGAAAGCCTTGGGGTTGAGTTGGCTCAGGCACAGCTGGTTTCCACTGTGCCGTCTAATGATGGAGCCTGGGGCCTGAGGTCCCGGAGGCCTGGTGACTTGTGTTCTGGGGGTGGAGTCTTCCCCAGGCTTGTAGGACTCCTCCTCTTGCCATATTGCCTTTCCTTTGTGTTGTCAGCTTCCCTTAAATCTGAAGACTCATCAGCCCCAGATCACAGGAAGTGTGTGCATTGTTGTCTTAATAAATCCCATATGTCTCGTGTTGCTAGAGTCATTTTCCATCTTGCAAGATGTCACCAGAAAATGCACATGATGCTGTGTGACGATGACTCTTCCTCATGAAGAATGCGCTTCGGATAACACTTTGAATTTGATCAGGTGGGGACAGCGAATCATAGAGAAAGCCTAGGAAACTGCTTTCTATAGCAGTGTTAAATCCAGAGGGAACACAACAGTACCTGAGAACGTGTTCATGGAAGGTTGCAGCTCTTTTATAGAATGTGGTAAGTTTCCAATGGCCAGAATAAATATGTTTAAAACAGTATTTTAAAAATTGAGGTTGAAGAAAGAACTTAAAAAAAAGGAGACAGAAGTGAAGCTGTCCTGAAGCCTTCCTGAGAACAGCTTTTGTGCTGGGTTTTTCCTAAGTGTTTTAATCCAGGCAGTAGTCCTGTGCTGGAGGGTTGCATTATCCCCATTTTGCAGATGAGGAAACAGAGGCTTTGAGAGTTTGAGCAGCTTGACCAGCAGGAGGGAAGCACTCACAAGAGGCAGAGTCAGGGCTTGAACCCAGGTCAACTGACTCCAGAGGATACTGTTCCCTAGTTAATTAGACAGCCAGAGTCCATCCTGTCAGTAAGAGTTCCCAGCAAGACACAGAAACCAAAACAGGTCCCACACCCTGTGAGTTATTCAAAAAGATACACGCACCCCTATGTTCCCAGCAGCACTGTTTTTTAATGGCCAAGTCATGGAAGCAGCCTAGGTGTCCTTTAACAGATGAGTGGATAAAGATGATGTGAGATATATATATATATATATATATATATATATATATATATATAATGAAATAATGCCTTTTGCAGTAACATGGGTGTACCTAGAGATTATTCTATTGAGTGAAATATGTCAGACAGAAAAAGATAAATATCATATAATATCACTTATATGTGGAATCTAAAAAAAAAATGATGCAAGTGAACTTCTTCAGGAAGCAGAAATAGATTCACAGACGCAGATAACAAACTTACCTAAGGGGAAAGGGGGGAGGGGCAAACTAGGAGTTTGGGATTGACATATCCACACGACAATGTATGAAATAGACAACCAACAGGGACCTACTGTATGGCGCAGGGAACTCTACTCCGTATCGTGTAATAATCTATAATGGAAAAGAATCTGAAAAAGAAAATGTGTGTGTGTGTAACAAAATCACTGTGCTGTACGCCTGAAACTAACAGCACATTGTAAATCAACTAGACTCCAATCTGAAAAAGAAGAAAAGTGATTTTTAAATGTCAGGCTGGTTTTACTAATGCTGTCCCCTTTTCTGTTGTGGGTTGTGTTTCCAGGAGCCCAGTGAAGCATGAGGTAAGGGCTCCCTCAGTGGATAGAGGTGGCTGCCCCCAATCATTTGTGCCGCTGTATCGCGTGTCAGTCGGTGATGCTTACACTCGTATGGGATGTGCTGGGGCTGTTGGGGTGTGTACACTGTTGTACAGTCATTTCTGAAAGTTTTGAGTGCATTTAGCTGTCCGGTACTCTTGCCTGGAAAATCCCATGGACGGAGGAGCCTGGTGGGCTGCAGTCCGTGGGGTCGCTAAGAGTCGGACAAGACTGAGCGACTTCACTTTCACTTTTCACTTTCATACATTGGAGGAGGAAATGGCAACCCACTCCAGTGTTCTTGCCTGGAGAATCCCAGGGATGGGGGAGCCTGATGGGCTGCCATCTATGGGGTTGCACAGAGTCGGACACGACTGAAGCAACTTAGCAGCAGCAGCAGCAGCTATCCGGTAAGTTTATGACAACTTACCTGATCTTTCTATGCATCGTCATGTAATTTTAAGCTTTAAGAATGCCCTGGTATATTGACACCGTTTATTTTTTGATTTCCTTGGTATTTCTTCTTTAGAGTTTACCTACTTCATAGGGCTTTCATTTAAAGTTAGCGTCTCAGAACGTCGGCTTTTGGAAAGTTAAGAGGAGTGGTGTTCGGCGCCACGCTACCAATAAGGTGGCTCAGGTCTGTGGTCCGTACCTAGTGGTCACCTCCCATCAGAGGGCGGCTTCACTGTATACCTTCACTGAAGTACCTGGGTTTTGACAGGAGTATTGACTTTGCTGTCATGATGGTTTGAAGATAAATAGGTGAAAGTGTTGCTTTAACTCCTTAATGTAAAATAGTTCTTATAGAAGTTCCTTTCTTGGCTCCGATGACGCTGACAGCATTATTAATACTTTCAATAGTCTACTGTCAGCAGTCATTTGATATCAGTTTAATCATTTCACTGGTTATGCTGCCTTTTTAGCACAATCATTTAAATATCCCAAAAGACTGGGTTGATTATTCCTCACCAAGGAGATTCATTTTAAAGTCAAGAAAATTGCATCACTTGTAACATCAGCTATGCCTTTTCCAGGATTCTCCTTTAAATCAAGTCATTATAACTTATTGTTCTGACACTTAGTTATAGATCTATTTTGACTTGTTTTGTTTCTTAACAGAATCATGAAGAGTCCTTTTGCAAAGTAGGCCTTCAGAAAATGAAAACAACCACGTTTCCCCAATTCTAACAACACTCAAAAGTTTAGCGCACAACATCTCGATTTTAATTTTCCTCTATAGAATCAGATTTCCAGACTAGATTTCTTTTCACGCATGATAGTCTGTTGTATCTGTGCTACAGATAATTGTTTGCATCAGATTTGTCACTTTCTGGCATATTTTGAAATAGTAAGGCATTGGAATGTGTAAATGTTTCATTAGCTACAGAAGGTGCAAATGTAGCGTGTAAAAATGATTTGAAAACTTCTAAGAGCATCTGTGTTTTCATAGTTACCAGTTCACGCTGGTCAGCCTGTTGCTGGGTCTTCTTTATGCCTGTTTCTATGCAGAGCCCGTTCACGGGGCTGTCCTAATGGTGCAGGCTTTATGTTTATGGACGATCCATAGACACACAAGGAATTGTAGCAGCAGTATTTCATTCTTAAGGCTGAATGGTGGCAGGCATAATTACTGAGGCTAACATCTGGAGTAGTTTGTTGAAAGGAAACCTGCCAAGATTGTTAGCATATACCAAACAGCATTATCCATATGTGCTGTTTAATCTCTGTTGAATGCCGGGGTGTGTTCATATGAAAGGAAATGGCTAACATCCAGCAGAGCATCATGACCAACACGATACCTTTCCAGAGCAGATTTTGCTTTAGCTCGATGGAGCAGTTTGCTAGAGATTTTCAAGATCATGAGCATAACCCATCTGGAGGGTTTCTAGATAGGCCATAAGTACCTGGTTACTTGGTCTTCCCAGAATTAAAAGGTACGCTTCCTTGAAGTCCTGCATGCTCAGTTGTGTCCAACTCTTTTGTGACCCATGGACTGTAGTCCACCAGGCTCCACTGACCATGGCATTTCCCAGGAGAGAATACTGGAGCGGGTTGCCATTTCCTCCTCCAGGGGATCTGCCTGACCCAGGGATCAAACCCACATCACCTGCGTCTCCTGCATTGGCAGGCAGATTCTTTACCACTGAACCACCTGAGAAGCCCATAGATATCTATATCTGTATTTATTTCTATTGTTGTTGCTTAGTCACTCAGTCGTGTCCAGCTCTTTGCGACCTCATGGACTATAGCTGATGGGATTCTCCAGGCAAGTTTGTTGGAGTGGGTAGCCATTGCTTTCTCCCGGGGATCTTTCAGACCCAGGGATTGAACCCAGGTCTCCTACACTGCAGGCAATTCTTTACCATCTGTGCCACCAGAGAAGCCAATTTATGTGCCTCAAAGTGGTTGTACTTGGGCTGTTAGTACTGTGTGGTTTCAAAATATTCTTCTTCATTGTCTCTATTTTGTTATATTTCCAAGGTTAGATTATAATATTTTAGAAGAAAAATAAGAAAACATCATGTTGGAGGAAACACCCAAGACACCATTGTGAGTATTATGTAGTATTGACCTGTATGTAGGTCAAAAAGCAACAGTTAGAACCAGGCATGAAACAATGGACTGGTTCCAAATTGGGAAAGGAGTACATCAAGGCTGTATATTGTCACCCTGCTTATTTATATATGCAGAGCACATCATGCGAATTGCTGAGCTGGATGAAGCACAAACTGGAATTAAGATTGCCAGGAGAAATATCAATAATCTCAGATGTGCAGATGACACCACCTTTATGGCAGAAAGTGAAGAGTAACTAAAGGGCCTTTTGATGAAGATGAAAGAGGAGAGTGAAAAAGTTGGCTTAAAATTCAGCATTCAGAAAACTAAGATCTGGCATCCAGTCCTATCACTTCCTGGCAAATAGATGGGGAAACAGTGCTAACAGTGACAGACTTTATTCTCTTGGGCTCCAAAATCACTGCAGATGGTGACTGTAGCCATGAAATTAAAAGATGCTTGCTCCTTGGAAGAAAAGCTATGACAAACCTAGATAGCATATTAAAAAGCAGAGACATTACTTTGCCGACAAAGGTCTATCTAGTCAAAGCTATGGTTTTTCCAGTAGTCATGTACAGATGTGAGAGTTGGACCATAAACAAGACTGAGTGCCAAAGAATTGATGCTTTTAAACTGTGATGTTGGAGAAGACTTTTGAGAGTCCCTTGGACTGAGAAGAGATCAAACCAGTCAATTCTAAAGGAAACCAATACTGAATATGCATTAGAGGAACTTATTCTGAGGCTAAAGCTCCAATATTTTGGCCACCTGATGCAAAGAGAAGACTCATTGGAAAAGACCCTGATGCTGGGCAAGATTGAAGGCAGGAGGAGAAGGGGACGGCAGAGGACAAGATGGTTGGATGGCATCACTGACTCAATGGACGTGAGTTTGAGCAAGCTCCAGGAGACGGTGACGGATAGGGAAGTCTGGCATGCTGCTGTCCAATGGATCGCAGAGTCAGAAGTGACTGAGTGACTGAACAACAACAGCAACGAAAATGTAGTTGATCATGTGCAGCAATTTCACGGTACTGGTGATTGGCAGAGTGCAGTCAACTGTCTCTAGTTTTTTCATTGATTGTAAAGATTAAGTTGGAGTTACTTCTGCATTTTAAATTCCAGTAAATAATTTTAACTTTGTAAATAAGTTTCTTTAAAAACTCAAAAGGATAGAAGAGTACTATATTGATCATTCCATATATAGAATGCATGAATCTCATTTCTGTTTATAATTCTCTACTCCTATAATTCCTTATGTGCTTTTTTCTTTCTCCACACCAAAGGACATTGATTTGGGTCCAGATAATGGAAAAGTGACATATGGTGATCATATAGTGATTATAGGCATTAGGGTGTGAGAGATGTCAAAAACAGCGGCATTAATTGAGGGGTTGTAGTTTTTTTTTGGTGAGGGCTAGATTTTTTTTTCCCCTCACTCACATTTTAAAATAATTCAAGAGAGGTGCCTGTTGCAGATAGAAGGTAACTTTAAAAGGGTTGGAAGCCAAGACTCTAATGTGGAGAGACAGACTGTCCCAATGGAACAAAATGCAAACTACACCCTTGTTCTTGCCAATAAATAAGCAAGATTGCTTCTAGCTGTGTAAAAAAGATTATCCTGAAAATAGATGCTACATATACTGAGAATTTTGAGAGTGTTAGGAATGAGTTATGGTCTAAAACAGAAAAAATATGGAAAGGAACTATAAATTATTAGCCATCTTTGCCTTCAGACTTCCCAAAGAAATATATATATATATTTGAGGCTAGCCATGTAAAATGTTTTCAGATTTGGGAGTAGAGAAGAAATGAAGTAGTCAATATAAAATTTGACTTTTAAGGCAGTAATTTGTAAATCATTGGTAATTGGTGACTCCAGATGCCTGAATTCCTTTTGGAGATTATTGTGGAATCTGTTTTAAAAATCCACCTTGTGTCTGAGCAAGCATTTGTAAATCTCCTTGTGGGCAAATACAAAGCACTATTAATTACTTGAGGCCCTATCCCTTTGATTTTATATTATCCAACTTAAAATTATGAAGGAAAGAAAAATATATTTTATCTCCTGCAAACTGCTTTTTAAAACAACTCACAGGAACTTTACTTCTGGGTCTTTAAGGAAAATGTAAATTGACATCCAGTGCCAGAAGGCAATGGCACCCCACTCCAGTACTCTTGCCTGGAAAATCCATGGACGGAGGAGGCTGGTGGGCTGCAGTCCATGGGGTTGCTAAGAGTCGGACATGACTGAGCGACTTTACTTTCACTTTTTACTTTCATGCGTTGGAGAAGGAAATGGCAACCCACTCCAGTGTTCTTGCCTGGAGAATCCCAGGGACGGGGAAGCCTGGTGGGCTGCCGTCTATGGGGTTGCACAGAGTTGGACACGACTGAAGCGACTTAGCAGCAGCAGCAGCAGCCAGCTACCTAAAAATATACTGTGTCATTCTTTTCAGGATATGTCTCAAATTCTTTGTGTTAACTGTGATTTAGAGAGAGAAACAGAAGAAGTGGCGTTCATTCTTGACTGGGAAACCCAAAACTAATCTGGCTCTGCTGAACATTAGACATATGACTTGGAAAATTGCTTATCTTCTTTGAGTTCAGTTTTTTCCTATTATGTGAGAGGGTGGAATTTATTGGTAGGTGATCTTCAAAGTCCTTGCTACTGCAATATTCTATTAATATTTGTGTTTGAACACAGTGATCCCCAAAATTGATACCCTATCTATTTTCCGGCAAGAATTACCTTAGCACTAGAATATTGTTCATCTTCTTTATTCAGCTTTTGAGTTGGCTTTCAGAAAGCATAAAGTAAGATTTTTAAATAGTGATTATCTGGACTATAGAAATATAAATTAAACAAGGAGTCAAGAGTATATATATTTTGGTAGTATATCAGACTTTCACAGTATCATATTGAGAACCTTAATTGTAATCAAATAATGTTCCCAGCCTATGTTTAACTATACATCAGCTCAGTGGATGGTTCGTAAAGGGTATAATTGACAGCTAGTAAAACCCTTGCAAAAATGAATCAGCTTTTAACTTCGTATTAAATTATCCTTTTCTAGAAGACTGAAAACTATAATCAAGTCCTTTCTGTGTAATTTGCGATAGATTACCACTCTAAGAGAATAACATCCTTTGTTAAAAAGGCTTTTCTATTATTGGCTGTGGTGTCCCCTCCTCTCACTGAATTAAAGTGTTAAACCTGCAGTCAGATGCCCAGAGCTTTTCACCTGAACGCTTTTACAATGAGGGCATAATGAATGTTGAAACTGGTACAGTTTATTTAAAATAAGCTTAGATTAGCTCACTACTGCTGTTCTTGACCTCCAGAGAGAGAAAGGAAAACAAGTTCCTTCGTAGAGATGGAATTTTTATCAAACGCTTTAGAGCTTAAACTGTACAGGTGATACTTGTAGCCTCCTACTGCTAGTTTTTTTTTATTTCTCAGGTCTACTTATTAGGTGAGCAAGTATGGATATTCTGACAGTTATAATGTGCCCACTGTGTATCATATACACTAGAAAACAATATAACAATCAGTATGCTATATAGAAGAATTAGGAACTTAGAACTACTATTCATACATTTATCAAAAATAATATTAAACTTTATGTGTTTAGTATTGAACATACTATAGATGGAATGTTGAAAAATGCAACCAAGTTCCCTGCCTTCATGGAGGCTTTTCACAAAATTCAGCACCAATTCCTAACTTTAAGAAAAAACTCAATAAAATACGCACTGGTGATCAGTTATTTAACATGAGCTAAGGCAATGGCACCCCACTCCAGTACTCTTGCCTGGAAAATCCCATGGATGGAGGAGCCTGGTAGGCTGCAGTCCATGGGGTCGCTAAGAGTCAGACACTACTGAGCGACTTCACTTTCACTTTCCACTTTCATGCATTGGAGAAGGAAATGGCAACCCACTCCAGTGTTCTTGCCTGGAGAATCCCAGGGACGGAGAAGCCTGGTGGGCTGCAGTCCATGGGGTCGCACAGAGTTGGACACGACTGAAGCGACTTAGCAGCAGTAGCAGCAAACTATTTAGAGTGAAGAAATAAGGTCTACATCTTACCTCATGCTAAAGTGTAAAGAAGTATGCCACTAGCCTCCAAAGAAGGGAAGGGTGACGCCATCTTCACCTGTTTACCTTTTTATTGGTGGTATTAGCCAATGAGATTAGGACAAGGAAAGATAATTAAAGGCAGAAGATCTGTACATGAGGAAGTGAAGGCTAGCTCTTTGCAGGTGATACCTGGAAAATCCAAAGGAATCAATGAGGAGACTAACACAAACAATAAAAAAAAATTATTAAAGTACCAGGATATATAATTTACTTAAAAAAATCAGAAACTTGCTCATCAGAAGATAACACAGAGAACATTTTATTTATGACAGCAACAATGTGCTTGGTCACTCAGTCTTGTCTGACTCTTTGTGACCCCATGAAAAGCAGCCCACCAGGCTCCTCTGTCCCTGGGATTCTCCAGGCAGGAATACTGGAATGGGTTGCCATTTCCTTCTCCAAGATGACAGCAACAATAAGAACAAGAAAATAAAATATCTGGGACTAATATTAAGCATATGTCTAAAATCTATATAAAGGACATTATAAACCTTTCCTGGAAGGGCAGCAAGTAGATTTGAATAAATGGATAGTTATAATCTGTACTTGGAAGGATTGTTACTGCTGTTTGGCTGCTCAGTCGTGTCTGACTTTTGGGACCCCATGGCCCACCAGGCTCCTCTGCCCATGGGATTTCTCTGGTAAGAATACTGGAGTGGGTTGCCATTTCCTTCTCCACTTGGATAGGATAACTAATCATAAAGATGTCATTTATGTTCAAGTTAATAAATTGAATGCAACCAGAAAAAGTGACTCATTTTTATTTTGAGCTGAACAGTTTGATCATCATATTCACATAGAAACTAAACATACAAGAGTATCTAGGAAAACCTGAAAGGGGGAAAGAGTCATGGGGGATTTCTTTTTTCTGATATTAAGCCTCCACAGTGAAATATAGAGGTGCTAACACACCTGTTGGCTGCTGGGGGCGGGGGGGGGGCAATAAAAATAGATCCTAGAACACATGATAATTCAGGGTTCTGAAAGTGGATTCTCCAATCTGGGAAAAGATAGACTTAAACATTTTAGACTTTATTTACATTGTTTTTAATAGTGGTAAAATACACATAACATAAAATTTACCATCTTAAACATTTGTTTGGTGTATAGTTGAGTAGTGTTAAATGCATTCACACTGCTGTGACCAGTTGCCAGAACTCTTCATCTTGTGAAACTGAAACTCTGTATACGTTAAGTAATAACTACTTATCTCCCTCTTCCCTCGCCTCCAGCCCCTGGCAACCACAATTTTTTGTACTTTCAGTCTCTTTTGAATTTGGCTACTCTAACTGCCTCATCTAAGTCGAATCATACAGTAGTTGTCTTTTTCTGATTAGTTTATTTTGCTTAGCACAATGTCCTCAAAGTTTATTTTTGCTATAATGTGCATTAGCTTTTTGAAGACTGAATAGTACTCCGTGACAGATTTTATTTTCTCAGGCTCCAGAATCACTGTGGACAGTGACTGCAACCATGAAATTAGCAGGCACTTGCTTCTTGGATGAAAAACTATGACAAACCTAGACAGCATATTAAAAAGCAGACACATCACTTTGCTGACAAAGGCCCATATAGTTAAAGCTATGTTTTTTCCATTAGTCATGTATGGATGTGAGAGTTGGACTGACCATTAAGAAGGTTGAGTGCCACAGAATTGATGCTTTCAAACTGTGCTGTTAGAGAAGACTCTCGAGAGTCCCTTCGACAGCAAAGAGATCAAACCAGTCAATCCTAAAGGAAATCAGTCCTGAATATTCATTGGAAGGTGAAATGAATATTTCAGATGCTGAAACTGAAGCTTCGATACTTTGGTCACCCCATGTGAAGAGCTGACTCACTGGAAAAGACCTTGATGCTGGGAAAGATTGAGGGCAGGAGAAGCGGGCGGAAGAGGATGAAATGGTTAGATAAATCACCAACTCGATGGGCATGAATTTGAGCAAACTCTGGGAGATAATGGAGGATAGAGGAGGCTGATGTGTTGCGGTCCATGGGGTCCCGAAGAGTCAGCCATCCCTTAGCAACTGAACAACCACCTTCAAGGTTGACTGCTCCTGGTATATATATATATTTAAAATAAATTTTAAAAATTGTAGGATGATGGGACCCTGGCTCATTTTTAACTAATAGTTGTGTTCCTGAGAATTAAAATGTTCTTATTTTTCATATACTTTCAGTATATGTCAGTTACCCAGGTTGGTAGTATTTTAGGGTTGCATTTGACCCTAGATTTCAACAGACCCAAATGACTTCTGTCAACTAGAGGCTTTCCATCTATGTATGGAAGCTGGTCAGGAGCTTATTGACTCAGCTTCTCCCTGAACTTGTGGTCTTCAGTGGTGAGATAGCTCATTCTGGTCAATGGCCATATCTGAATGATGGACTGTCCTCTAACTCTGTTCCAGATTTAACTTTCTCATCTTTTAGGCATTAATGCTTAAGTCTCTCTTCTGAAATTATAAAGTGCCGTTTTTTGTTCTTAATAAGACACAGTTTTATTGATATATACTCCACACACCATACAATTCACTGATGTAGAATGTACAGTTTGGTGGTTTTTGTATATCCAAGGAGTTGTACAACCATCACTACAATCTACTTTTAAAGCATTTTTCATTACCCTTACAAGTTCTGTACCCATTTTTAGCAAAGAATCCCCATTTCTGCTCCCCAGTCCAGCCCTAGGCAACTGTTGTACTAATGTGCAAAGTACTAATGATTATACTTTGTGTTTCTATGGAGTTGCTTATTATGGATATTCCTTATAAATTGAATTATATAATACCTAGTCTATTGTGATTGGCTTCTTTCACTTAGAATACTGTTTTCCAGTTTCATCCATATTATAGTACTTATCAGTACTTTATTCTGTTTCCTAGCTTGATAATGTATTGTGTGTATATACCACATCTCAATATCTTATACATCTGTTCATCAGTTAACAAGCATCTGGGTTCTTCTCACTATCTGGCTATTTATGGACATTTGTGTATACAGTTTTATATGAATGCATCTTTTCATTTCTCTTAGTGATTTACCTAGAAGTAGAATTCCTGAGTCACATATGACTCTATGTTTATATTTTAGAAGAAGGACCAACCTTTTCCAAAGAAGCTGTAACGTTTTCTTTTTCACTTGCAGTGTACGAGGGATCCAGTTTCCCCACGTCTTTGCCAGTGCTTGTTATTGTTACAGTTCAGTCGCCATCGTATTCAAGCAACCCCATGGACTGGAGCCCACCAGGCTCCTCTGTCCATGGGATTTCCCAGGCAAGAATCCTGGAGCAGGTAGCCATTCCTTCCTCCAGGGGATCTTCTCAACCAAGGGCTGGAACACGCATCTCTTGCATCTCCTGCGTTGGCAGGCAGATTCTTTACCCTGTGCCATCTGGGAAGCTCAACCTCTAATTCTATTCTATGCCAAAGATACTTATGAGAAAGACCAGTTCTTTTTGTGTTTTTGTGCTTTCTGGGATGATATTTTCGTTGTACCTTTTCATCGGATACTTTTTAACCTCAAAAGATTGCTTTTATTCTTCACTGAATTATTTTGGCTTGTAAGGAAAATGCACCATTCTTTGTATTAATCCTTGATGAACTTAAGTGTATGCTCAGATAAATTTTTGCTTAGTTGTGTATTCTCACTTTGTTTTTGTTGTTAAGTCTCGCAGATGTATTTAGTAAAGTCTTTTGAGAGACAGCAGAGTCAGCTGACGTTTTTTGTGGCAAGCCAATAGCGTGTCAAATCTGAATTTATGTTGTAAAGCTGTTTTACAGACATAGAAGTCCAAATAAACAGCCAAATTACTATTTCTTCCCAGTTTGGATGTGGGAAAGTGAGTATGTATTTGGTTTTTGCTTCTAAAATAACTTGAAAATGGATAAATAGGTTTTTCTGTGTGCTGTGTTAAAAATTTGCAATTTTTCAGCAAATCCAAATGTGAAAAATTTGACCCCAAAGAATTATGTTAAGTGGTTGAAAAAATGTCTATTACTTAGGGTCATCTGCTGTGTGTTGTATATTTTACAGATGTTATTTTTTCAAATGTAATCCCCAAAATAGCGCTATAGGTATTACAATCATTTCTATGTTATAGGCACTAAAACCAAAGGCATCAGAATCAACAATTAGAATTTAAGGTTATTTGGTTAAGGTCACAGGGTCATTAAGTATGAATAACAAATCTGAGATTCAAACCAAGATCTGCTCAGCTCCAACCTCAGACCTTTTCTTAAAGCTTCCCCAAGTTATTCCAGTTTCTATTCTGTTGTACCATAACATGAGCTCTTTTAACATTCAGATATTTTGCTATTTTATTTTATTTTTTAAATTTTTTTTCCTTTTTATTTTTTTAAAAAATTTTATTTTACTTTTAAACTTTACAATATTGTATTGGTTCTGCCATATATCGAAATGAATCCGCCACAGGCATACACGTGTTCCCCATCCTGAACCCTCCTCCCTCCTCCCTCCCCTACCCTCCCTCTGGGTCGTCCCAGTGCACCAGCCCCAAGCACCCACTATCGTGCATCGAACCTGGACTGGTGACTCA
The DNA here is from genome assembly GCF_029378745.1 of Bos indicus. NCBI lineage: Eukaryota > Metazoa > Chordata > Mammalia > Artiodactyla > Bovidae > Bos > Bos indicus. The sequence continues at coordinate 40,796,534 of NC_091783.1, forward strand.
TTTCATATATGATATTATACATATTTCAATGCCATTCTCCCAAATCATCTCACCATCTCCCTCTCCCACAGAGTCCAAAAGACTGTTCTATACATCAGTGTCTCTTTTGCTGTCTCGTATACAGGGTTATTGTTACCATCTTTCTAAATTCCATATATATGAGTTAGTATACTGTATTGGTGTTTTTCTTTCTGGCTTACTTCACTCTGTATAATAGGCTCCAGTTTCATCCATCTCATTAGAACTGATTCAAATGTATTCTTTTTAATGGCTGATTTTAAAATATTTCAAATTCATTACTCTGTTTTTTCATGACTATCCAATATCCAAAATAGCAGCATTTCTCTTGTTTATGGGCTTCCCTGGTGGCTCAGACAGTAAGGAATCTGCCTGCAATTCAGAGACCTGCGTTCTTTCCTTGGGTCAGGAAGATCCCCTGGAGGAGGGCTGGCAACTCACTCCAGTATTCTTGCCATCCCATGGACTGAGGAGCTTGGAGGGCTACAGTCCATAGGGTCAAAAAGAGTCAAACATGACTAAGGCACTGACACTTCAATTTGATTTTTCTCTTATTTTAGTTGATAGAAGCAGGAAGGATTTATTTGTATCCTGGAGTCTTGGTGACTCCCACCTCAATTCCTATGTTTATTCATAAGTTAACAAACTGAAGATTCATCAAGAAACTAGCTATTAAGCATTTTGAAAATGAAGTTCTCTCCAACTTTCTGAGTGTGGTTTTCGTGAATGAAATGCCTTTCTGTTTGTTGTACATCAGAGAAATGGAGAAATACTCCGTTATATAAGCTTAGCTTGTTTTCCCAGAGGACTGTGCAAGGATGTCTGTGTCCCTAATCCAGGGCACACAGGTCCCTTTTGGCAGTAAAGTGGACAGTCATCATAGGGTAGATTATGGACTCATGCTTGAGGCTGATCCCTGGGTACAATATTATTTCTTTCCCAATTTTCCCCTTATTCTTTAATTTTCTGCTACAGCAGAACTTCCATTGTACCTAAACAAAAAACAAAAAACAACAGCATCTATTTGCTAGTAAGTCGAAAAGAAAAGCAAGCAATGAAAAGCAATGGAAAGAAAGTAGTCAAGACAGAGTTCATGTTAGAAAAAAGGTGTAGTATTCATTGAAGAAAAGCAATTAAAAATGGTCTAGGGACTCTTAGTTTTATTTTCCATACTGTTTGTTCTAAAACCACTCTTAAGTGTTTACCCCTTATCATCCCAAAGCACACATTTGAGTTCCTTACTTAAATTATTATCCTTAATAGCTGCTTCGATTTTTTTTTAAATACTTGCAACTTCAAGGATTTTTCAAACCTCTAATCATATGGACCCGATAAAGCTAACCTAACTTTAAATCCTGGCCTTATTTTTGTCTTAATGGTGAAATAATGAATTAAAGTCAAGCTTTGGACATTCTGTGTTGTTGAAGCTGTCTCTTGTGTATTCTCCATGAATGAAACACATATACTCTAAACGTGGTGGTGGTGGTAGTCACTCAGTCATGCCTGCCTCTTTGTGACCCCGTGGACTGTAGCCCTCTGGGCTCATCTGTCCAAGGGATTCTCCAGGCAAGGACACTGCGATGAGTTGCCATGCCCTCCTCCAGGGGATCTTCCCAACCCAGAGATGGAACTCAGGTCTTCCGCATTGCAGGCAGATTCTTTTCTGTCTGAACCATCAGGGAAGCCCACACTCTGAACATGCCTTAATGTTTATATGAAATACCTTTCAAGTGTCAAATATATATGGGAAAATCTTATTTTGACCCTGAATCTTTATTGTGCCTGAAAGCTCACTGTACCATTATCTTTAGATTGTGTAGACATGGAGGGCACTTTATACAGTAACTCTGTTCTCTGAGGACCAGGATGGACCCTTGCCCAGGAAAGTGGGCTGTTAGTATTACACCGAAACATATCACTTTAAAGAGTCTGTATTCCCAGCTCTTTTAGAGTATGTCATCTTTGGATGATTCATGCTGAAAATGAGCCGTGTCTTGCTCACTTTTTCTCTGTTGAGCATTTTAAAAAAACCTATTTAGACATTTGGCACATACATTATTTTCTTAGCTATTTGAATATTTAACTGTCAGTCATCTCTCTGTTTGTTTCTGCGTTCCGTCCTGAAGCTGTAAGTTTGTGTTTTCACAGAGTGGCAGAGAAGAGTCTCTATTATACCTTGGTTTAGTTGCTCAGTCATGTCCACCTCTTTGCGACCCCAAGGACTGTAGCCCGCCAAGCTCCTCTGTCCGTGGGATTTCCCAGAAAAGAATACAGGAGTGGGTTGCCATTTCCTTCTCTGGAGGATCGTCCTGACCCAGGAATTGTCCCTGTGTCTCCTGCTTGGCAGGCAGATTCTTTACCACTGAGCCACCTCTATTACCTTAATTCAGTTCAGTCCCTCAGTCGTGTCTGACTCTTTGTGACCCTATGGGCTGCAGCATGCCAGGCTTCCCTGTCCATCACCAACTCCCAGAGCTTGCTCAAACTCATGTCCATAGAACCAGTGATGCCATTCAACCATCTCATCCTCTGTCATCCCCTTCTCCTCCTGCCTTCAGTCTTGCCTAGCATCAGGGTCTTTTCCAACGAGTCAGTACTTTGCATCACATGGCCAAAGTTTTGGAGCTTCAGCTTCAGCATCAGTCCTTCCAATGCATATTCAGGACTGATTCCTTTAGGACTGACTGGTTTGATCTCCTTGCAGTCCAAGGGACTGGCAAGAATCTTCTCCAGCACCACTATTACCTTAAACTACACATAATTAGAAACACATATGTGCTTAATACACACAGATTAAGTAAATACTACATTGTTACTGTAAGTCCAAATGAGTATCTTGGGATTATATACAGTTTCGCTGATTTGTGATCCTCTTCATTCAAATTTAGGTGGGTGATTAAAAGTCACTTATCTGGGGCTTTTGTATGACTCAGGAAATAGCGGACATGAAACATCAAGTTTCTGTCCCAGTTCCTCACAGTAAATTCTTTCCCTGAAGACAAATAATTACAGAGCCAGAAGCACTTTTTTCCCTGGGGGAGTGGGGGAAGTTTGCTGAGAAAGCTTACTTAGAAGTCCAAAATACTGCAAATTTGTTGAGACAGTTTCACTTCGCTGACAGGTTGATTGCGTGTCCCATCACACACAGTACCCAGGGACTTACTCTGTGAGGTTTCTGGCTTTCCCCTTTATCATAATTGTGGAGTGTCACACAGATCTGATGGAGACAGATTTAGAACAATTGTTGATTGGAAGCTCTTGGTATAGACAGGGAGTTCAAACACAGGCCCTGCCTGGAAATTTAGCAGTGAACATCACTCATCCATCATAATTTGGCAAATGGAAATATCAAGACAACCTGCCATCCATCATATCCGTTTAACTGTACTCCAGAGTGGATTAAATTGTATTTAACAACTTTTCTCATACAAGATTTACACACTCCGAAGAGGGAATAAGACTTCTTCATCAAGCTTTTGCTTTCTGTTTATCAACGAGAGATTTTGAAATTTGTCCCAGAACATTGTCTGGTAAATTCTTTTCAAAGTCTTTACGGCTGTAATTTTCTCCAAATTTTGTTTCTAACAGTAAGCATGAATATCAAGTTAGTAGAGTAGCAAAGGAAACAGATTCTTAGCATACAGTGGTTAAACTAGTAAGTCATTCTCAAATATCAGTGTTCTGAATTGAAATAACTTTGGTATTGCAGGTATTAATTTGGACCCCCTGAAGCTTTGATGGTGGAGGTTTAGTCATTAAGTCAAGTCTGACTCTTTGCGACCCCATGGATTGGAGCCTCCTAGGCTCCTCTGTGCATGGGATTTCCCAGACAAGAATACTGGAGTGGGTTGCCATTTCCTTCTCCAGGGGACCTTCCTGATCCAGGGATCGGACCAGCATCTCTTGCATCTCCTTCACTGGCAGGCAGATTCTTTACCACTAAGCCACCTGGTGAAGAAACTTTAAGGAGTATCATTTTAGACCATAGCATCCTCGTGTTAGAGAAAGCATGCGGCTCTCATCATCCAGTCTCTTTAGTTCACAGATGGGAAGGTGAGGCACTAAGAGGTCATGACCATCACAGCAGGGTCATCTTGACTTCGGCAGTAATGCCAGGATAACAATGCAAGTTTTCTGACTCTCAGGAATAGCATTTCTTTTCATTTTTACTGTACGTCTTCACATGTCAGTTCTACATGGATCCTGTGAACCTCAAGTCTTATCAGTACCTTGGGGATTTAAGGGTGAGGGGACAGATGATAGTGGTGAGAATGAATCTTAAAACCTGATACTATCAGTTTGAATCAAAGAGGAAATGTATTGGAGAATGTAGGGGAAAGGAAGGCATTCTGTTCTTGTGTGTCTGCAGCTTACTTAACACTTGGGAGCTGATGAAAAATTTATTCATGAGTTGTGCTAATGGAGTTGCTGTGTGTTGCCCTCTTGGATAATTTCTACATCTGCAGAGACAAAGACCAAATACTTGAGGCTTTTTTTTTTGAAGAGCAAGAAAATTTGAAAAGAAAACATTTTCTAACATCTTGATGGATGTTATTGGTATGAAATGTTATGTACTAGTTAGGATGAGATCCAGCCCAAGGTGGTGGAAAACACAAAATGAGAATGTTATAAGCATATAGAATTTTATTTTCCCCTTCGAGTAAAAGGAATATGAAAGTAAGTAGACTCTGGTGGTGGTGGTGGTGGTGGATGGGCAGCCTCTTCTTTCTGGTTCCCTATACCATCCTAAAGTGGCACCTCAAAGCTCAAGATGACTGCTCAAGCTCCAGCCATCACATCCTAATTTTAGCTAACATGAATTAAGTGATGAAGAAGAGAAGCAATAAGAGGGCAAAGGGCCAATGTGTGCTGGTTTATAAGGTAGTTTCTGGAAGCAGCCACATAATACTTCACTTGCACTTCATTTTCATTGATCATTGATCTTATATTTCATTGATCTTATAACTTAGTTATAAGAATACTTCTTGCTGCAAATGAGACTGGAAATTTTGGAATGATTTTGGAAAATTCAGTCTATATTTTGGTGGCAAGCAGTTCAGCTGAATCAGAGTTGCATTATTCTATTTGATTTTGATAAATTGCAATTTTTGAATTTGAAAGTTCTATCTGCCTTTTTAAAAGTTGGCTTAAGTTTAGCATGTCAGGTGGGAGACTGACATTTGTGTCCAATGGTGTCATAAAGCTTGGACTGTTAATCGCCTCCTCCCTCTCACGTTCTGAGTCTCTCTGTAAAGTCCATGTTTATAGTCAGTGCATTTTCCCTTGACCAGTACATTCGCCACAGTGGAGAAAGTGAAAGTGAAAGTGTTAGTCACTTAGTTGTGTCAGACTCTGCGATCCCATGGTCTGTAGCCCTCCAGGCTCCTCTGTCCATGGAATTCTCCAGGCAAGGATACTGGGGTGGGTTGCCATTTCATTCTCCAGGGGATCTTCCCCAACCCTGGGGTTGAATCTGGGTCTCCTGCATTGCAGGCAGATTCTTTACCATCTGAACCACCAGGGAAGCCCAAAGAATGAAGAGTATTTGGTAAATGTCCCAGGACTTCTAAGAAAATGGCTTGAAGAGAAAAATTTTGGAACACCTGTATTTATTCTTCAGTTGTCTTTGTGACTTGAGATGAATGGTACAAGCTAATGAGAAGTCAGACTCTGGAAAAGATTTCTGGGTCCATTCCTCTCCCACCCCACACTGGTACCAGCCCATTAGTAGATGGACCCATGCACACAAGATACAGGGCTGTCATACAGAGGGGGACTCTCTTTGAAGCTCTGCTCTGTTATAAAGTATATCCGTTCTGGCTTCCTGTCTTCATAACCAGACCCTTGGTTCCTCTGTGTTCAGACGCTGCCCCTTCTGGCTTCCCAGTAGTTTTGACCTTGCTGCCTCCTTGAAAGAGAAGGATCAGTGCAGCTCAAACCAGTAGAAGACATTGCTTCTTTAATCCATCTGATCTTTAGAAATTCCCAAGGGACATTTTTGCAGTGTGGCATCTTGGGTCTCATACCTGACACTGAATCAGAACCTCTGGGCATAAAGCTTGTGGGTTCATTTCCAGGGTTTTCCCAGGACTTCTCAGGCAGCCAGCTTCCTGCCGTGTTTAGGAATCTTTTCACAACAATACAGGAACTGGACATAGATCCCCTCCTTCCAAAGATAAAAATATTCTCCAGCTAAACATTTCATACCTAGGAAGGGCTTGAGACCCCTATGTACCCAACCTGCGCCAAAGCCAGAGGAGGCCCAGTCCAGCTTTGCATTACAAGTGCCACAGACTTTTCTGAGCCATCTGTGCCCATGAGTCTGGAGGACACATGCTTAGTGTTAACATCCAGAGCCGTGAAGAAGGGCAAGGATGTGCTGTGCTTAGTCACTCAGTTGTTTCCGACTCTTTGCGACCCCATGAACTGTAGCCACCAGGCTCCTCTGTCCAAGGGATTCTCCAGGCAAGAGTACTGAAGTGGGTTGCCATTTCCTTCTCCAGAAGATCTTCTCGACCCCGGGATCAAACCTGTATATCCTGTGTCTCCTGAATTGCAGGCAGATTCTTGGGTGCACCCCAAATCTGCATGCTTCCAGGGTGCTGTGGTTTGGGGAGGGCTTTGGAAGGGGCCCATAGGGAAAGAGGGACCAAGGTAGTGCATTGCTTCTGTCCCAGGCGAACAAGGTTTCAGCGTAAATGCAGTGCATTTGCCCAGCCTCTATATTTCAGCTTTCAATTAGGTTTTGGCTTAGTTAATAAATCTGGAATATTTTTAGGTAATTCTGATTTTAGGTATCCTTTAGAGTTTCATGTTTAATTAGGTCACTATGCATTCATGCTAAGTCACTTCAGTTGCGTCTGACTTTTTGCTATCCCATTGACTGTAGCCCACCAGGCTCCTCTGTCCATGGGATTCTCCAGGCAAGAATATTGGAGAGGGTTGTCATGCCCTCCTCCAGGGGGTCTTCCCATCCCAGGGATCGAACCTGGGTCTATTATGTCTTCTGCATTGACAGGTGGCTTTTTTACCACTACCACTCCCTGGGAAGCCCAATTAAGTCTCTACTAGTGCTTTAAGTACTAAATCAAGAATATCATAAAATTCTGTTGATAGATAAAAATTTGTGGGGAGAGGGCAGGCATGTCTGGATTGTAGCAGAGCTGATATTAAAAATCTAGCAGTGTTTTAGTTTCTTTCTTAAGAAGTGAGGCCGAGTTCAGATCTATTGTGGACGTTAATTAGAAAAGGAGAGAAAATGGTATATGGGGTTTTACTACTGCTTGAAAAAGCCTTAATGGCATTAATGTTCTGGGAAGTATTGTGACATTGCTCAAGTTCAATTGAAAACAGTCTGTGGCGGCCCCGCCGGCGTGCGGGGTAAAGTTAATTGTCTGAAGAGTGATGGTTCTAAATTCATCAGGACAGAACCTTCCTGCGGTCCTTTGGGCATTTATTTCGACTTCCCCTGAGCTCCTGTCTTAGCCATTGTGCTGCTCTGTAGCAAGGACACCTGACGTCTGTTGCAGGGGCCCCAAGCCCAGGTGACTTCCTGGGGGAACAAGTGACACGAGTGGGTGAAGCCTCAGAGAAGAGGCCTCTGCTCAGCTCCAGGTAGGAATATGCACCCAGTTTTGCCAGATCTGCTGAGTTTTCATAAAAGCCCCATGTCTGGAATTTTCAAAGTGAAAATATCCTGATCCATGTGGCCAAGCCATTCAGATGAAATTAAAAAAAAAAAAAAAAAATTGTGTGGACTTCCCTGGTGGCTCAGTGGTGAAGAATCTGCATGTCAATGCAGGAGACATGGGTTCGAAGAGAACTACTTTGCCATATACCCCAAACTAACATGACATTGTAGATTAGCTGTGCTCCAATACAAAATAAAAATTAAAAAAAAAAAAAAAAAAACTAACCCAGAAGCAATGAGCCCCTTTAACAACTAATTTCTGGCCTTGAAACACCATTTCACCACTAAAAGAAGCCAAGTTCTTTAGAGAAATGGTTGATTCTTGGTCTGAAGAATGAGATATGTGAGAGGAGCTCGGAACATCTTGTCGTATCAGATAGTAATTAATATTAGAGACTAATAGCATGGTGTCCGAAAGACTCAAGAGACAAATGGGAGAGAGTTCCACAGGCCAAAGACGGAACATTTTGAGGGTAGTTACTGCAATGGACTGAAACACGTAAAATGCGATGAAATCAGTGAGCGTGTAAAGATACGAAAGGAAAATAACAAATCATCTTGAGAGGATAATAACCCAAAGGATTATTTTGAAAATTAGAAAATGAAGGTGATGTGTTTTTATCTGAACTGCGGTGGTGGATACACCAATCTATGCATGTGATGAAACTTTTCAAGTAAATGTATAACGACTCAGTGGACATGAGTTTGAGCTAATTCCAGGAGATAGCAAAGGACAGGGAAGCCTGGAGTCCTACAGTCCGTGGGGTCTCAAAAGTCGGTCACAACCTAACAACTGAACAAACAACAGCAAGCGTGCAAACACACACACACACACACACACACACACACACACACACGTATAAGAAAACTAGGGAAATCTGAAAAAGAAAAAAAAACTACAATATTGGCAGAAAGACATTTGTTTTCTTGTGCCCTGAAAAACTTATTTTTCTGTTTTTTTTTTTTTTTTTTCCCTAGAACGTTATCTTTGTTGGTCACTAATATTTTCGGTTAATGGAAACACACAGGAATGGCTCTGTGTTTCCCCTTTGGCTTCCATGAAGCACCAAAGGCAGTCATTTCTGATAAAACCGTTAAAACTCTTTAATAAGTGGCTTGACCTTTAAGGTGGGGAAACTGCATCTTAAGGGGTTTTCATCTCGATAAGGTGCCTATGCCTCTGATTAGTTTGGATTCATCCTTCAGGTTCTATTCGGAAAGAAAGCATGAATTCCTTTAGTGTAAATGAAACATTATCCCCAGCTTCATCTCACCAGATGCAGGGGAAATCAGCCTTTTTGTCCTGTAATTGCTTTCCGCAGCTCTCTAAGGCAAGAGCCAAATTATAGATCCCAGGGGAGGAGGTTTTCCTGCAGGGAAGTTCCTGTTTACAGGAATGGCTGTGCACCCATTTGTCAAGAGCTGTTCTTCTCCTGACGTGTCACCTCCATTCCTCCCAGTTCTATAAAAAACACATGATATCTTTTAGAACCCAATTACTTATGTCATTAACACATTGTTTCCCCATTGAAGTTGCCTAGGGATCGGAGGAAGACAAGCTATGAGTGTGTGGGAAATGACGGTCAGAAATCTTCGGATATCTAAAACTGAAGGGTTTAAACTTGGAATTACTGGGGAAAAGATGATGTGTAATAGCACCCAAAGGAATCTCACATGCAGTTTTCATCTTCCCGTTTTTAAGGCACCGTATACATTGGGATTCCCAGGTGGCGCTAGTGATAAGGAACCCACCTGCCAATGCAGGAGGCTTAAGAGATGTGAGTTCAATCCCTGGGTCCGGAAGAGCCCCCCGAGAAGGAAATGGCAACCCACGTCAGTATTGCTGCCTGGAGAATCCCCATACACAGAGGAACCTGGAGGGCTACAGTCCATAGGGTCTCAAAGAGTCAGACATGACTGAAGGGACTTAGCAGCAGCAGCAGCAATGTCAATACTCGATGTGCTTTTCCTGATTTAATTCTGATAAAACTGCCATGAAACCAGTGATTATATTCCCATTTGACTGATGGGAAAAGAGAGGGCAAAGATGTTAAGTAGCATATCCAGTTGTCACCTCACCCTAAGCATCTGAATACAGATCAGAATGATGAGAGTCCAATATTTAGGCCCTAAGTTATTCTGCGCAGTAGAGAGAATGATCCAGGTATCAGTTCTGAATTATCAACTGTGTGGCCACTGATGGTCACCTAACTTTTCTTTGCCTTTTATCATCTACATGAATGGGAACTGGATTCCTTGTCTTATGAAATTGAATACACCATTTTGGTTGTGGGGATGTCTTGGAACAAAACATGTAAAACCTTTGGATGTAACGTCTCCTGTTATAGCAATGAAAGTTAACATACTTATTCCATCACATTTTTGCGTAGAATCTTTCACAACAGTCTAGGAAATTCTTCTGTCCTGGCTCATGGCAGTGACTTGTCAGTTTCCAAAGGTTTACTGGGTGGGAACTGTCAAATACCACCATGGTAGGAATGGACAAATTTTGAATAATGCCATATTCTTAAAAGAAAGGCTGGTGGAAACCTGATGCTTTAACAAACTAGACAAATGGAGCTCTTGCCTTATTTAAGAGGTGCATGGAGGTCTTGCCCCCTATAGGATTAAGTATGTAGCTGGGTGATGTCCATGAATCTCCCCTTGGATATTTTGGACAGAAATTTATATATAGTATAAAGTATTCCTTAGGGCTTCCCTGGTGGCACTGGTGGTAAAGAATCAGCCTGCCAGTGCAAGAGACGTGGGTTTGATCCCTGCTTTGAGAAGATTTCGTGGAGAAAAGGAAGTGACAACCCACTCCAGTATTCTTGTGTGGAAAATCCAATGGACAGAGGAGCCTGGCAGGTTACAGTCCGAAGGGTCACAAAGAGTCGGACCTAACTTGGGAATTAAACAACAACAATAAAATAAACTATTTCTTGCAGATATTTTGGCTTGTGAACTGGTTTACATAGAAATTTATGCTCTTCTTTTAAACTGAGATTGAGTATCCATAGAAGATATCAAAATTAATAGTACTTTCGTTTACATGAAAGCAGGTATACATTATTCAGCAGCTCTTATTCTGGGCTTAGTGTGTTCTTATCTGAGAAGCTTCATGAGCATTCGAAAATTACTGTAAAATTCATCAGACAAATGGCAATGATTACCATGAAATCAGGCTTCTGACTTGGATTTTTCTGCAATTAGTGGGAAAGCCTCATACTTGGATTTATGTTATTTAGATTGACTGGGGAAATCCTTTTTAAAGCCTAAACCACACTATATGTTTTCAAGAATTACTCAGTAGAGCTTCTTTTAAAGGTTTTGTGCAAAATAAGTAAAATCTGATTTGGAAAAAAGTCTCACTCCATTTGCCTGCAGATTTGGGGGCTCAAAAAGGCCTCAGGGTGGAGAATAGCAGATTCTTTTGCAGAAGGATAATTTATGTATTTATTTTCCCCAAGTCATAAAGGCAGGGTAGTTACTCAGAATGGATATTGAGTGCTAAGGGTTTTGCCCGAGGACATTCAGAAAACTGAATTGGCAGGTGAAGAAAGGTGCAGTTACTGTGTAAAGAAGCATATCTTTATGAAGAATGGAGTGGGAGTGAGGTGGAGTAATTATCAACAGGGTTTTAGAAAATCTTTTGTAAAAGTAAATCCTACAATGTGCCCCATATCTCCTGCCCTTTTATATAGCTCTGTTTTCCCCTGTGGAACTTAGGAGCTATAAAATTGTCTTATGTGTGATGTTTATGTTTATATTTTGTCTCATCTATTAAAATATATCCAAGTGCCTAGAAAATTGCCTGGCATGTAGTAGGTAATAGATATATATGCGTGCTCGTACCTCTGTCCATGAGATTTCCTGGGCTGGAGTGGGTTGCTGTTTCCTCCTCCAGGGGATCGTCCCCACCCAGGGATCAAATCCACGTCTCTTACATTTCCTGCATTGGCAGGTGGGTCCTTTACCATTAGTGCTACCTGGGAAGCCCACATCATGGTCAAATTGCTGAAAATCAGAGACAGAGAAAGTGCTAGAAGTGTTCAGAGGGTAAAAAGACATCTGATCTTCAGAAAGCAGCAATAAGGTTTCAAGTTGATGTCTCAACAGAAACAGTGGCATCCAGAAGATTGTGACATGGTGTTTTTGAAATCCTAGAAGCATTCTGCCAATCTGGAATTCCACATCCAGTGATGATAGCCTTCAAGAGTGAGGGTGTGAATCAGCTATTTTCACACATGTACAGACTCAATGGACATGAGTTTGAGCAAACAAAACTCTGGGAAATGGTGCAGGACAGGGAAGCCTGGTGTGCTGCAGTCCATGGAGTCACAAAGAGTCAGACCCAGCTTAGCGACTGAACAACAATTCTGTCAGTCCAAATTCTTTAGAGCCTGGAATACACCCAAAATAGAATAGTATTTTAGTTGTTAGAACCTGATTGCCATAAGCAGTGATCCTTCTGTAAAATGGTGCTCAGAGTTCCTACTTTGGGCACTGGAATGCCTCTTCTGCCTTTTTACCCCATGACTGCCTTGACGGTAGGGTGATACCCCTCTCCTTCCCACATCTTTTTTAACAACTGGATGGGGAGTGGCTGGTGACTATTTCCATGGAGACCTTGGTCCAGCCAAGGAGGATGGAGGCATGTAGAAGGGCATCAGTAGCTGTACCTGTGTGTTCAGGGACAGAGGGAAGATGATGGAGACCTCGGTGACTTCAGGGCCTCTTGCAGGCTTCGCCTTCAGTTGAAATAGTCGCATCTGGCCAGTATCCCAGGATTTGAATGCCCTTCTCCACTGGCTCCATCCATCCATCAGGGATGAGAATGAGCCCAATGGATGAAGTCTGATGAAATGATGTGAGGTCAAGCTCCCTCTTCAGACCTTGGAAGCATGGACCGGATGAATTCGGGTCTCCGGACGTTATGGAGCTTAGATGTCAAATTGGCCCCGGCCACTTACACAGACTTCATCTGTTTTGTTGGGAGAAGCTCTGGTGTCTTGTTAACCCACTGACACTTGACTTTTCTTGCCCTGTTTGACTCATCTAATCCCCATTAATACAGGAGGCAAAAGCCAAGTATAATTCCCCAGCCTCATTAGAGATGGTAACAGGGTACTGTTTTATAGCATCCAGCATCATTGGGGTCACCATGAAGACAAATCAGCTTGCAAACAGGAGGCAGAGTTCTTGTATGGGGACCCTAGGCTTCGATTCCCAGGATTGGAGAGGCTGCTGTGAAGGGAGCCCCTTCCCCCCACCTTGGAAATAACCCCTACCATGGATGTGATATGCTAGAAACTTCTCTTCAGCACAAAGTTCAGAGCCGCTGGCCAGTGTTCCACTCTAAGATGAGGTTAGAATTCCTCAGTGGATATTTCTGATAACAAATTAAATGGCCCATGTCCACTTAGAATGAGACCTTTTCTAGTGAAGAGTCGTTTCACCGAGTGTGATTGCTTTGAAAGTCTTCCAGCCACTCTCACATCTGCCTTTACAGTTCCTTGCCTAAAATCTGCCTCCCTCCAATGGCCTTGTTAAGAACAGGTGTCTCTGCAGGGAGGAGACGGGATGTGGCCAAGTGGATTGCCTCTGGAGGCGTGTCCATGAGAGGGGGCGGCGAGCATCGTCTTGCCCCATCCCCATCACAGCCCCATTAGAGCTGGCATCATCACCACCCACACTTTTTGTTGGCAGCACTAGGGCAAGCTGTGCGTGTGTGTGTGTGTGTGAAAAACCACCATTTTTTAGTCAAGCTATTTTGACATGGGTTTGGTCTTTAAATAGTAATTGCTCATTAATTGCATTTCTTCCTACAGTCCAGAACCTGCCTCATCTCCTTGTATTCTTTGAAATATTCGGGTGTAAACTAAAAAGATTTTTATTTGAACTGAGATGATCAGCATGTGTAAAACCATTCCATGGGCCATGTGGGAAACGCATGGGAGAACTTGGAGCTGTGTTTGGGTATAATCCAGTCTGACCACATTTGATCGTGTTAGCCTGCGCCGTGGTCGTGGGGTGGCACATGGCACACAAGTTTGTGCTTACAGGATCGCAGACAGCAAGATGGGGTTTGCTAGAGAGCCACTCACTTTAATGCTTATTTTCCTGAATGTAGTGTTTTGTGGTTTATAAAGCCTAGGTATATTTTCTCATGCCCTATGTCAGGAATATAAAAAAAAAATCTTTTCAGAAATCCCTTAGGGTTAAAAAATTTTGGTTTTTAGGTGAAGTTTCCTGTAGAGGTCGGATCTGCTTTGCTTTGTCAAGCATTTCCAAAATTCATTTAAAGCAATCGGATAAAAGCCCGTGTTTGCAGAGGGCTTAGAAAGCCTGGTGTCTGGTGTTGCGATGCCTGAAAGTCAGTTCACTGTTGCTTTTTTTACTTCTAAGGCAAGTTCTGAATTCACTTTAGGTTTTAAGACCTGGTATCCTACATGATAGGGTTTCTGTGTAAATCCCCCAATATATAACATCTTTCAAGGTTTTGCTGAGAAAATTGGAATTACAGGATAGTTTTGTGACTAAAGGATATTTTTCTCTGTTACCATTCTAATAAATGTAGAAGGAAATACCATGGAGATAAGTTGAGTTATGATAAGCTAAATTTAAATTTATATCCTTTGTGCACTTTTAGATTCTGTTGTTTTATTTATTTTTTTTTAAAGAACATTCAGATGATTTCCAATTAGTCAACCAAGCTTGCTATAGTTTTTTAACACACCATCTTTTATATTGCCAGACCTTTCTCCAAAGTTCTTTGTGGATCTGACCCTTTCTTCTTATCTGGAAGATGCCTGTGTGTTCTGGGCTATGCCGAGTCTCTTTTTTGTTCTGTTTCATACCGTGTAGCTGCAAGTTGAATACTATTCCTTGCATCCGTCTCTGGGTTTCCAGAATGGCTCTTTATTGGCCATGAGAGCAGATAAAACTCTTCTGTTTGACATGTAAGACCTTCTAGCACTCTAAGACTTGACATTCTTGGACCTGGACTAAGCTGCATACCCATTTTCTCCTGCCCACCTGTTGGTCACTCCTGGAGCAGTTCTTCTCTCCACAAGTCTGGATGGAATGTGTGTCATCTCGTGACTGCATCTTATTTCATCTGATTTCTTCGTTTGTGGATGAGTGCATTTCCACTAGAACTGCAACCTCTGCCCCCAACAAAACTGAACTCGAGTATAACCGAAATGTTCTATGTGCAGGATTGAACGTCCAAGGCCAGAAGTGAGAAAATGGAAGCATGCCCCCTTGGACGCAAGTGTGTTTGGTGAATGAGTGGTTTTTTCCATCTGGCATTTACCAAGCCTAGTAACAACCTTTAGTTTCCTCCCTCCTGTTCTTCCTCCTGATTCCCCTTTGACTATATTGTTGTTGTTGTTCAGTTGCTCAGCCATGTCTGACTCCTTGTGACCCCATGGACTGCAGCACTCCAGGCTTCCCTGTCCTTCACCATCCCCTGGAGCTTGCTCAAACTCGTGTCCATTGAGTTGGTGATGCCGTCCAGTGATCTCATCTTCTGTCGTCCCCTTCTCCTCTTGCCTTCAATCTTTCCCAGAATCAGGGTCTTTTCTAATGAGTTGGCTTTTTGCATCAGGTGGCCAAAGTATTGGAGTTTCAGCTTCAGCATCAGTCCTTCCAATGAATACTCAGGACTGATTCCTTTAGGACTGACTAGTTTGATCTCCTTGCAGTCCAAGGGAGTCTCAAAGAGTCTTCTCCAACACCACAGTTCAAAACCGTCAATTCTTTGGCGCTTAGCTTTCTTTATGGTCCATCTCTCACATCCATACGTGACTACTGGAAAAAACATAGCTTTGACTATACAGACCTTTGTTGGCAAAGTAATGTCTCTGCTTTTTAATATGCTATCTAGGTTTGTCATAGCTTTTCTTCCAAGGAGCAAGTGTCTATTTCATCACTACTGTCAAAACAATCTGCAGTGATTTTGGAGCCCAAGAAAATTAAGTCTGTCACTGTTTCCATTGTTAAAAGTTAATAAAACAAGTTGAATTCTGCTGAATGCATTTCTGTGTTTTCGGGATATTGTCATCTTTGTGGTGTGACTCTGAACATTGTTTGTACTTGGCCTGTATGACATTCTGGAATACTACTTAGAGTGCTCTCTTTTCTTTTTATATTTCTGTGATTTTTTGAAGTAGGAAGCGTGATGTGCTTCAGTCGTGTCCAACTCTTTTCGCCCGCATGGATTATAGCGATCAGGCTACTCTGTCCATGGATTCTCCAGGCAAGAATACTGGAGTGGGTTGCCATGCCCTCCTCCAGGGCATCTTCCTGACCCAGGGATTGAACCTGCATCTCCTGTGTCTCCTGCACTGAAGGCGGATTCTTTACTGTTTAGCCACTGGGAAAGCCCAGGAAACATGACATGTGTGTATGCTAAATTGCTTCGGTTTTGTCCGACTCTGTCCAACCCTGTGGACCGTAGCCCACCAGGCTCCTCTGTCCATGGGATTCTCCAATCAGTATACTAGAGTGGACTGCCATGCCCTTCTCCAGGGGATCTTCCCAACCCAGGGATCAAACCCCTGTCTCTTACATCTCCTGCACTGGCAGGCAGGTTCTTATCACAACCACCATCTGACAGTAATGGTTTCTTTTAGGGTTTATTAAGGTTGGACATGAATGTGTGGGCCTCAGAAAATAATCCTCAAAGAAAACTACCTACTCAGCTCAGATGTCCTTTGGCCTCTTAGCTGTGACCACTTGGCAGAAAGTGATCTTGCTAACTTTATCAGTTACTTAGATAGATGCTCTTGGCTTCAAATCTTTCTTGTTTATCTTTTGTCAGTATTCTTAATTTTCTAACACCTCTTAATCTTTGGTTTAGTAGACAGTTGAAGCTGGTTTGGCCTAGAATACAGCTCTTTTTTCTGGGCCTACAGTCCATGGGATCACACAGAGTCAAACTCCACTAAGCATCTGAGCACAGCTCTTTTTCTACCTATATAAATATGATTGAACATGTTTGGAAATCAGTGATTTTGTAAAACATCCTTGGAGAGGTAGCCAGTGATCTCTGTATCCATCCAACACTCATGAGAAGAAATAAAAAACAGAGTGGGTAAGTTTTGAAAACAGACACGTGTTGATTTGACGGCTATTTCCTGTTATTAACTTGCTCATACATCTCGAGAACTTACCCCTGCCAGCTTTCCTTTGCTCCTCAGTTGAAGGAGCACCGTCCCTCCTGATGGGAGGGTTGTTGAGCATGAGTGTTCAGTGAGGTGTGTCAAAGTCAAAGCCACATAGCAGGGGATCAGTGGTATCAAATTCCCTTCTCATTCCCTGTATGTAATATAACCAGGGTGTAAATCCACAGAGTGAGTTACTTCATATATGGCTACATACCAGCTTTGTGGCCCAATCTTTAAGACATTTCAAATGGTTAGATTTGCTTCTCTTTAAATTGGCATTTTGTTATTTTTTTTTAAACACCGTTCACATAATTTTGTTTTGGCTTTACGCACTCATGTTTTTGGTGGAACCCCACCGTTTTCTGTTAGCTTAATTTATAAATCTATTTTCTTTTTGGCTGTATGCATACTCTTTCATTTTGGGAGCCGTTGCACTGTTGGATTTTTGGCTGCACTCACTTTTTTTTTTCCTTTCCTTCTCTTTGGCCCATCTCCTCCTATTTCATTTTGGCACAGCTAACAAAACTGTTCATGCATGAGCTGTAAGTCTGCCCAGTAGGTCTTTAATGGTGCAGTATTCCTTTTTATTCTTTTTTATTTTCCAAAATGACAAGC
This sequence comes from Bos indicus, assembly GCF_029378745.1. Classification (NCBI taxonomy): domain Eukaryota; kingdom Metazoa; phylum Chordata; class Mammalia; order Artiodactyla; family Bovidae; genus Bos; species Bos indicus. Next base: position 40,814,030 of record NC_091783.1, read on the forward strand.
TTATATTTCAAATGTGTGAAAATGTCTAAGAACATCATGTTGAATATTGATTAGTGGACATTTAAAGTCTTAGCCAGGGTTGTAGGTTATGTTTTGGTTTTCTGTTTCTTCTTTATCTTTTTTCATCTTATACCAGGTAGTTTTGTCAGCAATGAATGACCACTAAGGATCTTTCTGTGTGTGACACTGTGCAGAGTCTCGAATGAAGTATTTTAACGAGACCCTATACCATTCATCCCCACTTCCTGTGTGTTATTTGTAGGCAGAGTTTCATCGAATATGGTGGTTGTCATCTTCTGGGTGGTTGAATCTAGAACAAATACAGGCACATAGTCCAGGTGAATATTTGAATGAGAGTGTAAATTGTGGGCTTCCCTGGTGACTCAGGCGGTAAAGAATCTGCCTGCAATGCAGGAGACCTGGGTTCAATCCCTGGGTTGGGAAGATCACTTGGGGAAGGGAGTGACAACCCACTCTAGTATTTCTGCCTGGAGAAATCCATGGACAGAGGAGCCTGGCGGGCTACAATCCATGGGGTCACAAAGAGTGTAAATAGTGAACAAATAGACACTCGCATCACTCACCATAGACCATACTCCGGCTCCTCCCTGGGCTTCCTTTCCTTGAAGGCCTGAGACGCCAGGCTGCTGTCCACACCACCTGGGGTAACTGCTAGGCAGCTGTGCCACTTGAAGACGAGGCTACACGTCCTTCGGCTGGTCGGGGAGTTGCACTGCCTGTGATGGACAGCCTTTGCTGCAGTGCTGCTTTACTCTTTCCAGTTTGTTCTCTGGAGAAATAAGCAGCAGGAGTGGACACCGATGGTTCGGGGGGATCTCAGAGCAAGAAGGAGGCACGCTCCCCTCCCTAGGATGGGGAAGAGGGCCCCTGTCCTCCCCTGGCAGCTGAATGTGGACATAATGACATGTAGCCAACTGGAAGCTTATCACAGGAAATGTGAACCTGAAGGGAATGGCCAGGGGTGGGCAGGTGTGGCTTGGCCAGAGGGCAGAGGGCGTAAGAGTCCAGTGGTCCTCGGCCGACTGCCCCGGCATCTGATCCCATCTGTGTCACCTCTCTAGGTCACTGTCAGAGCCTGGCTCTCCCAGATATCCAGTCTTAGTTACCTTTCTCATGAGTTGCTCTTCATTTAAATTGACCATGCTACGCCTTGTAATATTTAGAATCAAGAGTCTGAACATGGTAGACAAATCCAACCATTGGTTGCAGTGGAGGACATGTCCCTCCCCTACAGCAAGGGGTAGAATTGTCAGTAAAAAATAGACAAATCAGATTAGCCTGGGTAACACGGAGAACATCCAGATAGTCACAGTGGGCCCATGAGAGGTGAAAAGGGAAATTTAGGGCTGATTTAGGGAAATTTAGGACTTAACAAAGTCCTGAAATTTAGGACTTAACAAAGAAGACATGTTTGGTTTTTCAGCTCGAAGGTCCTTGGAGGAGGTAGATATTGTGATCTTGTCAATCAGCATGTTTTTTTTTGTTTTTGTTTTTTTTCCTATAGTGAGAAGGACCAGAAGTGAGAAGAATAAGGAAGTGGCAACACACTCTTTCAGAGTAGGGCTTCCAGGTGGCTCCGTGGTAAAGAATCCACCTGCAATATAGGAGACACAGGTTCCATCCTGGGGTCAGGAAGATCCCCTGAAGGAAATGACAGCCCACTTCAGTATTCTTGCCTGGAAAATCCCATGGATAGAAGAGCCTGGCAAACTACAGTCCTTGGACTCACAGAGTTGGACACAGCTGAGGGACTGAGCATCCAGACATACCTTTCAGAGTGTGGATAGAGGTGTTCTTACTGCTCTCGAGAGAAGGGCCCACATGTCAGAGAAATGGGTCCAGAGCTGACGCAGGATTTGAAGACAGTGCAAGAGTTTGGTGCTGTGTGTATCATTTGGTTTTTAAACTGATTCAAAACAGAATAAGGTGAAAATACTCTACACTGTCCCCATCTGTTTTTCTTAAATATCGGTGGCCCAGTTTTTGACCAACCGTTTTATAATGTAGAAAATCCTGCCTTACCAAATGATAGGATGCAATTAGTTATCTTTGTGCTCTTCCACAATTTTGCAAAATTTTGCAGTCCCTTTGCAATTATCTGCCCCTTTCTATGTGGAAGGCTAAGGTAAGAATTTGAAGAATAGGAGTTTTGAGATATTCTGGTCATATCCGTTTCAACACAAACATAGCTCTCTTTAGAGTTTCGCTTGCACAAATTGTTCCATTTTGGGTTCTTTGTAAGATCTGTCTTCATTTCCTCTGTCACTATTAGACTGCCATATTTTCTTGTCTTTTTTTGGCCAAGCGTCATCATTTTCTTCCTCCTGGTGAAACAGTAGCTGCTCTTTCAAGCTCTGATGTTAATTTCCTTTCTCGAATCCCAGCATCTCTTTCCAATTTTGAAGGGAGATTTGATCTCTCAGCACCCTGCCACTGTGTCTGTGTTTTCTTGAGGGTCTTCGTGGCTGCTTCCAGTGCAAGATCTGATTTCTGATGCAAATGGAAGAACAAACAAGCAGTTAATTCTGTGCATCTTTGTATCTTCCTGTAAACACGCCTGCTACCACGTTTTTACCCCCTAAGCACTCTTCCTTAACATACTTCCGTTTGTCACAGATTGATTTGCTCAACAGAATTATTGGTAGTTGATTCTAGGAGTGAATTTTCTCTGGTGTCTGTTTGTAGAAATAAATCTCACTTCTCCGTGTCTTTCTTTACTTAACTTGTTTCTGTTGTCATCAAATATTTATTTAATGAGTCTATAAAAGATCTTCAGTGCTCTTTGGGGATAAAATCCAAGACTGACATCTAACGTGTCCATTTTAGTAAAGATGCAGTTAACTTAAATAGTGTAAATGGAAGGTGTATCTATGGAGCAGTCATTCTGCTATAATCATGTGTTACAATTATACGTTAAGGACACCTGCCTTGAGGAGTTGGGAAATGAAGGGTCATGTTCACCTTTGCTGTCATCTGCCTCTGTCAGAGCAGTGGCCCACCTCTTCCGTTGTCTGTGAACTGGAATAATGGTTTTTCCTTTCTTAGTGGTTGTATCGACCACATGGAATCATGAATGTGGCAGTGTGGTCATCCCATTCTTGCCCTGGGAGGACCCCAGTCTGGGGTTATTCTGCTCTGCTTGGCCTCTGTAGCCTGGGCTTCAGTCCTCCTTTATGCTCTTCATGCTGCAGTGAACTTGAGTCCATGCGCATTTAGTAAGAGACCTTCTTGCTGGGCCCCTCCCTCTCTGGGTTTGTGTTTTTCAGAAGTCCTCTAACTGCCCCTCAAGACTGGAGCCATCTTCCCAGCCACATCTTTAAATGTTTTTTTTCCTACAAATTCTCTCTTGTCCTTCCTGATTTGAAATAACCTCTGAATGATCATAGTCCTCCATCACCTTAGTGATCTCTGGTCCTCCATCACCTTAGGGATCTCTGGTCCTCCATCATCTTAGTGATCCCTGATCCTCCATCACCATAGTGATCTCTGGTCCTCCATCACCATAGTGATCTCTGGTCCTCCATCACCATAGTGATCTCTGGTCCTCCATCACCATAGTGATCTCTGGTCCTCCATCACCATAGTGATCTCTGGTTCTCCATCACCGTAGTGATCTCTGGTCCTCCATCACCGTAGTGATCTCTGGTCCTCCATCACCATAGTGATCTCTGGTTCTCCATCACCATAGTGATCTCTGGTCCTCCATCACCTTAGTCATCCATGGTCCTCCATTGTTACAATGGTGAGTTGTCATTGGTCACATATGTGTCCTGTATTGTTAACAAGATTAAAATTGAGGGTCAGGATTCTGATTCTTGCCTCTCAGTGTCCACGCTGCACAGAACCCTGGGTATGGATTTGGGGTTGCTGGAGGGTGTTTCATAAATTAGGCAAACCCCCAACCTCAGTTTCCTTACTTGCATAGTACTTTGAGTGATCTGTGGGCCTGGGTAGAAATGTCAGTTGGCCATCCTTCAGTCTTACTACAGATAGTTAAGGGGTGGCCACCCTAGGCAGCCGGCTGCCAGGCCCCTGCTTCTGTAATAAGGTCGATGTGCTTGTCACGTGGTTAGGGAGACCAGTGCACAAGTGTGTGCTGTCCAGAGAGCAAAGGGAGGTGGCTTCCTACAGGGAGGTGTTGTGGGCATTCAGTGAAGAGCTAGCAAGCCAAGAATGGTGGGCGAGGGGGAGAACTGGGACCCTGGGGAGCGGTGGGTCTTCATGGACGAGTGACAAGAGTCTGCCGGGAGGGTGGGCAGGATGTGTCCCCTGAGAATGTTCACTTGAGTCCAGGAGCCTGCTATGTGTGGGGCCAGGTGGTCGTGTGTACCAGACCTGGCGCGCAGAGCAGGTGACATGCACGCAGAGATGCCCTTTGGTTGTGTGGAAATGACCATAGAGAACTGGGCTCCTCAGGAGAGAGGCAGGTGAAAGCCAGGGGAGTATGGACTTCAGAACCAGCCGATGCCAGGACAGGCAAGGAAAGTGGCCACAGCAGGGGGTCTTTCCTGCCCTTCAGACTGTGGTGGTGGCATCACCAGGAAGATTGAAAATCCAGTCCCGTTGTCACAGCCTGAGGTTCTGATTCTGTAGGTCTGGGTGGGGCTCGGGGTCTGTGCTTTAGGAAGCTCTCCGGGTGATTCTGATGCTGGGTCAGTGACCTACCCTTTACCCAAAGGATTGTATGCTGGATTGTAAACCCAGGGAGTGATCAGATAGATTTGCATGTCCTCTGTTTGTCCAGGCAGACAGCTCATGGATAGCTCTGTTCAGAGTCTCAAAAGGATCCATAAGTTCCATAAACCTTAAGAATCACTGAGCTAGAAGAAAATAATGTTAAACAAGAACAGTGCTGTAGCCAGAACGTGGAAGAGCAGTAACCTTTTTTTTTTTTTTTGGTGTGTGAACTTAGTTTCTCAGAATCTTTGCAACCCTATGGACTGTAGCCCGCCAGGCTAGTTCTGCAGGCAAGAATACCGGAGTGGGTTGCCCTCCCCTCCAGGAGATCTTCCCAACCCAGGGATTAAACCCTCAACTCCTGTGTCTCCTGCATTGCAGGTGGATTCTTTACCTGCTGAGCTATTGGGGAAGCCAAGAAACATTTTGTGACATGGGGGAAGTTTACATTTACAGGAACCTGGCTATGGCATGTGAGGAGAGGGAAGTCTTGTCACCGTCTTTGTATTAATAATTCAGGATTTATGTTTGGGTGAATATCTCAGGATTTAAAGGAGATACAAGGCATGATGGATCTAGAGATTTCATCAGTTCAGTTCAGTCGCTCAGTTGTGTCCGACTCTTTGCGACCCCATGAATCGCAGCACGCCAGGCCAGAGATTTCATAATTTATCTATAATAGGTTTTTTTTTTTTTCCTAAAGACAGTTTTCCCCTGACCTAATTAAATCGTCTGGTTTCCCCTGAGTTTTATTTTTTTAATTTTGAAGTTAGCAGTGTATTAAAGTTCCATAGAATGGAGGTCTTCACTGAGAATTTTTAGTAACAGTGCCACAAGTTGCTCTCCTGCAGCGAAGGTCATGTCTACATTTGTTTGATAAGCATCTTTCTGAAATTTATGAAGAAAAAATTGATATTGATGCAACCTGGTTTTTACTCCCAGCCTAACAGCTTTCATGTCAGTCAAGTGTACAGGTGAAAAGTGGTACTTCCTCCCTCTTTTCTTCCTGAACTCAAGGGGAAGTGGGCATCTGGTTGATCTTGGCAGCATAAGTGCCATGAGTGGTACGCATTAACTCTGAGGGGAAGGGAGGTCTGATCAGCAATGTATTTCCCAGCTGGTCAAGGCTGAGGGATCCACCTGTTACTGCAGGTGTTCTTGACAGTGAGGTTCAGCTCCTGAAGTCCCATATTTAATTGTTGGCTTCAACGTTACAGAAATTAAACTCGTCTGTGATGTTTCCTCTAGGCAAACATCTGGTCCCATGAAGGATTACTCTTTTGTAAGCCCAGACAATATTCTGTTGATCCACAAGAGTTTTATTCTCCATTCATGGGGTACCTATTCCTATGTGAGATATTGTCTGTATGGCCAAGTGCCAAGGCCAACAGTTAGCTTACTGAAGAGCATCCCATAAGAAAGAGAAGCCCAGGCCACGTGTGATTAAGTGCAAAATTACACACTCAGATTATTCAAAACAACTCCACACAACACTTTAACTAATCCCAGTGATCACAGCTTCTTAAGATAACTCATCCAGATTGAAAACAAAATGTCTCATGAGAAGCAGAATTCTCCACTCTCCTGCATTTATATTAAAAATATCCCAATGAATCATTTCTAAAGCAAATAGGGCTCATCCCAGGCATATTATGGAGTCATTGACCTTGATATTACCTTTTTTTTTGGAACATTTCCCCATCAGCATTTTCCATTTCTAATGTTACCTTTATCAAGATAAGAAATATCTCACATTTTACTATCTGTACTTGTGGATTTTTTGCTTAGGCTGCACGTGATAGGTCTCAATAAATATTTTTTGGAGAGGGTATCGTTAGAGAACCAGTTGTGTGATATGTGTTGGTTAGTGTTTGCTTGAGTTTTAGATTTTGAGCCTCTTAGACTGAAGAATATCCACTGGTTCAGATAATTTTAGACATGAGTCTGCAGATGCTGCAGATAGGGGCTGTTGAGGAGAGTCCTACTAAAATTACATTGGTTGTTCTCAAATGATTCTTTCAGCACAGATGATGTAATCTTTAGGGGGGGTTTGCTTGAATAGGAACAACACCCCAAATCCATCCTAGCCCACAAAGAGTTGAGAATAGTGGGTGCCTGGTCCTGTGATTTTGTGTCTTTGCTCTTCCCAGCCCTCACATACATGTTCACATCAATGGGGCTTCTTCTTCCTCATTTCCTTTTCCTTAACCTTCTCTTCTCTCTTTAACCTTGGCCTCAGCCATCCTTTCACTTACATTACTTAACATGATCTTATTTCATTTTATATTATAATCACCGCTCCCACCCCCTCTCCCCAGCCAGACACCTTGGATATACACCAACACATTTAAACCTCCATTGTGTTCCTGATAAAGAAGTATTATATTTGAGAAGAGCAAGAAGTAATAGAATGTATACTTTTATAATGGAAATACAGCTGACCCTTGAGTGACATGGGCTGGTAGGTGGTTAGGGGCACTGACCCTACACACACTTGGAAATCCAGGTATGATTTATGGTGGGCCCTCCATATCTGGGGATCATCTGTATATGAGGTTCATCTATATCTCTGGTCCCCTAGATTCAACTAGCCAGGCCAGATCATATAGTGCTGTAGTAATTGCTGTCATTGTTTAGTTGCTAAGACATGTCCAACTCTTTGTGACCCTATGGACTATAGCCCACCAGGTTCCACTGTCCATGGGATTCTCCAGGCAAGAATACTGGAGTGGGTTGCCGTTTTCTTCTCCAGGGGATCTTATCCACCCAGAGATCAAACCCATGTCTCCTGCATTGGCAGGCAGATTCTTTACCCCTGAGCCACTGGGGAAATTGTAGTATTTACTACTGGAAAAAAAATCCAGGTAGAAGTGGACCCACACAGTTCAAACCTGTGTTGTTCAAGGCTCCATCCACTGTGTTATCTTAGGCATCATTTTGACCTGGATTTGTTAAACAGTGTTAAACAGTTTTTGATCATACAAGTCTTTTTAAAGTTGAAGCCCCAACATTTAAAATAAATGAAAGTTGAACATAGCAGGCTGAGTCAGGGTTTTAGAAAGACCTGGAGTGGGTCTGGAAGAACCTTCACAACCTAAGGGTTCTGAGGATCACAGTGTGAAAAACCAGCAGTCTAATTCCTCCAAGCTACGTTATATAGATCAGGACACTAGAGAAAGGGAGCCGACATTGACTTGTTTACCTGATAGGAAGGTAGGTAACTGGATAGATAGGTAGATAGCACAATATGTATGTGTATGTATATAAACATGCACTTATATACAAAGCTGTTTAATCCTTATAATGTACTAGAGGGTAGTTGAGTACAGCAGAATAGATGAGAAAAGCTCCTAAGTTGACAGAGTGGGAGCTCACCTTAGGTCTTTCTGGTGGCAAATGTACATTCTTTGCCTCATGTCTCCACACTGCCAGCTGGCAGTTTTCCTGAAGCCACACAGGCACACACAGAACTGAGCCCTCCCAGACCCCCTGCCTCCTAGTCCAGGGCTCCCCCTTTAAACCGCCTTTTCACTTTAGTCCGTACCCGTGGAAAGAATACATCGTATATTGAGGAAACAGTTTAAAAAGAAAGATACTCCAGTTGTGTTGACCTTGAGAAGGGTTAATGTGCTTAGTTCCCTGTGTTTTAGCAAATAACTGGTCACGTAGAATGACGGGGGAGAATCACGGTGCTTTCTGTGCTCTGTACGTCTCATTCTTAGAGAACTTTGCAGGGAGTTTCGCAGTTTCCCAATTTAAAACATTATATGATGAATTAGTTTTCTTCAAAGTGTACTTTCTTTATGGCCTGAGAATTGAAGTTTGATGTTGAGTAAGTATTCACCGCTTTTATGTTTCATAAATTTGAAAGATACAGAACATGTAATCATTAACATTCTTTTTATGTTTGGAACATAAAATCAAACACGAGCGACTGAAGCATTAAACCAGAGTTCCAGTACAATACCCAGAAAATCCCTTGGCTTTTTTGTTGACTTACGCTGAGGTCTGCCAAATAACAGCCTTATTATGCAGATTCTTAGAATAACAGGCCCTGGATAGCTCAGCTTCTTGCCTTTTGTCGAGGACTCCAGTTTTCTTTTTCTGGGACAGGATGTCTTCAGGATGAATTTTTGGTTCTTTCTCTTGGCTCCTGTAGCAGTGTTCATCTTTCTCCTTTGTAACTGCTTTCTGTTCCCCTAGTGACCTTCCTGGAGGATCGGGGCATCTTTATCATCATCCACGTCTTCCCTGTAGCCTTCATTTCTCCTCCACACAGGGTCTGACATAATGCCCAGCACAGAGTGAGATGAGAAGAGAGATCCCAGGACTCAGATCAGAGAGGTGGGAGCTTCCCAAAGCAGCATGTCTTCTTCCTTTGGTGCAGCCATAGTACTTAGAGTGTAGAGTCCATTTGCATATGTTTTTCTGCTTTGCAAATAAGTTCACCTGTACCATTTTTCTAGATTCCACATATAAGCAGTATTATATGACACTTATCTTTTTATGATTTACTTCCCTTTTCATGACTTACTTAGCTCTTTATGATAATCTCTATCTATGTCTCTGCAAATGGTGCTATTCCATTCCTTTTTATCAGAGTAATATTCCACTGTACATAGAGTCATAGATATAGAGAATAAATGTATGGATACCAAAGGGAGAAAGTGAGGTGGGATGAATTGGGAGTTTGGGATTGACATATACACATTATTGATACTAGGGATTGGGGGCAGGAGGAGAAGGGGACGACAGAGGATGAGATGGCTGGATGGCATTACTGACTCCATGGATGTGAGTCTGAGTGAACTCCGGGAGTTGGTGATGGACAGGGAGGCCTGGCGTGCTGCGATTCATGGGGTCGCAAAGAGTTGGACATGACTGAGCGACTGATTTAATCTGATCTGATAAAATAGATAACTAATGAGAACCTACTGTATAGCACAGACACCTCTACTCAGTGCTGTTAGGTGACCTAAATGGGAAGGGAATTTTAAAAAGAGATGGTATGTGTATATGTATAAATGATCCACATTGCTGTACAGCAGAAACTAACACAGCATTGTAAAGCACCTATGCGTGTTCAGTTGCTGTCATGCCTGATTCTTTGCAACCTTATGAACTATAGCCCACCAGACTCCTCTGTCCATGAGATTTTCTAGCAAGAACACTGGAGTGGGTTGCCATTTCCTTACTGGGGAGCTTCCTGACCCAGGGTTTGAACCCCCGTTTCCTGAATTGGCAGGTGTGTTCTTTACCACTGAGCCACCAGGGAAGCCCCAAAACACCTATACTCCAAAAAAAATTTTTTTAAGCATTTCTTTTTCAATGTTTCTGATGAAGATAGAAAAGTAAACAGCTTTCCATCTTGCTTTTGTTACAAAAATCTTTACGAGATTCTGTTGAACCCATCAGGTCTGTAAGGAGTAGGAGGCATCTTTGTAGGACTGGGAATGCAGAGATGACAAGAGCTTCCCAGGCCCATAGAAGCTCACAATCCAGCAGAGAAGACACAGAGGCCACAGTCGTATTGGCCTGTGGGCAGTATGACCTGTGACCTGTATATCTCACAGTTATGGTACCCAGGAAGAGGTGATTGATTTTTACCCCTGAAACAAGCCCCCAGGAGAGGTGACCTGTGAGCTAGGATTTGAACAGCCATGAATGGAGTCTGGCATCAGACTCTGGGATGGGGATGTAGGGACTAATGTGGGACACATGGGCAGCAGCATCGCTTAAGTGGGTCAGCAGATAGTCAGGAATTGCAGGATTATAAGAGCTGACTCACTGGAAAAGACCCTGATGCTGGGAAAGACTGAGGGTAGGAGGAGAAGGAGATGAAGGAGGATGAGATGATTGGATGGCCATCACCGACTGAATGGACGTGAGTTTGAGCAAACTCCAGTAGATGGTGAAGGACAGGGAAGCCTGGCATGCTGCAGTCCATGGGGTCATAAAGAGCCAGACACGACTGAGTGACTGAATAACAAACAACAACTCTGGAAGGGAAATGGTGGCAGGAAATGAAGATAAATAGGTAGATGGGGGTCAAGTCTGGAAAACCTCCTTGGTCACATGATAACATTTGCACATTATCCTATGGGCAGCGAGCTGCCCTGGAGTCGTTTAAACAGGGAGTTTGAACAGCCGTTTTTAGCCATGTGTTTTATGAAAGGCCAGCTTGTTGGCTGTGTGTGGGATAAACTGGAGAGGGCAGAGTCCAGACACAAGAGGGTAGGCCAAGTTTAGTGGGAATGTGAGCTGAAACTCCAGGTGTGGTGTGCAGGGGATGGGAGTTGCATAGGAGAAAGTTTCAGGAAATTGTTTGGAAGGGAAGGTGTTGGGAGGATGCGTGGTTGACTCACAGGGTTTTGGCTTGAGCCTCTGGCCTGTGGTCCATCAGCCAGCATTGGCAGCATCCACACAAAACTGCCTGGCACTTTCATTTCCTGTTTCAGATCCCAGGCCCACGCATGGCCGTGGTCCCTTTTGATGTTCATCATCTTATCCTAACAGTGAGTGCACTTTCTCATCCGCCAGCAAGTCCACCCTCTCCCGGGGGGATGGATAATAAACATTATGAAAGTGTCATGTCTTCTGTAGGCATGAATAAATCCTCGGGGATGTGCTCAGGGGCAGAATTGCCCCCTGGACATCCTTCAGGAACTTCTAAGTGGAGGACCAGCATCCTGTGGCTCAAAGCCTGCGCATCTTTAAACATGAGGGTGATGCTGAGCCCAGTGAGATGCGTGCACTTAGGAGGTGTACAGGATGAAGGAACAGTGACTGATGTTCACCCACTGAGGCACCTGCTTCTGAGGCTCCTGGGCCGAAGGAAAGACTTCTATTTTCATGGTTGAAACTGTGCGTGCTCATTGTACCTATGATGTGTGTATTTCCTTTTTACACACAATCTACACACACAATCTGTGACGTGTCCAAAGATAGAAGAGGTAGCTGATAGGTCCAGGACTTCAAGAATCTGGGCCTCAGTTTCCAACTGAGTTGAATGAGCCTCACAAGTTCCCAGTTTTTGTTGTAGAATAAGTACTCCTAACGACAGGAAATTGGGATGAACATTTTACCAAGAGGATAGAGGAAATTGTATTGACTTTTTCCTTATACATGATTTGATTCTACCCAACAAATGGGATCTGTAGAAAAAAATGTTCATGGAGGGAAATATATTTAGTTGAGTTTGGGTTAATCACTGAAAATAAACCATTGGCTGGCTGTTTTAAGCTGGATAATACAGCTTGGCTGTACTGCCTGTGGGTGAGTTCTGGAGTTTATTTTATCAGCTGTCCCAGATAATGATTTTATGCTAATAAAATCATCAAGAGATGGATTTGTAAATCATACTAAACTGGCAGGAGCATTACGGGGCATAAAATTAAATTCTGTCCTTTATTAATTTCCTGGGTCTCTCTGACCAACACCCAGGATCGTTTTCCACCTAGGGTATCTTCTTGTTGAGTAGTTCCACTTAGGAGAAAAATTACAGATAGAGAGTTTCTTAGCATGAAATTAGAAAATAGAATTCACCACTTTGATCAAGCAGTGTTATTCTGTTGCCCTTATTCACCTGAGAGACATTTATGACTTAAAAAGACTTATTTAGAGCAGTGATCTCTGAAAGGCTTTCTCCATGCCCTTTGAGGCATATAATACACAATCTGTTGATGTATGGAAGAAAATAATTGAACTTCAATTAAATTAATTTTGTAGTTTGTACTTTAAAATGTCAATTATATGTGTGTCTAATAATCTGAATATGTGGAGTACTACATGATATAATTTATAAATAAAATGAGATGATTGTACCTTTTTTTATTTATGTTTTAAAAATCTTAATATTCAGAATGTCTATTTAGCTTATAAAATGAAGCATAGTTAAGTTATAATGTTGTGTTTCATGCGTACAGCAAAGTGATTCAGTTATATAATATATACATTTATGTAATATATATTCTTTTTCAGATTCTTTTCCATTATAGGTTAATACAAGATATTGAGTACAGTTCCCTGTGCTATAGGGGAGATGCTATACAGTAGGTCCCTGTGCTATCTAGTAGGTCCTTGTTATTTGTATATTTTATATATAATAGTGTGTATACATTAATCCCAAACTCCTAATTTGTCCCACCCCCCTCCCCTTCATTCCCCTTTGGTAACAGTAAATTTGTTCTCTATGTCCCTGAGTCTATTTCCATTTTGTAAATAAGTTGATTTGTATTTCTTTTTTAGATTCCACATATATGTGATAACATGTATCATTTTCTCTGTCTTTGCTCTCTATGACAATCGCTAGGGCCATCCATATTGCTGCTAATGGCATTATTTCATTCTTTTTTATGACTGGATAAAAGGTTGTGGCTTTTTGAAAAACTGAAGTTATCTTTACCTTCCTAAAACTGTTTGAAACTACTGATCTAGAGCACTTTTCTAAAATGGGTCAAAGATTAGTTTGTTCTGAGACCTTTTTTCCTAAGAACACAGATTCCTGAAGATTCTGGTTAAATAGGTCAGACTAGAACAATGATTATCAAACCTAAGTGTGCATCAGAATTATCTAGGGGTCAGGCAGAGGATGAGATGGTTAGATAGTGTCACTGACTCAATAGACATACATTTGAGCAAACTCCAGGGGATGCTGGAGGACAGGGGAGCCTGGCATGCTGCAGTTCATGGGGTTACTAAGACTCAGACATGACTTGGCAACTGAACGACAACTGGCTAGCTAAAGCACAGAGTGCTGATTCTGGCCCCAGCCCAGAGTTGCTGATTCTGTAGGTCGGAGGTGGGCCCTGGGTATTTCTAAGTAGAGGGAACAACTCTGAGAACCTCAGTCCCCACGTGGGACTCCGGACACACGTGGTTCCAGAGATGAGGTGATAACTACTGATCTGGATTTTTCAATCTGCCCTGGCCAGTTCTTGCAGATATTTTTCATCATTTATTTTTCCTTTCCTACTCTTGTTGCATTGGTAGAGGCAGACAGCTGCTTTTCACGTTGTATTTTTCAATATCGGTGTGGAGGATAGAAGCACCAGTGTGATATTCAGGGAGATTCGAATTTGCAAAGAATTCGTACAAGTGATTTAATTAAGTCCTCTCTGAGCTACTTATCTGTACGTGGAAAACCGAGACAGTCAGGTCACAAATGAGTTGGCTGCATCCGTACAATATTTTGGAATGGAAATAACACTATTAACCCATTTTTTAAAAAAACAGATTTTGAGATGAATAGGAAAAATACATGGTTGTGTTTTACAATCAGTTCTTTTTAAAAAATAAGGAACCAATAGATTGATATGAAATGAAGAATGCGATGTCATAAGCTATAGAAACTTTAAGAACAAAACGACTCATTTCCTTTGAACTATATAAAATACATCCATTGGCAGATAACACTTCTTATGATAGAGTGTGGCATCAGCCATTTAAATGCCTGTGCAATGTGTAAAAGCCGCTTGCTAGATTAAATTATGTAGAAGTGCATTCTATAATGCTTACTGTCCGATTCACTAACCATCAGTGGGGCATTCAGAGTTTAAGAGGCATTATATACTTTCGTTGTTGGCAGGCAATTAAATGCAGAAGTCACTGGGATTGATTTAGAAGAGGAAAGCAGTGGCTTAGCTATATTGGTGCAGATTTTTTTCCCCACTCTTAAAACAATTATGTATATTATAGCTCGCTTCTGTTTATCCTTTGAAAATGTAGTTTACAGCCGTTTATCTCACAGCTCTAAATTTGAAATAAATGGAAAGGACCACCTGAGATTACATGTATTTTAGGAAAATAGAACATATAACATTAATTCACTTAGTTTTTGGTTTGCCCTCTCTGTAGAGAGTCCCATTTAATACTTTATGCATTTTATAAAGGCTGCCTTAAATGGGGTCATTCTGTATTTAGAACAAATGAGAAAAATGTTCCAGAAATCTCCTCGAGGAGTATTACAGTCTTTTTACAAAATGACTTTAAAAGGACTGTAATTATAACAAGGAGAATGATTGCCTGAGTATATAAGTCAGTTTAACCTGTTAAAGTCAGAACAGTTGAAAATGTATGTGTATCTTCAGTTCAGTCCAGTTCAGTCACTCAGTTGTGTCTGACTCTTTGTGACCCCATGAATCGCAGCACGCCAGGCCTCCCTGTCCATCACCAACTCCCGGAGTTCACTCAGACTCATGTCCATCGAGTTGGTGATGCCATCCAGCCATCTCATCCTCTGTCGTCCCCTTTTCCTCCTGCCCCCAATCCCTCCCAGCATCAGAGTCTTTTCCAATGAGTCAGCTCTTCACATGAGGTGGCCAAAGTACTGGAGTTTCAGCTTTAGCATCATTCCTTTCAAAGAACACCCCGAGCTGATCTCCTTTAGAATGGACTGGTTGGATCTCCTTGCAGTCCAAGGGACTCTCAAGAGTCTTCTCCAACACCACAGTTCAAAAGCATCAATTCTTTGGTGCTCAGCGTTCTTCACAGTCCTACTCTCACATCCATACATGACCACAGGAAAAACCGTAGCCTTGACTAGATGGACCTTTGTTGGCAAAGTAATGTCTCTGCTTTTGAATATGCTGTCTAGGTTGGTCATAACTTTCCTTCCAAGGAGTAAGCATCTTTTAATTTCATGGCTGCAGTCACCATCTGCAGTGATTTTGGAGCCCCAGAAAATAAAGTCTGACTCTGTTTCCACTGTTTGCCCATCTATTTCCCATGAAGTGATGGGACCAGATGCCATGATCTTCGTTTTCTGAATGTTGAGCTTTAAGCCAACTTTTTCACTCTCCTCTTTCACTTTCATCAAGAGGCTTTTTAGTTCCTCTTCACTTTCTGCAGTAAGAGTGGTGTCATCTGCATATCTGAGGTTATTGATATTTCTCCCAGCAATCTTGATTCCAGCTTGTGCTTCTTCCAGCCCAGCGTTTCTCATGATGTGCTCTTCATGTAAGTTAAATAAGCAGGGTGACATATACAGCCTTGACGTACTCCTTTTCCTATTTGGAACCAGTCTGTTGTTTCATGTCCAGTTCTAACTATTGCTTCCTGACCTGCATATAGGTTTCTCAAGAGGCAGGTCAGGTGGTCTGGTATTCCCATCTCTTTCAGAATTTTCCACAGTTTATTGTGATCCACACAGTCAAAGGCTTTGGCATAGTCAATAAAGCAGAAATAGATGTTTTTCTGGAACTCTCTTGCTTTTTCAATGATCCAGCGGATGTTGGCAGATATTAACATTTGGTTGTCCTCCATTAGCTTCTTAGAAACGTTACTTTCAGGAGCTTATTTACAATGCAATTCATGTAACAGTCATTACATAAATATTTCAGGTTGTTATTTGCTTACTTTATGGAGGTGGGTTAAGGGTGAGGATGAAGTGTTAGTTGCTCAGTCCTGTCCGACTCTTTGCAATCCCCTGGAATGTGGCCCACTAGGCTCCTCCGTCCATCGGATTTCCCAGGCAAGAATACTGCGGTGGGTTGCCATTCCCTTCTCCAGGGGATCTTCCAGACCAAGGGACTGAACCTGGATCTCCTGCATTGCAGGCAGATTCATTACCCTCTGCGCCACCAGAGGAGCCTGAAGGGTGGAGATGTGTAGACTTGAAGGAGTGTGAACTCTGGATGCATATCTGGCTTGGACTGCTGGCCCCACACCAAGCTCTCTGTGATGTGGGTGAAATGTTTGGCCACGTCAAACTGACATTTGTAAATATAGGGATGTATCCATAAAGAGTATAACAACAGATTAGAATGGAGAGGTTGGCAAATAGGTAGAGTGTTCTGAAGAGTAGAGAAGTAATAGCACGTTTGTGAGGCAGCCACTGTTCCCGAGCAGAAATGAAGTCCTAGGAGAATTTCCCCCCAGAGCTGAGATCCAGGACGTGGTGGACAGCAGGGAAGTCCCTGTGGGGCCACAGCCATGGAACTCAGAGGAAGTGTCCTCTAGGGTGGCCAGGAAAGCTATTCATGGGAGGTGAGCCACCGAGAGGTGCAGGGGTGAGTGCTGTCTGCTGGACCCTATTGGCTACCACATGCTAGAGGAGCCAGATAGCCCTGACCTTGTGGATCTGGGGCTCCTGAAGCTGTGTGTGCTGGGAGCCTTCTGGGAGCTCTGGAAGCCCCCTCTTTCCTCCTGCCCTGCCTCTCCAGGACCCTCTGCTGGCCAAGCTTAAAGTCTTGTCAAGTGGAACAGAGCATGTAGTCAGAGGGTCTGCATACATTTTCTCAGAGCAAGCAATGAAAAGTGAATTTAGGGCTGAGAGGTAATACACTGATACCTGGGGAAAAAGATATTGATTCTTGACTTTAGGCTTTGTGAGACAGACATTTGCGTGGGGTTTGTTATGTGACGAGTTCTTTGATCAGACATTGAAACTATTGGCTTTCCAGATGGTGCGAGTGGTGAAGAACCTGCCTGCCAGTGCAGGAGATGTAAGAGACACGAGTTTGATCCCTGGGTCAGGAAGATCCCCTGGTGGAGGAAATACTCCAGTATTCTTGCCTGAAGAATCCCATGGACAGAGGAGCCTGGCAGGCTACAGTCTATGCAGTCTCAAAGAGTTGGATGCTACTGAAGTAGTTATGACCAACCTAGATAGCATATTGAAAAGCAGAGATATTACTTTGACAACAAAGGTCCATCTAGTCAAGGCTATGGTTTTTCCAGTGGTCATGTATGGATGTGAGAGTTGGACTGTGAAGAAAGCTGAGCACTGAAGAATTGATGCTTTTGAACTGTGGTGTTGGAGAAGACTCTTGAGAGTCCCTTGGACTGCAAAAAGATCCAATCAGTCTATTCTAAAGGAGATCGGTCCTGGGTGTTCATTGGAAGGACTGATGCTAAAGCTGAAACTCCAGTACTTTGGCCACCTCATGCAAAGAGTTGACTCATTGGAAAAGACTCTGATGCTGGGAGGGATTGGGGGCAGGAGGAGAAGGGGATGACAGAGGATGAGATGGCTGGATGGCATCACCAAATCCATGGACATGAGTTTGAGTAAACTCTGGGAGTTGGTGATGGACAGGGAGGCCTGGTGTGCTGCAATTCATCGGGTCGCAAAGAGTTGGACACGACTGAGCAACTGATCTGAACTGAACTGAACTGAAGTGATTCAGCATCCACACACACATTGAGAGTATAGTCTTATGCTGGTTGTGAGGATTAGATGAAATAATGACTCTGTTTTCTGAAGCAGAACCTGGCTAGCATGTGATGGATGTTCAGGAAATTGGGGTCTTTGCAGATCACAGGTCACTTCACAGAACACAGGGCACTCACATCATAGAGTTGAGTAGTAACTTCAAGCTAAACGAAGGGTCCCAGGTAATGGTTTTTACCCCCACACCTTAAAGGCCACAGGAGCACCTTTTGAAGGATCATAGAGTCAGTTTTCTAAACCCAGACACCACCCTTTTCAAAATCAGATAGAACAGAAATGAAAAAGGCCAGTATATCTCAGTAGAGATAAATGTGGTTTATGAAGTGTGTGTATACATGTGATGGGTTACGGTGTCATGACTATGGGTCACAATCAAAGAATATTTAGATACTGCTCCAGAGGGTGGGTTCTGATCCCTGACGGTTTGGTTTCTTTTGTCTTCTCTCCAGTTCTGGAGCTTTAGTAGGATATGGAGTGATCTTGTGAAAGAATTTTTAAGTTTCCTTTGGGGAAAAAGTGGACCATCCACTCAGTTATAACCTGTGTCTTAATGATGGCATACTACTCTTGGTCCTACTGAATAATTCTCTGCTGTTCCAAAGAAGGGCTTCCCTGGTGGCTCAGTGGTGAAGAATCTGCCTGCCATGAGATGTGGGTTTGATCCCTGGGTTGGGAAGGAAATGGTAACCCTTTCCAGTGTTCTTGCCTGGCAAATCCCATGGACAGAGGAGCCTGGTGGGCTACAGTCCACAGGGTCGCAAAGAGTCGGTCATGACTAAGTGACTAAACAACAGCAGCAAATTCCTAAGAAAGAAGAAAGATAAATCCCCTTCAATATGCAAATGATAATATTTTATTTTCATAAATCATGAATGACCTTTATAGACAACTAGCTTTACTATCTTAATTATTGCCAGAAAGAAAAAAAAAAGACTAACTTTTCTAAAATCAAAAACCATAATTTGAAAGGAGACTTCATTAACATTTAGCTGGCTTATAGTTTTCAGCCATAATAAAAAAAACGAACATGTTCAGTGATTTTGTCACATTTGGAGCTGATTCATCTTGGAACACATCAGGACAGGGCTGGGTGTTTTTGAAAACAATTGAGATTGTTTTCATTGTTTAAGTGGATATTACAGTGAGAAAAAAATGTAGGCAAAATTATTGTGGCCAGATTCTGCACAGAGCTTTGGGAAATTCATCATCTGTGTTTCTGAAAAACCATTTATTGGGTGCCTACCATGTACAGACCAGCCCTCTGGTGACTCAGACAGTAAAGAATCTGACTGCAATTCGGGAGACCCAGGTTCAATCCCTGGGTTGGGAAGATCCCCTGGAGAAGGAAATGGAAGCCCACTCCAGTATTCTTGCCTGGGAAATCCCATGGACAGAGGAGCCTGGTGAGCTATAGTCCATGGGGTCGCAAAGAGTCAGACATGACTGAGTGAATATCACTTTCACTTTACCATGTACTAGCTCTCAGGAATATCAAGATGACTAAGAGTTATAATGATCTAAATGCTTTTTGAGGGGATTCCCTGGTGGTCCATTGGTTAGGACTCTGTGTTTTCACTGCCAAGGACATGGGTTCAAGCCCTGGTTGGGGAACAAAAAGATCCCACAAGCTAGGGCAGCATGACCAAAATAATAAAAATAAAATAACTTTTGAGAAGAATTCCTAGGCTTCTGGACACCTGTTTCTTTTAAACTCTGAAGTTTTTATAAAACAACAACAACAAAAAACCCATGGTTCCATCTTATTTCTAGAACCTATCGTGCATTGCTTCAGTAACAGCACAGGCTGGCTTCAGGGCTTAGTTGAGGAGTAAACATATAAATTCATGGCAGTCCACTAAGACTTTTTTGAGAGAAGCAATATTCATAAAGACCATTTTGAGGGAGGTTACAGTTTTATCCGAGGATGCTCTGAGCTCCCACTTGATCAAGTTTATCTAATTGAAGTTGGATGACATGCTGTCCTGACATGTTAACAAATGGACCCTAGAATCTGTGGCTCCATTGCGGTGGTTGCTCCCGAGAACTGTGTTCATTAATGCATATTGATTGCTTCATCCTGGTGCCCGGGGAAGAGAGGTCCCTCCCTCTGGATGTAGGATTAGGAGTTGTGTTTCTTTCCAGTTTTTAGTTTGGGAGATACTGTCACACAGTGTTAAGAATGTGGGTTTTCAAGACAGGATGCCTGGGTTCAAGTCTCTGCATCACTGTCTTCCACCTTTGGAAACTTCTGTGCAAGCTCTCAACCCTTCTGTGCCTCATTTTCTGTAACTGTAAAATGGGGATCATGGTACCTATGTTGTTGGGTTGGTGTGAGCGTTGAACAAGTCCTTAGAAATTGTGAAAGTGAGAAAGTAAAAGTGCTAGTCACTCAGAAGTGTCTGACTCTTTGCTACCTCACAGACTGTAGCCCACCAGGCTCCACTATCCATGGAATTCTCCAGGCAAGAATACTGGAGTGGGTTGCCATGCCCTTCTCCACTAGTAAATGGAAACCCCTGTTACTAGCTTTAGTATGTATATTATCATCTCCTAGATACTGTGGATTGTGTAATCAGTCATTATTTCCTCTTGGCACTGGCTACCCCAAAGCTCAGAGTGAAATACATGGCCAGTGAATGAGCCTAATGACTTTTAAAAAAATTATTTGGTGATAATGGGGGAGTCCTCTCCATAATCCTGATATCATCTTATTCTTACTTCCCCCCCCCCCCACTATTCTTGCTTTTCAATTTTCACTTTTCTTTAATTGTATTAATTTAATTGGCATGTTACTATGTTGCATTGCCTGTCCTGGAACAAGCCTTATCATCCTTGTTGTCTGTTACCTGGATATTGACACCCGCTGACGCTTCCTTTCACATAATAGCTCCTTATTCCCTCACAGGTTGTGTGTTGTATGCAGATTTGCTAAGGAAAAGCTTTTCTCAAGGTACAATGGAGGCGTGTGTGTGTATTGATGTAAGAGAGAGAACAATAGAGAAGCAGATCACCACCCATCTGGCTTGCATCACCTTTCCTTCATCACGTATTTGACCTTGGGTTTAGTCCTGATTCGGAGAAGGCAATGGCACCCCACTCCAGTACTCTTGCCTGGAAAATCCCATGGATGGAGGAGCCTGGTGCACTGCAGTCCATGGGGTTGCTAGGAGTTGGACACGACTGAGTGACTTCACTTTCACTTTTCACTTTCATGCATTGGAGAAGGAAATGGCAACCCACTCCAGTGTTGTTGCCTGGAGAATCCCAGGGATGGGGGAGCCTGTTGGGCTGGCATCTATGGGGTCACACAGAGTCAGACACGACTGATGTGACTTAGCAGCAGCAGCAGCAGTTAGTCCTGATTCCCCTTCTCAAAAGAGAAATAATTTACCTTGACTGGTGGATGAATATGGTCCAGCTGTGGGCTGTTGGGTGTTTGTCCAATGCCCAGAGTTCTGGAGAAAACTTGGCAATTTGTTGCCAGCAGTATTCCTCTACATGATGGTAAGCTGTCTGTGTTATCCTGAAACTGCAGGTGACTTATTTTTGGAAAGTCTTCATCTCATGATGTTTCTGGGATTTTGCTTCCTTGTCACATTCTTCACTGGCCCCAAGGCACTCACTTGATAAGCTCAGCAAGCTCTGTTCTTCGCTCTTGTGGTGCCATGGAGAAGTCCACACTGTTCATTTCCCTACAGAGTACATGTTACCATTTCTAATTATTTATTCCAGCCACTTGCAGTGCAGTGAACTCCTGAGAGTCCTTGTAGAAGATACAAATGGTAAGGAAGATTTGTTGTTCAGTCACTCAGTTGTGTCTGACCCTTTGCGACCCCATGGACTACAGCACGCCAGGCTTCCCTGTCCCTCTCTATCTCCCAGACTCTCTATCTTCACTCAAACTCATGTTCATTGAGTCGCTGATGCCATCCAACTATCTCATCCTCTGTCACCCTCTTCTCCTCCTGCCTTCAATCTTTCCTAGCATCAGGGTCTTTTCCAATGAGTTGACTCTTTTCATCAGGTGGCCAGACAGAGTATTGGAGCTTCAGCTTCAGCATCAGTCCTTCCAGTGAATATTCAGAGTTGATTTAAGACCTTAGCTTAAATCCTAGTAAGATTATTAGTAATAGCTTTTACTAATTAGTAATAATAATTATTAGTAGTAGTAATAGCTGATACTGGTGGACTTGCTAACTCTGTTAGACCAGCCACACTTGCTGCTGAACTGACTTATCAGAAACACCAAGTGAGGTACATGTTATATTCATTTCGTTGGTAAAGACATTGGGGTTCAGAGAGGCTAAATGATTTGTCTACAAACACAAAGTCAGTGGGACAAGAATAAGGAAGTGCCAGGTGTCTGACCCTGGAACCTGTTCACATCATGTCTACCCAAAGTTGCCTTGAAATCGAAAAGCTTCACTGTGCTCTCTGTCCCATTGCTGTTGACCTGACTCTTGGCTTATTTCATCTCAGTGGACTACCTTTGCTGTTTTAGGGTTCTGTGTCCGTTGGATGAAGGCCAGTGATGGGTCCCTAGGTGTGTAGGGAGACATAGGTTGGGGCAACAGGAAATCCAGTCTGTGCGACTTCCTGGTGGTTCCATAGTCCTGTGTGGATTCTCTGTTTTCCTTCAAGTGGTAAAAGCAGCTTTATATAATAGGGATATTATATCCTTGTACCAGCATTGTATTAGTCGTTGGGGTTTGCTTCAGCCATACCACCTCTCACCATTGTATTTGCTTATTGGAGAAGGAAATGGCAACCCACTCCAGTATTCTTGCCTGGAGAATTCCAGGGACAGAGGAGCCTAGTGGGCTGCCATCTATGGGGTTGCACAGAGTCAGACATGACTGAAGTGATTTAGCAGCAGCAGCAGTGCCAAGAACTGGTTCCTAAACCACATCTTTAACCAGCCTTTCGTTGTTTTGCTGATGCCCCAAGCTATTTCTCACTGCGTAAGATTGCACGGCAGGACTTTCATCAAAGTACTGTCTGTGCTTCCACTGGGGGTCCCTTTTCTGTCAAAATTCATGCTTCTTTCTTTCTTTTGAATATTACAAGTGCTACTGCTGTTTGGGTTTATTCCTGCAGCAGTAAGGCTATTTTCTATATCAAAATTAGGGCTTGCAACCAAGAGAAAATATTTCTCATAAATGTTTGCATAGTCTTCTAACATTTCTTACCCGAAATTGTAAAGTTGTTAGTATTACATGCTTGAAACAAAGCCACTCTGTTTCTGAACTTGTTAAAGCTGAATAAGAGGGAAATATAAATTACCAGTTGTTGTCAAGGTGAAGTATTGAGTTAATGCTGTGTCTTTATAATGAGTTTTCTGTTCCCAACAGAATGTTTAATTGGGCAGTTCTGTTAAAAGCGTTACAGAAGATGGTGTCCAGGGCCACTGGAGCTAGTGACTTAATACAAAGAGTGAAAGAGGAGGGACACTTCTTAAAATGCCCCTATGTCCCTTGAACATCTTTTATCAGTGATTTGGAGGCTGACAGCAAGCATGCTTCATCAAACTTGCAAATAACCCAGACCTAGGTAGGATAACTTAACACCCAAATGACAAAATCAAGATTGCAGAAGCTCTCACCAGGCTGGAGAGATGTACTGACAACAGAGATGGGGTTTAGAAAGGGAAAATGTAGAAAGTCACTTCCCTTATTGCAAAGGGGAGAAGGGGCTCGATGGCAGAGGTATGAGGAAACGTGTGGGATTCCAGGCTCCAGGAATCCCAGGATGGGCCAGCCCTCAGCTCAGGCTGTTGACAGAGCAAGAGGTCAAGGGAAGTAGTCAGTCGAATTGGGGCTGCAGTACTGGGAGTCCCTGGTTTAGATGAGTGTTGATAAACTTGACCGTGTTTAGAACACCTGCCTCCATGGTGAAGGTCTGAGAGCCTTCTAGTGGGAGGGAGGGAGGGAGGGGAGCAAAACATGTTTTGCCTGGAGAAGCAAAAACATAGAACTTGACAGCTCTTTTTAAATAGCTTTCTTGTGTAAGAACGGGGATTTTTCACTGTTTCTTCACAGGGAAGAGCTAAGATAGATGGGTATACATTTCAGGAAACTGCATTTGGGCCTTTTTAAAGGAATCGTCTACAATCAGAGGGATGTTTTCTAAATTCTGGGTGCCCACCTGTTCAGAGGGCTTCCCAGATTCTGCTTGCTGATACAAGGGATGCCGGAGGTGTGGGTTCTATCCCTGAGTTGGGAAGATTCCCTGGAGATGGAAGTGGCAACCCACTCCAGTATTCTTGCTTGGAAAATCCCATGGACAGAGGAGCCTGATGGGCTACACTCTTTGGGGTCGCAAAGAGTCAGACGGGACTGAGCATGCACGCACCTGTTCGGAAGCTGTCTGTCTGTCTAGAAGGTTGTAGAATTGATGTAAGCAAGTGGATGGAAATTGGACTAGGGGACCCTATGTCTGAGTGTGTGCAACTACTTTATTATTATTATTTTATTTATCTTTTTGCTGCCAGGGCATATGGTACAGCCACAGTGAAATTATATTCTTACACTTGTGTTTTCTTGACCAGACCCTCAATTCTCGTCATTGGCAAGTGATTATAATTAATCTTTTAAATTGATATAATTAATAACATTCTATGATAATGGGCAGTAGAATTTTCATGATAATTAAGATGATTGATATAATCCTTCACTTTGGCAATGTGAAACTTGACGCTATAATGATTCAGGGTAACAAGAGACATTTGAGAGGATGTGGGTGGGACTTTTTGAATCATCAGTGTGTCCCCAGATGCTGAAACAGCGGACCTGCTTTGCATATACTGCATTTTCTTTTATTCTTTGTTTCTTTATTTAAGTAGCTTCATTTTTAGCTTCAACATCCAGCAGATGTTTGCCCCATGTTTAATTTTGAATTTATCCTTGCCTTTAAAAATTGTGTGGACTGTAAGCAAATTTTTAATCTCTTTTAATTTTGAGACCTCGAATCTCCAAAGTATTAAAGCAAAACCCGTTTTTGTGTTAGATTTAGAATAATCCTTAGACAAATATTTTTCAAGCAAGGTCTACAATCTCTACTGTTTTGTCCCTGACCAGCATGCCAGTGTTATGATGGAAGTATTTCTCTTTTCATTTTTTGGACAAATTATAATTTTTTTTTCTTTTGAAGACATGTTGAATACCTAGGATGGTTCTATTAAAGTTTTGAACACAAGTTAATTATGCCAACTTCATATGAATCTGGAAAATATGAATTATAAATTTGCTTCATTTTTACTTTCAACTGGGCTGCCCCAGTGCTTTGCGGGTAAAGAATCTACCTGCAATGCAGGAGACACGGGTTCAGTCCCTGCGTCTGGAAGATCCCCTGGAGGAGGGCATGGCAGCTCACTCCAGTATTTTGGCCTGGAGAATCCCATGGCTAGAGGAGCCTGGTGGCCTTCAGTCCAAAGGGTCACAAAGAGTCAGACACAACTGAATGGCTATTACAAAGATGTCAGAGTCTTTTGGGGAAACAATATAATTTAGAATTATTGACAAGGCATGTCTAGTACTCAGACAACACTTACTTAGGATGCAGTGGGGTCAGGGTCAAATTGAGTTGAGCATCAATTGTGGGTTTACGGTTCTCTGCAGTCAATGTAGCTTATCCCAGAGGTCTAGTCATTATTAATATCACTCTCCTTTCTTTTACGTTTTAGGTGGTTGCCTCTTTGATGAGCCTTACAGCACATGTGGATACAGTCAGGCTGTAGATGATGAGTTCAACTGGGAGCAAGTGAACACTTTGACCAAACCAACCTCTGACCCGTGGATGCCATCAGGTTTGCTTTTAGTTTTAAGTTCTCTTTTTATAAACAAAGGTGCAGAAGAGTCTTAATATCACAGTCAGTGTCCCCTGGGTGTTGGTCGAATGAGGGAGGGTATTGGCTTTTGATTTTGGTGGCGAAGGCTGGTTATCTTATGAGGATGGTTCAAGAGAACCAATGACAGAGAGTTGACCCTTGTATCTCTACCTTTAAAGTCTAATTAAAGTTTACTTCCTTTATCTTTGGATTCATCCTTGCTAGATTAATGAGCATCACCCAATGGGATCCTTTCCCAGGAAGCAGAAATTATGGGAAATAGATTGATGTCTCTTCTGGCGAATGTGTCTGGTAGTTAGAACTCTAGCTGGGGAATCCAGATAATAAAGCCTCCATCACAAATAGGAGACCTGGGAAAGTGACTCACCTTGCACCTGGGGAATCTAGGAGGATGCTCGTGGTCTTGAAAGCATTTGGATAAAAAGGTCTGCATACATGTGGATCCTTTTTCCACTGTAGAAACGCTTAGTAAGTTTTCTGATGAGTGAGAAACATTTGACCAGCTAGATTCTACTTCTTTTTTGCAAGGAAGAGCAGGAAGATGATGACTTACAGACTCTGATCAGTTGGAGGTTGATCATTTTAATAGACACCAGTTTTAGGCTGTGCGTTGCCCATCCCTTTAAAATGTTAGATTTGCAGATTCACTTAACAAATGGGGTGATGAGCATACCCCATTCGGGATTCAAGCTGGAAGAGATGTTATTCTATATTGGGTTTCAGATAAAGCACAATTTTTATACTTTTTAAGTGGCTATTGAGGTCTTCATTCATGTATCTAGATTTAGCAGTATTTACATTTATTAAGTAGTCTTGGAAAGGTAGCTTGTGAACATGAAGTAGGTTTAATGGTGTTTGGTGATGCTTTTACAATTATGATGCCCACCACGTTCTTCCCACCTCCTTCCCACATTTAACTCCTTATAACTTCAAAGAGAGGAACCTTGAGCTCCTGAGCCCTGTGGTTTCAACTGGACCTCAAATCTATGCTAGTTCTTGGTGACTTCCCCACAGCTGACCATCTCCTCTCCTGTCTCTCTCTTTCTCGTGTAAGTGCGTGCTTTTGAATGTTGTGTTTGAGTCAGTGGTTCTTTAGTTGTTTTTCCAGTCTAATCTGGTTTCATTCTTGTCAGTGATGGGGAGCTGGATGGGGGACATAGCAGCCCCCCTCGGGGGAGCTGACCTTTCCCAAGAGGCTTCTCACCCTGAAGGCCTTTGCTCTCACCTGCTCTTAATGAAAGAGTATGTGTGTGTGGAGTTAGGTGCTTGGCCCTCAAAAGCCAGTAAACAGGCCAGGTTGGTGAAAAGGAAAGTTTGCTTTATTTAAGCAGCAGCAGCAGCAGATGCCAGCAACTGGGAGGAGGAGGGGGAAGGTGGCGGACATCTGTCCAAAGACTGACTCCCCACCCCAACAAGCAGGGGGTGAGAGCTTTTATAGATGGAGTTGGGAAAGGGGTTACATGCAGAAACAGCACAGTCCTCTCTAACAGTCATCTTCGAATCGGTCATCAGTGGTCTGACCAGCAACACTGTGGTTGTTTTAGGTACAGTTCATCTCAGTTCCAGGGTCCATTTGTTCCCATTTCTTTGCAGTCAGTTCTCAGAAGTGTGGCAGCTCATGTCCTGGGTACAGTCTGGTCATCATGTAGTTAACTTCTTTACCCAGTGCTTTGGTATCTGTAAGACAACTCCTAGGATATGGCTCAGAATATTATCTATAGCCCCTGAGAAAGAACTGAAGGTCCTTGACTATGCTTAATGACTACATTATTATTATTTAGTCCAAGGAGACTGTTTTCCTTTGTTTCAGCATCTCTCACTGCTCTGAATAAACGTATCCTTTGCCTGAAGTTTCCCACAGACAGAAGGCAGGCAGAAGACATGAGACGGGAGAGGGGAGGGGAGGCAAGGACATAGGGTCCTGCTCCATTTCAGTCTCTCTCTCGAGCCTGGGTCCAGGGAGGTTGGGAGGATACTCAAATTCAGTCTTGGGAGTTTTCTCCACAAGAGTGAACCTGGGTTTTCTTTGTTTATTATTTTCAAATTTGGTGAACATTTTGTAATTCTCCACAGTAGGTACTTGGTTTCATCTTCGTGGTCCTTTAGATTGAAGCCTGACTTGAAAACGCCGACTTTTACAAAAGAGCCTCAGTAATGCTGGATCTTCAGCAGCCTCCGTTGGCTCTATTTTTGTTACAGGATGACCTGCCTCTCTCCGCAAAGGAGTGCAAGGAATAGCTTCTTGTTACCATTCATCCTTTTCTTCTTTGTGATGTCCCGTAAGACCATCTCACACCAAGCTGTCCAGGCTTTAAACACAGAAAGGGTGGGTTTCTAGCTGAGGCCATTACAAAGATGATAACACACTTAAAGACCGTCTGTGCTCTGGAGCAATCGGTTTGTAATTGAAGCAACACAGGTGAAGTGACTTTGCAAAGTTTTGGCCTTTGAAGGCCCTTCTGCCTTTGGAAGCATGAAGTGGAGGCATTTTAAATATTCTTCCTGAATTTATTCTGCTTCTGTTGATTAATAGAAAACTTGGGGATTCATATTAGGACTTCTGCGTGTGGGCTCTTAGCTACCCAACTAGGGATGAAACCCACGCCTTCTTCATCAGAAGGCACAATCCTAACCACTGGGCTGCCAGGGAAGTCCCTATAGCAGGTTCTTATCAGTTATCCATTTTATATTATAGTAATGTGTGTATGTCAATCCCAATATCCAAATTTATCCCTCCCCCTCCTCCACCTTGGTAGCCATAAAGTTTGTTTTCTACAGCTGTGACTGTCTTTCTGTTCTGTAAATAGGGTCATTTGTACCATTTTTTTTGGATTCTGCATGCAAGTGATATCATATCCAATCACTTTATGTATTGCAGTGCATCGTGTGGTTTCACATGTAGACTAAAAGGTATTGATTATTTCATGGTACAGAAACATCCACACAAGTTGACAATGGTTAATGTTTTTTTTTTATATTGTTAAAGTATTTGTATTTGGACCTTAGGGCTCCAGTTTTATGAAATGAATATTTGACATGCTCCATATCTTATGTATTAGAAGTGTGATTCTGTTTATAAAAAAATTTAAAGAATAAGTTCATCCTTGGGGCTTCCCTGGTGATCCAGTGGTTAAGAATCCACCTTGCAATGCAGGGAACGTGGGCTCAATCCCCAGTCCAGGAGGATCCCACATGCCATAGAACAGCTAAACCCATGTGCCACGACTACTGAGCCCATGCCCTGGAGCCTGTGCTCCGCCACGGTGAGAAACCCGAACTAGAGAGTAAGTCCCACTCGCTGCAACTAGAGAAAGTCTGTGTGCAACAACAAAGACCCCACGCAGCCAAAAACAAACAAATAAATAAATAAAATTTAAAATAGAAAATAATTTCATCCATAATATTGAAAAATTAAAGGCAGCTTACAACCATAGTGAATAGTGAAAGTCGCTCAGTCATGTCCAGCTCTTTGTAACCCCATGGACTATACAGTCCATGGAATTCTCTAGGCCAAAATACTAGAGTGGGTAGCCTTTCCCTTCTCCAGGGGATCTTCCCCATCCAGGAATCAAACCAGGGTCTCCTGCATTGCAGGTGGATTCTTTACCAACTGAGCTATCCGAGAAGCCCAAGAAGAAAGGCACTTATATCCCCATGGTATAAATAACCTCTAAAAAGGCTGTAATGAAACAAATGGGGCCTTAGTACTGGGAAAACCTCGGTGCTCTTCCAGCTTGTGCAGTGTGCATCCTGGCAACCTCGCGTGGCCCCCACATCTTCTTTTTACGTAACTCAAATTGGGAATGACAGGCTTGCCGATCTTCACGCAGGTGCTGTGAGTGAGGATTAAGTCATTTCCGTGGCTGCCCATGTGAAAGGCAGAGAGAGGCCCGTGCAGGATGTAGGAGCAAGGTAGACTCTTAGCACGATGACCCAGAAAATAGAAAAAATTTGCCTGCATATATTTGTTTTGGGAAAGATGATAGATTGACAGTCAGAGGAACTGCAGTTTCCTCTTGGGGCACATTCATCAGGCATACTTTCCTCTTATTAGGGAAGATGTCCCAGTGTATTCACACTTCAGAGCTTTTACAGGGCTCAGTGAGTGACAAAGACCAGACGACTTTGGGCTTGAAAAGACATGTTTCCTCCTTAAATTTCAATGTGTATCTAGTGGGTAATATTTTTGGCACAGAGCAGTCACACAGTTGTTTAATTATCTCATTCATTCTTTGAGTCTGTCAACATTCACAAATATTTATTGAACACCTGCTATGTACAAGGCATCGTTCTAGAGGCTTGGGCTTTGACACTGAGTGAACCCAATAAGGATGCTTTCCCTGACAGTGCCCCCACATTCTGGTGAGATGATTCTTGCATTGCCAAAAGACCAGATCCTATCCCTCACTCGTTAATGACTTTCTGGATGTAAAAACGTAAAAGGTAATAAACAATTCAGTTCATCAGACTCAGCACAGGGTAGCATGAAATTGAGCTTTCTTGGCTGTGCTGTCTCTTAAAAAGACACAAAAAACAAAAGCCGAGCCCCCCCCCCCCCGCCCCCGCCAACAAAAATAAAAATCTCAGGCAAGTGGCAGCACAGTGTCTTCTCGTAATTCTCCCTTATCAACCAAAGTAATCTTGTGCACCCAGATAACTCCTAGCCATTGCTAGCACTTACTTCTTTGCTGTGCATCCTCTGATTTTTGTGATGGCCTTGGGAGGTCAGATGGCATTATCTCTGTTTTACACCTTATTAGGACTCAAGTTCGGAGAAGGCAATGGCAACCCACTCTAATACTCTTGCCTGGAAAATCCCATGGATGGAGGGGCCTGGTGGGCTGCAGTCCATGGGGTCCCTAGGAGTTGGACACGACTGAGTGACTTCACTTTCACTTTCATGCATTGAAGAAGGAAATGGCAACCCACTCCAGTGTCCTTGCCTGGAGAATCCCAGGGACGGGGGAGCCTGGTGGGCTGCCGTCTATGGGGTTGCACAGAGTCGGACACAACTGAAGCGACTTAGCAGCACCAGCAACAGGACTCAAGTTCAGAGGAAGTGCCCCTGCCCCAGGCTTATAGGTGAGAGGAAAAAAACCCTGTTTGCTGTTTTGAGTGTTGGGGGTAAACGTCCCACCAGAGCACTTGCATCTGGGGGGGTGGGGGCAGCCTTCAACCCAGGTGGGCGCTGTCTGGATCACCTTGAAATGGGCACGGAGGTTCTCCTTGTGGGGCTGTGCCCCTTCTGGGTCAGATTCTGGCTCTGGGTCTTCACAATCATGGACCTCACCAGGCTCTTTAGCTCTTGGGTCCCCAGTCTCCTCACGGGTGTAGGACGAGTTAGTTGTCCGCGTTTGTGGCGTAATGGCCAGGGGCCTGACTGTCGAGGCTGCAGCGGCAACAGTGGAGTCTGCCCTCTGCTGAATGAGTCCCCCAGAGGCAGAAGGCAGGCAGCTGATAAGCGGACAGACTTGGTGGCTCAGATGGTAAAGAATCTGCCTACCATGTGGAAGACCTGGGTTTGTTCCCTGAGTTGGGAAGATGCCCTGGAGAAGGGAACGGCTACCCACTCCAGTATTCTGGCCTAGAGATTTCTGTGGACAGAGGGGCCTGGTGGGCTACAGTCCATGGGGTCGGACACAGCTGAGCATGTTTCACTTTATAGCACCATGGGGAGACATGCTAAGAGCTGTGAAGGAAAACTGAACCAGGACAAGGGCTTAGCGAGGGATGGGAGCAGCAGATAAGAACAGCTGCTCTGTGAGCAAAGATGGGGTGCCCTTGGGATCAAGGAGGCCAGGAAGGTGAGTGACCTCCCAAAGGGAAGAGCAGGGACAAAGACCTGGGGGCAGGTCTGCGGGGAGGGGACCATCAGCTCTACAGAAGCCCCAAGGCCTTGGGAAGGCATCTAAAACCCGCCTCCTGGGGTGATTGACCAGGGGAGCCCAAAGGGTCCACTTCAGGAACTTTGCCTCCTACCTGGCCCAGCACCGCGTTCAAGAAAAGCCCTCCTTTTATCATTATTAAGTGACCTTTCAGGAGCAGTAGGCATGAATCCGTCTCTTAGCTTAATTTGAACTCTGAAGTGGGCAGTTTCTGCTGATTTCTTATTTTCTCTTCTAAGTGATACCAAATAAGAAACAAAAGGTATAATTTCTGTATGGATTAATTAGAAAGCTGAAAGAAGCCCATTAAAATGTAAACCTATTTTGCCAGGATGGTGGGATTTGGGATAATTGTCCTGTCACGTATATATCACACATTTTTCTTTATAAGTTTAACTTCATGGTAAAAAAGATTATAAAGTACTTAAAAAGTCTTCTTTTGAAAAGTGTCTGGATTTTTAATAATTAAGTGTTCCAAGGGGGCCAGTGTATTCTGTAAGACTACTTATTTCAATAATTTATATTCAGTGTTCCCATGAATGCTTTCCTTTAGATTTATTCTAAATTCCTGTCTTGTCTGATTGGAAACTGTTACAAAAAGTTATTTCTGGCTATTTCTTAAATATTTGCTAAAAAGTATGCAAGTCAGCCTGTATCTATAAATATATATATTTTTAACATAGGTTTATTTCTTGGTTAATTTCTCGTAAAATTGTACAGGATGACATCATGAGTTATGTGAGAGCAAGTAATGGAATAAACAGGCAGACCAGTGGTGACAGAAACTGTAAATCTCTCTGAGTCTGAGTGGAGGAAGGGCGAGAGGGGCAAGGGCTGGGGTCCAGGGGGATGGGACCACCAGGCAGCTGTGGTTGCTGGGCTGAGAAATGCCCATCCAGGGGCTGGCGGGCACCCACGTTTCTATGTTCTGTGTGCAGGTGCCCTGGAGCTGGGCCGGGCCCTGTTGTCGGAATGAAGGAGGCTGGAGAGAAGGAATAGTCTTACAGTCTTCCAAGCTACCTTGGACAGCAGAGGGGCAGCGGGTGGGGCTGGGCTGAAGACCCGAGAACCCCTAGCCTGAGGTAGTCTTGCCCTCGGGTCCAGCCGGCGGCAGCCTCTCTTGATGGAGGGTAGGTGTTTGGGTTAGAGGGGTTTTGGGTGGGCTGCTGGGGTGATGGCTGGCAGGTGAACAGTGGCGTGAAGCTGCCCTCACACAGACACTGGCGTGGGAAGCACCTGGGCCATTCTGTGTGGCCAGGGGCTCTGGTCACCCCCGTCTCCAGCCTGCGTCAGGCCAGACCATCACAGGGGCGAGGTCTCCTTTTAGCACCTTCGGGGCCTTCCGTGGTTCAAGAAACGGAAGAGAATAAATATATTCAAAGATGAACTAGTTGAGCATGGGTTGTTCTTTTCATCATAAGCCCAAGAGGGAGATGAAGTCCCTTCCCTTTTTGGGGCTGTAGCCTGTGAGGCCCTGGGTGCGCTATGGGCACTGGATGTAGTGATGACGTGGGGCCAGTCTCCCAGAGCTTCTGCCAGCTCTAGTGGGGGTCTGGCTGCTCCCCAGTCAGAGGCCAGGGGCTGAAGGCCAGCGGAAGGCCTCCAGGAGGAGGCAGCACCCTAGAGGGTCCAGGGGAGCATGAGGAGCAGGCCAGAGCAGGGGGCAGGCCGGGCGGAAGGAGCACCCTGTCTGAGGCAGTGCTGGCCGAGGGCAGGGCACGGGAACTGCAGATGGTTGGGACCGCAGGCATCATGGACAGGGAAGAGGGGACTAGGGGGCGAGGCTGGAGTAAGGACCCCCCAACCCCCACAGAGGCCGCCCTGAGCTGGTGGAGGATTCCCAGGAAGGAGGCAGTGTGACTCTCGATTTCTGATTAGAGACAGCAAGAAGCAAACTGACTATGCACAGAGGGAAAGAATCTCTCATACGAGGGAGCAGAAAAAGATAGAAGAAGAAAACTTGGTTAGTAAGTAAGTATCACAAAGCAGAGAAATGTGTAGGAGAATTCCCTAGTTCTTAGAAGATTAATGTTACAAGTGTGTGTGTGTTTATGTGTGACAGAGTATGTGTGCACACGTGGTAACATCTTGTGTGAACATGCTAAGTTGCTTTAGTCACGTGTGACTCTTTGTGAGTCCATGGACTGTAGCCCGCCAGGCCTCACTGTCCATGGAATTCTCCAGGCAGTAATACTGGAGTGAATAGCTGTTTCTTTCTCCAGGGGATCTTCCAGACCCAGGAGGGATTGAACCTGCGTCTTTTGCATCTCCTGCATTAGCAGGCAGGTTCTTTACCACTAGCGCCACCTGGGAAGGTATTAACAGTTGTCAAATCGGGGTGAAGTCTATATGAGCATTTATCACGCTACTTTTTCAACTTTTTCTATAGTTTCAAAACTAAGCAAAATTTGCAATATAAACAGGAAACAAAAGAAACAGAGAGCTTCTCTGACTTCATACCAACATGATTCTTATCCATGAATGCCTCTTTGGCAAAAAGCTATCCTGTCGAATCTCATTGAAAATATTTATATTTAAAAACCCCAAGTTGACCCCTGTCTTCTCTTCTGAGCATCTCTGGATGATTCCTTGGTCTTTCCTGGAGAGGTTTAGTGGAGCTGACGGGCCGATATAAGTGACACACTTCAGGGAATTAATTTTAGGGCTTTCTAAAATGGGATGGATGCTTCACGCTGCAGTCTCATGCCTCAGTGGGTGAACCAGCTATAAAGATCGTTATCCCATTGGCAGCTATTTTGGTGGCTAACTGGAACTTTGTAAGAAGACACATAAGGAGTTATTACATTTTATTTTTGGATACATACTTGCATTCATTTGTATCCTGCCCATAATCTGGGACTGAGCACAGAAAAATTCATAAAGAATTTCTTGGCAAGCTCTGTGAAATGATTGTGCAGATCATTATTTTAAATAAGTGGCCTTTAATGCATAGTTGACTGAGATTTTATCCGAGGAGATGATGATAAATTATATCTTAAAGTGAAATTTAAAAGCTTAAGTGGCTGAAAGGGAAATAAATACGGCTATTTAATTAATTGTCGGCTGGACATCCTAGCTCCCCTCGGTGGTGGGTGACACATCCAGATAATTCATTACTCTGCCAACTCTATGCCAGATGTACGGGGTCACACGTGAATACAGCGGCCCCCTCCTAGAGGATGCCCTGAAAAGTTGGTTTTTCCAATATCCTGTTCTTATTTGAGTGCTTCAGGTTTTCTAATACAGAGCTGCTTCTTAATTTGATTTTTTCCCTGGCGCCTTCTAGAGAGCATCTTTTCTTCTGTGACCCAGAGAAAATGTACAGAATATTGAAATCTTTGGCATAAGGCTTGGAGGCATAGACTGGGTTTGGTCCAGGCAATTTTGAAGCAAATAGGAGGAATCAATGAGGTCTTGGCAGATGCAGGCGGGCCGGGAGGGCGGGGGGTCGTCATCTTGGGAAGGGATGAGCCCGCTCCCACAGTCAGCCCTTTCACGCTGCTTCCTCTTCCCATCTCTGCTGACCATGACACCTGTCCTGTTAAACACACACCTTGCGGAAATTGTGTCCCATCCCCGATTGTACTGTGTAAGCACAACGTGCCTGAGCTCCCGCGTTGGTCCCCGCACACTGTGGAGTGACAGGCAGCAATTTGCCAGCAGGTCAATGACTGAGCTGATGACAAGTGACCTTTCTAACACTGCAATCAATGCTTGTTATTTGGAAAACAAAATGATACAGTTTGTATTTTTCAGCGGATGGGTCATGGGAGCAGCCCACCATTGACATGTGAATTTGTTACTGGGTCTGGATGAGTCAGTTCAGACAGGAATGTTAATTTATTTGAATTGATCTGGGTCTTGCTCTTATAAAAAGGTGTTGGACATTGGGTAATGGCACAAATGATTATGAATAATTGGTTTTACACGTCAGTCAAACAGGCATTTAGAACATTCGTTTTACACAGTAGTACTGTATACTAGCTTTGGCAACATATTTTGTTCAGGTTTGATGTTTTTCAGTTGTTTTGAAATTAAAAATGATTG
This sequence comes from Bos indicus, assembly GCF_029378745.1. Taxonomy (NCBI): domain Eukaryota; kingdom Metazoa; phylum Chordata; class Mammalia; order Artiodactyla; family Bovidae; genus Bos; species Bos indicus. The sequence goes on from NC_091783.1 coordinate 40,849,677, forward strand.
AGATACGTGAATGTGTGTGTTTTTTGTGTGGTATTAAATGCCACATGTGTGTGGTATTTAAATAGCATCTCTCTGCATGTTTCCTGAAATGGTTGTTGAGGCCCTGTGAATACATGGTCGGGAGGGCACATAGCTTTGGGGAGAGATACTGGGAGGAGACTGGCTGCCAGCTCTCCTGTTCTGGAAACAGGGCGGCGTGTGCACCCCTGTGCCCTCTGTTGTGAGTGTGGCCGCACCTGCTGTGGCTGGCGGATGTGTGTGCAGGTGACACCTGTCCCTTTTAGGCAGAAGCTTCTAGAATCAGATTCCCCGTGATGTCTTCCCTTTGTCTTGCCTTGGTGATTCAGGTGCTTTTAGCCCAAGTGACAAAATGTAGAAACGATGCCCCTCCTCCAAAAGGCCTCTGCTGCCAACACACTCAGACATACATGGGCACCTGAGCGCTGGGGGCAGATGCCCGAGTGAGAGAAAAACTTCCTGTGTGAAGGCCCTGAGATTTGGGTATCGTGGGTTTTTTTTTTTTTAATATTTTTTATTTAATTCATTTATTTGGCTGCACTGAATTTCAGTTGCAACATGTGAACTCTTAATTGAGGTACATGGGATCTAATTCCCTGCTGCTGCTGCTGCTAAGTCACTTCAGTCATGTCTGACTCTGTGTGACCCCAGAGATGGCAGCCCACCAGGCTCCCCCGTCCCTGGGATTCTCCAGGCCCCTTGCATTGGGAGCGCAAAGTCTTAGCCACTGAACAGCCAAGGAGGTCCCTTGGGGTTGTTTTTGAATGATTCATAAACTTTTTGGTCTGAGGACCCCTTTACACCCTTAAAATTTTTTTTGAATACCCAAAGAACTTTTGATATTCCTATTTTCTGGATTGAAATGTTAAACTGAATAATTTTGAAAACAGAGTACATCAGCATACATTCCATTAGTCATCAGAGCAGTGATGTGCAACTCTTAGTAGTTGAGTGTGAAATAGGAATAATAAAATCGAACAATGCCCTATTATTATCAGGAAAACGGTTTGACCTTGTGAACTCTTGGGGATTTCAGGGGTCCCTAGAAGATGCTCTGAGAACCACCAAGCTAGACCATCTTATGAGATACATCTCCCTTGATGATTGACAGTTAAAGGCTTGGAGGAGTCTGGAAAGAAAAGAAAAAGAGGGAAGGATTTTGTAAATACAGTTGATCCTTGAACAACATGAGTTTGAACTGTGTGCTTCCACTTATATTCAGATTTTTTTTTTTTCAGTAGGAAACACTACAATACTGCAGGAGTCAAGATTGGTTTAATCACTGATTCTGACCTGAATGGCATATACAGAAGGGCCACCTCTAAGTTATACACAGATCTTTTGTCTGAGTGGAGGGTCCATACCCCTAACCCTTGCATTGTTCAAGGGTCAGTTGTATTGCAAAAAAAGCTATCCCTGAGTGTCACAATTCACATTTTATTTCTGAATAAAGACAGTGTAACTAGTTTGTTTCTATTATTGCAGAATATTCTTTCCTTATTCTAATAAATACTCATTCAAAATGAAATAATGTACACAAGTTGCATTGTATAAAGCCACATAACTGTGAATGTTACTAGTTCTCTGAAGTTGGGTTTATGAAGTGTCATGCTGTAGAAAAATTTAAGAGTAGGGTTCATATTCATATATTTGAAATTGTTTGAGTATAGGTTTTCTGAACTGCGGTGGGTTGGATAAAGTGAATTATTTAAACTCTTTATGAGTAAGCCTGTATAAAGTCATTCAGTAGTGCCGCTTCTGAGATTTTAAACTGTTGTATATATTGTTGTGATAAAATAATTTCAACCCCTTTATTATGAAGTGCATAGTGACACAGTGATATAAAGATGGTTGAGCATCATTCAGGGTGACTAGGAATTGTGCTGGATAGAAATGGCATAGGAATTGATGACAAATTCGTAGGTGAACTTACCAGTCACACAGCTCCTATCAATAGCCCTGCTATGTAAGGGGATACATTTATTTCCAAAGACATGAATTCTAACAAGAATTTGGTAATATTTAAAAGGCATTGACTGACTCAATGGACATGAGTTTGAGTAAACTCCGGGAGTTGGTGATGGACAGGGAGGCCTGGTGTGCTGCAGTCCATGGGGTCGCAAAGAGTTGGACATGACTGAGCAACTGAACTGAACTAAAAGGCATGATGGAGAAACATATCCTAAGTTTAATGTTAATATAGTCATGGAAAGAGTTACCAGGGAAGTCTAGTGATCTTTATAGGTTTTTACAACTATGAGAGATAGTTAATACTTAAGCTTGAGGATTCTTTATTAGCTGAGCCACAAGGGAAGCCCAAGAAAATTGGTTGAATGGGTAACCTATCCCTTCTCCAGTGGATCTTACTGACCCAGGTATTGAAGCGGGGTCTCCTGCATTGCAGGCGGATATGGGAGACCTGGGTTTGATCCCTGAGTTGGGAATATCCCCTAGAGAAGGGAGAGGCTACCCACTCCAGTATTCTGTCCTGGAGAATTCCATAGACTATATAGTCCATGGGGTTGCAAAGAATCGGAGATGACCGAGCACTTTTAAGCTTGAGGAAGAAGACAGATGTGGATGACCTTTCTAGTTCTTTCTAGCACTAGAAACTTTTCTCCTTTTTCAGTAAATCCTTAGGAAGCACCTGCTGTGGGCAGGCACTGTTTTTGTGTCCCAAGTGATAATGTCATGAACAACCTCAGTGTGAGGAGGCGATGTTTTCCTTGACAGAAAGTATTTCCTTGATGAAGTTTTAAAATAGAATAACGCACTGAATGGAAGACAAGAAAATTAAACTCGTGCAGTGGCAGGGACTCACTAAGGATTAATTTAATCACTAATTGCCTACCCATTATGGTGGCTTTTGAAGCCTGGGACTCACTTTAGAAAGTCCTTGTTATTCGGAGTCCTGGCAGGCTGTGAATGCTTTAACAGGCTTCCTAGGAAGATCTGATGCAAAGAGCTGACTCATTTGAAAAGACCCTGATGCTGGGAAAGATTGAGGGCAGGAGGAGAAGGGGACAACAGAGGATGAGATGGTTGGATGGCATCACCGACTCAATGGACATGGGTTTAGGTAGACTCCAGCAGTTGGTGATGGACAGGGAGGCCTGGTGTGCTGCAGTTCATGGGGTCGCAAAGAGTTGGACACGACTGAGCAACTGAACTGAAGAAGATCTGATGGCTGTGATGTACAGTCAGAAGCGGCCATCTGCCCACTGGCTGTGGCAGGCACCAACAGCTGCCCTAAGATGCCAAGAGACACCCATCTCCTTTCTTAGGTAGAACTGTATGGAGGGAGGGCTCCTCCACTGATGGAGTCCTCTCTATAAAATGCTTGAGCTTGACTCACACTGATCCAAGAAGTGGAGTGTTTTCTTTCATTTCAACCTTTAAGTAACAGAAGTATATACTTGTGACTGGTGCGGCCAGTCACACTTTCTTACCCCTGAAATAAAGTGGGATAATATTTTGTCTTCTTACTAACGCATCTTTTTAAAGAACTTTAAGTTTTATTTTATATTGGAGAATATTTGATGTCCAGTGTTCCATTAGTTTCAGGTGTACAGCAAAGTGATTCTGTGTATCTTTAATAAGATTTTAATCAACTTGTCGCCAAATCACTTTCTAATTCGGGCAATTCCTCAAGTCCCCCAGCAGGTGGAGACGTGCGGTTTTTTTGCTCTTTGTAGGGGCTGCTTCTTGCCCCTGTGACCAGGCTACACTTCAAGATGCAGAGAAAATGCAGTGTCAGGTTCTACAGGTGAGCTAGCAGCCATGTTCTCTGCTCCCCATCCCCTCCTTATGCCTGGTTAAGAGCTCCTATTTATTTCTGCGTTTTGTAAGGTCTTCATCATTAGCAACCTTCCCCAGCATGTAAGAACAATATTTTCTTGGATGACATACGCACAACAAAGCCAACAGCAGAGAAGCCCCTGCCCCCCAGGGAGGAGGTTTAAACCTTCTGTGATCTCCCCACTGGCCACACCCTGCTGTGTGCTGACTCAGAGTAAACCCCAGAGGTCAGATCTTGTTCAGCCAGCAGGGTTGACGTTGGTCAGAGATTCTGTGAGCTCAGCATCCAGAGTACAGACAGAGTATCCTCATTTGCATCTTTCCACACCCACCCAAACAGTTCAGTTCAGTTAAGTCGCTCAGTCATGTGCTACTCTTTGCAGCCCCATGGACTGAGCACGCCAGGCCTCCCTGTCCTTCATTATCTTACAGAGTATGCTCAAACGCACGTTCGTTGAGTCAGTGATGCCGTCCAACCATCTCATCCTCTGTCGCCTTCTTCTCTTCCTGGCCTCAATTTTTCCCGGCATCTGGGTCTTTTCCAATGAGTCGGCTCTTTGCATCAGATAGCCCAAGTATTGAGGCTTCAGCTTCAGCAGCAGTCCTTCCAATGAATATTCAGGGTTGATTTCCTTTAGGATTTACTGGTTTGATCTCCTTGCCCACACAAAGGAGTGGTAAACAGTCCTGGTTCCAAGGAGTCTTCTGATTCAAGTAATTTGTTTCTTTTCTTTCCTTCTTGATTAACTTATACCATTCCATTCAGGAGTTAAAGAAGAGATCTTTCATCTAAGACAAACTCCATGAAACCTTCCAAAAATATTAACTGTAGGAAAGCCCTTTATGACACTTATGACAAGGCCTAAATCTTGACATTTGTTCATTTCCTGCTATTTCTACTAATCAGTGGGGGAACATGATTGGTTTTCAAATTCTTAAGTCCAGTGCTTTCTGAGCTGTTAAATTTTCCTCCAGTACATTAGAAAGGAAAGAAAGGTAACATTCTGGGGTCATTCATGGGAGCAGCTGCTAATGTTTGAGAACTGCAAGTGAGAATTTGGTTAACAAAAATATCAATAGATGGAAAACAACTCAACAACCAAACAAGTAAAAGAAAAAAAAATCCAATTGTGACCAAAGGCTTTGTTCTTTAAGGAGCTAGTAGTTTATCATATTTTTGTATTATTAGACTTTCTCTATAATTTGAAGATGCAGTTTACAAATAGGTTGTTTTCCAAGGGAAATCATTAATTTCATTCATAAGAGGTATTTTCATTTACTTTGTAAGTCTTTGTACAGCAAATGCAATGATGATTCCATAAATGTCTATTGAATTATTGAATGAGTTCCGAGAATAGGATTCATCCCAACTCAATAGGTCCTGTGATCTACTTCCTTATTTTCAAATTAAAGAACTTTCTAAAGAAAATGAAGCTCTTTGTGTGTGTTTTTTTTTTTCTTTTTTTCTGAAAATGCATAGAGTACAAAGATGTACTAGATACTATGACAAATAAATCTCAACATCTCAGTGTTTCAATACTGGGGGCATTTATTTTCCTTGTATATAATAGTCTAGAGTGGCTCCAGTTTGGAGGTTTGGGGCTTGGGAACTTTGTTGTAGACAGACATTCAGGTTGAAAAGGATCTGCCATCTTTAGCATGTGTTCTTCAAGATTTCCCTCAAGTGAACATCTAGCTGAAAAAGAGCAAAGTCGTGGAGGATGGATGAGGGAGGCTTTTATGGACAGATTTGGAATGGGAGAGGAAAAAGTCATGGGACCTTGATGACCTGCAAATGCCAGAGGGTGTACCATTTAGTGAGTGTCACCCACAAAAGAAAAAAAAAGAACGCTGAATACTCACCTGCAGTCCCTGCCACACTTGGCCTTTTTGTTGTTGTTGTTCAGTCGCTAAGATGTGTCCAGCTCTTTGTGATCCCAAGGACTGCAGCACACCAGGATCCTCTGTCTTGCACTGTTTCTTGGAGTTTGCTCAAATTCATGTCCATTGATTCAGTGATGCTATCTAACCATCTCATCCTCTGCTGCCCTCTTCTTTTTTTTGCCTTCAATCTTTTCTAGCATCAGAGTCTTTCCCAATGAGTTGGCTCTTCACATCAGGTGGCCAATGTGTTTTAGCTTGTGTCGGCATCAGTCCTTCTGTTGCAGGAAGGGGGACCCCTTCCAGGGCCAAAACTGGGCTCTTGTCTAACACTCGGAGATGAATTGTCCAAGGAGACACATGTGCTGACAAAGCAAGAGATTTTATTGGGAAAGGGCACCCGAGTGGAGAGCAGTAGGGTAAGGGAACCCAGGAGAACAGCTCTGCCGTGTGGCTCGCAGTCTCGGGTTTTATGGTGATAGGATTAGTTTCTGGGTCGTCTCTGGCCAATCATTCTAATTCAGAGTCTTTCCTGGTGGTGCATGCATTGCTCAGCCAAGATGGATGCTAGTGAGAGGGATTCTGGGAAGTGGATGGACACGCGGGGTCTCCTTCTGACCTTTCCTGAACTCTTCCGGTTGGTGGTGGCTTATTAGTTTCGTATTCCTTATCAGGATCTCCTGTCATAAAACAACTCATGCAAATGGTTACTATGGTGTCTGGCCAGGGTGGGCGGTTTCAATCAGTGTGCTTCCCCTAACACTTCCAGTGAATATTCAGGGTTGATTTCCTTTAGGATTGACTGGTTGGATCTCCTTGCAGTCCAAGGGACTCTTGAGAGTCTTCTCCAGCACCACAGTTGGAAAACATCAATTCTTTGGCACTCAGCTTTCTTTAAGGTTCACTTGGCCTTAGAGGGTTTTATTTAAGAAAAGGTCATAATCCTTCCTGGTAAATTATTATAAGAGAAAATCACTTTAAATTGAATATAATGATGGATTTCTTTTCCTTTAAAGGAGAAGTTAATTTATCAAGAGTAACTAAAAATTCCAGTTAATTGATCAAAAGTAACTTTGGGGAACTTAACTTTATGGTGTCTTAATAGAAAAGTCAGTGAAGAATTAATCCATAACTGGTAGATCTTGTACATCACGGGCCTTTCCTAAGCCCTATGTTATTAAACAAGATCTTAATATTTCTCTAAAATAGATATTCTCTTACCTTAACTGTGAGAAGATAATTTCTCAGATACAGCAAAGATATATGAGCATATATTGCTACTTAATTCAGTAAAGTAAATATCATTGAATAAATGTCAGCTTTTCCAGGGAAATCACTGTATATAACCTCTCTGGATAATATATTTATCAAAAAAAAATCGATACTGAGAGTAAACAGATTCTTAATACATCTGAAGGAGCTTCCTAATAAACCTGAATGCCAGCTCATAATTTAAAGCTATTGATACCAATGGGTGTTTACAGATGACATCATCGTCACTTTAGCAGATTATTCTTCATGGTAGTCGGGTGCGATGTATCAAATTCACTTTTAGCCTTGGGCTCAGGAGAGGTGGTGTGTTGTAGAGGTGTGTCAGGACCACTCTGGATTTTCTTTCTGCGCAAGAAAACTCTAGTGGGTGCAGAACCCATGGGCACTTCCGTTCCCTTTCGTTCTGTTCTTCTCTGACAGTGCTTCTCTGGGGTCTCAAGGCTCAGCCTATCAGTCCTCTGACAGCAGCTGTGCTCAGCTTCCTGGGGCTCGTTTGTCTCATTATATGGGCTTGTATTTCACAAACTTTTGGTGCCCACGATTATATGGCTGACACACAATACATTTTTTTGAAATTAAAGGTCATTCACAAATTTTCTTTTCAATTTTTATTTTATATTAGAGTCTAGTTGATTTACAATGTCATAGTAGTTTCAGGAGTACAGCAAAATGATTCAGTGAAACATACACATATTATATCTATTCTCTTTCAAAGTCTTTTCCCATTTAGGTGATTACAGAATCCTGACTACAGAAGGTAAATGTTAAAAGGTTGTATTTTACATTGGCAAAAATAAAAGTGGTTTCTTTCCTGATGTCTTTGAAAAGACATTTGTTTTCCACTTACCTACAAACTTTGCCCTTGAGGTTTCTTCCTACAGACCATGCTAGGACCGTATCAAGGGACATCTCACACCCAAAGTCTGGAAGTTTGGATATTTCAAAACTTGGAGATAATAATAGGTAGATCCCCAAAGCATAGTGTGGTTGCACTCAGCTTTAGAAAATGTTTTCTGATTCTATTGAAGTATCAGGAGTGGGTTTATTCTCTCTATATTACACCCAACAGGCAGGCAGCTGTTAGCATGCTTTGAAGACTTTCAACATTATCTTCAAAATAGGATAAATTCTAGCACACAAAGACACGTGAACAAGAGTGAAAATAGACTCTATTCTTCATATGGCCAAATCTATATCTCACTGCTGGATCACATGGCTTACAATGTACCTGAAATTAGTATTTTTAATCTATTTTATTATCTTATGAATAACGTAACTCTACTGCATTATAATATTTTTAGTGTTTGAAGTGTTCACATGTAAACATTTAAATTAACACCATCGAAAGATTATATCTTAGCATCTCTGCATTTTTTTTAATGGGCCAAGGATCTTAAAAATAGCACTGCACTCGTTGACTCTGAGTTTCCGGTGCCATCTGCCTGTGAGTAAATCAGGATGCGGGTTGGTCACCCGAGGAAACTCCCAGCTCCTTAATGGAAGCCTGGCCAGGCCTCTGGTAGGATGACCCGAGCACTTTTCCACTTCTACACCCTGTCTTACAAAACAAGCCTCAAGGACTTCCCTAGTGGTACAGTAGATAAGATTCCTCCTGCCAATGCAGAAGACCTGGGTTCAATGCTGGGTCCAAGAAGATCCCACATGCCGGGGAGCAAGTAAGCCCATGCACCACAACTACTGAACCTGTGCTCTGGAGCCTGGGAGCCCCAGCTACTGAGCCCACACACGCTAGAGCCCATGCTCCACAACAAGAGAAGCCTGCACACCTGCAGGCTACCTGAGAGTAGCCCCTGCTCGCTGCAACTAGAGAAAACCTGCTCAAAAGCAATGAAGACCCAGCACAGCCAAGAATAAATTAATTAAATTAAAAACAAGCCTCAAAAACATCAACCTCAGTGCTTCAACCCTGAAGCTGTAGACTGCCAGGCTCCTCTATCCACGGAATTCTCCAGACAAGTGGGTTGCCATTTCCTTCTCCAGGAGATCTTCCCGACACAGGGATCCTGCATTGGCAGGTGGATTCTTTACTGGCTGAGTCCCTAGGGAAGCCCCAAAGTTGTAGGAAATTCTTCCTGTAACCCAGTCTGTTCTAGAGCTGTTTCACAGGCTGCCTTCAGTGGTTATCTCCCGGCAGGTACTGTGGGCAGCCGTCATCCTTCTCCACTTGGGTTTTCTGTAGCCTTTGTGTCTTGGTATTAGCTTAGTGGCCAACAGTGTCATTAGACGCAGAGATTCTCTTCTGCTTTCTCTCCAGTCGCTAGCCTTGTGGCTGGCTCCTGGAGGACCTCAAAGTGTGATAATGAGACAGTCAATTCCTAGACAGGTTGATAAGAAGTCTGGGGTGCCCAAGGAGGAGAAAAGGGTGTCTGGAGCTCTTGAAGGGGAGATAGAGGTCTGGAATTCTCAAGGAGGAGGAAAGGACAAACATCGTTTTTTTTCTCTACATTTCTTAGTCTTAGTCACATAAAACGTTTTTCTCTTTAAGCCCAGAACTGATGATTACACAACAAACAACTCAGTTCAAACTCTGTACTAGGGATTATACAACAGCAATGTATCCTGCTTGGACAGTTTCTCCTTCCTGAAAACCTGGCTAACCCTGTTATCTTAAAATGTAAATTATGGGAGTGGGTCTAGTAAGATCTTTCCAACCTTGAGACATTCTTTTGATTTGTTGTAATAACTAATTATAAAAGTATGTAACTCCCTTGCTAACACTAGCAGGGGGGCACTCTCCATCCCCCTTCTGATGTCTGTGTCAGAAGCTTTCTGTGTCCCTTTTCACTTTAGTAAAACTCTGCTGCACAAAAGCTTTGCATGCAGGTCAGGAAGCAACAGTCAGAACTGGACATGGAACAACAGACTGGCTCCAAATAGGAAAAGGAGTACATCAAGGCTGTATATTGTTCCCCTGCTTATTTAACTTATATGCAGAGTACATCATGAGAAACGCTGGGCTGGAGGAAGCACAAGCTGGAATCAAGATTGCCAGGAGAAATCAATAACCTCAGATTTGCAGATGACACCACTCTTATGGCAGAAAGTAAAGAAGACCTAAGGAGTCTCTTAATGAAAGTGAAAGAGGAGAGTGAAAAAGTTGGTTTAAAACTCAACATTCAGCAAACTAAGATCATGGCATCCAGTCCCATCACTTTATGGCAAATAGATGGGGAAACAGTGGCTGACTTTATTTTTGGGGGGCTCCTAAATCACTGCAGGTGGTGACTGCAGCCATGAAATTAAAAGACGCTTACTTCTTGGAAGGAAAGTTATGACCAACCTAGACAGCATATTAAAAAGCAGAGACATTACTTTGCCAACAAAGGTCCATCTCATCAAGGCTATGATTTTTCCAGTGGTCATGTATGGATGTGAGAGTTGGACTAAAAAGAAAGCTGAGCACCGAAGAATTGATGCTTTTGAACTGTGGTGTTGGAGAAGACTTGAGAGTCCCTTGGACTGAAAGGAGAGCCAACCAGTCCATCCTAAAGAAGATCAGTCCTGAGTGTTCATTGGAAAGACTGATGCTGAAGCTGAAACTTCAATACTTTGGCCACCTGATGCGAAGAGCTGATTTATTTGAAAAGACCCTGATGCTGGGAAAGATGGAAGGCAGGAGGAAAGGGGGACGGCAGATGATGAGATGGTTGGATGGCATCACCGACTCAATGGAGATGAGTTTGGGTAAACTCCAGGAGTTGGTGATGGACAGGGAGGCCTGGTGTGCTGTGGTCCATGGGGTTGTGAAGAGTCAAACATGACTGAGTGACTGAACTGACTGACTGATAAAAAATCTCTTGAGTGATCAAGCCTGATCTCTGGTCCCAAAGTTAAATCTCCTTAGGAGATCACAAATCTGACACCGTTCACCGTAAGATATCAGTAATCATTTGTTTTTTTCCTGTGGGGATCATTTTCTGTGGAACCTCTGTAACTGGGAGTCTTTCCTTCTCTCAGGACAGCATCATTGATGTTGATAGAGGACATTAATGTGCTCATTCTGGAAAATCCCTGTTGGGTTACACAGAGATGCCACATGGAAAATTTTGCACACTTTTTGTCACTATTTGTGAGAGGTTTATGATGGCCTCCTTCCTGAGAACTGGGGGACAAATGCATTGTGCACAGGACAAGTCAGAGCTGACTTTTCTCTGCAACTGTGCATCTCCATGGACCACTTTGGTGGCCTACCCACTGGGGATCACCAGAGTTCAGTGCTCTCTGAGGCCAGCTGCCATGGGCAGAATCATGACCACTCATCTCTTTATCCCTTTCTACCCTCAGTCCCTGGGGGTCTAGTTTCTCTGCAGTGAACGTGGACCACCTTGTACATGAGCAGAGTGCCCAGGACTGGGTGTTGTTCTCCCTCCTCATCCTTGCTCCACTGACCTGATGCACTTGCAGGTGGCTGGTCCATCTCCAACGCCTTGGCTGCTGGAGACACCCTTGCCCATGAAGCCCCCTTCTCTCCCCATGGCCCCCAATGTTTGCTCTTAGTCCTATGGCCTCCTGCTGCTTGTTGTGGGGGTTTCTGTGGCCCCACTGTTCTTTCTCTGGATAGTGTGATGGCCCCCATCTGATATAGTCTGCCCCCGAGACCCGAGGTGCGTCTCCACTCAGAGCAGCCCCATCTTTGGCCTTCAGGTGTGTTTGTTTAACATGCAGTGGTCCTGTCATTGCAGATGTCAGCATGGAGGAGTGTTAATGAGGCAGACATCGGGGGACATGGAGAGAAGGGGGCTTCATAGGCAAGGGTGTCTCCAGCAGCCAAGGCGTTGGAGATGGACCAGCCACCTGCAAGTGTGTCAGGACAGCGGAGCAAGGCTGAGGAGGGAGAGCAAAACCCAGTCCTGGACACTCTGCTCATGTACAAGGTGGTCCACCTTCACTGCAGAGAAGCTAGACCCCTAGGGACTTAGGGAAGAAAAGGGATAAAGAGATGAGTGGTCCCTGTGGCTTATGAGCTACTCAGATGCATGTGAACTGCTGTAGGTTTGCAGGCTGTTGTCTGGTGCCTTGGAAAGTACTTAATTGGGCATAGACCTTGCTTCCTACCACAGGGAGGATGCCTGTGATCTCAAAAGCAGCGCGAGACCTGGGGCTAAAGCCCCCAGAAGGCAGCCTTTTACTGGTAAAGGCGCAGGGGCTCCTGCAGTAGTCTGAGCAGTTCTGTGGTTTTAAAGCTTCAGTCTTGGGAGCACCTAATCCCAGCTTCAGGGTCTACAGGTCCTATTGTGGTGGCCACTGACAACAACTCCCTCCCGCTGAGGAACCCCAGCAGGGTCCCTGGGCTTGATTTTGATGTTGACTCCCTGTGCTGCTTCCTCTGAAGCAGGGGAGGATCCTCCCATTCAAGCACCGACGTGAATTAGATTCATTAGAAGGTTATCCTATTGTCTGCTGGTTAGAATGGTCTTTCTTAACAAAGAGACAGAATGATTGAAATGAATGAGTTTATGATGCACTCTCAACAGCATATTAGAAAGCAGAGACATCATTTTGCCAGCAAAGGTCCATATAATCAAAGCTATGGTTTTACCAGTAGTCATGTACAGATGTGAGTTGGATGATAAAGAAGGCCAAACGCCGAAGAATTGATGGCTTTCAAACTGTGGTGCTGGAGAAGACTTTTGAGAGTCCCTTGGACTGCAAGGATATCAAACCAGTCAATCCTAAAGGAAATCAACCCTGGATATTCATTGGAAGGACTGATCTTAAAGCTCCAGTACTGTGGCCACCTGATGTGAAGAGCTGACTTATTGGAAAAGTCCCTGATGCTGGGAAAGATTGAGGCCAGGAGGAGAAGGGGCAGGGGGACAGAGGATGAGAGGGTTGGATGGCATCACTGACTCAATGGACATGAGTTTGAGCAAATTCTGGAAGATAGTGAAGGACAGGGAAGCATGACCTGCTGCAGTCCATGGGGTTGCAAAGCGTCAGACACAACTTAGAGACTAAACAACAACATTTAGCATAAAAGGGGAAGTTAAATGTCCATGAAGGTTGGTAGTTTAAGAAAAAATCATGGCGATTGGTTGAACAGCAATGTGAATTATATTTAATACTACTGAACCACCCACTTAAAATGGCCAAGATGGTAAACTTTATGTTAATGTGTATTTTATTGCAATATGAAAAGTATTTTTAATTTTAAAACTCATCTCCAGATCTCTTCCAGGCTTCTGAAGGTTGGTGATGAATGAGGATTTAGAAGGATATTTATTAATCATTTCAGTAGGCTAAAAGAGACTTCTCCAGACCCAATCAATACACATTATAAAAGTTAATTTTTCTACCATTTACTCATATTAATTTTGATGTTTTTGTATTAGCGGGAATTTATGTAATATTTCATACATATTCATTGTTCTTTTACCACAAGTTGGCTTCTGGTGTCTGGTTATAGATATTTAGGCTATATTTCTCTCTGTAATCAGACATTTTTAGTTGCCTACTAGACACACAATTCAAACTCAAGGTGTTCAGTGTTGCACTTGCGTTCATGTCTTACGTTTGCCAGTCTCTGATCCATTCGCTGAAAACAGCTAGTAATCAAGACAACAAAGTGGTTAAAAAGGAATATCTGAAGTACCCAGGTTTGGTTTTGATTTATACAATTAGAGGAAAATTAGAGCACTTGGCAGTATTTTTAGTGGGAGATTTTTTTTGTTTGCTTGTGTTGAAGCTCTAGTATTCATAGTTTTTATTGTGGTAAAATGCATTCACAATCTGTCCATCCATCACTGCTGGCTAGTTCCATAACTTTCTCTTTACCCTAAAGGAAACCCTGTGCCCATCAATAGTCACTTCCCATCCCCTCTCCCACACTGCCTGCCCCTGTAAACCACTAGTCTTTCTGTTTCTGTAGATTTCCCTATTCTGAACATTGCCTATAAATGCATAGTATTAATTTTTAAACAAAATTGAAATCAGACTTCAGGTAGTTAAACCTGTTCTCAATCAGCTTGTGGTTTGATGTTTAAAGAAATCTCAATGTCCAGCTATCTGGGGTTGATTAAACTTGGGGTCTCCCTGAATTAGAAGGTGCCAAAGCCATTAGAGGGCTTCCCAGGTGGCAATAGTGGTAAGAACCCACCTGCCAATGTGGGAGTCATAAGAGATGTACATGGGTTTGATCCCCGAGTCGGGAAGATCCCTTGGAGGAGGGCATGGCAACCCACTTCTGTATTCCTACTTAGAGAATCCAATGGAGAGAGGATCCTGGCAGGCTAAAGTCCATAGGGTCGTAAAGAGCTGGACACTACTGAAGTGACTTAGCATAGCACAAAGCCATTAAAGTGGGCTGTAGGCACACATTTGTTGACATTTAAAACTATTTATATTATTAGCCAAGGTAAAAGTTAGATTACAAAATGATATGGTGTGATTGCATTCTGCAAAAGTTGCAGACACACAGATAGTATCCAGAAAGAGATAACCAAGGTCTTGACGATGACAGTTTAAGGTAGATAGCTTGCTTTTTTTTTTAAACGACCTTTCTGTAGGTCCTTAATTCCTCCTTTGTGTGCTTAAATGAGAAATAAAGGCTTATCTGTTGCCTTAACCAGCACGAAAATGGTTAGTGTAAGACTTCTTGGTATTTTAAAAATCTATTTACAGTATATTACTGTTCATTTGGAAGGAATGATGCTAAAGCTGAAACTCCAGTACTTTGGCCACCTTATGCGAAGAGTTGACTCATTGGAAAAGACTCTGATGCTGGGAGGGATTGGGGGCAGGAGGAGAAGGGGATGACAGGATGAGATGGCTGGATGGCATCACCCACTCGATGGATGTGAGTTTGAGTGAACTCCGGGAGTTGGTGATGGACAGAGAGGCCTGGCGTGCTGCGATTCATGGGGTCGCAAAGAGTCGGACACGACTGAGCGACTGAACTGAACTGAACTGTTCATTTAATTAATATCTTAGACAAAAATTTATTGCTCATACAATCTTGAAAATGAAAATACTGCAAGTGAATTAGTATTAACCATATCAGTCTGTCTTCACGAATGCAGTTGTAGCAAAAAATCAGTGTTTGAATATTTTAAAGTGTTTTAGAAATGGATGTATAGATTAGCTTGACTAATGCAATTGCTAGAAAAGGGCAGACAACTCAACCAAGCAGTAAAATAAAGAAGTTGGACCAGATATATTAAAGCTCTTTAATTCTCCAACTATTTGGCATAGTGATGTTAATACTCATGTTATCTGCTTTTATGACTGTAAAAAAATAATCTTTTAAATAGGTGCCTTATACCATAGTCATAAAACTGGAAAATGATTGAATTGAAAAACAAACTAGTTGAGAAACATATTAAATGACCCTTTTGTGTTATCTTGTTGGAGAAGGCAGCATCTTTTCATAGATTTGAGATGAAAAATCTATTCTTGTCTAAATTCTTCTATCCGTTGTTTGTCTTTAAGATTATTGTAAGTGTTCTCAGGTTCTTGACACAATCTTAGTATTGAACAAACACTAACCATGCCTGTCTTCAGCTAATTTAAATCAATCATGTGCCATGTTCCAATGTGGATTATTTTCACCATATAATACTTGACAATAATGATCATAAGACTGACATATTTCAAGATTTCTGTGGCTATGTATTCACTACCTCTAGTTTGCCTTCCTAAGACTCACATTTCAGCCACTTCTTAATTATGTCCTACCAATGAGCTTATTTAACTTATATGCAGAGTTATGCTTATATACATGAGAAACGCTGGACTGGAAGAAACACAAGCTGGAATCAAGATTGCTGGGAGAAATATCAATAACCTCAGATATGCAGATGACACCACCCTTATGGCAGAAAGTGAAGAGGAACTCAAAAGCCTCTTGATGAAAGTGAAAGAGGAGAGTGAAAAAGTTGGCTTAAAGCTCAACATTCAGAAAATGAAGATCATGGCATCCAGTCCCATCAGTTCATGGGAAATAGATGGGGAAACAGTAGAAACAGTGTCAGACTTTATTTTCTGGGGCTCCAAAATCACTGCAGGTGGTGAGTGCAGCTGTGAAATTAAAAGACACTTTCTCCTTGGAAGGAAAGTTATGACCAACCTAGACAGCATATTCAAAAGCAGAGACATTACTTTGCCAACAAAAGTCCGTCTAGTCAAGGCTATGGTTTTTCCTGTGGTCATGTATGGATGGGAGAGTTGGACTGTGAAGAAGGCTGAGTGCCAAAGGAATTGATGCTTTTGAACTGTGGTGTTGGAGAAGACTCTTGAGAGTCCCTTGGACTGCAAGGAGATCCAACCAGTCCATTCTGAAGGAGATCAGCCCTGGGATTTCTTTTGAGGGAATGATACTGAAGCTGAAACTCCAGTACTTTGGCCACGTCATGAGAAGAGTTGACTCATTGGAAAAGACTCTGATGCTGGGAGGGATTGGGGGCAGGAGGAGAAGGGGACGACAGAGGATGAGATGGCTGGATGGCATCACTGACTCAATGGACATGAGTCTGAGTCAACTCCGGGAGTTGGTGATGGACAGGGAGGCCTGGCATGCTGCGATTCATGGGGTTGCAAAGAGTCGGACACGACTGAGCGACTGGACTGAACTGAATGATCATAGATGAAGATCACTCATTTTTGTTTATTTGTAATAACTTTATATATATTTGTAATAACTTTTAATGTGGAAAGTTGAGGAAACAATATCCAGTATTCAAGCTGCCTCAGTGTAGGCTCTCATTGAGATATCCTATGTATTTATTTATGTGATATTGAAGTTTTGGTGTCTCTAAGACATTTTTATTGTGAAATATACTTACAATAAAATGATTAAAATATGAATGTATCATTAAATATGGCTTCCCAGGTGGTGCTAGTGATAAAGGACCCACCTGCCAATGCAGGAGACATGAGACGTGAGTTCCATCCCTAGATCTGGAAGATCCCCTGGAAGAGGGCATGGCCATCCACTCCAGTATTCTTGCCTAGAGAATTCCATGGACAGAGGAGCTTGACTGGCTACACCCCAGGGATCGCAAAGAGTCGGACACAACTGAAGTGACTTACCGTGCAGCATGCAAGTACCATTTAATACCTATGGTACTTAGCCATAACTCAGAAACAGAGCATTGTCCAAATCAAAGAAATCTCATACCAGAGCACTTATCCTTTCCATTCACAACTGCCTTCCCTGTCCCTGGATGTAACAAGTGTCCTGAGTTTAGCTTCTCAAGTTTATTGCTTTTATAAAGATAATTTTAACACACGCACACCTCAGTCCATTTCAATTTTGTCTGCTTTTGAGCTTTGTCTAAATGGAATCTTCCACTCTGCTGGCTTATATACTAGATTTTTTTCTCAACATTAACATTCAAGATAGTTATGTAACTGTAGTTAGTTCATCTACATCGCTTGAAGATCCTCCTGTATGAAAATACCTCATTTTGTTTATCCATCTTCCTCTTGCTAGATGTTTGGGTTATTTCGACTTTTAAGCTGTCATGGAATGATGCTGCTACAAATACCCTTGTGTCCTACCCTAATGGGCATAATTGTGCAAAGACAGAGTGCCAGTATGTGTGACTTCTGCCTTCTTCTCAGCACTGACCAGCATTTTCTAAGCCAACCAGCACCAAGCGGGGGACCAAAAGTTCAAGGAGAAGCCCTAGTATTGAGTCCCGTGCTCTTTGCTGAGCCCATCTCTGTGGCCAGGGACCACATGTGATACTCAAGCAGGCCAGAGTCATAGTTGTCTACTCTGATTTTTAGACGATGATGTTTTGAAAGTTTGCTTCTGATAGTAACAGTGTGTTTTGAGAGTTGTGAGGAGCTTTGTCACCATATTTCTGTTAAACCAGCTCAGATGGGTGCATTGCTTGAATTTCTTTATCCTGTGTTATCATCAATGTGAATCTGAACTCTCATATTTATTGCTAGTCTCTGATTGCCTTCTGACTCTTTATGACCCTCGGAACTGTTGCCCACCAGGGTCCTCTGTCCCTGGGATTCTCCAGGCAAAAATACTGGAGTGGATTGCCATGCCCTCCTCAAGGGGATCCTCCCAACGCAGGGATCAAACCCTCATCTCTTATGTCTCCTGCATTGGCAGGTGGGTTCTTTACCACTAGATTGCTTTCTACAAATGGACCTGGATTTGAAATCTTAACATGTCCACACTTGTATCCTTTAAAATCAGCACCAAGGCTTTTGGTAATGAATATCATTTGCCTGACATTGAAAAGGGAAATATTTAATTAAAGTTCCTATAAAAGTGAAATAAAATCATGCTTTTATTTGAGATCGCTTTCTTCCCTTAAGCAACTGACGGTCTCTTTCAGTCTCTGTCAGCAGATTTAATCTCACTTCCAGTAAATCCTTCTCAGTCATATTATCTTCATTTAAATACAGATGTGCTTTAGGATAATTCCATGCTCTTCGTACATTGAGGACGTAATGACATCCTGCTCCCAGCGCTTCTGCCGTTTGTGCTTTCACGTTTGTAAATGGGCCATCTCGACTCTTCTAAGGGCACGATTTCCTATTGAGCAAATGGAAAATATACTAGACTGTGGTTATTTCTCTGATTGGTTTTATTTATGTGAAAGTGACAGAAATACTTGAAATCACTCCAGTCTTTACCATCTTCTATTGGGAAGCTCTGCTTTTCCCGACTCAGCCTTCATCCACGTTTCTCTGAAAATGACTCTTAGAAAAACAGCTCTGAATCTGACACCTTTCTCTCGTTCCACGTTCCCAGCTTTTTGTGTGTGTGTGTGTGATATGTATTTATTTATTTGGCTGGGCTGGGTCTTAGTTGCGGTATATGAGATCTTTAGTTGCGGCATGTAGGAACTTAGCTCCCCAACCAGGGATGGAACCTGGGCCCCCTGCTTTGGGAGCTCAGAGTCTTAGCCACTGGACCACCAGGGAAGTCCCCACAGCCTTGGTTTTTAACGTTTAACTCTGGCTAAGGCTTCTTCTGTAAACGTAGCATCTCTGAAACTGACCTCATCATCTTAGCTTCTCCGCTGTGCTCAGTCCCCCTGTTCTGAAGTCACCAGGGTTCCTCATTTACCCATTTCTTTCCAGAATGATTGCTACCAACCTGTTTGACTTTTTAGATTTTCTGAACCTCTTCAATAACCTGCTGTGCTTTTGTCTAAATCTCTTTCACATCAATCTCACTACAACGGAAAGAAAAACTTTCTGAAACATTATTAAAGTCCAAATAGTTTTGAGAATTGAGCTTGTACCCCACTCTTCCTCTTGGGGACACGTTTAAACACAATTTTTCTGAACTTCTTAGCCCTTGTGCGTTATTTGATGACACTTATTCGTTCCGTGTCTTTTTAATTTTTTCAATTTTTATTTTCTTTATCTGCAATATTGTGTTTCAGGTGTACAGCAGAGTGATTCAGTTATACGCACACATACGATACCTGTAGGCTTTTAAAGAGCTTGATTGCTACTGATCCACATGCTCTGCTCTCTTCTCCTATCTTATGTATTCCTCTATCAAGAATGCTTGATTAAAATCTTGATTAAAAGGTGGTGATAGTGGTAAAGAACCCGCCTGCCAATGGAGGCGACATAAGAGATCTAGGTTTGATCCCTGGGTCGAGAAGATCCCCTGGAGGAGGAAATGACAACGCACTCCAGTATTCTTGCCTTGAGAATCCCATGGATGGCCAAGCCTGCCTGGCTACAGTCCATAGGGTTGGAAAGAGTCAGACACGACTGAAGCAGCTTAGCACACACTTATATATTGAAAAGGCATCTGAGAAAAAATTTATCCTTTCCTAAAAGGTGGTTGCCTGATTTTTTTCTTTTTTGTTGTAGTCTTAGTTATTTTTGTGATTTTTTTACCACCCAGAAAGCCCCCCAAATGACCAAAAACGGCACCACTCTGTTGAGAAGTGAAAAATCAGTGCAGCCTGAGCTACTGAGACTTTGATTGTTGTGTTTGGGGGGGTTTATGTGCTTGAGGAAATAGATATAAATATTTGACTGTGTGTAATTTTTGACTTTGTTTTTACATTTGACTCCGCGTGGGTGAAGTCTGCACAAGTTACTGTCTGTCTCATGGGTGTCAGTCTTGCCTCACATAATTAAGTACTCTAGAGGTACAGGCATTGCCTTTTATTTTTCTGTTTCAGATTCTTAACATTCTTTTCTAAGTTTAATGATTGACTAGTAAATTTTTGTGGCTCTCCCAGGAAAAGATGGGTTTTCCTGTGTCCCAGGGCCCCATTCACATTCATAACATGCTGGGAGTCGGTCTGTCGAGGGTGTTGGGAGGAGCTTGGATGGTTTTATTAAAGGCATTTCCCCTAAACCTCCTAATTGCCAGTATTTCTTCCTTCTTATCTATTTCATCAAATCTGTGCCGTAAAAATAAACTTGACAGAGTGGAATTTCATGTTCCCTTTTAATATTTTCTTACACTCCCTTGAAGAATGAGAAATGTATCAGGAAGTGTTTCTAAAGCCGAGAGGAGAAGAGAGGTGGGCGGACAGACCAGGAAGCCACCATCCCTGGTGGCAGAGAGGCGACTGGTGCCTGTGGGGAAGTAGCTCTTCTTCACCGGGAGATTCTGGGGAGAGATTCCAGGAAACTCTGTGTTTCCAGGTAATTGGACGAATGTGGAAAATGTAGAGAAAATGCTGCCTGCGCTTCTCAAGAGAATTCTGTGAGGTTTAAAGCAAGAAGTTGTGTAATTTTTAATTCTTCATTGAGTCTTCTTGGACTCAGGTAGAAAATGGGCCTGAATTTGGTGGAAAGACTTGTGATTCTGTTCCTGCTCTGCTTAATCTTCCTGTTTGACAAAGGACAGAAGTTGAATGGTTGAAAATACATCTGTTGTTTTAGTCTCTTGAGTCACGTCTGACTCTTTTGTAATCCCATGGACTGTAGCCCACCAGGCTCCTCTGTCCATGGAATTCCCCAGACAAGAATACTGGTCTGGGTTGCCATGCCCTTCTCCAGAGAATCTTCCTAAACCCGTGTCCCTTGCATTGGCAGGTGGGTTCTTTACTGCTTAGCCACCAGAGAAGCCCGAAATTATATTTTGCAGCAGCAGATGATCTCAGGTGATCCTACAGCAGGTTTTCTGTCAGTTGGGCATGCAGTTCAATTCTAAACATGAGAAGTGAGAAATTTCTTTGAATAAAGAATATTTTCTTAGCTTTGTTACTATTATGTCTCTAATATTCTATGATATTAAAAGTCAATATGAACTATGTAGAAAGATATTCACATCTGATTTATAGTATTTTCTTCATTGGAAGAAATGGAAGCTGTTCTTAGACGCTCAGATTTAAATAATAATAATAGTAGCCAATTATTAGAATGCCTGCTCTGAGTCTGATGTGCTGTTGTTTTCCTGCACATTTAATTCTCTGTAATCATTACCTACCTTGAGCAGTGAAGGGCCCCAGGGCTTAAGAGGTAGAGGAACAGTCTCAGTCCCTAGAGCCTGTTTTCCCTGACTTCATCCTCCAGGAATCACCCAGTCTTCTCTGGATGCCTCCAGGGCAATGTGGGGGAGGCAGCCTGCTCTGAAGTGGGTCTGGGTTCAAGTTCCTGCTCTGTGGCTCCGGCAGGCTCCTTGGCATCTCTGGGCCCCATTTCTCATCTGTTAGTTATAGCCCTGTCTCTTCCCTGGGGTCCAGGGGGCTAACATACAAAGAGAGCTTGGAAGGGTGGACAGGTCCTATGAAGCACTCTGTCCTCTAGACAGCTGCTCTTGGGCACCGTGTTGCTCTCCCGGGTCTGGGCAGGGCGCACGGAGGTGGAATCTGAGAGTGGGGAATAAAAATGGCAGCTGGAGAAGCAGCTGGAATCAGAAATGCCTACTTTTAGAGACCCACAAGAGCAAAAACACCTCCCACCACCCCCCCGCCCTGCAACTCTTTTTGTATCCCCTCCCTCAGCTCTGGTCCCTGCCCCTCTGGCCTCGGGGACTGCCCTGTGCAAGCAAGCGTTGAGGTGTGGATGGAGCCAGGTCCCCCGAATGCAAGGGCACTTGCCCGGTTGGCATTGTCACTTGGTGATCACGTTTAGTGATGAGTGTGTGACAACACTAACCCTGGGGCACACAGTGGGTCATGTGAGTCATGGTGAATTGCCTGGGGATGCAAATTACCTGAAATACCTAGTTTCCCTAAGAACATTTGTTATGATCTCTAGGTACCTGCTCACAAATGAATTTTCTTGGGCAAAGCCTGTTTGTAAGCAGTTGGCTATGTACTTTAGCACTTGACTCATAAAGCTTCAGAGGTGCCAGCAATAGTGTGAACTGAGTTCCTGAGAAAGACACCTACTTAGTAATGTATGAGTTTGTGTGTGTGTGTGTGTTTGTGTGAGTGTGCAAGAGAGAAACAGAGAGGAAGAGAGGCTGCAAATTGAATAGACTTTGGGAGATGCTGTCTCTGGGATTTGGTGGGGGGCATTACAACTGTGGAATGATTTTAGCAAATTTTCTAAACTACGTGACTCAGTAGAATGCATTGTTCTTGTCAAGCCCATCTTGTTTGAAATAGGCTTCAACCAGAGGATATATTTTCCTAAGCAACTTTTTTTTTCCTATGAAAAGTTTAGATTTTTTATCAAAGTCCACTCTGTTTTTCAATACTTTTTATATTTTATGCTATTTTTCAATGGAGAGAGAAATTTAACTTCATTTTTAATGAATAAAAATCAATACTTATCCACAGTTCACATTTTTTTTTTCCTGAACAATTGAATACTTTGTTCAACTCTGCCTTTGCTCAGCATTTTTTTTCGATCAGTATTGGGCCAGAATTGCCACAAATCAGGTTGCAGCTTCCGGAAACGGTTCTATAGAAATAAAATATGCAAGCATCCATCAGGTTGCATGAAGCATTCTGCAGGGAGCAGGGGAGAAGCAAGAGGGGCCTCTTTGCAACTCCATGGACTGTAGCCCACCAGACTCCTCTGTCCACGGGATTTCCCAGGCAAGAATACCGGAGTACCTTGCCATTTCCTTCTCCAAGGGATCTTCCTGACCCAGGGATTGAACCTATGTCTCTTATGCCTCCTGCATTGGCAGGTGGGTTCTTTACCACTAGTGCTGCCTGGGAAGCCCAGTCATGCATGGCATGCAGTACCATTTAAAAAGCCAAGGTGTCTGCAGCATGGCTGTAGCCAGGCCCAGGCTGCCAAGTGTGGGCTGAGAGCTAAGGCTGAGGGCCCAGGGCCTGTCTTCCCTGTGGCATCGTGACACCAGCAGTGATTTTTTTTGACAGGGAGTACTATCCTCCAGTTATAGCACTTGAAAGAATTTATATAGCCAGGATTTATATAGCCAGCACATGTTTGGCTGTTACCCCCAAACTGGGTTCCCTTTGTTGCAGATATTGACCCAGTAGACATAACCAAGCCAAATCAGGAGAAGGAAGGAATTATTTGCCGCAAGTAAGGAGAACACCAGAGATCTCTCTCAAAGCGGTATCTCCCCGAATGGCGAAATAGGGGAAGTTTTAAACTAAGGGAACATGCATATTCATGAGGGGCCTTGAGCAGAGAATTTGGCATAAAATTGAGGCAGTGGTTGACAAGAGTCAGAGCTTTAGTTGATTGAAGTCAGGAGGATCAGCATCATCCTTCCAGCCTCCACCTGGGTAGGGGCCTTAGTTCCTGCAGAACTCAAAGGTATCGGTTGAGGACCCAGGGCCCTGCCCCAAGGCTGCACCACTGTTTCTTGACTGCTCCCTCCTTGTTTCTCCTTCCCTACCCTTATTATGTGTCCCAAAGAACTGGACGTGACTGAGCTACTGAACTGACTGAATTGACCCTTAAGATCGTTAGGTACTGAGACATGTTCAAGGGCAAGCACTGTGGCCAGGCTTAGATCCCAAACTGGCTTAGATCCCAAACTGGCTTCTCTGTTTCATGAAAGCCATGCCTGGTTCTCTTTCTCCAGGGACCCCCTAGCCCATCTGCTTACATGGCCCATCTGCTTACATGCTTACATGGTCTCTCTAGATGAGAGACCCCAGATGGGTTAACATCTGGGGTTACTTTTTATAAAATGAAATTCTAGCATATGACCTTGGAGTGACCGTGAACTCTGACTCTGAAACTTTTCTTGGATAGATCCTGTCCATCAAGGCCCTTGTCGACTGATTGCCAATCAAGACAAAATGAATTAAATCGTTTCAGGTTAATGGGCTTTCATTAGCACCCCCATCTCCATGATAACATTGTTAGGTAAATGAGATGCGGTCTAGTTGTGGACACTTAGTCCTGGAATCGGAGAAGGCGATGGCACCCCACTCCAGTACTCTTGCCTGGAAAATCCCATGGACAGAGGAGCCTGGTAGGCTGCAGTCCATGGGGTCGCTAAGAGTCAGACACAACTGAGCTACTTCACTTTCACTTTTCACGTTCATGCATTGGAGAAGGAAATGGCAACCACTCCAGTGTTCTTGCCTGGAGAATCCCAGGGACGGGGGAGCCTGGTGGGCTGCCGTCTATGGGGTCGCACAGAGTTGGACACGACTGAAGCGACTTAGCAGCAGCAGCAGCAGCAGCAGTCCTGGAATCCCAGCTTTTCTGTGGACATCCTTTACTTTCCTTAAGGCTTGTTTTTCCCCTAATTTCAGCTTTGCAAGTGACTTTTCAAGTTCATTTTTATTATTTTAATGAGGCTGTTGGTTCTGTTAAGTCCATTGTGTGCTGTTCTTGCTTTTCCTTTTCTCTCTCTCCTTCCGTAAGCAGGAGCCTTTCTTATAAGCTGCTTTTCTCTTTGCAGTCAAGGTTCCTAGCACCAGCCCCATTAAGCTTTGTTGGATGTGGGTGAAGAATGATCTTCACAGTGGGAAGTGAGCCTCTTCTTAGATCTTAAGCTCCCTGGGTTTAGGGCAGAAGGGGCTCGATCTGCCCCTGGAATCTCCTGCAGCTGTTTATCAAAAGGTGGGTTCTTTCTCTTCCCTTAGGGGACAGAATGTGAGGGATTTTCATGGCACGTATGAAAATAAAACTCTACAAAGCAGAATGGGAGAGCTGGGTAATCAGCCCAGAATTTAAAATATCTAGTTGCCAACTTTACCGCTGAATATTGAGACTTCCAAAGTTGTTTTTTTTTTTTTTTTTTTCTTTTGTAGTGATACTTGTTCAAAGTGCACTTACTTGTGAAGGAGAAACTGGGTCTAGCTCTTTGAAGACTGAGTGCAGGGTACCATACACAGTGCGTGGAGGGGTGCGAAATGGCAGTGAAGAGCAGGCGTGTAGAGGCACACATGGAACTTGTCAGTCTGAGGTCGGACTGGACCGGAGAGGAGGGTGTGCTAACACCTGAGCCAGCTCGTTTGTGCTGTTCGCGTAGAATGCAGCTGACAGTGTCTGAGCCACACCTTTTGAGAGACATCATTTGATGCATGAACCCCTGTGACTCGCAAACGATGGCAGATCATGCCCACTTTGGTGAGGTTTCCCTTCTGGAGGATCTCTTATACAATTTTCCCATAAGATAAACAGGTGCCAAGGCCAATCACCAAGGTTTTACATGGAAATGAAAGTAGGAGGGGTCAAGGAGTTGGGGTGGAAGGAGCAGAGAGAAAGGAGAGGAAAGAGAATGAAGGTGGGTGTAACTTTAAAGATATTCA
Source organism: Bos indicus (assembly GCF_029378745.1). Lineage (NCBI taxonomy): Eukaryota > Metazoa > Chordata > Mammalia > Artiodactyla > Bovidae > Bos > Bos indicus. The sequence goes on from NC_091783.1 coordinate 40,875,254, forward strand.
GGAGGTGCTCGTTTGTGTGTTGTGATCTCAAGAACACATCTGCAGTGGAAACTTCATTAAGATTGACAGAATACAAGCTTGGATTCAGTAGCCAGTAAGGCCGTTTTTCAAGGACAGAGTCGTCTTGCTTTCCTTCCATACTCTGGTTTAAGTAGGAGTATCCTTTAAATGCAGCATTTCTGGTATCCACAAAGAAATGCTTCTAATGTTTAAGACAGAGGACCTGGCTCCCAGGATCTTCTTGTCCAGATGGAGACCCTTGATACCTTCCTCCTGCTTGGACCTTCCTGGGTTCTCTTCACTGAGAACAGGTGCCTTCAACTCTGGACGGTTTTCTTCTATTGTTTCTTTGGTCTCTTCTGTTACTTTCTCAGTATTTTTCATAATTCATATTACATAGGTGGCTCAGTTGGTAAATAATCTGCCTCCAATGTGGGTGCCCTGGGTTCGACCCCTGGGTTGGGAAGATCCCCTGGAGGAGGGCATGGTAAGTCACTCCAGTATTCTTGCCTGGAGAATCCCCAAGGACAGAGGAGCCTGGTGGGCTACAGTCCATGGGGTCACAGAGTCAGACACGACTGAGCAACTAAGCACACACAAGCACTCATTAGCTCATTAGATAGATGTTAAAAATTTATCTTAGCTTTTATTGCTCCAGCCGTGGGTGATTTCCTCACGTGCTGGTGAATACTCAGGTGGGCCCTTGAGGGGGATGCGCTGTGAGTCTCCAGAGCTCGCTATCTGGGCAGCTCCCTTTTCTCCAGTGCCCTGTCCTGCAAACCCTAACCACCTTGCCCTCTCCAGACTCTTTCTGTCTGTCCCTTCAACCCAGGGCATGTGTTGGACTCCAGAATGACCCTGCCTGCGTGCAGCCTGGAGACCCTCCCAAGGGAGTAACAGGCGATTGTAGGGTTCACTTCCTTTCTTACCCATCTTTCAAGGACCAGTGTCCTTCATTCCCAGGAATCCAGCATCTTGTAAGCTGTTGTTTCTTGTGTTTTGTCTGTAATTTATTTGTTCCTTGTGGGATAAATCTGGCCTGTGTTACTCCATCTTTGTGGGAAGCAGAAATCCCTTTGTGGTGTTTTTCATATTTTGTGGTGTTTTTCAGAATTTTTTTTTTTTTTTTTGGCTTTCAGGATCTTACCTTAGTTCCTTCTGTGGTGGAAGTGCAGAGTCCTAACCACTGGACTGCCAGGGAAGCCCCAGTATTTTTCAGATTTTGAGGAATGGATCCCTTTTTCCAAAGAGTCTGTAACTGGACTAGTATTGCCTTTGGAAAATGCCCCTGTTAACAGGAGAGGAAGTGGTGTTCTGTTGGTTAAGGGATATTTATCTGATGCTCTAGTGCTTAGAAACCAGAGTCTCAGAGTTGACGTGGCTTGGAGAGTTGACACTGTGAGCCTTCAATCTGGTTGTCTTCAAACTCGAAATTTTTTAAGCAATAATGTACTCCCCTCATGCACTTACAAGTTGAATACAAAGTTTTTCATCATAAATTGCAATATGTATAAAGGATAGAATTCCAATAAATTATAAATATTGACATTTTAATATAAAATGAATAATTATTCTGTAAATGATAATATATCAATAATAATATAAGTATGATAAATGTGTCATCTGGAATCTGAATACCATTATCATGTGAGAACCATTATTTTCATTTTAAGTCATGAAAAAATTCTTTAACATGTAGAGATTTTGTTCAAGTCGGACACGACTGAGCGATCAAGCACGTTTTTCCCTGCTCTCCTCTGGTAATTGACAGTTGACGACTACATAGGCCTAGACTTGCACAGTGGATAAAATACAACACGTGCCTGTTATTATAATGAAAATATAACACATGCCTGTTATTTTAATGAAAGAACCCCTGGGTTTGTGAAGGATTTTAAAAGATTCCATTTATAAATGATGTCTCTTCTGTTGGTCAAATCTACTCTGTGAAGTGATGCGTGCCTGTCCAGGGAAGCATTTTGGTCAGTATGATGGATAGAACCATCTCCAGTAGTATAATTGAGGTCACACTGTAAGGCTGGACTTGTCTTTGTACTGTGTGTTTCTCAGAAGTCGTGCGATTTGGGCTCAGGGCAGCCATCACGCGAGTGCAGCTCTGGGCAGCGTTCATCTCACTGATGTTCTTCTCTTGGAATGAGTTGCAGGGAGGCCATAGGGGCCAAGGCTACCACCCTCCCTACCTAAGCACTTAAGGATGATAAGGGTTTCCTAGGTGGTGCTTGTGGTAAAGAATCCGCCTGCCAGTGCAGAGACTCAAGAGACTGGGGTTTTATTCCTGGGTTGGGAAGATCTGCTGGAGAAGGAAATGGCAGCCCAATCCAATGTTCTTACCTGGAATATCGCATGAACAAAGAAGCCTAATGGACTATAATCCATGCGTTGCACACCACTGAACACACACACACACCTGTATGTATAACTGAATCCCTTTGCTGTGCATTCGAAACTAACGCAACATTGTAAATGAACTATACTTCAATTAAAAAATATAAAATTCAGTTGTACTTTGTAATTTCCGGTCCAATTACTAAGGTTAAAAACTTTTCCTTGCCATTTATAGTAAAAACAAGAGGCCACCTCAGATATGGCTCTCCCTGGGGCTGTGGTGAAAAGGAAAAGGCCTGGTGGCCCTGGGTGCCTCGCCCAGGCCGACTGAGAGCCAGGCAGACACCTGCTGTTGCTTGCAAGTCCCTCCTGGAGGCTGCGGGGAGCCCTGCTGTGTCACGTGGTACAGCTGCTTGCTGGCGCCCCTGGGTGAACGGATCATCACTGGGCTTTCCAGGCTTCAGCCTTTCTTCATGGGTCTGCGCTGCTCGCTCAAACATGTCTGTCTGTCTGTTTTCAAGACACAGAGATACAGGTCTCCTCCTGCTCAGGTTGCTCTAAGGCTGGCTCACTGTTGTCTCACCTGCAGTGGTCATCATTGCTGCACTGCCAAGGTATTTCTCTGGCTATTAAAGGAGGAAGTGGCAGAGAGCCGGGATGTATGGTACCATGTGGCATTCCTGCTTTATGTGCAGTTTATGCTCAAGAGCAGAGCAGTTAATTGCTAAGCCCCTGGTTCCCAATCTGTGTGCTAGGGCACCCTGGAACATGGTAGTACATTTCTTTTCTTTTTTTTTTTTTTAATTTTTATTGGGGTATAGTTGATTTACAATATTGTGTAAATATATGTATATATATATTCAGATTTTTTAAGGTTATTTTCCCATATAGGTCTTTACAAAGTATTGAGTTGAGTTCCCTGTGCTATAGAACAAGTTCTTATTAGTTATCTATTTTATACAGAATGTGCATGCTAAGTCATATTAGTCATGTCTGACTCTTTGTGACCCCATAGACTATGTAGCCCGCCAGGCTTCTTTGTCCATGGGATTCTCTAGGCAAGAATACTGGAGTGGGTTCTTCTGAACCCAGGGATCTAACCCACATCTCCTGTGGCTATGCATTGCAGGTGGATTCTTTACTGCCGGGGAAGCCCTTTATATAGAATAGTGTATATGTCAATCCCAGTCTCCCAATTTATCTCTCCCCCAGTTTCTCGGGTATTGCCAAATATTTTCATTTTCAAGGGAAACACAGTGACATGGGCTGGACGTCATGCAAATGACTGCTATTAAGTTATTTAGATATTAATAAACAGAGCGATGAGCTATTTCCTTTGCCCTAGGTGCACCTTGAAAATTATGGCTGAAACTCTGAGAGCTCGGGAACAGAGAAAGTCCGGGAACTTCTGCTCTACCTGAACAGTGAAGGCCCTTTAACACTGGGTGTGGATGGGATGCAGGAGAGGTTTGGACAGGGCCAGAGAAGGAAATGGAGATTTGGAAGGTGGGACATTGGGTCAGAATGACCAACCTAACATGCTTCCAGGGTGGCTGGTGGCCACTGATCTCCATGGGGCTCTGGACTAGAGATTTCTTCATTTTTCCGACTTGAGGGCCTGACATGCGCACCCCTGCCAGTCACCAGGGCCCCACACCCCTCAGACCAAGCATTTTGCATCTTCCTTCTCCTAGTATCTGTTCATCCACTACAGGTTTCTCGGCTGCACCTACATGGAGGGATGGCAGCGAGCAGAACAGGCAGAAATAAATCCCTAATGTTTTGAAGTGTACATTTTTCTGGAGTAATATCTAGTAGGATGTTATTGGTGCTTACCATGAGCCCGACATTGTTCTAAAAGCTTTGCATATATTAGCTCATTTAATCCTGACAAAACTAGCTCCATAAGTATAAGTAGTATTGCTATTTACGTGCATCTGATGTGATGGCAATTCTCAGACCACCTTAATCCTCCTGCTCATTGGAGAGTGTCCTCAGTGACCTGGCAGCTGTCAGGCAAGACAGCAGTGTTCAGAGCAAAACACGGTCCCATTAGTCCATTTACATGGATCACTGTGATGCTCTGATCCCGTCTTGTGAGCCTGCTCTCTCTTATCTCACAGCAAACCAAACCCTTGGCTTTGTCAAAAAACACATGTGTCTGAGCGTGTCCTCATCTCCATGTGTGGGATTTATGTTTCAGGCATAATGGAAGCTGCTTTAGTGAAATATTAAGTCTTTCTAGTGGTCATGTCCCCTGGTAATGTGTCTTTCTAGGACTTCCTGTAAATACAACCCGGTGTATTTAAGTGGATGCCCAACTAGTAGGGCCACCTAAGCAATTTCTGATCACACTGAGGAGTGGCTTACTCGCCAGGCATGTCCTCCAGGGAAGTCAGGGGCTGTGACTTCAGAAAGTTGAGCTGGACAGAGCTAAATGGTTTTCTCCCATTTGTTGATGGGCTCAGGGGTCTCCTGGAAGAGCCAAGTCAACAGAAACTAAGAAATTAAAGGCGTTGAATGGTGGATTGTTGTATCAAATGAAATTTCCATGAAATAACAGCTCATGCTATTATTCTCTTTCCTGTAATGAATGTAATACTTGATCATCCTAGAAAATACAGAAAGCTGTGTACCAAGAGTAACAGCAATCATGTCATCCACAGAAAACAACTCTCTGCTTTCTGGTTTATGTTCTTTCAGTCTTTCTCCAGGCAAAGCTATGCTTCCCTCTCTTTGACAAGGTCATATTATGTGTCGAAGGTGCACGTGGGGTTACATTTGGTGTAATTTGGTTACATTTGGTTTAACCACTTCATTAATACAGGCAGGAAGAAAGGCACACAGTCATCTCCTGAATCCTAAACAAACTCAGTGCTTCCCTCAAGCCACACATTCCCCTCCGGTCTGCTGTCCTCCTTGGTTGTGGAACCGATGTCATTAAAGATAGCTGTGGCCTTGTGGTCCAGTCACTAAGTTGTGTCTGACTCTGTGACCCCACAAACTGCAGCACACCAGGCTTCCCTGTCCTTCTGTGTCTCCTGGAGTTTGCTCAAACTCATGTCCATTGCGTTGGTGATGCCATCCAACCATCTCATTAAAATTTACCTAGTGACAGAAGCAAAAGAAAGCATCTACTGCTGGTTTTTCCCCATTGCGTGGTGCTTCCCACAGCTGAGCGCTAGTTTCCAAGCCTCTCTCCTTCTCTGGAGAGTAGATTATTTGCAGTTAGGTACTATCCTGTATGTATGGGCTTCCCTGGTGGCTCAGACGGTAAAGCGTCTGTCTGCAATTCAGGAGACCTGGGTTTGACCCCTGGGTCGGGAAGATCCCCTGGAGAAGGAAATGGCACCCCACTCCAGTACTCTTGCCTGGAAAATCCCATGGACGGAGGAGCCTGGTAGGCTACAGTCCATAGGATTGCAAAGAATCGGACACGACTGAGCGACTTCACTTCTCTTTCGCTTTCACTATCCTGTATGGGCTTCCTTGGTGGCTCAGACAGAAGGAATACGCCTGCAATGCAGGAGACCCAGGTTCGATCCCTGGGTCGGGAAGATTGCCTGGAGAAGGGAATGGCAACCCACTTCAGGATTCTTGCCTGAAGAATCCCTTGGATATAGCAGCCTGGTAGCTACAGTCCATGGGTCACAAAGAGTTGGACACAACTGAGTGACTAAGCGCACATGCATACACTATCCTGTGTACATCTTTTACCCTTGAAAAATTGTAACTCTTTGTATGTCCTTCCTGATAGAGCCTCACTCCAGGATACCATGGATCTTGGTTGGGACCCTGAGTGCTCAGGGTCACCTGAACTCTGACAGTGGAAGCCAAAGGGAGTCAGCCCCCATTGAGTTTTCAGGGAGTCCTTGGTCCATCCCTGTGGTCCATCCTCATGGTTGTGCTAGGGTGGTTTTAACTTTCCACGTGAGCACATGTGCCCATGACAGCATCTGCATATCCATCAAGGATACACATGTCCTAATATTGTCAAGAAACAGTTTTCTCTCATTTGTGGATGTTGTCAATTACCAGTCTGAGAATCTGTAGACACATTCCACTTGTATTTTACAGATGCTTCAGGGATTCCAGCCAGAGGAGCCAGAGACTGTCCACAGTCACAGAGAGTTCACAGCCCAAAGCAGGGTGGCAGTGGCTGATATATCCAGGCCAAAGAGCAGAGTCATTTAGGAAGTTTTTTTTTTTTTTTAATCGAAAACTGTATGTGTGTGTGTAAATACGTGTGTGTGTGCATCACATTTATGTCTGGCCCTACCGCATATTCACTGAGCTATCTGGAATTTTAAAGCTTCTCGTGGCTCTGGTGAGTGGCACAGTTTAGAAACTACTGATCTGGAATCCATGGCACCAAGCAGAGTGTGTGGGAGGGGAGGTGGAAACCTGAAGTCCATAAGACTGTGAGATCCTCGCAGGAGGGCTGTGTCTTCTGCATTCCTCATTTGTGTGGGCTCTGGCCTGGACCCCTCCACCCATGCACCTGGGAAGATCCTTCACTCCTGAGCTCTGCTGAACTGAGCTGAGAGCGATGGAATTAACTATGCTGTGCATCTGGGGTGAAGGATGCTCTGTTTTCTTGACTGAAACGAGAAATAAGAAGTGTTACACAGAAGGGGAGCATTGCAGTGTAAAGAGAATTCGTGTGCTAGAAGCCTTCTCAGGACTCAAATGTGCGGCCAGCCCTGTTGGTATTAGGGTCACTATAATACCTGTCCCGGTATATTTAGTATTCTTGAAAAGATAAACGAAGTAAGAGGTATGAAATCTGTTAGTAAAAGAAAAATCGTTCCAGAAATGAGTGATAGTATCCTATAAGTATTCAAAAATGAACCACTTCTCTTCTCTTTTTTGTCTGGCCTTCAGTAAGTTCTAGCAATTCACATTCAGTACTGCTGAGTCCCATGGTATCAGAGGCGTGCATTGACTGTGAAAACCAAATTGTGTTTTGAAATCAAACTGAAATGATTTTCTTATTACCTGCCATTTGGATTATCTGTCCTATTGTTATCCTAAATAATGGAAACCTGAATGTGGATGATAATAGTAGTGATATCTTTGTGACGATGTGTGTGGTTCAGAATACTTCTGTGTTGAGAGGAACAAACAAAATAATGTATATAAATGTTGGAGATATTTTTGTGCATAATATTTTCAGGAAATCTGAAAACCTGAGTACATAATAATTATATATTTGCCTGCCTTAGAATTCAAGTTGACACTCTCTTCACATTCAAGATAACAATCGTTGCATATTTTACTTCCCGGAAAATACTAGTGTATTCTACTTTACCTAATCAAGGTATTTGTATTCTGAAAAAGGTGGCCAAAATTAGATTGCTAATGTAAAGTGGCATGTTTATATCATGGTCTTATAGATGGTTGGAATGTAAATTGCAACATTGTATGTATAAGTAGCCCAACATGTGATTGTGTTTTTGTTGAGATTTGAAAATCCTGGCTGTGAGATCACTCTTAAAGATGTCTCAAGTCAATTGGACATGTAAATCTCAAGAGTATCATAAAAGATCTGCAAGATCATTTGTACGACACTAGGGTTTGTATAATTGTGAGTCTCATGCACTGAAATCCTTTCCTTTGGTCATAAAAAGGAAAAGTTAAGACTTATATGTCATATTTCTAAAATTCTTCTATTTCTGGGGGAAACTAGATAATTCATTCTTGGGAAAAAAAACTGTTTAACCAAGTCCTCTCTCCCTTGGATATTTGTACTTTTCTTCTTTCTCCTTCATTTCTTTCTGTTTATTTATTTACTTATTTATCTATTCACTTCTGCCCTCTTTTTGGTGTTGGACATTTTAATAATTGAGTATTGATTATCTTCATTCTTATTCATATAGTAATGAAATAATCACTTTAACAAATAGTATCTTGTACTTTATAGAATGAATGTTTTGGTTAACTTGGACCTCAATGAAATGCCTCCTTTATTCCCATGGTTGTGAGTTAAATCTCATTCAGTTCAGTTCAGTCGCTCAGTCGTGTCCGACTCTTTGCGACCCCATGAATCGCAGCACACCAGGCCTCCCTGTCTATCACCAACTCCAGGAGTTCACCCAAACTCTTGTCCATCGAGTCAGTGATGCCATCCAGCCATCTCATCCTCTGTCATCCCCTTCTCCTCCTGCCCCCAATCCCTCCCAGCATCAGAGTCTTTTCCAATGAGTCAACTCTTCGCATGAGGTGGCCAAAGTACTGGAGTTCCAGCTTTAGCATCAGTCCTTCCAAAGAAATCCCAGGGCTGATCTCCTTTAGAATGGACTGGTTGGATCTCCTTGCAGTCCAAGGGACTCTCAAGAGTCTTCTCCAACACCACAGTTCAAAAGCATCAATTCTTCGGCACTCAGCTTTCTTCACAGTCCAACTTTCACATTCATACATGACCACTGGAAAAACCATAGCCTTGACTAGATGGACCTTTGTCGGCAAAGTCATGTCTCTGCTTTTGAATATGCTATCTAGGTTGGTCATAACTTTCCTTCCAAGGAGTAAGCATCTTTCAATTTCATGGCTGCAATCACCATCTCATTAACATAGTTCAATATACTTTATTGATAACTGTAATATAATAGGATGTAGCCAGTGTGTTTTGTGGATATGCAGTCCTTGAATAGAAAGGGTTATCTATACTTAATATAGTTATGTAAATAGCTATATTAATAACTTACATAGTCAGTTCTATGTAAATAATTGTAAATACAATGGATAGTTGCCCCAAAACAGCAGATTCAGGTTTTGGCTCTTGGAATTTTTTTTAAAATATAGAATTTAAACTTTTTTTAAATACAGAATTTAAGCTTTTTTTTTTTTGCAGAATAAACTTTCTAGAATTTTTAAAGAATATATTTTCCAGCCAAGGTTGGTTTGAATCTGCAATGCAGCACAGAGGATCAACTGTACTTAAAAATTTCAGCTGAGGTGACAGACTTCGTGAGGGGTTGGCTTAAAGTGTATTCTTTGAAGTTCCAGAGTATGGCTTAGGCAGAATTGTGCCATCAGGTGCGGGAGAACTTAAGTTCCTTAAAAGTCCTGGACTTGGACAGTCTTCAGTCTTACTGCACTTAGTTTGGAGGAAAATACACCCTCTTTTTAGTTTCAACAAAGGCTAGGTTGCAGCTGTCAACTATTGATTCTCTGTACTGGAAAGTGGTGTAGTGGTTTTAAATATTGCCAAAGGTAGTTTATATTTTACTTTGAAATAAAACCTTTGGGGAGCAAGTCTGCCTTCCTTATCCTGTCGGTCTTATACCAACACAAAAATATATTTATTTTCTGAACATTTCAATGAACATTCCCGGCAAGATCCCTGACGTACAGAGGATGGCTTCCCGAGTTTAAAATTTTGTTTGAAATGAATTTGCAAGGAAGCAAAATATACATGTGATTTTCTAAGGAATATATTAAACTAATTATGAGAGAAAATATATGCATATATGGTCATCAGGCAAATTCTTCTTTTGAAGGTGTCATATCTTAAAGCTTTTGGGGGAAAATCTTAGGGGGTGGGACTGTGATAATCTGCCTGTCTGTCTACTTCCAAAAGTCCACAGGGAAAATAATCCAGATTTGTCATAGTTCTGGCAGGGTCTCCATTGGAAAAGCATTGGCAATTGTCCATTATTTTCAGGGTTCAGCTTCCTGTTCCTTCCTCCTTCAGAGCTTGCCAGTAGTAAGAAATTGACAAATGGTCAGAAATGTGCCTTGGGTGAATACATGGCCCTGCAATTTTGTGTTCTCTTCAGACGATGAATTGGTTTTACGCAGAATAAAAGCCATTAGAAACATATGGTATGACAGTTGGCTGCAGAATTTGTTTGTTTTGTTGTAACTCCAGAAGCTGCTACTATTTGGCGTTGACATGCCCTTGAAAATCCAAGATGCTTTGGTCAATGTGTTTGTTGTGTTAAACTTCATGTAAATTTTATTGGGACATTTGTTGTATGAGACAGGCATCCCTTCTTTGTTTTTAAATTTGAAGTTGATCTGAGATGAAAGGACAAGATGCAATTTGTGAAGCCCAACAGTGAAAGTACTTAGAGCAGCTTTGTGCAAAAATCAGGTTCATTGCTTTTTAGTCACGTGGCTTTATTTTAAGCCCCTTGAGTTGAAAAGCAGATTATACAAAAAGTGTTTCTATCGACGCTGAAGCTCATGGTAAATTGTAAGTGATCATAATGTCAGTAAAATTGTATAATTCAGAAAAGATACAGGGATCATTTTGGAGCCATTTTTTCTGCTTCTTTCCAAGAACAGAATAATTTTATTTCTAACTTTAGGTTAGACAGATTAGGGCATTTGGGCTCAAACTGTTGCTTAATGAGAGGCATGATTAGCCCCTGATTATTCAGAGAGCAGTTTGTAGATTTTCTGGCACCAGAGTTGCTTAAAATTCTCTGACATAAACTGCTTCTGAGGCTACTGGGGTAAGTAATAGTTAAACTTTCAAGATTCTGAGAAAGGAGTCACTCCAAGAGTTTAACACCGAAAGTACCAACATTTTGAATTTAGCTTCATTGGGAGGACCTTTTATTTCCTTAAAATGAATGATGCTCAAAACTGAGATACAGTAGACATAATTTGAGTTTCCCTGTTGACTCACGATTCAGATACCCAGTTCTTATGAGGGATGGTGACTGGAGGTCTAGTTCCTGGAGCAGGTGCGGGCACCCAGAGGTGAAGAGGATGGTGTCCTGGACTGGCTTCCTCCAAACCCCCAGCGGGGCCTCTTCCTTTTATCCTTTAGAGTCACTTTCACATAAAGGTGGGTGAAGCGTGAGACTAAATGACCCTCTGGTCTGCAAGATTTATTTGTATGTAATATTTAAGGGACACCTGGGTACTGTTTATAATTGCATAAGAGCTGTAGGTATAAACCAGTGCTGTCTGGGGACTAGTAGTTGGGACTCCCAGGCTCAGTTACCCGGCAGCATGTGGAATCTTCCTGGACCAGGGATCAAACCCGTGTACCCTGCATTGGTAGGTGGATTCTTAACCACTGGACCACCAGGGAAGTCCCTAGATGTGATTAACATCTAAATCAGGGGACTTTGAATTAAAATGAACATTGAATTCAATAGACTGTGAGTAAAACTTTCCAAATGTGGGTGAGTCTCATCCAATCAGTGGACGTTTCCCTGAAGAAGAAATTTTCAAGAAGACACCAGAGAATTCCTGCCTGAGTTTCAAGCTTGCTGTTCTGCAGACTATTACTTGCCATACCCCACAATTACAGGAGAGAATTGTTTAAAATCTCTCTCTCTCTCTGATATATACCACTATATAACCAGTGTCTGCTACTGGTTTTGTTTCTGTGAAGAGCAATGCCTATTATGTAGACATAACCAAGGCCCAGAGAGGTTAATGAACTCATCTAAATGGCAACCCACTCCAGTACTTTTGCCTGGAAAATCCCATGGACGGAGGAGCCTGGTAGGCTGCAGTCCATGGGGTTGCGAAGAGTCGGACACGACTGAGCAACTTCACTTTCACTTTTCAGTTTCATGCATTGGAGAAGGAAATGGCAACCCACTCCAGTGTTCTTGCCTGGAGAATCCCAGGGACGGGGGAGCCTGGTGGGCTGCCGTCTATAGGGTCGCACAGAGTTGGACACGACTGAAGTGACTTAGCAGCAGCAGCAAAGTCAGGTTACATCGTTCATGGATGGGAAAATGGGAGATTTGAGCCTTGATTTCTAGACTCCAGATCTCAAGCGCTTGACCATTAAACTCTGTTGTGTCTTAAGAAAAAACATAAAACAACCACCAAAATCCCTCTTGTGATTTTTGTTTCAACTGGTCTCTTTCTTGCTGAGACTCTTCACTGTTACTGAGAACTTTGAGCTCTTTCTGAACACCCACTGAAGTCTTTGTGATGATTTTTTTTAATCAATATTATAAGTACAGACACTTCTCCTGAAGACTATGTGGTGTTCTTGAATCTCCCTTGTACAAACTTTGGTCAGGGCATATGATGGAATATCCCTGTGCATTTTCCAGAATTTCTGGCATATCTTTCAGGGGAGGTCCCCTCCAGCCTCCTGACAGGTCGTCAGTATTAACATCACTTTTGTGTCAATTCAGAGGTGACAAATAGGCTGGTGTGTCCCAAGCCTTCTGGAAAGGGTGACCCTCTGGACAGAAATTGTACCAGGCATGATAAGTACTCAGACTTTAATTTTTACATTATGGTGAAAGTACATATCTGTATGGAATTTAGAGTTGAGATGAATATTTTGAAGCACAGAAACCTGCAGGGCTCAAAGCCACAATCACTGTGATTTCGCACAGTTTCTGTGTCCTGAATCCAGACAGGACACAAGGGGAAAGGCTTGTCTCTGCCCTGTAATGCTGAGGCTTCGGCTGGCGCTCTCAAAGGTCAGGGCCTGATCTCCTATGAGGGCTTGTCCACTTATGCATCTAGCAATTGATGCTGGGTCAACTGGGGCCCTGGCTGGGGCTGCTGTCTGGAGCACCCACCTTCTGGTCTTGGAAGGAACCCCAGGCCACATGGGGACATCACACGTGAAACAGGTTCCAAAGGCCGGTATCCTAGTTGGGAGGCGTGGGCACTGCTTTGCATTTTATGACCCAGCCCTGGACATGACACAGCATCATTTGCACTGCAGTTGCAAAGGCCCCCAGGTTTAAGCTAAGAGATCATAGAGTCCCCTTAACAGTGGAGGCATGTCATCATCGCCTTTTAAGGAAGAATTTGTGGGACAGGATATATATTGGCGTGGTCATCCTTAGAACATACAGTCTGCCCAGCGTCCTGGGACCACAGCCCTTCATATTACATCCCTCCTGTATGTAAAATACTTTCACATCTTTCCCAAAGACCTGTAAGTTTCAGTTCATAAAATCATCAGTGGAACTTCTCTGATGGTCCAGTGGTTAAGAATCCTCCTACCAGTGTAGGGGACACAGGTTCAAGTCCAGGTCCACAGCAAGATCCCACATGCTGTGGAGCAACTAGGCCTGTGAGCCGCAACTACTGCGCCCGTGTGCCTAGACCCTGTGCTCTGCAACAAAGAGAACCCACCACAGTGAAAAGCCTGAGCACCACACCTAGAGAGTAGCCCTTGCCCCCTGCAACCAGAGAAAGCCTACACACAGCATAGAACATCCAGCACAGCCAAAAATGAATCAATAATGAATAAAATTATTTTTTAAAAATAAAAGCATCAGCTCAAAGCCCAGGGTGTGGGAAAAAAAAAAGTGATAGTTGCTGAGTCGTGTTTGACTCTTTGCAACCCCATGGACTGTAAGCCCTCCAGGCTGTTCTGTCAGCCCGCCAGGCTGTTCTGTCCATAGGATTTCCCAAGCAAGAATACTGGAGTGGGTTGCCATACCCTCCTCCAGGGCATCTTCCCAACCCAGGGATCGAACCTGCATTGGCAGGTGGATTCTTTACCATCTGAGCCACTTGGGAAGCCCAGGATCTCACCATCTATATCAGATACAGGTGCAGAAGAGGCACCTCTGGTGTGGTTTCGTGAAGCTCAAGTACAGGTCTTCTCAGTCTGAAGACCTTTGAACTAAAGGACAAGTTATTTGCCCTCTTCCCACCAACACGCAATGGTGGGGCAGGCACAGGAGAGCCTATTGTGGAACCTCCATCCAGAAAGTGCTGAAGCAGGAAGCACGGCAGGATCCCTGGCGCATAGAAGCTCTGAAACACCACCTGGCCTCTGTAGCCACTGCTTAATCCTGGTGGAGTCCTATGGCAGGCATGATTCTCTGTGACCCTGGGCTTTGATCTGCGCCCGTCTGCCTCTTCCATAAGAAAGGAGTAGTTTTCCCAGCCTGATTTCTGCTTATAGTAGTTTGGGTATCCAGCGGCTTCTTTCCCTTAGAACTATTTCTGTCCAGTTTAGTTGGAGCTGGCAGTTATTTTCAGCCTAGTTTGCTTAAAAATCTGAGTCTTACTGAGATTCCCTCCATAGAACAAAAGCCACACCCATAAATCTCTCTGGGATCAGCCCTGGGATGTCACCCTTAAGGTGTTTAGAGACAGTGTCCTCAGCATCCATGCCTTGTGTCTATGGGCCCAGTCCTCCAAGGTAGTGATTTAAATCTTTCTGAGATCTTATTAAAGAGTTTTATAGGGTGCCGTCAGTTTCATCAGTGAAAGTTGTTTTCTGGTGGAATTTGTTATTATCTCTGCTAAAAGAGGCATACTACAAACTAAAAAAGTTTGAGGCTCTAAAATTACTTTTCCTGAGACAACAATTAGAGTACGACCAGTTGTTTCCCATGAGCTTTCCCTGGCTGAGTCATGGATGAATGTGTGACACCTTGAGAATTTCATGAAAAGGTGACAAAAATGCCCAGACCTATAGGCTTCACAGAAGCTCAGTTGGTGTTCGGTCAGTTTTTCATGGAGTGAGGGACACTTGTATTCTCACTTATGCAAAAGCATCTCACTTTCTCATGACTTTACACATCCTGAAGGATTTGTTACGATCAGTTGAGTCATCATTTGGTATCACACTTTTCCCTTTTCACTGAGATGTCTTCCTTCATTAGAAGAGGGGCGAGTTGTCACTCACTAGGACTCACGTTTGTATGAGCTTTGTATTGGGTCGTGAAAGCATCTACACTGTTGTGTGTTCTTGGCACATTGTCCCAAGACTGTTGATAGATGCTCCAGCTCTCTATGGGAAATGTGGGTTCAACTTTGTACCTTTGAGGCCTTGAGACTCTTTCTTCTCCAAAGCTTGTATTTCAAAATAAGAAACCAGTTCTTGGGTCAAATGTTACCCGTCTGTCAGCTCAGTAAAACCATCAATAATGTCACTGACTCGAAGAAATGTTAATGTTTCAACCACTTGAAACCAAACTGTCAAACCAAAAACCAGTTATTTTATCTTTCCTAGCAAAACTGCCTTATAGCCGGTTTGTCATGCAGTGAAAATCTTTGTAGTGAAAATGCTTGTAGCAAAGATGTGATGAACACTGGGGTACATGTGTCTTTCAGAATTGTGGTTCTCTCAGGGTATACGCACAGTAGTGGGATTGTTGGGTCATGTGATAGTTTTATTCCTAGTTTGTTAAGAATCTCCATACTGTTCTCCATAGTGACTGTATCAATTTACATTCCAACCAACAATGTGGTAGCTTCCCTTTTCTCCACATCCTTTCCAGCTTTTATTATAATTATGACTGATTCGCATTGATGTACAGTGGAGACCCCCACCACATTGTAAAGCAGTTGTCATCCAATAAGTAAATACCATCAAAAAAAGATGCATATGGTGAAAATGCTGGACTGGGATCCAAACTTTTTGTTTGTGAAAATTGTTCAGTACACGGAAGCCCAAATATCTATGGGATCAATGAAACAGCCTGTTTAGTGATATTTTTCTCTAGCTATTGATTTGTCCATTTTACAGTTATAGACAAAACTCCCTTCTACTATAAGGTTGGCAGTACCGTTTTTACGTTTGTCTTTTATCTTTCAATAGCAGACATTTAGAAGCAAGAGTTTCTTTCCTTCTTTCTAGAATCCCTGCATCGTCCATGGTGTGCAGAGACAGGGCACATTGTCGCAGGTTGGGTTCCCAGGGATGCAGATATGCATGCAGGTGTCTTTGGGGGGAATGCTTTTAGGATCAGAGTCTGGGGAAGGGAAGGAGAAGGGAGGGGAGGGAAGCAGCCCTACTTCCCTCTCTGCCCAGTCCTGTGATACAGAATCAACAAAGGCTTCCGTTGGCCCCATCTGAAGCCCTGAAGCCTCAGCCAGCCCTATCTGAAACTTTCAAGTGCTAATGACCTTTCAGAGTTGTCCCGAGTTGGGGTGAGGAGGATGAGTCTTCCTACCCAAGGGCTGACCAGTCACTGGATCTGGTGGATCCAAGTTGTCTTGGATGACATCACTCTTCAATCAAGGCAGTGATGGAGGCTGACAGCTGGTGGCCAGCGGGATTCGCTGCAGCTGGCGTGACATAGGGATCTGGAGAGCACATCGGTCTCCACTGCTGCTGCTGCTGCTAAGTCGCTTCAGTTGTGTCTGACTCTGTGTGACCCCATAGACGGCGGCCCACCAGGCTCCCCCGTCCCTGGGATTCTCCAGGCAAGAACACTGGAGTGGGTTGCCATTGCCTTCTCCAATGCATGAAAGTGAAAAGTGAAAGTGAAGTCGCTCAGTCGTGTCTGACTCTTAGCAAGCCCATGGACTGCAACCTACCAGGCTCCTCCATCCATGGGATTTTCCAGGCAAGAGTGCTGGAGTGGGGTGCCATTGCCTTCTCTGTGGTCTCCACTTTGTGTACCTAAAACACAATGGGGTGGGGGAAGGTGAGAGGAATTATGCGCATGTGGCCATGGTAGAGATCTCATTGGATAGAGCAGATGGTCTTTGGGGTGGATATATTTGTTTCCATTACTAAATCAAGGAAGAATTTTTGTTTGTTTTTACTGAAGCATAGTTCACATACAATGTGTTACTTTCTACTGTACAGCGAAGTGACTCAGTGATACACATATATACATTCTTTTTTGCATTCTTTTCCATTATGGTTTATCCAGGATATTGAATATAGTTCCCTGTGCTATACAACAGAACTACTGTTTTTCCCTCCTGTATGTAATAGTTTGCATCTGTTAATCCCAAACACCTGCGATCGCCCCACTGTTCCTCCCCCTAGACAACCACAAGTCTGTTCCCTGTGTCTGTGAGTCTGTTTCTGTTACGTGCTTGCGTGTCCGACTCTTTGAGTGGACGCTATGGACTGTAGCCCACCAGGGACCTCTGTCCATGGACTTTCCCAGGCAAGAGTACTGGAGTGGGCTGCCATTTCCTTCTCCAGGGATCTTCTCCATCCAAGGATCGAACTCAATTCTCCTGCATTAGTAGGCAGATTCTTTACCACTGAGCCACCTGGGAAGTCATTTCTGTTGCTTAGATCAGCTCATTTGTGTCATATTTTAGATTCCACATATAAATGATATTCATATCATATGGTATATGTGTTTCTCTTTCTGACTTACTAAGGAAGAATTATTTTTATTTCATGGTGCAGGGAATAAAGCAGTATCTTCCTTTGCACAAGAATTATAGGCACTTGAGACACCTTTGACCATTTTCTGTTTTCCACAATGGGTAACAATTGTTTTTCTCTAGAAGGTCAGGGTATCACCTGGTAGCTAGCATCTGATGCTATGCCTTCATCCTTCCACTAGGCTGGTGGGCTTCCCCCACGTCTGAGCAGTAACCTGAGCCCAGTGTCATTGTTACCCCACCAGCTTGCTCATGGTTTACATGTCTTTGTCCTACAGTGGACTGGAAAGCTAGGACCTTGCTTCATACTCACACTGTATTTGCCACCTTTATTCTGAGTTGGTCATGTCCTTCCCTTCCCTCTTCAGCAGACCCTGTATCTCTTGTGTCCTGGCTGCAAGAGACTTGCATAATGTCTGCTGGAGGAAAGTGAAGCCAGAGAGTCAGGTTTTTATTTGCCTCCTTTCTTAAATAAGTCATATATCTCAGAATAAGGTTGGCCTGGCAGAAACAGTAGGAAAAATGGTGAATTTAGTTTAACCGTTCAGATTGTCATGCTGCTGAGAAACCTAACTCATGCGATAAAATGCAAACCACCATATTTCACATGAAAAAAAAAAAGGTGCACTTTACTGTCATTGTCTTTGTTTTCATTAAGTTTTGAATGACAAGGAATTGCTTAAAAGTAAAATTTGCTTTGGGGGTCCTTTTATTATACAGAGGGCTTCCCTTGTGACTCAGCTGGTAAAGAATCTGCCTGCAATGTGGGAGATCTGGGTTCTAGACCTGGGTTCGATCCCTAGGTTGGGAACATCCCCTGGAGGAGGGCATGGCAACCCACTCCAGTATTCTTGCATGCAGAATTTCATGGATAGAGGAGCCTGGTGGGTTACAGAAGTGACTGAGCATGTGTGCAAACAAGCAGGTTTATCCTTACTGTATAAAAAGTGAAGAGAAAGTGAAAGTCGCTTAGTCCTGTCTGACTCTTTGTGACCCCATGAACTATACAGTCCATGAAATTTTCCAGGCCAGAGTACTGGAGTAGGTAGCCGTTCCCTTCTCCAGGGGATCTTCCCAACCCAGGGATCGAACCCAGGTCTTCTACATTGCAGGCGGATTCTTGGAAGCCCACGGCTACACTTACTGTTTCTAAAATGAAATATTTACATTTTTCTTTTAAAACTGGGTTGATTTATTGAATGAAGTAGCACATTAACTTCTGGAAATTAAATAGCTTTCCCTGTAAATGTGGCAAATTTCCTTATAAATGAACTATCAAGGGTGTTTCAGCCTTGATCTGATTTAGGAATAGGAAAGTTCTTGGTTCTTTTCCTCTCTGGTCCCCCAGGGGAGCATGTGGATGACTTGGCTCGATCTGAGATGGCATCTGTCTCATTAATATAAATATATTTTTGTAGAATATGTTGCACCCAGAATGATTCTGACTTTGCCTCTTACCTGTGAAATGGATTTTCCTCCAGTGGCCAACTGTGATGTTTTGCTTATTTCACTTTGCATGGAATCCTTATGCCTACGATTGCAGGCAAAAAGTCTCATCAATTTCAGTGGGGATCCAGACTGTTTCAAGGTATCATGAAAGTGCTGTTTTCTCAGAGAATTCTGGTGTGTCTTTTAATGACTTTTTCCCTATGCCTTTCTCCTTCACCCCATGCTTACCCCCTGCCCTTGCAATCTTTATTAAGGGAAGAGAATGAATCCTAGATTTGTCTGCCTAAGAATATATAGTTGAAAATTTTCAGATTTGGTAGCTCTCTAAAAATATATGTGACTCGAGCTCCAATGCTTGAGTGGGAATCGAGCGTAAATGTTGACCAGCACATTCTTCTGAACATGATGGCCCCAGACACAAGGTGGTCGTTCCGGTTTTCGTCTGTGTCTCAGTTTAAATGAAGCGGATGAAATTGGGTTGTCCATTGATATGTGTGTTTGTGGCTGTGATGTGTGTTTGTGGCTGTGATATTTGTTTGGAAACACCTTAAAATAATGAGGTACCAGTGAAAACTGTGGGGCAAATTTAAAAGCAACAACTGGCCACACTGCAGAAATCAGCAGTTAGATACACCTTTACCCAGCAAGAGCTTTCCTGGTGGCTCAGAGGGTGAAGCATCTGCCTGCAACGTGGGAGACCCGGGTTCAATCCCTGGGTCAGGAAGACCCCCTGGAGAAGGAAATGGCAACCCACTCCAGTACTCCTGCCTAGAAAATCCCATAGAAGGAGGAGCCTGGTGGGCTACAGTCCATGGGGTCACAAAGAGTTGGACACTACTGAGAGACTTCACTTTCTTTGACTTTACCCAGCAAAGATGGAGTGTAAGATATAGGAATGTCAGTCAGTATCACCAGAAGTAAGAAATTCCAAGGAAACTTCCAGTGTAAAGCATGGAACTTTCTTTAAGAATTCATGGTCTAAAGAATGCTATTTATGTTCATATTAATTACGCTAATAATGATCATAATAGTTGGCTAACATTTACTGAGAGTGTACTACATACAGAGAGCAGACTGTACTTTCCTAAAGACTTCCGTATGTTTTGTTTACATCCTCACAGCTCCCCATGATGTAGGTAGTAAAATGATCCCCAGTGGACCAATAATGAAATGAGTGCTTATGCTCTCTAAGTTCTAACAGCTAATTTGAACCCAGTTATAGCTAAAACTATACTAAATATACATGAGGTTGATTCACTTCCAAGGCAGAGATGTCAGAGTGGATAAACAAAAAGAAAAGGGGGGAAGACAGTTTTACTGCTTATGAGCAGCGTATCTTAAATGTAAAAAGAAAGGGTGAAAATATAAAGTTGCGTCTCCTACACCAAAGAAAAACTAGCATATTTGATTGAAATCAGAAAAAAACAGATTTAAGGCATTTGTAGAAATAGGAATCTTTACACTGATGAAAGACTCAAGGTAACCGGAAAATAGAACCCTTTTATATGTTATCTACCTGACAGCATAACTTCAAAGTTTCTGAGACAGCACATTAGCTAATATTCTGGGGGCTTGACTGTAAACAATAGACTTTGCCAAGGGCAGAGCAGAGAGCTGTCAGGGCAGTGGGAGCATATTCGTAATGGCTCCATCCATACATAGCTTTCAAATTCAGCTGTCATTCCTTTCCGTAGTTCCTTTAAAGGAGTTGACTGTTTTCTGCCCCCTCAGTTGTGTCCTTCCAGTAGTCATGTACAGATGTGCGAGTTGGACCATAAAGAAGGCCGAGCGCCAAAGAATTGATGTTTTTGAACTGTGGTGTTGGAGAAGACTCTTGAGAGTCCCTTGGACTACAAGGACATCAAACCAGGCAATCCTAAAGGAAATCAATCCTGAATATTCATTGGAAGGACTGATGCTGAAGCTAAAGCTCCAATACTTTGGCCATCTGTTGCAAAGAGCCGACCCGTTGGGAAAGACCTGATGCTCCACGTCTTTTTGCAGAAGTTTAAGATTGAGGACTGGAGCAGAAGGGGGCGACAGAGGATGAGATGGTTGGATGGCATCACCGACTCAACGGACATGAGTCTGAGCAAATTCCAGGGAGACACTAAAGGACAGGGAGACCTGGTGTGCTGCAGTCCATGTGGTCGCAGAGTTGGACACAGCTTAGCAACTGAATAGCAACAACCACTATGTCATTGAGGACATGGAGGGGAGGGTTCAGGGTGAAGTTGGAGAGAACAGACTTGATCTGCCTTCCCAAGGGTTGAAGTTGGTGATGTGGGGTCCACGCCTGGAGCTTCAGGTAGAGTTCAGTATTGGTAGTAAGGCTGTTTGCTTCTGTGCCATTAATGGAAGAAATACATTGACTCCATAAGTAGCCAGGTAAAAGGAAAGGATGCAAGAAGAGTGGAAATCCCAACTTTGCTCATTTTTTGGCATCTCATCCAGTGTATCACAAATGTGAGAAGCAAGAAAACCACACTGGGTATCTGAATTTTTTCTTCCTTCTTTTTCCTATACTCCAGTTATTCTTTGTCTAAGGAAGCCATCTCCATTGAGTAGAAGTGATGAAGACATGTATATGCCTTTGGAAGGGATATATAGAGCTTGGGGAAAAAAAGTGTTCATGAAAGAGCTTAAAATAACCTTTACCAAGCTGATTCTCATTAGAACTTCTGTTGTCCACCAAGATAAACAGCTTCAATCAGAGAGCAGTTTTTTCTAATCAGGTTGATAGCTTTGAACTTCAATGAAAACTGATTTTGTAAGTTGTTAGCCAGTGGGATTACGTTTTCAGTCTGGTTGTCTTTTCATTCAAAGAAGCCTAGCTAATGAGTGCAGGTGTTGGGAGAAAAATGAGTTGTAAGATTATCTTTCTCTATCTGTTGGACCTAGACTGCTGAATTGGCCGTTTGCTAGAATGCATTTGAGGATTTCCTCCTGAAGTTCTGCAGAACAGAAGATTTAAACAGAAATATTAATCTTTATATGTTGTGGTTGTTCAGTCGCTAAGTTGTGTCCATCTCTTTGCGATCCCATGGATTGCAGGCACGAGGCTTCCCTGTCCTTCACCATCTCCCGGAATTTGCTCAAACTCATGTCCATTGACTCAATGATGCCATCCAACCATCTCATCCTCTGTGGCTCCTTTTCTTCCTGCCCTCAATCTTTCTCAGCATCAAGATCTTTTCCAATGAGTCGGCTCTTCGCATCAGGTGGCCAACAAATTGGAGCTTCAGCATCAGTCCTGCCAATGAATATTCAGGGTTGATTTCAAACCAGGTAGGATTGACTGGTTTGATCTCCCTACTGCCCAAGGGACTCTCAAACATCTTTTCCAGCAAAGCGGGTAGCTAATGGAAATGATGGATGTAGTTGCTTTTAAAGAAATGGTTGTCTACCTTTTTCCTTCATTGTATTTCTTCTTTTATCATGTGATCTCTGGTTTTTATTGCTGAAATATAGGAAAAATAAAAGTGTAGTAGGGAAAGAATTCTGTTAACTTCCAGTGCTGTTGTTATACCTCTCTTTTCCTCTTTTGGCTAAAGTAGAAATAATGAAGATCTAGTGCAGTACCTGTTTAAACTTCTGCAAACATTATCCTTAACTTTTGCAAGGATTAAGTGAATTTTCTATGTAAAATTTTGACAGGTCTTGTCAAAAAAAAATTAGTGTGAAAAATGGAGCCTAATTTTATTTTACCTGAAACTCCATTAAGAATTGAAAGTTTGTAGTATAAGATACTGGCAATTACTTGACAGTACAGGTACCAGAATGGAAATATCGTTTTACTTGCTTCCTAACCTTAAAATACTATTTAAAGATGGACCTAATACCTGGGCATATACACATGAGATGTTAGGGTTTGGTCACCTCTGTGTCTTGGAATTGAGAAAGGTTTGAGAGAGTGGGAGACTTTTTGATTTTAAACTTTTTGAAATGTTAGTTTTGTTTATTTTTACAGTGATGTGTTCTTTTGGGGAGGGATTTTTAATGACCTAGAAGTTTCCTATAAACTTTGTAATGTAAAGAGTATGGAAGAGAAGTTTCATTTCTTACTGCTTCATGCAGCAGACCACATGTGTGGTCTTTGTTTGACAGATTTGTTTTTCTAAGGAGGTGATTTTTGATAGTTAATCATACATGTATCCTTAGAGGTGGGGTAACAACAGTTCCTGCCTTCAGATTTGGCTTTAAAAAAAAATTTTTTTTTTTTCACTGTAGGTATACTGTTCTGTAAATCCCTTAAGACTACGCTTTGTGCTTTTAAGTTTCTGCTTATAAACAGAATAAGGATTACAATGAAACACAGTCAGTTATTTATAGAGATATGAAAAGTAAGTGAGGCTACAATTCCTCACCGAGGATTTTCACATCTTTAATATTTGAGTGCAATCTGGCTTATAGCAGCAGAACCTCGCAAGTGACAGCATAATATTTTAAAATATTTATACTTGTACCTAATGAGCATTTGCAACAGCTTATTTTGGAAGAATGGAAATGAGCCTAAAAACTCTACAAAGTATACCCTCAAGAAGCCTAAAAGCCATCACACTTTGAAGGCTTCTGTTAAATCGGCCCCTGTGTTGAGGTGAGGGTGTGGTGTGTTTTGATGCGGCCAGTCACAGCTGGGCACGCAGACCTCAATCCTCTGGTGGAATCCACACAAAAAGGTCTTTACCTTTGACTTGCAACGCTGCGCACTCTTCTCCTGGAGAAGGCGGTCAGATGGAGAGCGTGTGTGTGTGTGTGTGTGTGTGTGTAACAGAAAGAGAGAGAATCCTCATATATTCTCAAAGCCAAAATCCTGATATAGATAGGCAGAGCATCCACCAGGAAAAAAAAATGTAGAGGAATTTATAGGTAAATGTTCGATTGAGTATTAGAAAATCTCTCCTCCAGATTTATATCTTTTCTAGGTGCCTGAAATTCTGTTTTTTTTTTTTCTCTCTCTCTCAACATTTTTAAAATGCCAGTGGTTCTTAAGGGAAGGCGAATCATAGAAAGGCTTAAGTGTTCAGAACATGGATTCTTAATTGTTTTTGTGTCATGGCGCCCTTGGCAGCCTGGTGAACCCTACAGACCCCTTCTCAGAATGACATATCTAAACAGATAAAACAAAATTCATCAGACTACAGTGAACCAATTAAATTGAAATGGAGGAATCCATATCTTAAAAGCATTATGACATAGTTATAACAACAATGTCTATAAACCATTGCATGAATAAAGTGGTTAATCTAACGTGCTACCTTGGTATGAAAATCATGTGATTTTCTGTCTGATGACTAAGAAGTACTGCTAACATGCTGGTGGTTTATTGTCTGTATTGCATTTGAAGGAAATACTACAGTCAATTAGAAGGTATTGAAATTTCAGAACCAGTTTTATTCTCATCCGATTTCATGAACCTCCTGAATTTTGTCCAGAACGCCTTCCAGGGATTTTTCTAATTTAGTTAAATGCAGCTTTAAGTAAATGAATGCAAAGACCTGGTGATGCAGGAGAAGATAAGTAAAAGGGGACCGGGGAGGTGGGAGAAGAACTTGACACTTCTGATGGCTCCTTCTGCTACGACCAGTAGTTTGGTACCCATCGGAGAGGGCAATGACACCCCACTCTAGTACTCTTGCCTGGAAGATCCCATGGACAGAGGAGCCTGGTAGGCTGCAGTCCATGGGGTCACTAAGAGTCAGACACGACTGAGCGACTTCACTTTGACTTTTCACTTTCATGCATTGGAGAAGGAAACGGCAACCCACTCCAGTGTTCTTGCCTGGAGAATCACAGGGAGGGGAGCCTGGTGGGCTGCCGTCTATGGGGTCGCACAGAGTCGGACACGACTAAAGCAACTTAGCAGCAGCAGACCCTAAACAGGAGGCTTCTCTGATGGTGCAAGTGGTAAAGAACCTGCCTGCCAATGCAGGCAACTAAGCTTCGATCCCTGGATTGGGAAGATCCCCTAGGGAAGGAACCGGCAACCCACTCCAGTATTCTTGGCTGGAAAATCCCATGGACAGAGGAGTCTGGCAGGCTACAGTCCATGGGGCTGCAAAGAGCCAGACACAACTGAGGGACTGAACGTACACACTTGACACTGAACAGTCTGCGTGTTGCAGTTACTAGTAAACGTGAGGAAGTCTTAAGTAGTTTCACCCTCCTTTGAATCTAAGGGGAGAGGATCCTTTGTTTATAAATATATTAATGATTAATTAATAATTATTACTTTCATACAGACTCAGGCTGTCTCCAGCATCAGGCAGGCCTCAGTGGACAGCCTGCCTGGGAAGTTCCATGGGGATTAGGGAGGCAGCCTGTGGCTTTGATAAGTGGGTTAGATTATCAGGGGTTAAGGATAGAAACTTTATCCAGAAAAAAATGAAACATGGACATACTTTATTCAGCAAAATTTCCTTAAAAATTTTTTAAAATTGAAATACAGTTGATTTACAATGTTGTGTTAATTAGTGCTGTATAGCGAAGTGATTCAGTTATACAGTTATATATACACATACACTGTTGTTTGTATGCTTTCCCATTCTGGTTTATTGTAGGATATTGAGTATAATTCTCTGTGCTGCACAGTAGAACCTTGTTGTTTATCCTTCAGCAGGATTTCTGTGAAAACTCTGAACAGCCTCCTGCAGTCATACTTCGTCTGTTAAGTTTGGAATGGGGAAGAGTATAGCAACAGCATTAGTCATCAGAATTTTACCACCCTGTACTTAAGGGCTTGTCTTTTTTTTTTTTTTTAAAGTATAAAAATGTAATATAAACTATGAGTTTGACTTAATTGATCTGGGGCTTAGTGGTTTCAGGTGGGTAGTGAATGAATAGGCTCTAAGTTTTTAAGCTTCCCTAGGTAAGAAATTATCTTTTCTTCCTGAAGTGGCCATTATTAAACTGATGGCTGATTGATATGAACATGTTTCAGTGCAAGTATTTGCTGGATACTTTCTGGGGTTTAAGTACAGATGACACTTTGGTTATCCCACCACGGGTGACATTTCATGGTTATGGATCTAGGATCTCTTTTTGTTTACGTCTCACAGATTCCAGTAGAAGCTAGGTCGTATCTCTTCCTGTGGGTGAGAGGTTGGGGTGCAGGTAGGTTAATCTTTGCCACGTGGTCATGAAAGGTCACGGTTCTGCAATGAAAGTGAAATAAAGGTTGAAGTCACACCACAGATGCTGTGTTCCTCATCCTTCACTGGCTGACGAAGCTGTTCTGGAAGCTCCGTTTCCAAGATGGTTCACAGTTGATCACTGTTAGTATCACCATTTTCACCACTTTTCCAGGAAAATCATCCTGAACTCTGTCAGGCACTCCTCTGCCTTGCTGACATAAGCTGGCGTGTTGGTGATAAGCTGAGGTCATCATTAAGAAAACAGGTTTTCCACAGACTTGCTGCAGCAAAGTGGTTACCATGCTCATAACTGCCATTGGCTACAGAGCTGAGACTTGTCCTGGCTGTCTTTAATGTGTTCCTTAAAAATAAAATTGCTTATTTATTTATTTGGCTGTGCAGGGTCTTACTTGCGGCACGCGGGACCTTTGATCTTCACTGCGACATGTGAGCTCTTTTAGTTGACTGGTGTGGGGTCTAGTTCACCAAGAGATTGAACACAGGCCACCTGCGTTGGGAGTGCAGAGTCTAAGCCACTGGACCACCAGGGAAGTCTCTGTATTCCCTTTTCCCCCTGTATTCTCAGCGATAAAGAATCTGCCTGCAGTACAGGGGGTCTAAAAGGGTCCATGGGTCAGGAAGATCTCCTGGAGGAGGAAGTTGCAACCACCCCAGTATTCTTGCCTGGGAAATCCCATGGACAGAGGAGCCTGGCAAGGCTACAGTCTATGCGGTCACAAAGAACTGGACTTAACTGAGCATGCCTGCATATATCCCTTTGTGATACTCTTTTCCTCATTGTTGCCTACATGTCTGCTTTCAGTCTTCCTTTCTTGTGAATTTTTGAAGGTTAAGAAACCAAACAATATAATTTTCCTGTAATGGCAAGTGCGGGCTCTGGGTCATCTGAATAAATGCAGGCATTTGATGACATCCGTGTGAGATGTTCAGAGTTTTGTTTTGGTGTATTTACTCTCTGGGACTAAAATGTTCATGTTGCTGATTTATGACTCACTTCAAAATACATGATGCCCACCGCCCATCTCTTCATTTCACTGCTCATCTACAAAATGTAAATCTGATGGATACTTTAAAATATTAAATCTACTGAATGATTTTCTGCATTTCATTATATTTTTTCTTTTCCATTATGGTTTATCACAGGATATTGAATATGATTTTTCATTCTATACAATAAGACCTTGCTGTTTTTTCATCCTATATATAATAGTTTGCATCTGCTAATCCCAAACTCCCAAACCATCCCTCTCCTGCTCCACTTCTCCCTTGGCAACTACAACCCCTGAAATAATTTTTATTTGAAAATATAATAAAACCCATTTAAGATTTTTTCCCCTGAACATTTAAAAAGTATTCTTTGCCTTTTGCTGGGTTTTCTCCTCTGGGTGTGGAAGTAATTCTGCGTAATGAAAAGGTTTAAAGATGTTCTCTACAATGCTCTCCAAAAGAACTACCTCTCTGGCAGTTAACTCCCACGGGGGTTAAGGAGCTTTCAAAGCCTTCACAGTAATAGTTTTAAAGTATCTGACCTGTCTGTGAGCCAGGTGGGAGTTCAGCTCCCTGGAAGACCACTTAAGGCAGCAATGCAGCTCTTGAAAGAAGTTTTGTGAAAGCCAAGCCCCACGCTGGAAAGAACAAAGCCTATTAATGTGAACCGCCACTGCTTCCGGAAGAGTTCAGTTGCCGTCCTGGAAAGACATCCTGTGATTCCTGAAATGGGCGTGGATTCGCCACTCTTCCTGTCGTCTAATCACATCTCCATCTTAGCTGTCTGTTGCCTGCAGGTTAATCCTGCTAACATTTGCACAGTGAATAAAGCCAATTACAAGTATTCCTCCATCTTCCGAGATAAGGATGATCATTCTTTGCATTTGTGTTGCTTTAAGATGTCCCCGTGATGGTCCAGTTGGAGTTCTTAATTTATCCTGACAGTTATCCCAGAGTTACATTAGTCAATCTTTTCTTAAGTGCATCTCTACCGCCGAATGATTTGAGTATATCTCTGACATACACTGGGGGTTCCCCAGTGGCTCAGTGGCAAAGAATCCGCCTGCAATGCAGGAGACTTAGGAAATGAGGGTTCGATCCTTGGGTCAGGAAGATCCCCTCGAGGAGGAAAGGGCAATCTACTCCAGTATTCTTGCCTGGAAAATCCCACAGACAGAGGAGCCTGGTGGGCTACAGTCCATGGGGTCGCAAAGAGTTGGACATGATTGAACACAATCTTGTACCTACTATATGTCAGATGATGTGCAAGGCTGGGATATAGAAGTACAACATTTACTATTTTGCTTTTAGTCAGGGAAAATCCAATTGATAGCATGATATAGAGTCTCTGTTCTACATCATTTGGGTTCAAGATTATACTGGACAGCATCAGCTTGTCAGCCTCTCAGCATCCTTTCAGACGTAAACTCCTTTGAATGTAACTCACGATGTCCGTTTTGTCTTTCCCCACTTCTCCAGTGTCGTTGCCTTGGCTTGTTCTGCTCTCATTGGCCCCCTCTTCTTTACACGTGCCCTGTGTGCCACAAAAAATTATATGTTTGTTCACGTCTTTCGTGTTTCTTTGTACGTCTATCCATGGTCTCTTTCTCCATCTAGATTAAGAGCAATATCTTGTGTAAGTGACACAAATGAATTCTTTATACAATAATGATTGTACAAAGGAATTGTACAAGGAATGATTCTTATGGTGATTCTTTTTTGGATGAACTGTTTAAAGGTTTAATTAATTAATTAATTTGACTGTGCGACATGCGGGATTTCCTACCCCTGACCAGGTATCAAACCCATGCTTCCTGCTTTGGGAGTGTGGTGTCTTAACCACTGGCCATCCAGGGAAGCCCTTCATGGTGACTCTGGACAGAACACATGAATGGGGGACTCCTTTTGAGAAGAAGACAGAGTTTTCTAAGCATCCTTGTGCCTCTGATGCATCATGACTGTGTCTGACCCCCAGGTTCTTTTAGCTCTTTTAGCAGATAAAGTTTGTCTCTAGGGTTGTGTAAGCTAAGGAAATTGGACATCTGCTTTAAATAATTTGACCTCAAATCACATTTTTAACTAAAACCACATGGGTGTTATTATATCGTTTTATTGCATTAGGAAGCAACCAGAATAAACAATATCCTCTGGGCTTCTGAAGAGATGCAGGGGCTGATCTAATTGTTTAGATGATATTAAATGTCTTATTTAAAATTCATATTTTCCAGTGAACCCTGGTAGTTTTTAAAGAAATAGATTTCATTTTCATCTCTTTATTTTGGTCACTACCTCTTGTTTACTTAAGGAAAAGTAACTAATTTTGTCCCAATACTGCTGTCTTAAACATGGGGGGTTTTAATTTTTGCTTTTCAATAAGAGAATACCTCATATGATTTTAGAATCAACTTATTTTTAAGAGTTATAATTCAAAGTTGAAGTTGATCCTAATAGCTTCTAGTACATTTTGGTTTCTCTAATTTTATTTTTTTCCAAAGAGCATATGCCACACATATTTCATTATTTTACTCAGAGATGTGCTATGAAATCTTGATTATATGTTGAGTTAAAACATTAGCCCTAGAATCAGACCTTGGAAAGATTTTTAACCCCTCCGAATATGAATTAATATAATATTCCCCCACCCATGGGTTACTGAGAAGATCAAATAAAAGAATGGATATAAAGTTTTTAGCAGGACTTCCTCGGTGGCTCAGTGGATAAGAATCTGCCTGCCAATGCAGGCAACACAGGTTCAATCCCTGGTCCGGGAAGATCCCACATGCTGTGGGCCAGCTATGCCTGAGAGCTGCAGCTGCTTGAAACCTGCATGCCCTAGAGCCTGTACTCCACAACAAGAGAAGCCACTGCAATGAGAAGCCCGTGTACTGCAACTAAGAGTTGCTGCTGCTCGTTGCAGCTAGAGAAAGCCAGCATAGCAACAAAGACCTAGCACAGACAAAAATAAATCAATAAAAAGGAAACTGCCTTAAAAAAAATAAAGTGTTTAACAGAGCGAGTGGCACACTGCAAGTGCTCAGTAAATACTCAGTAACATCAACAGCATTTCTTGTTTAGTCACTGAGTCATGTCTAACTCTGTTGCAATCCCAGGGACTGTAGCCCACCAGGGTCCTCTGTCCATGGGATTTCCCATGCAAGAATATTGGAGTGGGTTGCCATTCCCTTCTCCAGGGGATCTTCCCAACCCAAGGATCGAACCTGCGTCCCCTACATTGCAGGCAGATTCTTTACCACTGAGCCACTGGGGAAGCCGAATACCACCAACAGCAACAGCAGTAATAACATGCAGAGGAAGCCATGGTGAGTGTCTGTGTTTGGAACAGAGACAGCCAAGAGGCAGCTTCCTCTGGGCTCAGACCCACTGTCTCTTTAGCCAACCCACTCTTCCCTGAAGTAATTGGGCCGTTCTGTGCAAACCACTGGCCGTTATCCTTAATAAATAAAAAATTACTCTTTTCATGTCTGCAGCAGTTGTTTAGTATTTTTATTTCATAAATCAAAACACTGAAAACTTAGAAATGCATCTACGTTTTGGCAGCCTGATTTGTAGGGCTCTGTTCCCCACAGTGTGTTCACATGGATTCTATTGGAATCAACATGGTAGCAGCAGCAGGCTGGGTCCATGTGTCTGTATTGGCCTCAAGAGTTACCCATGTTATATTATTGGCTAAGAACAAAACAGACTCCAAAGGAACATGTCACATTATTAATCTTTAAAAAACATAGGAAAAGGCTGAAAAATACATCATATATGTGAATATATGTTTGTATGTGTATAAACAAAGAATTTGAAGGAAATACACATTTTATTGGGATAAGTTTGTGGCTGTTTGAGTGAGAAGGAGTTAATTTTCCTTTGAAATCCTTTATTTTCAACTTTTTATAATGAAATATATTAATTCTATTATTTTAAAAAAATTAAAGGAAAAAGTTAAAGCACAAAGAAAGAAAGATCTGGGTCTCTGTAAAAGAAGAGAGTCTGCAAGGATGTTTAAAATTTGGTTATCCATTTCTTTGCAAATTTATAGATTTTTCCCTGAGCTTTTCCCAAGTACACAGTTGTTTCTCCTGTAAGGAGATCAATTCAGCATCAAGTGAGTACATTTTGAAAGGAGCTTAATAACAATGAATAATTTAAATTGGTTAGAATTTAAGCTAGATTCTATTGACTTAAAAGGAAAAATAAAATATGCTAGAGACAGGGGAAAAAAAGAAACCTCTTCAGAACTTCATGAAAAATGAGAGAGGCATTTTAAAATCTTAGGTCTTAATAGAATTGTAAAAATTTATACTGTATTCTAAAGGAAAGAGCAACTAAAAGCTAAGTAGTGGAACTCGTATAAAAATAATTTTCTACCCAGCCAAACTCAGTGATAGAATAATATATCTGAATTTATTTCTAGCTCACCTACCTAATAAACTAAATCAAGATGTGGTGAGTTGAAGTATTTTAATTAAACTATAGTTCCTACGGGTTGAAAATGCTGATAAAATCGCAGTCGGACATTGACTGAGCACACATATTTACTCATATATCTGAAAATTTGTAAACACAACTCACAGCTTTGGCAATCACCATTAATTATTATAGAATTTTACCCTTTCAATAAAAAATGTACATTTTCAATAAATATGTATAATTCCACGGATTTGGTAAAATTTCAACTCGGAGATTTCATTCCAAGTTACATTCAGATTGGTTAGGCATGTTTGAAGATTAGTGTTGGACACTGGAAAGAATCTGAATGCCATACCTGGTGAGTATTTCTAACCTGTTAAGCTGAAAGCATGAGGGTATAGTCCGTATAATCACATGGTCATTGAGACACATGACCACAGGAGGGCCAGGAATTACCCTGAAGTAGGAATTCGGCTATTCCATCTCCCTAAGCCACCTCATGTGAAGAGTTGACTCATTGGAAAAGACCCTGATGCTGAGAGGGATTGGGGGCAGGAGGAGAAGGGGACGACAGAGGATGAGATGGCTGGATGGCATCACTGACTCGATGGACGTGAATTTGAGTGAATTCTGGAAGTTGGTGATGGACAGGGAGGCCTGGCATGCTGCGATTCATGGGGTTGCAAAGAGTCGGACACGACTGAGCGACTGAACTGAACTGAACTGAACTGAAGCTAAAACCAAATACATTTGGATAAAAACCAGGGCCCAGGCCAATCTTTGGTTAAGTACCTACTCTGTATCAGGCACTCCTCTGAGAAGCCTTCTAAGTGAATTCCCTCATTGAATCAGTTCACTGAACAGCCTCTTTGAGATGAGCACAATTTTATCCCCATTTCCTAGGTTAGGAAACTGAGGCAGAGTGGAGTGAGCTAACTCGCTCATGACTTCCAACAAGTGGCCAAGTCAGGATCCAGATTCAGGCTGTCTGGCTGCAGACCCCCAGCCCTGCCCACCGAGGTCAAGGTGCTCCCGTGTCCTGTCCTGCACCAGAAGGAATCCTTCGCCCACCCTGGTCCACACAGCCCTCAGAACCTCTTTCAAAGTGGGCACTCTTATCTCTGGATGGGTCTACTCAGGATTCTCCCCAGCTTGCTCAGACGGGTATGGTCTTTACAGTAGAAATGCAGGAGTCATCACCGCGCTTCCTTCCTGAGGGCGGGCAAGAGCTTTGCCAGAACCTTACAAGTGTGTGGGTTTGAAATTTTTACGTATTTAAGAAATTTACTCATGTTTTATTTTATTTTATTTTTTTAAATTTTTTATTCCTTTATTTCTCATGTGTTCCCCATCCTGAACCCTCCTCCCTCCTCCCTCCCCATACCATCCCTCTGGGTCGTCCCAGTGCACTAGCCCCAAGCATCCAGTATCGTGCATCGAACCTGGACTGGCATCTCATTTCATACATGACATTTCACATGTTTCAATGCCATTCTCCCAAATCTTCCCACCCTCTCCCTCTCCCACAGAGTCCATAAGCCTGTTCTATACATCAGTGTCTCTTTTGCTGTCTCGTATACAGGGTTATCGTTACCATCTTTCTAAATTCCATATATATGCGTTAGTATACTGTATTGGTGTTTTTCCTTCTGGCTTACTCATGTTTTAAAGTATCCCCAATATGTGCTTTAATTTTCGTGGTGAGGATGAAAGTTTTCCCAGGCATCTCTTCTCTAATTGCATTTCTGCTGATACAAACTGCCTTTTCATATCAATTGCTAATCAATATGAAATTATTGATATGAAATAAAGACATCAGTATCTTTATGCTTTTTCTGATTAATTAATCCAACAGATTCCTTAAAATTCTAGACTGTTTTGATCACTTATAAATTTGACATTGTATCACCAGTGTGATGCAGAGACCAGGTTAATTTCCTCTACTGATTAACCTTGTTAAGTTTTTTTTTGTTTTTGTTTTAATTAATTTATTTATTACTTTTTGGCTGTACTGGGTCTTCCTTGCTGCTGCAGCTTTTCTCTAGTTGTGTTGAGTGGGGTTTACCCTTTGTCGCAGTGCGTGGGCTTCTCATTGTGCTGGCTTCTCTTGTTGCGGAGCACATCTCAGTGGTTGTGGTCCATGACTTAGTTGCTTCGCAGCATGTGGGATCTTCCTGGACCAGAGATTGAACTCATGTCTCTTGCGTTGCCATAGCGATTCTTTACCACGGAGCCATCAGGGAAGCCCCCACCCCTAGTTTCGTTTTAATCATTCCTCCTTTCTGCTCTCTGATCCCAGAGGAATCCTACCTCGGCTGTGTCTTCTGACCCCAGGCAGGCTAATGAAACATCTTACGCAAAATCATTTGTTTCCTCTTCAGGAATATGGGGAGCTCCCTGTTGGGGATGTTAACAGAACCCTTGGAGTTCTTTGGAGGACTGTTTTTTATGGCAGGGTAGCTCCTTGAGCTGAAAATGTCAAAGATGATGCACTTTAAAAAATATTTCAGTTTTGTTTACATTTCATATAGAAGTTTACTGTGTAATATCTTTTTAAAATCTTTTTTTGCTATATATTTATTTTTTTGTTGGGAACGTCTTCTTAAAGCAAGACATAATTTAGCTGGTAGACAGTCTATCACTGGATACACATGTGAAAAAAAATCGTCTCTAAATTAACAGTAATTTAGGGAAAAATAAGCAGTAACTTACATCGTGATGGCTTGTGTCATTCTGAGACTTAGAACAAAAGTGAAGTTGTTTCTAAAGCTGTCAACTGATAAAAAGCCTGACTTATGGGAAATTAAGCAGCCTCTTGAGAACATCATAACCAGCTACCTGTCACTTTCCTATCATAGTACCTGTGGCTCGCTTCCTGAGATACAGCCATTAGAGTCATCAGATGGTTAAAATGTTGTGTTTACTCTGCATTTGTTCTTTACTTATAAATTATAAATCACACACCTAGTATTTTCCAGATAAGTCGTTAGAACAGTGTGTCTAGATGACACACCATATGTGACTTCTCACTGTCATACTTTTTATGAGAGGAGAGATGTTACTTCACTAAATGAACCCACGGAGTTTCTTCCCTTTTCCAGAAACTCTTCTTTGTCTCTCGTATGATAATCGTGTCTCAGAACTCATTTTATATCCGCATCTCCATTCCTTCCCTGCAAATAGCTGCATCAACACCATTTGTGTAGATTCCATATATATGCATTAATATACTAAATTTGTTTTTCTCTTTATGACTCTGTATATTAAATAACAGGCTCTAGGTTCATCTGGCTCACTAGAAATGACTAAAGTTTGTTCTTTTTTAAGGCTGAGTAATATTCCATTGTATATATGTACCACATCTTCTTTGTCTAGTCTTCTGTTGATGAACATGTAGATTGCTTCCAATACACTCTTGTTCATGTATGGCCTATATCATAATGAAAAGGAAAAAGGAAAAAGCTCTTTTTAAAAAAATGAGCTTCTGGTTGATAGTTCTAGGTTCTAAACCTACAAATTTTACAGCTACTTCATGCTGTGGCTATGTAAATATTTTGGTAAACTTAATGGATCTGATCTGCTAATTTGTGGATTTTTTTGTTTCTGTGCTCAACACAAAATATTTAAAATATGATAGACATCTTAGCTGTAAGATTCTTGCTGGAAGAATTGGTCCAAGTTTTGTTTTCTGAAGTTCTCAAAGTGCTTAGTACATAATGTTTGCTCAGATGCCTCTTGTCATGGCTAAAAGTGCCTAGTTAAAGTGACTTAATATTTGGTCACCTCAGTATTTTTATGAGTAATAAAGATAAAAATACCTATTCAATTATGCTGTGAATCACTAAATTAACAATTGCATTATCTTTGAGGCATTTAGTTTAAATGTCCTGAAGCAACTGTTTTATACCCATTTTAGATGTGAGCTGTGCTTTTTTTTTAATTTTTATTTTTTTTGAAGTACAGTTGATTTATAATGTTTCAGGTGTATAGCACCTGAAACATGTATATGAGTTATACATATACATGTATTCTTTTTCAGATTCTTTCCTATTGTAGGTTATTACAAGATATTGACTATAATTCTCTGTGCTATGTATATAGTAGATCTTGGTTGATTATTTTATATTAATATATAGGAGTGTGTATCTGTTAATTCTACTTTATCCCTCCATTCTTTCCCCTTCATTAACCTTAAATTTGTTTTCTAGTCTGTGAATCTATGTCTGTTTTGTAAATAAGTTCATTTATATCATTTTTTTAGGTTCTATATATAAGTGATATCCATATGATTTTTGTCTTTCTTTGTCTAATTTATTTCCCTTAGTATGATAATTCCTTGGTCCATTCCTGTTGCTGTAAATGGTATTATTTCATTCTTTTTATGGCTGAATAATATTCCATTATGGTAAAGAATCTGCCTGCCAGCACAGGAGTCTCTGGAGCGTGGGTTCAGGGATCAGTCCCTGGGTCGGGAAGATCTCCTGGAGGAGGAAATAGCAACCCACTCCAGTATTCTTGCCTAGGAAATCCCATGGACAGAGGAGCCTGATGGGCTGCAGTCTGTGGCGTCACAAAGAATCAGACACGACTTAGTGAATGGGCATGTATGCACACAGTATGCCATTATATAGATAGATAGAATGTCCCCCACTTCTTTATCCAGTCATCTGTAAATGGACATTTAGGTTGCCTCCCTGTCCTGACTATTGTAAATAGCTGAGCTGTGCTTATTGTTAATTTCATAACACTTATGTTGATGTGAAATTCCCTTGAGGAGCACAGACTGCCTTTTACTGGCCAGCATGACTTGCAAGGAGGCCAGGTCACGTGAGTCCCCAGTTTCCCTCCTGCTGAGAGCACATGCTAGACTCTATAGGAGGGAAGAGATCGTGCAGTTGGAGAGTGTACTTGAGCCTCCTTGTGGGCTGGTGTTGCTCCTCTGCCATCTTACTGTATTTTCACCAGCACTTTAGGAGAGTGGCAAAAATCAGTGCAAGTCACAGATGTTCTTCCTGCTCAGTAATTATTGAGAATCCATCAGAAAGGCAAGAAGAGAGAGGGCAAAAATAGAAAGGGAGAGAGGACATTTGGATGAAGGGAGAATTTTTTTGTTAGAAGTTTTCTTCTCTAGTGGTTGCAAAACACATATTTCATAGGTGTGCTCAGGTGACATTTTTGAGAGGAGCACAAAAGAGCCTGTGCCCCAGGAAGGAGGCTTGACAGCTGGTCTGCAGGACAGGAGAGTGGTTGTGGCGAGAGCAGTTTCATCAGGCTGAAATGGGTGCTAATAAGTGTTTCTACAGTGCTGGTGGCACCTCCCCGCAGCGGTTTTGTTCTCTTTGAGATTTGCTCCT
The DNA here is from genome assembly GCF_029378745.1 of Bos indicus. Classification (NCBI taxonomy): domain Eukaryota; kingdom Metazoa; phylum Chordata; class Mammalia; order Artiodactyla; family Bovidae; genus Bos; species Bos indicus. Next base: position 40,912,002 of record NC_091783.1, read on the forward strand.
GAGTTCATTTATTTCTCTGCAGGCTTCACTTTCCCTATTTCACAAGGTTTCCCATCAGAAAAGACATATTCTTTAGGACCATTTTAGTACCGGCTGAGGGAGACAGGGGAGGGATGTAGTATTTTGTTGTTTAAAGGATGAGATCAAATTTAGAATTACAAATTGACAAGAAAAGGCTTTCTTAACTGAGCAGGCAGAGCTCAGTTTCAGATTGTCTCAGGGGGCTATTTCCGTAAGGCCTTAAAAGCAGTCATGGGCTCTGAAATCCATGTGGGTTATGGCCATGACTTATTCATGTTGCAAAATGAAATCGGGTAGAATAGGAAATTTGAGTATAATGACCAGACACATGCTATAGGGCAGCATACATGCGTGATGCTGTGAGCGCACACACACACACACACATTCAGATGCACATATGGTCAACACAAAACTCTCATGAAAAAGGGCATCATATCAACTTAAAAAAAATGGTCACAACCCAAAAGTTGAGAGTTGTATTTTATTTGGTGGGAATTGTTAAGACTTCAAGCGTGAGAGACAGCATCTCAAGTAATGTAGAGAGAACTCTGAGGAGGAGGCGAGGGGAGGAGCCAGGTTATATAGAAGGTTTGCAACAAAGGGCAGGTCGTCTGAACATCAAAAGAGTATTACGAATTAAGGAAAACTAGACATCCCAAGTTAAGGAATTTAGCACTTTTCTATGTATGGGAAGATGCAAGAGTCTGGGCTGGCTGAAGTCATTTCCTTTTATAGGCATTTTAGCTATTCTGCGTCAGTATCCTGTGTTTTCACATCCTGAGCTCCTTTGGGGCTTACCGTAGGGAGTGGCTGAAGCCTGAAGACTGCTAGATCGCAGGTATTGTTCTCTTTCCTGGATGCCCTGAGGCTCACACTGGAAGGCTGCAATCACTGATGCCTGTGACATCCTTGTTTACTGATACGGCAGGAAATACTCCATCTCTCAAGTTATCAGATGCTGCTTCTCTGTCAGCCAAGGTTTTGAATAGCACACTCTTCCTAACACATCTGTCCTGTGCACCGAGTTTCTCGAATTTTGCAGAAGAATCCCTGCAGTTTCCTCAGTCTTTAAAAATCTAGAGCCTGGAACACCAGTGCAGATTTTAATGATGGGGTAGAAGGGAGTAACTAATTATATGTCATCATTGCCTCCATCACCAACAATGATGGAAGATAGACTAATCACACGCATGTGCCAATGGGTATGATTAAGCTGAATTTAATTCACCCAAAGAGTTGAGAATACGAACATCACATGTTCTCATAACAAAGTTTTCCTTTTCAGAGAAACCAAAATAATGATTCTTAAAGACCTGCCGAGCTGCCTGGTGAGACAGCCCCTTTTGAAGCTAACTCCATTCCGTAGAGATCTTTCTTTCCATTTGCCCTGCAACATTATACTCTCTCATTTCTGTACTTGTGACTTAAGGGTGTTTTTTTATTTGAACACAAACAGAATTTTGATGTTAATTTGAATCCTGATTTCTTTTATTTATTTTCCCAGGTTGGGCATTTTTGTAGGGTAAAAGATTGTCGTAAGGACATATCGACAAAGGGGATCCAATGACTCTTTGAAAATGCATTTTATCACAGTCCAAACATTGAAGTAGACGTTGAAAATTAAATATTCAACCATATAGGGGCATTGTTAAAAACAGACTTAATAGTCTAGAATGTGAATGCTTTGAAGTCTTTAACATCAGTTTGTGAGTTGACTTTACTTCTATAATAGGCAGGTGATACATTCAGACAATTAAAAGGCACCTGTTCCTCTGACCTGCCATCCCTTTAGGCACAACTGGGACTTTACTCCAGGAGTCCAGAGTTGCTAGAAGATGCTAAACATAAATGTTCACACTTTCTTCTGCACACTCACCATATAACACTAGGGCAGGAAGTACTAGTGTTAGCTGAAGTGTAGTCTTCCAAACTTGATGGGCTTCCCTGGTGGCTCAGCAGTAAAGAATCTGCCTGTAATGCAGGAGACCCCGGTTCGATTCTTGGGTCAGGAAGATCCCTTGGAGGAAGAAATGGCTACCCTCTCCAGTATTCCTGCCAGAAGAATCCCGTCAACAGAGGAACCCAGTGGGATACAGTCCATAGGGTTGCAAAGAGTTGGACATGGCTTAACGACTCAACAACAGACTTGAAGCCACATCATAATTCCTCATGACCACATACAGAAGTAAAGGTTTCCTTCCCAAAGCTTAAACGTAGGGGCAAGATTGATTGAGTTGAAAATTTTCTAAAATTTCAGTAATAATGTTCCTCTCCTTTGAAGAAAGGGAACTTAAACGTTACCATTTTGGGTGAAAAATGATAGCACCAGTTGGGTTTTGGACAGGCAGGTGGAAATATGTCGAGCTAAATGCTGAAGACTTGAAGACGATTTAGAGAAGCCTGGCATTAGAAGGTCTAAAGTACACAATAAACGTGATGATAATTGTCAGTAACTCTTGGGCTTGTGTTATATGGCAAACACTGTCCAAAGTGCCTTTATATGTGTTAATCGTTATTTGTGAGGGCTACATAGATGTAGCAGTTGAGCGACTCTGGAGGAAGAAAACAGGGACTTCTCAGCAGACAGTACCCCAGGGAACAGGTACTCAATAAAGAGAGACTTTTTCTTTTAAAATTAGTATTAGAGACAGAGAAATACCATGTGATGTCACTTGTATGTGGAATCTAAAAAATACAACTAGTGAGTGTAATAAAAAAAGAAGCAGATGGAGAACATGGAGAACAGATGGAGAGAACAAACTGGTGTTACCATTAAGGAGAGAAAAAGGTTAAGAGTAGGACTTTGCTTGTGGTCCAGTGGTTAAAGCTCCACGCTTCCAATGCAGGAGTCATAGGTTCAAGCCCTGGTTGGGGAACTAAGGTCCAACTTTGCCTATAGACAAAGGCAAAAATAAATAAATAGTTTAACTTTTTTTAAAAAAGTAAAGGAAGAAGAGGCAATACTGTGTAGGGGATTAAGAGGTACAAATTCTTAGATATAAATAAGCTAAAAGGTTATGTTGTACTACATGAGGAATAGTATTTTACAGTATCTATAAATGGAGTGAAACATTTAAAACTGAGTCACTCTATGGTACACCTGTAATTTATATGACACTGTACAGCAGCTGTACTTCAATAAAAAGAATAATATGTGTGGATGAGCTACTCGGGTAGTTTCTGGACTGTTTAGAGGTGGAAGACCTTTGCCTGTGACTGTGGGGACAGTCCAGACCCAGAGGGTGGAAGGAAGTTAGGAAGGAAGATGGTCCAGGTCAAGCAGGAGCTTAGACCAACGTCACACACCTGTCCTTGGAAACCCTCGGCCTAACTGCACAAAACTGCACTTCAAAAGTGCTAGATCTTGTAAGAAAAACAGCGCTGACCATTCAAATCTATGCATCTTTGTATAACCGATAGCAACAGTTTATTGTTGTTGTTCAGTTGCTAAGTCATGTCTGATTCTTTGTGACCCTGTAGACTATAGCCCACCAGGCTTCTCTGTCCACAGGATTCTCCAAGCATGAATACTAGAGTGGGTTGCCATTTCCTTCTCCAGCGTATCTTTCCAAACCAGGGGTCAAACCCGCATCTCCTTAACTCTAGAATCCGTCCTTTGCCCTGTGCTAAGGACTCTCTCATCCTCCTCCTCACTAGAGGGGGCCCAGGGAGTCACTCCTTTCAGCTGGAGACCGCTTTATGCCAACTGAAACATTAAGATCTCGGGCTTGTCTGAACTCAGGAGGGGAGCAGAACCTTTGCGGCTTTTTCATCTAGGCTCGTAGTTTCCCAGGCAGCTTAACAGAGTAGAAAGAGGAATAGCTCCGAAGAACCACCGAACTTCATGTTGCTTTTGACCCTAAGCGAAGATATTTCTGCAGGAGTTTTAGCTTTGTCGAATGGGCATCACGTTGCCCTTTACTGAAGAGAAAAATTGCTGTTGATCACTCTAAAACCTTCAGTTCAGTTCAGTCGCTCAGTCGTGTCTGACTCTTTGCGACCCCATGAATTGCAGCACACCAGGCCTCCCTGTCCATCACCAACTCCCAGAGTTCACCCAGACTCATGTCCATCGAGTCAGTGATGCCATCCAGCCATCTGCACTTGAGCTGAAGGGACTCTGCTGTTCTATAGATGTCACGCCCCTGTTTGCTAATCCTATTAGCTAATTTGCATTGCAGCAACATGCCATGTAACATGACATTCTGGCTCAAAAAGGGAAAAAAGGAGAAAGTATACAAGTCAGGAGGACTTCCCTGGTGGCTCAGAAGGTAAAGAATCTGCCTGCAATGCAGGAGACCCAGGTTCCACCCCTGGGTCAGGAAGATCCCCTGGAAAAGGGAATGGCAACCCACTCCAGTATTTTTGCCTGGAGAATTCCGAGTACAGAGGGGCCTGGAGGTCTGCAGTCCATGGGGTTACAAAGAGTAGGACACGACTGAAGTGACTCAACACACACATGTAAGTCAGGATCATTTACGTACCTGCAGTTCATAACACCTGAATTTCATCTTGACCTCAAGATAAAAATATTTCTATACTTTAGACCACTTAAGAAGCTGACAGAGCATTCTGTGCTGGGATGAAGCTGAATGGGGTCAGTATTGAAGGACAGGCTGTGTAGTGGGAAAAATGGTGTCTTAGGGAACTCCAGTGATTCCTGAACAACTACAGTAGGAAGTTACCCAGTTTACCCAACCTGTGTAAAGAGACCCTTCATCTACGCGTCCAGATCCAACCTCCCCAGATACAGGAGACCTTTCCCTTGTATGCGCATCAACGCGTTTACCACCTCTGGTCACCACATGAAAGTGATGGAAACACTCCAAGAAATAATATTCTTTCTTTTTTTGTATGTTTTGTTTTGTGCATTTTCTTTATATATTTTTAAAGTTTTCTTTCCTTTTGGCTGCACTGGGTCTTAGCTGATGCACGCATGCTTCCTCTAGTTGCAGTGAGTGGGCTTCTCTTATTATAGAGCATAGATTCTAGGGTGAGTGCCCGTGAGTAGTTATTGCTCCGCAGCATGTGGAATCTTCTTGGACCTGGGATTTAACCTGTATCCCCTGCATTGGCGGGGGGATTCTTTAGCACTGGACCACCAAGGAAGTCCAGAAATAATATTCTTGACAATGTGATGATACTAAAGGTTTTGGTGTTTCAGAGTCGGCTTCAAGTCTATGTCACACCTTGGCCTCATCAGTGGGAACATTGGACATTGTAACTATGTTGCCAATGCCACAGCCCCAAATGACAGAATGTGGAATCAATTTTCTTATTTTACTAAAAGCAACAGAGTACAGTTTTTAAGTCTTGTTGTAAATACCATAGCCAGCTATAAGTTTGTGATGGGGTTGGTCAACCCTGCATCTCTTGAAGAGACCCCCGCCCCATTTTGTAGAATATAGCTAACCCCAATCATTTCGGTCACATTCTCTTCCACACATTCAGTCTCTCTGTCCCCATCTCTTTCTTAAACCACGTTTGCTGTTCTTCCTTATTACTGAAATATATGTTCCCTAGCCCCTCCCTTGTGGCTCAGCTTTCATATTTCCAGGTACATAACATTCATCTCTTGAAAAATTGCTGTATTTTCAAATAGCACTTGTAATTTTCCTTCACTGTCGTGAAGGGGTTTGTTTTCTCCATATGTGCTCGCATGGCACAGGAGGAAACCTGGGGTTATTGGAGTGTAGCGAGATGAGTAATGGGATGGAAACTCAGAGGCTTTAAGTTCGGGGTTTGCCACTGACTCATCCTTAAACCTGGATAAGATGCTTCCTGGTCTCTCTGTGATGAAGTTCCTGTTTTTCTTGAATGGCATTAGCAAGAGCTCATCTAGGAAAGCGGTCTTGAGAGCTAACAACTAGATGCAAACATTCTGTAATATTGATCGCTTAATAATAGCCTATTAATTTTTAAAGGATATATCTACATTTTTTTTTAGTTCTCCTAATAATTCTCTGAGAAAGGTAGTCTCATTTTGCTGTTCTGCTGTTTAAGAAACCACAGCATGTAGATGAGAGAAAAATTCTGCACCTTTTCTAGGATTGTGTATGTATGTTTATAGATATATGTGAGCGTTTACTAAAATATATTGGGTTGGCCAAAAAGTTGTTCAGGTTTTTCTATAAGATGTAATGGAAAAGCCCCAAAAAACTTTCCGGCCAACCCTATACCCACAAGCATTCATACATGTAAATTGAAAATTATGGTTCACAGTGATGGAAATTTTTAAAGGAACAGTCAACTGAGGGTAATAGTCATTTTCCACAGTGGAAACGTCCAACCACCCTGAGCAGTATTTTTTTTTCACTTTGATTCTCCAAATTTACTTGTTCTTCCCTCAGAATTTCAATACATTTTCCCCTCTCTGCTAAAGAAGACTTGTGATGACCAGTTTTCCCTTTTATCTTAGAAGATTTTATCTTACGCATTGTGATATATAAAATTCCTGTCATTATTATAGTTGCCATTTCTTGAACCTTTCAAGTGACCTTTCCTAAGATCAGGGTGCCTGGGAAGCTTGCATCAATATGGAAACTCTTGGTCACTAATGGGTGGGTTAGTGCCCTGGATGAGAAGATAAAAGGAGTTACAGAGACTTCTGTGAATGACCATCCTCCCTGGACACAACCGCTGACCAGACTTCATCACCCTCCCCACCTCTGGGCAAGGAGCCAGTTGTGCCAGCAGTGGGGGAGGAGCAGTGGTGCCGAGCTGCAAGAAAATCATCCTGTATTGACGACAAAGAACATCATCTTGTCTATACAGTTTCTAAGGTTCCTCAAACCAGACCGGCCTGTTCCCTTTCTCTAGATTATATGGAAATTTTAGTGGTGGTACCATGATAGAATCGTGCTGTCTAGAGATGGTGGAAAATTCAAAATCTGCACAGCCCGATATGGCAGCACCTGGCCCCACGTAGCTGTTGAGTACTTGAAGTGTGGGTCGTGTGGCTGAGGACCTAAACTTCCAGTGTTATAGAATTTTTTTTTTTAATCCAGGTGCTGAGTGCTTTTTTAAAAATGTAAATTTATTTATTTTAATTGGAGGCTAATTACTTTACAATATTGTATTGGTTTTGCCATACATCAACATGAATCCACCACGGGTGTACATGTGTTCCCCATCCTGAACCCCCCTTCTACCTCCCTCCCCATACCATCCTTCTGGGTCATCCCAGTGCACCAGCCCCAAGCATCCTGTATCATGCATCACACCTGGGCTGGCAATTCATTTCATATATGATATTATACATGTTTTTTTATTTATCTTTTTGAAATTGAAGTACAGTCAATTTGCAATGACTCTTGAGAGTCCCTTGGACTGCAAGGAGATCCAACCAGTCCATTCTGAAGGACATCAGCCCTGGGATTTCTTTGGAAGGACTGATGCTAAAGCCGAAACTCCCGTACTTTGGCCACCTCATGCGAAGAGTTGACTCATTGGAAAAGACTCTGATGCTGGGAGGGATTGGGGGCAGGAGGAGAAGGGCAAGACAGAGGATGAGATGGCTGGATGGCATCACTGACTTGATGGACGTGAGTCTGCGTGAACTCTGGGAGTTGGTGATGTACAGGGAGACCTGGCGTGCTGCGATTCATGGGGTCGCAAAGAGTCGGACACGACTGAGCGACTGAACTGAATGTTGTGTTACGGAGAAGGCGATGGCCCCCCACTCAGTACTCTTGCCTGGAAAATCCCATGGATGGAGGATCCTGGTAGGCCGCGGTCCATGGTGTCGCAAAGAGTCGGATACGACTGAGCGACTTCACTTTCACTTTTCACTTTCATGCATTGGAGAAGGAAACGGCAACCCACTCCAGTGTTCTTGTCTGGAGATTCCCAGGGACGGGGGAGCCTGGTGGGCTGCCATCTATGGGGTCGCACAGAGTCGGACACGACTGAAGTGACTTAGCAGCAGCAGCAATGTTGTATTAATTTCTGTTGTATAGCAAAGAAAATCAGATATATATATACATATATATATACATATATATATATATACACACACATTCTTTTTTACATTTTTTCCCATTATGCTTTATCTCAGGATATTTAATACCATTCCCTCTGATGTACAGTAGTACCTTGTTATCCATTCTGTATGTAATACCTTGCATGTACCTACCCCAAGCTCCCAAATATTCCTTCCCTGTTGTTTGGTCGCTAAGTTGTGTCTGACTCTTTGAGACCCCATGAACTGCAGCATGCCAGGCTTCCCTGTCCTTCTCTATCTCCCAGAGTTTGTTCAAACTAATGTCCATTGAATCCATTCCTTCCCCACATTATCCAGCAATTTGACTCCTGGGCATATATCTGGACAAAACTATAATTCAAAAAGATACACACACCCTTATGTTTATAGCAGCACTGTTCACAATAGCCAAGACATCAATGTCCATTGACAGATGAACAGATAAAGAAGATGTGATATGTACAGACACACACACAATGTAATACTACTCAGCCATAGAGCAAAATAATCCCATTTGCAGGACCATGAATGCAACTAGAGATTATCATACTAAGTGAAGTATGTCAGAGAGAGAAAGACAAGTATCAGATAATATCACTTATATATGGAATCTTAAATATGACTCAACATTACAGATTTTTAATTAATTTCTTAAAAAAACTGCATGTGGCTAGTGACCATCAGATTGAACAGTGCAGAGAAAACCATGCATGTTTCTTAGGAGACTAATCACAGTGACATCAAGGGGCTTTGCCATCCACTCATCTTGAGAACACTTTGGGGGTAAAAAGAAGTGAAAGAGAGAGGACTTTGAAAGCCAAGGTCAAGTGTGTAGAATTGCAGTGTTGACCCATGGACATGATGATGGCTTCTCAGAAATGAACAGGAAGTAGTTTTTCATATTGTGACCCTCCTTTGATTTTTTTTTTTTTTTTTTTTGCAGGCTCCTTCATGTTGGTGAACACATCCGGGAGACCTGAGGGACAGAGAGCCCACCTCCTCCTACCTCAGCTGAAGGAGAATGACACCCACTGCATTGACTTTCACTACTTTGTGTCTAGCAAGAGTAATTCTGCCCCTGGGTCACTCAATGTCTACGTGAAGGTCAATAATGGGCCTTTGGGGAGCCCTATCTGGAATATATCTGGAGACCCTAACCGTACATGGAACAGGGCAGAACTGGCCATCAGTACCTTCTGGCCTAACTTTTATCAGGTATGCCCTTTATTTTTCATTTCCTGTTTTGTAATATCCTATAACTTCTGAAAATATAAATCATTTTTCTATTAGTCTAATTGGAGAATGGGTAAGAAGCATTGGTATTTTTAGACCAAGGTAAAGAAAGTTTGTGCTCTTGGATAGGGAATATATTAAAGCTTTGTTGTATATTACCTTGAGAAATGAGTAAAAAGCTAAAAAGTTAAACTTGTTTTGTATATATCAAGTTAAGAAAATAGAAAGTCATCTGTAGCAGGGCAGGAAGTACTGTTTGTAAGGATGTTTAACTTTCTGTGTTGTGTGTGTGTGTTCAGTGCTCAATTGTGTCTGACTCTCTGCGACCCCATGGACTGTAGCTCACCAGGCTCTTCTATCCATGGCATTCTCCAGGCATGAATATGGGAGTGGGTTGCCATTTCCTCCTTCAGGGGACATTCCCGGACCATGGATCGAACCCACTTCTCCTGCATTTTCTGCCTTGGCAGGTGGATTCTTTACCACTGCGCCACCTGGGAAGCCAGCAGTACATATGTAAATTGCTAAAATCCTTTCGGCGTGCACTTGGGCAATACATTTTAGAAGTGTTAAAAAATTAGATAAGTCTAATTTTAGCAATCTACTATTAGGAATTCATCTTAAGGAAATAATGAAGACCGGTTGCAACTAATTAGCTACAAGTATATTCATGGCAGTGTGTTTACAATAATGAAAAATCAGAGACAGTATTACATTTCTAACAATAGAGGATGAGTTAATGTATGCCACCTCAATACAAAAAGTCATTTTGCAACCATTAAGAATAACATTACAAAAGATCATTTAGTAATATATATAAGCTTATGTTCTTAAGTGGATTAAACTGGTATAAAATCATAAAGCATCATTTTGGATTCAATTTTAAATTAAATACATATGTATTAATACATAAATATGTATATATAATTGGCCTTCCCTGTTGGCTTAGATGGTAAAAGAATCTGCCTGCAATTCAGGACAGCCAGGTTCGATCCCTGGGTCAGGAAGATTCCCTGGAGAAAGGAATTTCAACCCACTCCAGTATTCTTGCCTGAAAACTCCCATGGGCAGAGGAGTCTGGCGGGCTACAGTCCATGGGGGTCACAAGGGTCAGACACCACTGAGTGACTAACACTTTCACTTTACACATACATAATTAAACTATATGGTGAAATAAATAAATGAAAAAGTAATATAGCCCCAGCTAGTGACTAAAGTTTTTCTTTCCTTCAGATGTCATATCCTAAATTTTGCACAATGCCTATGTGCTATTTTTATGTATAAAACAAAAAAGAGTAAACAGTAATTTTTCCTCCAGAGGAAAATGCTCTACTTACTGCATATCCTTCTTTTTTATAAATGTATTGATAACCTGTCAGGGGCATAATTAAAAAGTATGGCCTTTAGGACAAAGTTTCTTCTTTTGTTGGATTAAAATGGAAGCAAAGGAAGTGGGTTTGGCTAAGGTAGGTGTCAGGAGGGTCTATGTGATGGATGAAGCTAAGGGGCTGAGTGTTTTGAGAAAGTCCTTTTGAAGGAGACCTTCCTACATTAGCACTCGTGGTTAAGAACCCGCTTGCCAGTGCAGGAAACAACAGGAGACATGGGTTCATTCCCTAGGTCGGGACAATCCCTTGGAGCAGGAAATGCAACCCATTCCAGTATTGCCTGGAAAATCCCATAAACAGAGGAAGCTGTGGGCTCCAGTCCATGGGGTTGCACAGATGACTGAGCACATACGCCAAATCTCAACAGTAGAGAAGGCCCGGCAGGTGCCCATCTGGAACCTGCATGAGAGCCTCCCTTGGTCTGCTTGGCCTCGAGACAAGATCAGAAGGAGCATCCTGCTTATCTCTGCCCTAATCTTCTTCCTTCCCCACCCAGAACTTCTAAGACTCAACTCTTTCGGGACCCTCCACAGCTGCCAGAGCCCAGCGCATGGGTTTAGTTTTGGCACTGGCTACATTCCAGTGTCTAGATCCCAGTGCCACAGTTAGGCGTTGGCATGCTACAACTAAGGATCTCAAATGCTGCAACGAAGACCCAACAAAACAGAATAAATATTTTTAAAAAAAATAAATAAAGGAAGTGACACCTTTTTGAGACCCTTTCTCACTGCCCAGGGAATCTGCTTCCCCCAGACACTCCCATTATTTAGGCTACAAGATATTAATACATGATAAAGATCTAGCAAATTAATGTGGAGTGACCATATGCTTAAAATACTACCATATTAAAATACTTTATATTCATATAGTACTTTATTTCCATAAGAGGCTCTTTACACTTTTGAAGGTAGTTTTGATCTCATGAGTAAAGATTGGTGAATGAAGTCATTTAAGGAATTTCATTTTATACTGTTATGATTTCACATTATAATATTGCTTCAAAACGGGTAGCATCATCATCTAGTAAAAGAACACGTGCTTTGCATCAGACAGAACTGGATTTGGATATGAAATCGGTTTTTAGTTTGGGCAACTTAAACTTATGAGCCTTCCTACTTACAGGACTAAGTTAAAGACAGGGCGAGGCGGGAAGAGGAAGGCAAAGCACAATTTGGATGTTCTCATCTCTCATTAAATGGTGGTAATTTATGGAGATTCAGATTTGTGGAAAACAGAAAAAAGGAGAAGTGGATAATAGTTGATACTTTTTCCTGCTCAGTCACTCCTTAAATGTGTTTGGTGCCGTGGCAGAAAGTGTGCAATGAAAACAGTTTCCGGCAACAAATCATTCATTGAAACACTGAAAGGGAAGAACCCAGGGCTTTGCCACCAGAACATTATAGCAAGGTAGCCCTGGCACTGCCATCATGGTGCTCTGCCTACCCCTGGGGGCAGGTGCGCTGGGTGGGGGAGGGCAGGCACGGGGGTGCTGTGCTGAGCGCCTCCTATCTCTCCTGTCTCTGATCCTCCCTTACTTATGTCAACAATGTCTGTTTCTCCCGTATCTTTGGCTGCAAGATCCTGAGTCAGTTCTCATCTCGGTCAGAATCTGAGTCTTGTAAGTTATTGGGTTTGGGAAGGTTTTCAGTGCAACTGAACACCACTGGCCTGTGTATATCGGATAAATATAATCTGTTCTCTTGGGCATCCCTTTGTTTTTACAACCTGTCTGCTCACATGATCTTTATTAGGATGTGTAGCATTTCAAAACGTTTCTTGGCAGAGTGGAGTGTTCTTGCCACGTAGTCGTTTAGTGGAGCTTTTCCTATTTATGGGAAAATAGTATTCTGCAGGTACCCATCACGATGATGACTTGCATGGAACACAGGGACTTGCAGGTTAATTACTGTTCATTAACACACAAACCGTCAAGGGTATGGAGCTTGAAAGTGAGAGTGAAGTTTCTCAGTCTTGTCCAATTCTTTGCGACCCCACGGACTTTAGCCTGCCAGGCTCCTCCGTCCATGGATTTTTCCAGGCAAGAATACTGGAGTGGGTTGCCATTTGATTACCGCGTACTTAATTCCTCAATTAGTGTTGTCCTAACCGCTGTGACGTAGAACCTGCCGCTCTGTTAGGGGCAGCATATGCACAGGCTACCTGCTTTCGCCAGGGCACCTGGGCTGTAGCCCCTGCTTGCTTTGATTTACTCACTGACTGCCATTTGAAGAATAGCATTTTCCTCTCTCAAGCTCCATTTTGCTTTGTTGTGAAGGTTTTGGAAAATACTTCACTTGGATTCCATTCCTTCTCTGCTCCTCTCTCTTCTTCCCCACCCCCACAAGTTTCTGGAGGCCTCTGATGGATTCCTCTGGGTTCCTAACCCTGTGGGCACCCAGAGACACTCCTGGAACCCCACATTCACTGCCCTGCTTCTGGATACAGTGGCTCTGAGTCCTGACTGAGGGCAGTGATCTTTAACAGAAATGGTTGTTTTGAAAAGGAAAAAATGCACAGGTAGTCTAGAAATCCATCACCACCACCCCCACTCAGCTCCTGAAATAAGGGGTCATGCCAGGCAGGGGACAGTGACAAGAAGGATGGGAAAGTCAGGGAAGATGACGGTGTTCTGGTTGCTCCACTTGTTGTCTAGTTGCTCAGTCATGTCTGACTCTTTGCCACCCCATGGACTGACTGTAGCTTACCAGGCTCCTCCGTCGTGTCCAACTCTTGCTGCGAACCGTGGGCTGTAGCCCACCAGACCTCCTGTAAAAACAAATCACTTAGATGCACTGAAGGGCCTGGCAGGAGAGGAGAGGTGGATCCCTGCTCTCTGTTCTCTGTACACCAAGCTTACCAAGGGACTAACATTTCTTGGGAGGCTAAGCCAAGATTGACCCTTTACCCATCTGCCATCTTTCCTGGTGGATGATGGTTTGAGGGACTAGGAAGGACTTGGTCTTTCTTACCTCTTGTCTTCACCTTCCAGCTGGACTCCCACATGACAGCCTTGGTTTCTTACTGGACTGGCCTTCAGCCCACTTTCGAGAAGGTCACGAAAGCCACGCTGAGTGGTAGCAGCTCAGCAGGCACTTGCTGCTAAGTTGTTGTTGTCGTCCCGTCACTAAGTTGTGTCTGACTCTTTGTGACTCTGTGGACTATAGCACGCCAGGCTCTCCTGTCCTTCCCAGAGTTTGCTCAGATTCATGGTCATTGAGTTGGTGATGCTATCTAACCACCTCATCCTCAGCCACTTTCTTCACCTTTTGCCTTCAATCTTTCCCAGCATCATAGTCTTTTCTGATAAGTCAACTCTTCGCAACAGGTGGCCAAAATATTGGCGCTTCAGCTTCAGCATTAGTCTTTCCAATGAATATTCAGGGTTGATTTCCTATATGATCACTGGTTTGGTCTCCTTGCTGTCCAAGGGACTCTCAAGAGTCTTTTCTAGCACCACAATTTGAAAGCATCAGTTCTTCAGTACTCAGTTTTCTTTATGGTCCAACTCTCACATCCATACATGACTTACTAGAAAAACCATAACTTTGACTATAGGGACATTTGTCACCGAAGTGATAGACAGTGTCTGAGGTCTGCATGGGTGAGTGTTTTCCAAACTGCGTTCCAAGGAAGGTTCAAAGGCATTGGCCAACCAAATGGAAAGAAGCACTGATTTAAGGGAAATCGAATCCATCCTGTATCACAAGGCATTTCAGAGCCCATGGGTGACACGGGGCAGGTGCATATACTGGGGTGAAACGTGGACATCCATCTGGGCTTTAGCAGAACATCTCTTGAGTCTCATTGTTTCCTGGAACACACTTGGGGAATCCTGGTATGTACTCATGGAAGAAGAGAAGGCTCCCTGACTCCATTAATTCCTTAGCTTATGGAATTACTTAATTCAATGTGTGAGACCAAGTGTGAGACCATTGAATCGCTTTGTACCAAGTGCAAGACAATCAGCTTGCTTTGTCTGTCTGGGGGACACAGGAAATTAAATATGGCAGTGAAATGAAGCCCTGTCTCAGGCAGGAAAGCTGTTCTAATCAGGTACCCCGCCCCCTGCATTTTGTGCTAAAAAGAGATGAGTTTGAAGAAATCAGTGAGGACATATGAGGCTGTCACTTTACTACAGACACAGAGCTGCTTTTAGGAAGCAGAGGGATTCACATGACAGTTTCATATCTTCAAAGATGATGTTTTATCCATTCATTGTGAAAAACTTGCATATCTCTGAGTTTCCTTCTCAGTTTATACTTGTTATTTGATGATTAAGGACAGGTCCTTCTTCTGGGTGAACATCTTCCATTTCCCTGAGTTCTGTCGCTTCTAGCTTCTCATTACTTTTCCTTATCACTTTCCTATTTCGTTTCCCTGTGCCTTAATTTGCTTACCTAGCCCATTTTGTAGAATGGACATTTGAGCCATGAGTAGAAAAGATTAGAAAAGAACATTTCCACTTTCTAAAAGAGAAAGGGAAAACACAAGAAAATTGAAGAAATTAGTGTTGATTGGTAGGGAAGAACATGGCATCATTTCAGAATGTCCTGAGTGATGTAACAAAGCACCAATAATCAGCTCCACTGTGAAGCTTGTCCTTTGAATGCTTTTAACCTAGAGAAAGTAGGTTTTCACATGACTTCAATATGTGCATCTAAACAAAGGTCTTGGTTCTTTTTTCCTGATTTTCTAAAGTCGTAACATTTGTGGTTTTGCTTTGGCTCTTCTTTATCACAGAAACTTTTCTTTTTCTGTGTATGTTTTAGTTTTAGTTTTTTATTTGGAAAATAAAGTAGCAGTTTTTGTGAACATGATATACTTAGCCTTTGGTGGGAGTGTCAAGATGTTTTTTATTAATGTGTGATGTGGGCAAATATTTTACAGTTTTGTTGAATTAAGTATGTAAAGAAAAATGCATAAGTAATATATATGTATTTTGATAAACGTTTATAAATTAAATATGCTCATGAAGTCATGACACATATTAAGAAATTGAACGCGCTCCACTCCTCCAAAGACTCGCCCCTCTCCCAGCCTCTGCCTCTCTCATATTTAGCCCATCCTCAGAAATAATCATGTCTTAACTTCCACTATAGACTGAATGTTTGTGCTCCCCTCCAAATTCATAGCTTGAAATTCAGTCCTCAATATGATACACTATAGCTTTTTATTTAAATCAAAACCAGAAAGGGGCTATGGGGCTCCGTGTGGGAAGACAGACAGATGCCACGGGAGCCCCTTTGTTCTAGGGACTGACAGATGGCTTCCACCAGCCCATCTTCCATGGAGAGTGTTTGTGTTGTAACCTAAGGCCTTTGCTTTGTTCACATGTGGCCAGGGGAAATGGCAGTGTAGAAAGCTAATTTTGCTCCTCACTGAAGCGGGGAGCACCAGAGATGCTGCCGGGTTAAACCTCTTCCCATCTCCCGTTTGGCGGACTCAGATCCAGGATGAGTCTTCATGAGCGAACAAAACAGCACTCATTAGTCAGTGGTGTAACCAGCTCTTTCCTAACTGAAATTCAGCAGCTTTCCCCCAAGGCTCCAAAGACGCCGGGGGTGCAACATCTTGTCCCCCAGAGACATTGTGTGTTGAGTGATGGAATGTCTATGGGCTCTGTCTCGCCTACATGTCTTTACTTCCCACCACTGCCAATAACATCTGGGAACCAGCAGCAGAAATGAGCATCGAGTCCTTCCAGCGGCCAAGAACTTTCATAGAAGTAGGCCTCGGTGTGAATCCAAACACACTCCTGCAGTTTTGTCCCAAACATCACTGTGAGTGCTGAATCAGTAAACACTGCACCGCTGCTTCTGTGGGGAGCACGGCGTCAGCCCCGCCACGAGAGCCTCTGGCCATGAGGTTTTCATCGACAGGTCAAGGCATAACCTTGGTTTATGTGTGCCTTGTTTAATGTATGTCATTGATTCCTGTCATTGAACATGGCCAAGAGCACTAGCTCAGGCCTGAAGGAAGTTTATTTATTTAACAAATGTGTTTTCTCTGTAAGACACATCACAGCCTTGTGTGCTTGGCACCGACCAGACAGCACTTTAGTGCTGAGCTGGGGGCCGTCTTAAACAGCAGCATCGCCAGTAAAAGGCTCGAAAAGGTGAAAAACGTGGAACATTTAGCCTTGGATGAGGACAGTTGTTAGCAGCAGGAGAGGGGAAACTAGAAGGCAGAGCCCCTTTTTCCCCAGCCTCTGCTGGGCCGCGTGTGTCCGGCAACTCTAGCGTTTGCTGCTCTGTCCTTGTTCTCACATGACCAAGAATGCTTTGTGAGGATTGATCTTGGGATTTCAAATAAATTACAGAGCAGTCAGATTCAGAATCAACAAATACTGAGGATTCATTGTGTTTTCCATTAAGTCAGATTCCCTGCCTCCCCCCTCAAGAAAGGTGATATAACTGTATGGTGACAAAATTATTCTAGAATAATGCAGTTTGACTCTGTGATTCCATCTTACCCACCCCCCACTTCGGCTTTCAACCTTTCAAATAATCATAGCTTAGGTTAGGCTGGAGGGCAAAGGCATTTATCCTAAAAATGCATGTGTATCAGTAAAAACACAAACATTTAGCTGCAATCTAGCGAATGCCAAAGGACTTTGTGTAGAATGAGATGTGAGAGGCTTGAATATGAAATTTTTATTATAAATTCTTCGTAGTTTGGCATCTTTATAGAGGATTTGCCTTCTAAATGAGCTGGGTTTTCTTTCCTTTTTAATAAATTTTTTCTTCTTTATTTTTTTAGTTACTTTTTGGCTGCATTGGGTCTTTGTTGCCGCTTGTGGGCTTTCTCTAGTTGCGGCAAGTGGGAGCTACTTTCTAGCTGTCCTGTGCCGGCTTCTCACTGTGGTGGCTTCTCTTGTTGCAGAGCACTGGCTCTGGAGCATGGAATCAGTAGTGTGGCACCCGGGCTTAGCTGCTCTGCAGCATGTGGGATCTTTCCGGACCAGGGATCAAACTGGTATCCCCTGCATGGCATTCTTAACCACTGCATCACCAAGGAAGCCCTGTTTCATTTTTAGTTTAATCGTTAAGACAGTGTTTTGAGGTTTATCAAGTAATTCATTTCTATGGTTTTGTTTTATGCTTTAAAAATTTGGTAATGATTACTGCAAGGTAATGTGGGTGAAAACACCCACCCCTGTAATAGAGTTGAAACAAGCCAGCCCAGGAGAGGGCTTTCTCCCTGCCATTGCTAGAGGAGTACAAGGCTCCCCCAGCAAGTGCAAAGCATATTGAACTTGCTGTGACGAACTATTGCTATCGACGTATGCTTTCTTGTTAACCAGAGTAATGGCAGCTGCTGGTGAGCCAAGCAGGAAGGTTTCCTCTTAAAGCAGGAGGCTGGATAGTAAATACTTCAGGCTTTTCAAGCCAGATGGTCTCTGTGGCAGCAACTCCACGGTGCTGAGATTGTGAGAGTCACCATAGATAATCCATAAATGAATGGGTGTGACTGCTTTCCAATAAAGCTTAATTTGCAGGCATGGAAATTTGAGTTTCATATACTCATGTTGGGCTTCCCTGGTGGCTCAGACAGTAACGAATCTGCCTGCCAATGCAGGAGACCTGGATTCTATCCCTGGGTCAGGAAGAGATCCCCAGGAGAAGGAAATAGCAACCCACTCTAGTATTCTTGCCTGGAGAATTCCATGGACAGAAGAGCTTGGCAGGTTATGGTCCATGGGTCACAAAGAGTCAGATACAACTGAGCGACTAAGCACACACACACACACACACATATTTCTCGTGTATCACAAAATCTTCTTTTGAGTTCCTGCTACCAATGAAAACTGTAAACACCATCCATGGTTTGTGGGCCAGACAGAAACAAGAGATTAGGGGCAGATTTGGTCCATTTGCTATAGTTTGCTGACCCTTGTCTTGAAGTTCGTGTTGTTAAAACTGTGTCATAAAGTTTGGCCCTTGCAGCTATATTTCTGGGTCAAATAGATGGCTACATTCTTACTTCAATCTAGAAATAAAGAATTTAGAACATATATGCATTTATGCAGTAAAAGTTATATATGTATATTTGTGTGTGTGTATATATGTGTATGGGCTTCCCAGGTAACACTAGTGGTAAAGAACCTGTCTGCCAACGCAGGACACATGAGAGATGCAGGCTCGGTCCATGGATGGGGAGATCACCTGCGGGAGGAAATAACAACCCATTCCAGTATTCTCGCCTGGCCCGGAAAATCCCATTGACAGAGGAGCCTGCTGGGCTACAGTCCATGGGTTTGCAAAGAGTCAGACGTGACTGAAGCGACCGAGCACACACACACGTGTGTGTACGCATGGTTGTATATTATATGTGTATATGCATACATAGGCAGTCGAGTCACATGAAGAAAGTTCAGACTTGGAAATAAAATAGACCTGGAATTACACCCTGAGTATGTGACCTCAGAAAAATCACTTAACTTTGTATCTACTGAGGTAGATAATATTCACTCCAGTGGATATGGTTGACTGAGAAAAATTAGATAATACATACAAAAGGTGCCTGGGACATGGATGTAAATGGTAAATAAATGTTTTTTGAATTGTTGATTTTTTATAAAGAAAAAAATTGGTGTGGTTCCCTTAAGAGGCTCAAGTCTTACTTCTAATATAGATTTTTAATAGGTTCTGTCCTGTTTGATAAAAATAAGCATGGCCACATCCCACATCAATTTTTACACCTTTTTTTTTTTTTGCTTTCCGGTGGTGCTGTCTATGGTCTTGTGTTAGTTTCCTCTGACTTCCATCTTTCTGGCTCTGGGAGCAGGCATCTCAGACACTCCTGTGATCCACCCCCACCCCTTCATGTGTGTTATATTTCTGTACAGCAATACTTGTCTTTTGATAGAGTGGTCCCTTGTTTGAAAAAAAGAGACAAAACTATTTCTGCTTCTGAAGCTTTCTTGGCAAGGGCACTGGCTAGAAAAAAAGTACAAACTGGAAAACTTGCCAGAGAGCAAGGGTTCACGACGAGAAAAGCTTTTCAGGGCATGCTTAAATATGCTTTTAAGAAACTTGTTTAAGGACTTCCCTGGTTTCTCAAGTGACACAGCAGTGTCACTTGACACGTGTCACATTGACACGTCCATGCCTGCAGTGACGGAGACTCGGGGGACACAGGTTCAATCCCTGGGTCAGGAAGATCCCTTGGAGTGGGAAATGGCAACCCACTCCAGTATTCCTGCTTGGAGAATCCCATGGACAGAGGAACCTGGTGGACTACATCATGGGGTCGCAAAAAACTGGACAGGACTGAGCAACTGAGCAGGCGTGCACACTTGCAGTCCAGTGCTTAAGACTTTGCCCTGTCTTTCCTGCTGCTTCCGTGGAGTCGCGAAGAGTCGGAGACGACTGAGCGACTGAACTGAAGTGAGCTCCTGCTCCTTCTCCCTCCATCCCTGAGCCCTGGCAAGCACTCACCTGGCCTCCGTTTCTGAAATGCTGACATTACACGTTGTTACATAAATGGAATCATATTGCGTGTAATCTTTTCTGATGGGCTTTTTCACTCAATGCTGTTCTCTGGGGATTCATCTAGTCAGTGGTTCTGTCGGTAGTTAGTTCCTTGAATTTGAGTCAGTTCTAGTGAGGTGGATGAACCTAGAGGCTGTTAATACAGAAGTAAGTCAGAAAGAGAAAAACAGATGTTATATAATAATGCATATATATGGAATCTAGAAAAATGGCACTGATGAATCTATTTGCAGGGCAGCAGTAGAAACGCAGACATAGAGAACATACTTGTGAACACAGCAGGGGAAGGAGAGAGGGACAGATTGAGAGAGGAGCAGCGACACACACACAGTACCGTGTATGAAACAGACAGCTAGTGGGAAGCTGCTGTGCAACACAGGGAGCTCAAGCTCGTGCTCTGTGATGACCCAGAGGGCTGGGATGCGATGGGAGGGGCAGGGAGGCTCACGAGGGAGGGGACATATGTATTCTTATGGCTGATTCACATTCTTACATGGTAGAGAGCAACACAACATTGTAAAGCAATTATCCTCCAATTAAAAAAAAATTGTCCCTTTTTAGTGCTGACTAGTAACAATGGAAGGCAATAGAACCCCACTCCAGTACTCTTGCCTGAAGAATCCCATGGACAGAGGAGCCTGGTGGGCTGCAGTCCATGGGGTCACTAAGGGTTGGACACAACTGAGCGACTTCACTTTCACTTTTCATTTTCACGCATTGGAGAAGGAAATGACAACCCACTCCAGTGTTCTTGCCTGGAGAATCCCAGGGACGGGGGAGCCTGGTGGCTGCCGTCTATGGGGTCGCACAGAGTCGGACACGACCGAAGTGACTTAGCAGCAGTAACCATGGATGTACCACTCTCTGTTTAATCATTTGAATGGCATCTGGACTATCTCTGGCTTCTGCTTATATTGAATAAAGCTTCTATGAACATTCATGTGCAGGTTTTTATATGAATAAATAAGTCCATTTCTTGAATGGAGGATGCTGGGTTGTGCATTAAGAATGATCCTCTTCATGTGGTCTCCCTGCGACACGGATTCCTGCTGTGTCATGTGGACCTGTTAGCATTAACACTAGCCTGACAATGGAGAGCTTTTGTTAGTGGTTCTTTTTTCTCCTTTAGCCTCAACTTCTCTGAGTCCACTATGTCAAAATGTTATTCGTCTTGAGGACCTCAGAGCATGTTTCCCTTTTTCTGTTGCCCTGCTTCTCCTAGGATCAAACAGTTGTAAAGCCTTCATCATAAGATTTTTATATCATTTTCCTCCCAGTTCATACTCTACCATCTGAATTTCAGCCAGCACAGCTCTTCTCTGTATTTCTAATATGGTGTGTTCCCTATGAGTGGAGCCTCTGCGCCTGGTCACAGCTGACCTTTAGAGCTGTAGGTCCCAGTTTTCCTCTTTATGGTCACGGTCATGTCCACCTCAGGGCCTTTGCACATTCCCTGGAAGATACCTTACACTCTTCTCACCTTTGGCTCGTTCACTGCCAGCTCTCAGCTCAAACACCGCTTCCTCATGGAAGGTCCTCTGGAGTATGTCCTCCTAGTATCCTGTTCTCTTCTTTCATAGTACTTTAAACATTTTAATTGCATGTATTAGTTGTATAAAACCTAAGACCCCATGTGGTTCCAGTTGGTCCATAGAGTCCCCTCAAAGAAGTTGACCAGAAGATATGTCGCATGCATAATAAGTCACTTCAGTTGTGTCCGACGTTTTGCAACCCTATGGACTGCAGCCCACCAGACTCTTCTGTCCATGGGATTCTCCAGGCAAGAATATTGGAGTGGATGTCCGTTCCCTTCTCCGGGGGATCTTCCCCACCCAGAGATGGAACCCATGTCTCCTGCGGCTCCTGCATGGCACGCAGGTTCTTTACTGCTGAGCCATGGGGAAAGCCCAGAAAATATATTATCTTAAAGCAATTTAAATCTTAACATCACCTCTGGAAGATGACTCAACCTCTGTCTTTTGAGTATCGGTTCCTCCCTGGGGTCCCCCCTCACCTTCATGGGGTGAGACCTTGATTGTACTGCTGTCTGCTCCCCACATTCACCTCCCAAAAAACTGAGTTTTAGTCTTAGTTGTTATTGCAGTTTTAGAACCTAGACCATTTGACTGTCGGATTACTAGACATTCGATGATGTCTGTGGGAAACATGAATGAATGGTTGAAATGAGGTATCTTATCTACAGGAAATGTTAGGTCAAAGTTGATAAAGTGAATGAATAATGAAAACCTTTCTTAATCTTTCAGGTGATTTTTGAAGTCATAACTTCTGGACATCAAGGTTACCTCGCTATTGATGAAGTGAAGGTGTTAGG
Source organism: Bos indicus (assembly GCF_029378745.1). Taxonomy (NCBI): domain Eukaryota; kingdom Metazoa; phylum Chordata; class Mammalia; order Artiodactyla; family Bovidae; genus Bos; species Bos indicus. The sequence continues at coordinate 40,934,451 of NC_091783.1, forward strand.
ACATCCGTGTAGTAAGTTGCCTCAACTTTTAATCCTTCAGGGACATGGTTGGGGGTGTATTTATGTTATGGATGGGAGAAAGTGCTAAAACCTGGAGGGAAGTTTGTCCTATCTAGAGAGTCCCTGATGGAGTTGTAGGTGGCGCTGTGCTAGCCCAGAAGTTCACATACATGTGTCATGTGTGAGGCATTGTAAGTGAAAAATGACTGAGTGCCTTGAAAGTGAAAATCAGCAATGGGGACTATGGGAATATTTGGTATGTTGAAATATCCAACCTCAAAAGAGAATGTTGGGAGCTGAGCAACCAAAACTCTGCAAATCTATGTGTCTGTGTCTGTGTGTGCTTAGTGCGTGTGTGTGAGTGTGTGAGTGTGTGTGTGTGTGTGTACAGAGCTTCCCATAATCATGTGCTCAGAAAAAATCAGTTATGTTTGCCTTTTATAAATTCTTTTTTTGGTGCCATGCCTCACAGCATGAGGGATCTTAGTTCCTAGACCAGGAATCAAACCTGCACCCTTTGCAGTGGGAATGTGGAGTCTTAGCCACTGGACCACCAGGGAAATCCCGCCTTTGTAAATTCTTCCCCTCTTAACGTTATATTTTTAGGTCAGTCCATCAGATTGCATCATATACATATACTACACTGTATTTTTGTATTCGTCTATGAATATTTAGTTCCCCCTAAGACCCAGTTTTTCTCTGTGACAGACATGGCTGCAGTACACACCCGTGTGTGTGTGTGCACGTGCATGCCTTTGCATGCAGTTTGTGAGAACCTGGGAGATGTGTATTCTTACAGGCAGAGTTGCTGAGATGTCGGTTAGAAACAGGTTTACGAGATGCTGCCAAATTGGTATGAAAGGTGTCTGCCCAGTTCCACACCCACCAGCAACGCGTGGATATTTGAGTTGCCTGAATCCTTGCCCCAGGTTGATATTGTCAGACATTACATCTTTGACCATCTCAGAGATGGTGGCCTGCTTTACTTTTAGGGTCCCTGGCTTTAAAGGGAAATTGGCTCATTCAGACCATTCTGGATCTCTGCTGAAGCATGCATGTGTGCTAAATCGCTTCAGTCCTGTCTGACTCTGTGCAACCATGGACTGTAGCCTGCCAGGCTCCTCTGTCCACGAGATTTCCCAGGCAAGAATACTGGAGTGGGTTGCCATGCCCTTCTCCAGGGGATCTTCCCAACCCAGGGCTTGAACCTGCGTCTCATGTCTCCTACATTGGCAGGCGGGTTCTTTGCTGCTAGCGCCACCCTTTCTGCTGAAGGTCCCCAGCCAAATCCATGGGGGTGTGGTTATAGCTAGGCTGATACTAGAAATAAAAACACTTGCAGGAATGTCTGCTTTTACTGTGTGGGCTGAGACATGCCCCAGTGATTACTCCACACGGTAGTCACAGACAAGTCTGGGTGGCTGTTATCCACTGGGCTATCATGACACCATTGTTTGATTCCACCCCAAAGGGTCTTGCTCTCTGAGATCTTTATCTGGTGTCCCAGTTCAAGCTCGGCAGTCATCTTGCTCATTACCCGGTCAGGACGTTCCTATTGTAACTCAGTGCTCGGCCTTTTCTTCTGTCAGCAATACTAGCGAATTCAACAAGAATTTCAGTCCCTTTTTTCTGAAAAGGCAAAAAAAAAAAAAAAGTTCCTAATGGGAACAGCAGGGCAAATTCAAGAAGCAGAATATAATTACCTGAGTTGGAATTTGGCCAAACGCTCAGAGTCATAGCCTCAGGCTTGGAAAAGTGCCCTGAGATCCTCTCAGGCGCACGAACGTTCAGGGCTTCTGATTCACCTCTCGCCAGGAGAGACGTCAGATGGACCTACTGTGTGCTGAGCCATTTCCTGGAGCAAACCTCACCACCCGGCAAGTGTCTCTGCTGCTCTGGGTGCAGGTGCAGAGGCCTCTGGCCAACAGAACGGCTCCTCAAGTGGACCCCCTCCCATCCAGCAGGATTCTAGTCACTGCCTTCAGTAGGAGAGAAAGACTTAATGCTTCCCCTTCCGTCAGAGCCTTCCTGAAATGTGTCTCCCACAGTTCAGTGCATTCTTCCCAAGACCAGCTGCCTGCAGCCGCAGAAATGGTGTTTATGTCTCTCCTTTGGAGAATACCGGTTCTGATACCTAATTGGCTCTACAAACTGCTGTTAGGAGACAGAATCGCAAAACAGCCTGTGTCCCAAGGTGATGGATGCTACAATGGTGTGTTGAACTGTGAGCTTTAAACGGTCTTGATGATGGCCTTTCTGTCGTTATCTTCTCCTGAATTGCCAAGTTTATGGGGAAAACATGCAAATAAAGATTTTAAAGAAGGCAGTCATTTGGTCTTAAAAGGGAAAGCTTTATAGTTTGTATTCTAGGGGATTTCCTATCAGGGTTTCTAAATAATAATCAATTATTTTGAAATGCTGAGGCTCATTAAATTTACATCGTGAAGGAGCATAAATATTTCATATCCAAAATTCTGCTTTCCCCAAAGATGTAAAACTGCTGAACTTTATTTACTTCACTCTAAAGGCTCCTGTTTGGATTCATATAGGTTTATGAGCAGGCATTACGACACTTTTTTAAAAGTAGCTGTTCTGTTAAGGGTGTACAGTTGCTCATAAAATTGATTTTCGCGTAGTGACAGTAAGATGCCAGATCGTTTTGAAATGTGGAAATGCCTGTGCTGTGGCTTCACACAGCTTCTGATGAACGTAGATAATTTCTGTATTTGGTGTGCACCCTAAAGCTATATTTTGAATTTGGTTCAATAATCCTGGTAGGAGAAACTGAAGAAGCGGTTTTTTCAGCTTCATAATATTGTCTCCTGTTTTTAAGCAGGTCGTAACTTAGGCATATGTGGGTATTATTATTATTATGACCTTGTGATGCCGGTATGTATTTTTATATCTTATAAGCTATGCAGCATTTTAACATCACATATCATTCCGTTCATCCTCTCAAAGTTGTATGGGAACGTGGGATGTTTTTCCTTTTACTCAGGCTTTCTAATATTTCCTTCAATAGTGTTTGCAGTCTTCAAGGTACAAACTGAACTTCTCTCATTAAATGTATTCCTATGTATTCATTTTGATACTGCTCTACAGGAGCCTGGTGTGCTACAGTCCATGAAACTCGACTTGGCAACTGAAAAGCAACAACAAATAAATGGGATTGCTTTCTTAATTTCATTATTAGATTGTTCATTACAAGTGTATAGCAACACAGCTGATTTTTGTACAGTGACCTCATATCCCGAGACCCTGTTGAACTTACTTATTATAAGTGCTACTTGTTTTTTGTAGATCCTTAGAATTTTCAAGACCCGCGATCTTTAGGTTTAGTTTTATATCCTGTTGTTCAGTCTGGGTACCTTTGATTCATTTTCCTGCCTACTTGCTGGGGCTGGAACCTCCTGTACAGTGCTGAGTACAAGTGGAAAGAACAGATGTCTTTGTTGTGTTCATGTCTTTGGAGGGAAATTTCCAGCCTTTCACCATGAAGTGTGATGTTAGCTGTGAGTTTGGGTTTTTCATAGATGCTCACTATCAGGAAGGACATTCTCTTATATTCCTACTTTGTTAGATGTTATTTAAAAATCAACCATGAAAGGCTGTTGGATTTTAGCCAGTGCTTTTCCTTTACTTATATAGGAGAGGGGAAAGTTTTATTTGGCCCTCCTAGGGTCGCTGACAGGATCTGAAACCGAGAAAGACAGATAAATGGGAGAAAAGCATATAGATATACTTCCTGTATGTTTTATGTGACACGGGAGCCTCATAAGGAAATGGAGATGTGCACACACAGACCTGAGTATGTTTATACTGGTTTTCATGAGGAGTGGACATTCATGGAGGAATGTGGTATTGTATAGACAATACTGTGAGTGTGGTAAGCTGAGGAAGACCCAAAGCAGGTGTCTTCACTTTGTTTTCCACCTTTGTCCTTAGAGATAGGGAGCTCCTTTCCTCTGGGCACTGGGAGGGCATCTGTCACGAGGGTTTTATGGCCTGTTTCAAGGGAGAAGGGAAGGAAAGGTCAGAGTGACCTTCTTGCTTCCGCTGTTTTCTCAGACTCCTTCAGCTTAACATATTCGGTGTACCCAGGTGCCATGTTTTTGATGGCATTTCCTGAACTCCATTAACTGTCAGATTATGATATAGTTTTTGTCTTTTATTCTGTTGGTGTCTTTTATTATTATATTGATTAATTTGGGGATGTTAAATCAACCTAGCACTCCTAGGATGAATCTCACTGGGTTATAGTGTACAATCTTTTTTTTAATTAATTTATTTTTTAATTGAAGGATAATTGCTTTATGGAATTTTGTTGTTTTCTGTAAAACCCCAACATGAATCAGCCATAGGTATACATATATCCCCTCCCTCCCATCTCCCTCCCCATCCCACCCACTCTAGGGTGATACAGAGCTCCTGTTTGAGTTTCCTGAGCCATACAGCAAATTCCTGTTGGCTATCTATTTTACATATGGTGATGTAAGTTTCCATGTTTTACTCTCTCCATACATCTCACCCTCTCCTCCCCTCTCCCCATGTCCATAAGTCTATTCTCTATGTCTGTTTCTCCATTGCTGCCCTGAAAATAAATTCTTCAGTATCATTTTTCTAGATTGTGTATATATGCATTAGTATACAATATTTATCATTTTCTTTCTGACTTACTTCACTCTGTATAATAGGTTCTAGGTTCATTCACCTCATTAGAACTGACTCAAATGTGTTCCTTTTTATGGCTGAGTGATATTCTATTGTGTATATGTACCACAACTTCGTTATCCGTTCATCTGTCGATGGACATCTAGGTTGCTTCCATGTTCTAGCTATTGTAAATAGTGCTGCAGTGAACAATGGGATACCTATGTCTTTTTCAATTTTGTCTTATAGTGTACAGTCTTTGTTATTTGTTGTCATATAACACCTTAAATACAAAGATATTTGCATATATGATTCCTTCAATTGTGAAATCTAAAAATTATACAGAATCATGCCTCATTATTGTTCTGCCTATTTTAACAAGTAATAATGAAAAAGATTGCAAAAATCCTCATAAACCTATGTGTCATATATTGGATAAAATGAATGCAAAATCTAAGACAGTTCCGTATTACTACTTCGCAGTATGAAGTAAGTCAGCAATTTCTTTAAACACTTAAGAAATGCTGAGTTCATAATATGGCATTCTTGATTCAAATTTATTCTTATTTTATAAAACAAAATTAATTTTTCAATCATATTTATTTGCATACTCAAACATTGCCTACTTTCAAATTTAGATTTTTATGAAGACATTAAACTGTGTGATTAAAATAAGAATAACAATGACAAATTAAAAAATTGGAACTGTTTTCTGAATTATGTTTGTTGAATAAAGGCAGACCCAATAAAGGCATTGTTTGAGAAATGCACAGAACTCAGAACAGTTGTTTCATTTTAAAGGTAGGAAGTTACTTGGGTTTTTCTCCAATGGACTATCATTTTTCTTCAATATACAGTGACTAATAAAAGTTATCTTTACATAGTGGCTCACTTACTTTTCTGTGATAAGAATGTTGAGTCTGTTTTTCCACTTGACAAATTATTCCATTAAGTTCCATTCTTACAGGACTGCTCTGTTGGTTCAGTGGGTAAGACTCCAATGCGGGGGACCTGGGTTTGATTCCTGGTCAGGGAACTAATTCCCCCATGCCGCAACTAAGACTTGGCATGGCCAAATAAATAAAATTGTCTTACAAAAAGATCTGTTCTTACCTTACAAGCAAAACAAATGTAGCTTTGTCTTGAAACATGTTTGTTAAGAGCTTTCTGCTCACAAGAGTTTTTTGGCCTTTGTGACCTATTATCTTGCTCAGGTAGTGGGGATAATAATAATAATAATGCTTTCCTCAAAGGGTAAACGTAAGGATTAAATGAGTTAATGTACATAATGAACTTAGAACAGTGCTTAGCACATTTCTGCTGCTGCTGCTAAGTCGCTTCAGTCGTGTCCGACTCTGTGCGACCCGATGACGGCAGCCCATCAGGCTCTACCATCCCTGGGATTGTCCAGGCAAGAACACTGTAGTGGGTTGCCATTTCCTTCTCCAATGCAGGAAAGTGAAAAGTGAAAGTGAAGTCACTCAGTCGTGCCCGACTCTTAGCGTTAGCGACCCCATGGACTGCAGCCTACCAGGCTCCTCCATCCATGCGATTTTCCAGGCAAGAGTACTGGAGTGGGGTGCCATCGCCTTCTCTAAGACCTCAGTAAATGTTAGCTGCTATTATTATGCCTGAATTCTGATTGACCCACTGGAATGAATTAGCTGCAGATTGTAACTCTAAGTAGAAATACTGATTGGTTTCTTAGATGGGATAATTTAGCAGTGTCTGTTTTAAAAGTTAAAAAAAAAAGTTTGCAAAACAGATTGTGTTCAGATAGTACCGGGTATTCTCTTTAGCAGAAGTTGGCTCTTTTGTTTGCAATGATGTGCTGCACAAATAGTAGTGTTGACTCTGCATTCTGGCAGGCAGGCATGGCCCCAGTCCATCTCAGCCTTTGCCATTACATTAAAATGTAAATGTAAAGACAAAGGGGTCAGGACACAGTCTGCCCGTTGTCCATTTCGGTTTGCACTTTGATCTTGCAAATTACCATTCTCTGATTTTGTTGTTAGCATTTGGTAGCAGGCTTTGAAGAATCAATGATATGAGACATCTACAGAAAGGTTTGCATCCTGGTCAGTGATAACTCCTGGCTTTGGAATCAAAGGCTGATGTGAGATCAATTAATACCTGAAAACCTCTATTCTTTTAAAAGTTGTTTTCTTAGTAAGAAGCAACAGAATATGGCAGAAATAAAAAAAAAACAGAAGAGTTCTACTCAAAAACCTTTTAATATTCATGGAAGATATTTAGTTTTTAGAACTCCTGCAGATTTTAGAGGAAAACTGGCATAGCATTTTGAAAGGGTACCCAGGAGACAAATGGGCCTATAAATTTAGAGAGAAAAAGAGAATTTTTCTTTTTGAGTATGGGCTAGATTGGAATTTTCCACTCTACTGGTGCTCTACCTGTGTTCCAATTAAGGTGGTTTGGCAAGGTTCAGAGCACGCAGCTCAGCGTGGACCTGAAACTTTTCTGGCTATAGACCTCCTTTTCTTGGGATCTTTTCCAGTTTCCAGTGATAGATCAGTTATTTTAAATAATAATGAACATTTTTGAGGCTAAGTACCAGGCACACAGAATGTCTTCTCCTGGCAGCATCTTCTTTGATCTTTATCCCAACCCTATGAAATACGTACTTTAAAAAAAATCCCAGTTTTGCAAATTGAAAAAAAAAATCCACTAAGGCTTGGGTTTAGGAACTTTTGCATCTATTCAAAGGCAGTGAGAGCTTGAGCTTGAACGTATATACACTGAGAGTGAAGTTAAAGTGTTCGTCACTCAGTCTTGTCTGACTCTTTGCGACCCCAAGGACTGTAGCTTGCCAGGCTCCTCTGTCCGTGGAATTCTCCAGGTGAGAATACTGGAGTGGGTAGTCATGCCCTTCTCCAGGGAATCTTCCCAACCCAGGGATCAAACCTGGCTCTCCTGCTTTGCAGACAGATTCTTTATTGTCTACGCCATAAAGGAAGCCCATATGCTGAAATTCCAACCTTAAAATAGTATTAGCCTTCAATTGCTTCCCAACCAAAAATATTTGTAGGGTTTACAGCACTAGGCAGGGAGAATCCAGGCATCTTAAACCTCTGGAAAGATTATCTATACCTTTAATGTTTATTGAAAAACCTTACAAATGCCTTTAATAGAAATCTTAACCTTCCTGATCTTGGAGGAAACTGATCTGAAACAAAGAATTCCACAGTCCCTTTGTCTTATTTACCCTGGTGGATGAGTTACTATGTTCTGTTGATGTCAATTAATTCTCTTAATTGAAAATGATAATTTGCTTATAAAAGGGTTTATGCTTAGTAGGTTTCTCTGTCTTCATCTAGTTTCCATTTTGAAGTATGGCTTTTATTATTTTAGCCAGATGATTTTTTTTTCCTGGAAGTCTTCATCTCAACCAAGAGACACTGTTGCCCCAACCAAAGACAGCCAATCCATTACAAAGCAGTGTGTGTTTGATCAGTTGCTCAGTCATGTCCTACTCTTTGTTGACCCCATGGATGGTAACCACCAGACTCCTCTGACCATAGGAGTTTTCAGGCAAGAATACTGGAGTGAGTTGCCATTTCCTCCTCCAAGAGATCTTCCAGACCCAGGGATTGAACTTGTGTCTCCTACTTCTACATTGGCAGGTGGATTCTTTACCACTGAGCCATTGTTCCAGAGGCGCCCACGCACCCCCCTCCCCCGCCCAAATACAATTTGAACAAAGGTATCAATTCCTTAGACGCTAACCTTATTGTGCAAATAATAAACCCTGGAGTCTTTGAGAAAGCCATATTGAACATCAGATCCTTTCTAAAGGAGAAAAGATAAGCCCCATTCTGAGAAGCATGTCTTAATAAGGATGAAGATAAAGAAATAATATCACACAGTCTTATCTTTGGCCAGCAAATTAAAAATATAAGTTATAACCTAAAAGAACTCCTAATATAATTAGAAAACTGTATTGATAAATCAGCTTTTCTATATCTTTCTCTTTGGTTCAGTAGCCACTGCTAGAAACAGGGCCCTTAGGAGAGCAGCCTCCCAGGGCAGCTTTACTGTGCATGAACAGACCTATGGCAGAACCATGACAGTTCTGATATTCCTGTTATTTATTATTGTTAGGTAAGCTGATGAAGCAGAGCACATATATTTAATCAACTTCTTCAGAAAAAATACAGAAATTAATACTTAGCATACCCTGCTGGTAGAAATGCAGTTTGTTATACACTTTAAGGAAAGCAATTCAGCAATTTGTGTCTAAAGTCTTTTAAAAATGCTTCTTTTTGTCTTAGTAATTCGATTTCTAAAAATTCACCCTAAGGAAAAAATTAAAAGTCTACATGAGGATTTAATTATGAACTCTTGTGTCTTGGCATTCTGTTTAAGAAACTCAGAAGTCCAAAGTAAAGGAATGTTCCAGTTAACTTTTTTATGTTCATATGATATATACATCTGTGTATGTGTATGTGTGTGTGTGTACTCTTTGTGACCCCATGGAGCCTGCCAGGCTCCTCTGTCCATGGAATTTCCCAGGCAAGAATACTGGAGTGAGTAGCCATGTTCTCCTCCAGGGAATCTTCCCGACCCAGGGATCGAACCCAGGTCTCTTGTGTCTTGTGCATTGCAGGTGGATTTTTTTTTTAACCATTGTGCCACCTTGGACGCCCGTATATATGTAAGGATTTCACGACCTTGACATTATTGACATGAGTATGGGTAATTCCTTTCTGTGGAGGCTGTTGTGTGCATTGTAGAATGTTAACACCATCGCTGACCTCTGCACACTGGGTTCCAGCAGCATCTGCCCCGCCACCTCCCCTACCCCTGTTGTGACAAACAAAAATGTCCCAGATATCATCAGATGTTCTCTGGGGGTGACACGATCCCTGATTGTGAACTACAACTTTTTCTTATAGTTTTAGGTAAATATTTAACAAGCAAAATGCTCACAATATCTTGTTAAATTTTTTTCAAAAGTGCACAATAGTCACAAAAAGGTAAATAGGTAAATACCAATAGACTAAAAGGTAAATACCAATAGACTAAGTTAAAGGATGTAATTTCTTTAATGACCAAGGCCTGCTCTAATAATTTTATGCAGAACCAGGAACTCCCACCAGACCTCAGAGCCGCCCATAAATAATGTAACTGCCAGATACTGGAAGCTTCTGTTGTTGTTGTTCCAGTAGGATTTTTTCTTTCATCTTCATTTCTCTCCTGACGATCACCCCCCGTTTGTATCTGTTCTCATAGTATGGTTTTCATCTGCCTCCTTACTTAGTACAAATAAGCAATCTGTAGGAACATTCCTGGAGTCACTGTGAGCCTTGGTGGATCAAAATGGGTATTTACCAGGCTCTCTCAGAAGGCCCACGCTTAGGTCTGCAGACAGGTGTCTCCGCCACAGGTTACCAAATGCTTTCCATTTAAAAATCATAAACTGTGCGGGCTTCCCTGATCGCTCAGCGGGTAAAAGAATTTGCCTGCAATGCAGGAGGCACAGGAGATGTGGGTTCCATCCCTGGGTTGGGAAGATCCCTTGGAGAAGGAAATGGCAACACACACCAGTATTTTCACCTGAAAAACCCCATGAACAGAAGAGCCTGGTGGGCTACAGTCCATGAGCTCAAAAAGAATCGCATGATAGATAGTGCAGAAAAGCATACCTATTTCCAAAGCTGCTTCTTAAAGGTAAATTTATATATGATTAAGAAACAAAGTAGTTAGAAAATTCTAAATTCAGGTTTTTAATTTAAATTTAAAAATGTTATTTCTTTAATTTTAATGTTTATTATTGAAAGTGGTTTCTAAAGGTAAAAAAATTATTTAAATCAAAAATCTTAGGAAAAAGAATGGAATTGATTTTAAATACATTGGACATCTTTTAATATTTTAGTTCATCTTGGTAGGAGGGATATGTAAATGAAGATGATCTAGGTAAGTCATTTCAGGAGGCAGTTTGGATTTGGATACAAATAAAGTATGCTATTTTTCAGCAGTTCAGAAACAGGCTGTAACATTAGAAAAAGGGAAAATAATATATGTGGCCCACCCTTGCTCTTCGAAAATAACGATCCTGACATGCCTGATAAAGAATGAACTTAAAATTTAAAGATTGAAATTCATTTTCTGTAAATTATTTTAGTCTGTGGGAAACTTATTCTTGATGCTGCAAACTAAATGTTTTTTAGCTTTCCCTGTGTGCCAATTAGAAAGTGTGGGAGCCTTTGAAAGGCTGCAGATCTCTGGGGGAGAGGTCACTCTGGGAAGAAAGACTTTCCTTGCATTCCTGCCTCCCTAGGGGAGAGGAGGGTACAGAGCTCTGCAGCCCCACGACACCTGGATGAGCCCTTCTGGATGAGAGAAGCTAAGGGAGCTCAGTCATCGAGCATAAGGAAAAAGAGGGGTTTTGAGAATGCTGGCAGCCTTGGAGGGTAAGGAGGGTGAAAAGGAGAAGGATCACAGGTGAGGTACAGGGTAGGAAGCCAAGGTCTAAGACAAGCATGAGCAGCACATGGACATTTTGCAGTGGATTTTTAAGGGAGACTTTTTTCATCAGTAATCAAAGAAAAGCAAATTTAATAATGGTGAGTCTTTTCTTGCAAGGTAGTAAACATATTTTTAGCACTCCGTGGTGTGGGCTGTCTTATACATTGCAAATAAGAATATATATTATCAGTACCTTTAATAGTGAAAGTGAAGTCGCTCAGTCATGTCCGACTGTTTGCAACCCCATGGACTGTAGCCTACCACGCTCCTCTGTCCATGGGATTTTCCAGCCAAGAGTACTGGAGTGGGTTGCCATTTCCTTCTCCAAAGGATCTTCCCAACCCAGGGATCAAACCCTGGTCTCCCACATTGTAGGCAGACGCTTTACTGTCTGAGCCACCAGGGAAGTCCTATCAGTACCTTTATGTCTTTTAAAATAGAAATATAGTTGGTTTACAATATCATGCCAATCTGCTGCACAGCAGGGTGACTCACTTATACACATATGTATGTTCTTTTTTAATGTTCTTTTGCATTATGGTTTATCCCAAGAGGGTAAAATTATTTAAATTTTTAGTAGCTTAACTATGTGGGGATATATCCAGGGTGATACTCAAAATAATTAGCAACCCTTCAGCACAGACTCTGGAGAGACCCTGGGTTTAACCAGGTGGGGTGACAGTACCCAAGTGGTCATGAAAGATGGCTCCACACCCAACATTTTGTGTTAGGAAGCCAGTATGTAGGAGTGACTTGCAGCCAGAGGAAGAGGTGGGAGGACAGGAGCTGGACAGGAGAGGGTAACACCAGTGAGATGCCCGACAGAGGACAAGTGATGGTGCAGAGGTCTGACAGCAAGCTGAGGGAATCCATGCAAGCTTTATGGAAAGAACAGCACTGGAAAGGGGCCTTGAAAGGAGCTTGAATTCCAACAGTCAGACCTGGAGCCATACCTGGTGGGATGCAGAGCCTGGGAAAGGCATTCAAAGTTACAAAGCAGTGTTGCCTAGTGGGCAGCATCTGAGCTTTGGAACTGGCCAGACCCAAGTTTCCACTCCATGTCTGGCTCTCATTGGCCAAGTACCCACAAGTAAAATAATGGAAAAAAACCTTCAGAGAACACATGTGAGTCATCAATGGAAAAGTTTCTGCCCCATGAAATGCTCCAAAAAAACGTTACCTTTTGCCACTTTTTGAAAACAATAGTTCTTTCAGCTTCTTGGGAGAGTTAGAAAAAGAAACTTGATGCAAGGACTTTTTGCACAGATCTTTAAAAACCATAGACCTGTGCTGTTCTTGACTAAGGGGAATTTGATTAAGTTAATGAGAAATAGTTGATAGGCTTCTAAGTGAATATAATAGTATTAGAGACAATGACCCACACTTATACTGCTGTTTTAGAAATTACTGAGGACACTTTGCATGCCAGGCATCATGAACGCATTGTTGCACTTATTGCTGGTCTTCAAATGAGTAACGGGGGTTTCCTCTGTGTTATTGGTATCAAACTACATTTTTCTTTGTTTTTGGATAGAAATTCATTTTCACTCCTAATTGTGCTTTTTTAAGTCTTTATTGAATTTGTTACAATAGTGCTTCTGTTGTTTTTATGTTCTGGTGTTTTGGCAGAGAGGCTTGTGGGATTTTAGCTCCCCAAACAAAGATTGAACCCCCAACCCCTGCATTGGAAGGTGAGGTCTTATCTACTGGACTGCTAAGAGAAGCCCCCTAATTATGTTTTTCACAGGCTAGTGTTAGTGCTATATATCATCTTTGGGTGCCCAGGAGTGGTGGACCATTCTTTGAAAGGTGTGATCCAGAGACACGTTGGCTGGCAAGGCATAAACAATGCCTTCTAGCTGTTGTTCAGATTTCTCTGTTTCTCCCAGAAAACATCACCATCCTGTTTTCTTCTTTTCTACTCCCTAACCTCCCCCTACCCCACCTCTTGCTACTCTTTCACTCTATCCTTGTACTGGTAAGAGAGTGTTTCCCTAAAGGAGAAGTTATAAAATTTAATTCCCAACCCATCCCTCCAGTTCCTCGATGGATGTCTTCAGTGTGCTACTGAGATGGATCTGTGCTTCTTAGATCAAATAGAACAATGCTTTGTTTAAACAGGTGTCCCCTATGGACAATGCATGTTCTGAAACTTAATGCTATTTAGCAGTTGGAATCATTCTTTCTCCTTGAATTGGAAATAAGAATCAGCAAAACCCGCCGTGCTGTGGCAGTTCCAGTGTAATTTCGCAGTCTGTCTATGGGGAGAGTATTTTGGTCGCTGGGAAATATTACATGAGGAGTGCTGCATACCAATTACTTGTATTAAAATATATATTACTCACAGCTCCGTACTTGGCTTAAAAAGTTTCCTTGACAACATCATTTAACTTCTTACTGTTCTTTTCATGTTCCTAGTATAAATATCTAATATGTTTTTGTTCAAAACATCAATTAGGCCTCAGTGTAATCTTTATTAATACAGATCTGTTATTACAAGAAGACTGCTGAGCTATGATAATTTGCACAGCAGGGACCATAAAATATCTTCTTTCCGTCTGGTTCTATCCCAGAATGCCTGGCTGTTAGAGAACACAGCAGATCTTTCCAGAACCTCTTTTACAGGCGTAATGAAATCTTTAAAGCTCTTAGAAGCAAAGGCATTCTTTTCTTCAAAGGTAAACAAAGGGAGAGGCCCGAAATTGCAGGCAGATTTGAAGAGACACAAACGGGTTCAGACCTCCACTTTTAACGTCTTTCCTTCTTCGTCTTCCTGCAGCCAGAACGCCCCACTTCCTGCGGATTCAGAACGTGGAGGTCAACGCTGGCCAGTTTGCCACCTTCCAGTGCAGCGCCATCGGCAGGACCGTGGCTGGAGACAGGCTCTGGCTACAGGTACAGTCACTCACGTTCATGGTTCAGAGTGAGTCCAGCAGGCAGAGAGCCTGTCCCTGGGGAGGGCCCCAGAGATCCGGTTAGTGTCAGGACACCAGCAGGGAGGAAGAGGATACTCTGAGCAGTCTCCCCAGTTCTTCTCTTGCTTCCACAGTGTGTAGCCAGGTAACAAAGAGTTCGAGACAAGTTCAATGTTATTCTTCATAAACCTTGCTGTGAACTTCTGGTTTTGCCCTTGCTTCTACTTAGCCATCTTGTTTGGACAATCTGGTTACTGAGTTGCTTTTAGAGCAAGATGTTGGAGTCCAAAATATAATACCCTCTCCCTGTTCATCCTCTTGGAATCACATGGGCATGTCACACACAAACTTATAGGCATTTTTGTTAATTTTCAGCTCCCTAGCCATAGGCCTAAACCTAGAAATTAGTAACACATCTTTTACTTTTAACCATTTTTATTTGTTTTTGTTCTGTTTTCTTTAGTCACTAAGTCTTGTCTGACTTTTTGCGACCCCACGGACTGTAGCCCACCAGGCTCCTCTGTCCATGGGATTTCCCAGCAAGAATACTGGAGTGGAGTGGGTTGCCATTTCCTTCTCCAGGGGATCTTCCCAACCTAGCAATTGAACCTGGGTCTTCTGCATTGGCAGGCAAATTCTTTACCACTGAGCCACCTGGGAAGCCCTTTGAGCATTTAAGTAGACATTTTATTGTCGTTGATGATGATGTTTGGCAGAAACCAACAAAATTCTGTAAAGCAGTTATCCTTCAATTTAAAAATAAATAAAATTTTTTTAAAGAAAAAAATAAGTAGACCTTTTTTAGTGTCATCATCACTTATGTGTCTTGTTTTATTGTCTTAGAAACTCTACCATCTGTATTTTGCACAGCCAGTAGTCTTATGGACAGATCAAGGGTCTCAGGAATTCTGACCAAATGGGATTAAGTGACCTGTCCCCTCTAACCAGTTTGCCGTCCACTTATTTAGACTCTAGGTTTGGTTTCCCCCATGGCATTCTCCAGTTTCGTTCTTGTTGCTTCTTGCTGTGCATCAGTCCACAGGCTGCTCGTTCCCCACCTTGACTCGTGTTGATTTCACCCCTCTTTCCTTAGGGATCCTATAGTGGGTTTTGGTTTGGTTTGGTTGTTTATTTTAGCTTGCTATGGACCTGCTTTATATTCTGACCCTTCTGTGCATCTGTTCCACTCCACTTGGGCTTCTGTTCCACGCCTGCCGACTTCTCGGTACACATCACTCTCCACCTATCCTGTGTCTCCTTCTGCAGCATAGCAACAATTGTCATGTGTCACATTTGCCTGATGCCCTATAAAATGTAAAGTTTTCCCAGGTGGTGATAGTGGTAAAGGACCACCTGCCAATGCAGGAGACGCAGGTTTGATCCCTGGGTTAGGAAGATCCCTTGGAGAAGGAAATGGCAATCCACTCCAGTATTCTTGCCTGGAGAATGCCATGAACAGAGAAGCCTGGAGGGCTGCAGTCCATGGGGTCACAAAAAGTCAGACATGACTGAGCATGCACACATGCTATAAATTTTAAATCCTGTATTCTTTGAATCATCACAACTGAAGTCAACAGTCATTTTTTATTTCTTCTCCATTTCTGGGGGAAATGAAAAACAGCCAACTGTGCTATCCCAGGATTTGTCAGCAGGACAATGACAAATGGGAACAAATTCTGGAAGAGACACCTTAAATGCTTTGGGGGTCCTCTAACATCCATGACTGCATGTTGCCCTGCAGCTTTCGAGAAGGGTTGTGTCAAGAAGGGGTTGATGACAAAGACAGAATAGAATGACTTTGAAATTCTTAGTGACAATGAGATTGTCCTGGACTCAGCCTGTTATTTGGCTTGTGAGTCTTTGTGTTGTTCAAATAGTTTTAGTGTTCAATAATTTATTTCCTCTGTTTGGATAGGCATTTTGTGGGGAAATGTTTATTTTATTAATAGCGGATGAAATAAGACAAATGTCTTTTGCTTGCAAGGATGGCTTCTATTAACCTGGATTTGTATGAGATAGTTCCAGCAGCATAAGGGTTTGTGGCCGGGGGTGGGGGATGGTTTCACAGAGTCCTCCTGCTCTCTTGCCTGGGCCCTGAGTCTTTGCTTTAGGCCATTCTTCACAAGTCGTGGGGAGAAGCAGCCCTGGAAAACTAGACAAAATCCCTCTGGCCTTGGAGGTATGAATATGGGCTTTTCTTCCTTCTTCCTCTAATGTTATAACACTTAAAAAAAAAATGCTTTTCTGCATCTCAATTCACTTGGCTCCTCAAAGTAATTCTAAGATTCAGGCAGAAAATTGAATGAAAGATTGTTTTAAATTTTTCTGTCACTTGAATCTTCCCAGTAGTAAGTCAAGATTTAGAAATGAATAAGACATTCTTTATTTGGGGAACATCCTTTATTTGAGAGTTCCCTGGACAATAGGGAGATTAAACCAGCGAATCCTAAAGGAAATCAACTCTGAATATTCATTGGAAGTACTGATGCTGAAGGTGAATCTCCAATACTTTGGCCACCTAATGTGAAGAGCTGATTCTTTGGAAAAGACCCTTATGCTGGGGAAGATTGAAGGCAGGAGGAGAAGAGGGCAACAAAGGATGAGATGGTTGGATGGCATCACCAGCTCAGTGAACATGAGTTTGAACAGACTCTGGGAGATAGTGAAGGACAGAGGAGTCTGGCATGCTGCAGTCCATGGAGTCTCAAAAAGTTGGACATGACTTAGCAACTGAACAAAAACAACATCATTGTGAAGTGTGATCATTTATACTTACATTACACAGTAATTTGCATCTTTTGAATTCTACCATAATGCATTTTTCGGAGTTTCATGTTGCATCCCTTGGCTCTGTACTTTTTTATGAGTTTGAGGTGCAGGGTTGTTGAGAGTCACGAAGGTAGATGGCATACCTGGAAATAGTCCTGTTTCTTCACTTCTACTGCAGATTAATTCTACTCCGTTGTGTGGGCTTCTTATATCCAGAGCTAGGTGAATAATCTGTGTGCACTTACCACTCTGTTAGAGGGATTTGGATGTAACTGACATCACATGATTTACATCCAGGAGGCATATTGACAAAAAAAAAAAAGTCCATCTGTACAACGTGTACATCTTGATCCACATCTATGAAAAATGGCCAGTGGTTTGATTGCTTAAAAATATAGATTAAATATAATCAATGTCAGAGTCTTTCTCAAAAACATAACACACATAAATCTGAGGATGACACTAATGAAGAAGTGTTTATGGTTAACAGATGGACCCCATCTGCTTCCGTCTTCTCCATCTCATCCGTGGGCCAGGCAGGTTGCTGCCAGCATGGAGCTGGTCTTTCTAGAATACAGAACAACAAAATGAAACACAGCTCATGAGCCTCCTTTATTACAGCTGCAAAATACTTAAAACAGCTTCCAGACAGTGTGCAGGAGGAAGACAGCATCTATCAAAGTATTTTTATGTGGTAAAAAAAAAAAAACAAACTGATGTGCATTGAATCTGCTGAGTGTCCTTGCTGTGTACTATCAGATGTGGTGATCTTTGTATGAACCTGAGCTGTAACCGTGGGAGACACTCAAATGAAACAGATTTGGAAAACCATTCAAGTAACCAAAACAAGAGCACACATTTCTTGTTGTTATCAACTTTCTGATCACTTGTGGAGCCTACAGTTTGAAATATCCTAGAGTAAGTTTATATATAAGATACTGAGAAAATAGAATTTTAGATGTTCTTTTTTATACTTAAATATTATTTGCTGATGGTATCAATTTCTGAGTTATATATATTCATACAGTCATTGACCCTTTGAGTCACATGTAATTATATTAGAATTACTGTTGTTCTTTATGAAATATTTAAAATTTTATTTATCTCCATAGGCTTATCTTGGGAATTAGTATTTATAATACCTCTTTCAGCTTTTCAGTAAGTCACCAAAGCACTGTAACAAAAATATTGTAGACTGGGAGGCTTAACCAACAGACATTTATCTCTCACAGTTCTGGGGGCTGGCAGTCTTAAGATCCAGGACCAGCATGCATGTTCTTGGAGAGGACCAGCTCCTGGGTCTACAGACCAACAACTTCTTGCTGCATAGTTACGTGCATCCTCTGGGCTCTTCCTCCCCTTGTAAGGGCCTTCATCCCACCCTTCGGGCTCTACACACACAACCTCATCTCAGCCTCGTCTGAACATTGAGTGTTAGTTGTTCAATCGTGTCTGACTCTTTGTGATTCTATGAACAGTAGCCTACCAGACTCCTCTGCCCATGGGATTCTCCAGGCAAGACTACTGGAGTGGGGTGCTGTTCCCTTCCCCAGAGGACTCTTCCCCACCCAGGGATCAAACCCGGGCCTCCCACATTGCAGACAGATTCTTTACCATTTGAGCCACCAAGAAAGTACATCTCAACCTAGTTAGCTTCCAAAAGCCCCATCTCCATTATGGTCACAGTGGGGAGTAGGCCTCATCATATGAATATGGAGGAGGATGCAAACATTCTGATCTACAGAACTCAGCTACCACATCAGACTCAGATGTGGGTGGGAAATGAAGGTGATCCAGCTTCCAGGACAAATGCCAGAAAACAAGGAGGTGGTGGAAAGGCCTTTTCTTTGTTTATTTTAATTTTTAAAAAATTAATCAATTTATTTTTGGCTGTGCTGGGTCTTGGGTTCTGCTCAGGCTTTTCTCTAGTTGTAGAGAGTGGGGGCTGCTCTTCAGTTGCTACGCACAGGCTTCTCGTTGCGGTGGCTTCTCTTGTTGTGGAAAAGGGGCTCTAGAGCACAGACTCAGTAGTTCTGGTGTACAGATTTAGTTGTGCGGTATGTGGGGTCTTCCTGAACCAGGGATCGAACACGTGTTTCCTTCGTTGGCAGGCAGATTTTTTACCACTGAGTCACCAAGGAATCCTTGAGATGCCTTTTCAAAAGTAGGTGGATGGAAGCTTTGGTCAAGCCCAGGACTGCGCATTGAGTGAATGGTAGCTGGTGAAGGAAACCTGGAAAATCATCCTTTTCTCTCCATCAATTTTAAATGGCTCACTTTTTAGCATTACAGAATTATGTAAAGCCTGAATTTGGAACAATCTTCAAATTAAATTCCGCATTTTATTAAAAAACAAGCTCAGAAGAGATAGGGAACTTTAACACACTCATCTGTCCAATTATTATATGTATTGTAGATAGTTCTGTTTTGTTAGTGAAAGTCAATTATATGTATAAATGTATTTGCTTATTTATAAATGACTAAATTCTGTCACTTGGACATTTTTCTCCACTGATTGACTGACCTTGTATTTCAGATATTAGCCTGTTAACCAAATATTCTCAGATTTACTGTGAAAATGCCAGGATTAACTTTTTATTTTTTATTGTTTTTAATTGTATTTCATTTAACTTTACAATATTGTATTGGTTTTGCCATATATCAACATGAATCTGCCACAGGTATACATGTGTTCCCCCTCCTGAACCCTCCTCCCTCCTCCCTCCCCATACCATCCCTCTGGGTCGTCCCAGTGCACCAGCCCCAAGCATCCAGTATCGTGCATCGAACCTGGACTGGCGACTTGTTTCATATATGATATTATACATATTTCAATGCCATTCTCCCAAATCATCCCACCCTCTCCCTCTCCCACAGAGTCCAAAAGACTGTTCTATACATCTGTGTCTCTTTTGCTGTCTCGTATACAGGGTTATTGTTACCATCTTTCTAAATTCCATGTATATGCGTTAGTATACTGTATTGGTGTTTTTCTTTCTGGCTTACTTCACTCTGTATAATAGGCTCCAGTTTCCTCCACCTAAAGTTAATCCTGATACATTTGAACCAGGATTAACTTTAGAACCATCATTTTGTTGTTGTTCGGTCGCTTAGTCATGTCCAGTTCTTTGCGACCTCGTGGACTGCGGTGGACCACAGCTCCAGGCTATGTTCAGCAATTTTTCTTCACTTAACTGATCCCTATGAGAATTCTTTTATGCACCCATTTACAGAATAAAGATGTAATAAAGATGTAACTGGGTCTCGGAAAGTTTCAGAGATTTTTGCGTTGACTTGTTGCTAGTAACAAGAACTGGGAGCCAGGCCATCTAAGTCCAAAATCTGTGTTCTTAGCTGTAATGCCTCTTGCATAGAAAGATGATCCAGATCTTTCCTCATGGATTCATAATCATCAGTTGGCAATTTAAGTGATACATCCCTTTTATCGGCATTTAAGATGAAAATTATGGGCTTTGCAGGGGGTGCTAGTGGTAAAGAATCTGCCTGCCACTGCAGGTAGACATAAAGAGATGTCGGCTTGATCCCTGGGTCAGGAAGATCCCCAGAGGAGGGCATGGCAGCCCACTCCAGTATTCTTGCCTGGGAAGTCCCATGGACAGAGGAGCCTGGCAGGCAATAGTCTATGGGGTTGCAAAGAGCAGGGCACAGCTGAAGCAACTTAGCACACACACAAGATGAGAATTGTATTCCTGTGTGTGGAAGGTTGCCTTGGCTTTTGTGTTTCGGAATGTGTATATTTGGTCAACATTTCTTGCTGGCTTTTAGTTTCCTTTATAGATTGTGAGGGGAAAAAAAATCACAGCTGTATATCAGAATGATTTTGTTATTATATATAAAAACCATAAAATGATTTGAAAGGGAGTCAAATTATGGTTCCCTTGTCAAGCCTAACTTGGGTGTTTTAGGCCCTGTGTATTAAAGCATAAATTTAATACCACTTACTGTCATAGAAAATACCAGGAAGGCACAAAAAGGATTGTCTTCAGTTGCTGTAGGAACCACTGGCTCCTTAAAGGTTTTTTTTTTTTTTTCTTAAAGTTTTGAGTGGTTGAAATCACATCCGTTATTGTTTTAGTCAGTTCAGTATCCATCTATATGATATAATATTGAATATTCAGCCTGAAACCACCGACAACCTTGAAAGCTTACATCGTCTCTTTTAACTGATATGATTTTGGGTTACCTCCATTTAAAGGTGAAGGTTTCTTTCACATGGATGAAACAGTAGGATATGTCTATGAAGATTCTGGGAGAAATTGATTAAAAATTGTACTTGGTGATATTACCTGCCTCAGTTAAAGAAGGTGTAAGTGGCTGGTACTTTGAGGAGGACGGGCCAGGAGTTGATGGAGCCTTGTGCAAGGGCCTCGTCCTCTGATGGGATCTGACGACCGCTGGGCCAGGATGTGAGGATGTGCTGTGAAGACCGCAGGTCAGGATGGTTCCTGTAGGAGGACGGGAGAGAGGCATCAACTGCTAACCTTGAGGACTGCCGGCTTTGAACCCAGGAACCACACGTCCTGTTAGAGCATTTATGCTGCCTTTCTTTTCTCATATTCATTAAAGGGTTAGTGTATGTCTCTTGCTTCCAAGGATCCACAGCTGTGTCATGAGAAGGGGAGATGCAGAAAGCCCTGCTCCGGAATTCCCGAGATCGAGAGTTAAGCATCCGCTACCCTGTCTGTCTGCTTTTGGTGTTCTGGGCCCTAGAGCGGGGACCCTGGAGAGTTTGGACACTGTTAGAATCTCCTTCTTTCTCTTCTTTTTGGAAGAGGAGGGAAAAATGGAGGATATTTTAGCTAGGACTTAAACATGCCTGCTTTAGGTAATTTTGAAAGCCCTAGAAGATTTTCAGTCTAGTTATCTGGAATTGGTGGTGGTGTTACTCAGTCACTCCATTGTGTCTAACTCATTGTGACCCCGTGGACTGCAGCACGCCTGTCCTTCACCATCTCCCAGAGTCCATTGAGCCGATAATGCCATTCCACCATCTCTTCCTCTGTGGCCCCCTTCTCCTCCTGCCCTCAATCTTTCCCAGCATCATCTTTACCAGTGAGTTGGCTCTTTGCATTGGATGGCCATAGTATTGCAGCTTCAGCTTCAGTATCAGTCCTTCCAATGAATATTTGGAATTTCTTTTAGGATTGACTGGTTTGATCTTCTTGTACCTAGAAAAGAGAGTAGGGGGGAAATTTGACAATTTTGTATGGGTTTTAATTTCAAAATTGTCTTTAGGACCAGAGAAACGGAATAGAGAAAAATTCATGGTGCTTTTAGTCCTAGAGGGACCCAGTTTGGGACCAGGTCAGAGACTTCTGTGACTGACACACAGTGGCAGTCAGGTAGCTCCTATAGGGGATGAACTTTGAAATCATAAATCATATTGTTATTCTCATCTGCATTTCTCCTATGTGTAAAATGCCACCCACCCTTCATTCCCTTCATTCAAAGCAAAGGGAATTGGCTGTTGTCCAGGTGCAAGAAAATTATGTGTGTCTCTGTTACAAGAAGTGATGTCCACTAAAGACAGGAGACAATGACAGATTAATGGAGTTTCTGTTTATTCTTGAGATGGAAGCCAGGGACTGCTTTCTTTCAGGAAGTGTGTATCCTACACTTCTCATGTGCTGGGTGTATGATGATTAGTTATCGAATGCTGCTACAGAGAGCGCTGCTACCCTGGGCATGTGGCTTCGCCTTTGGCTAACTGCACTTTTTTCACTTCTGTGGTGGGATCTTTGTAGCAGAGTGACTTGCTACTTTTGCAGGACGCAAATGACACCTGGACAAAATGGTTCTTTGATTCCTATAGCTTTGCAGTATTTGTGAGCTAGCAGCAAAACCATCTATTTTTCCTGGGGAAACTGTGATGGTTCAAACAGTTGTTTAAAAATGCAAAAAGAAGAGATTTTCTTCTAATTGCTTCTTAGGATTATTTTCTTTTTATTTTTTATTTTACTTTATTCTTAAAAGATACTGAGTATAGTTCCCTGTGCTACACAGTAAGTCCTTGTTGGTTATTTAGTGTATATATTTGTTGTTCAGTTGCTAAGTCGTGTCTGAGTCTTTGAGACTCCATGAACTGCAACACACCAGGTTTCCCTGTCCTTCACTATCTCCCGGAGTTTGCTCAAACTCATGTCCATTGAGTAAGTGATGCCATCCAGCCATCTCATCCTCTGTCACCCCCTTCTCCTCCTGCCCTCAATCTTTCCCAGCATCAGAGTCTTTTCCAATGAGTCGACTCTTCGCATCAGGTGGCCAAAGTATTGATGTGTATGTGTTAATCTCAAGCTCCCGTTTTTAGTACAGAACTCATAAATAAACACAGAGGTAGAGAGAATGATGTAAAAAACTCGATGTACCCAACATCGACTTCAAAACCAACAGCATGTGAGACCACTTTCTTCCCGTGTGCCCAACTGCTTCCCCTCTGATGATCCCAGTCATCATATTATGTAACTTGTAAATGTTTCTCTAAAACAGGAGTCAGCAAACTTTTTCTGTGAAGGGCTAGGTAGTAAATTTTGCAGGCCAGAGGGTCTTCTCTGCCATCATAGCATGAAAGCATCCATGAACAGCACAGAAATGGATGAATGTGGCTAGTTTCTGGACAGGTTTATACATGGACATGTGAAAAGTCTTTCACATCATTTTCATTGTCACAAAATACTATTCTTTCACATCATTTTCATTGTCACAAAATACTATTCTTCTTTTGATTTTTTTTTTCAGCCATTTAAAAAAACTTAAACACCATTCTGAGCTTGCAAGCCTTACAAAACAAGTTGCAGGATGGACTTAGCCTCAAACTGCTGCTCTAAAAAGATAAGAGCTCTTACAAAAATAGAATAATCACCATGTATGACCAGTGAAAACAGTCAGTGTTCATATTTCTTGTCTGTCTAGTAACTATTTATTTTAGCAGTTTTATTTGATTTGTGATTGTGGTAAAGTTCACACTTTGCAGTTGGGTGATGAGTGTTTTCTTTATATATGTACAAGTGGTAGGTTCTCATTAGTTAGCTCTTTTATACATAGTAGTATAAAAATACACATATGTCAGTCCCAATCTCGCAATCCATCCGACCCCCATGACGAGTGTCTTAAGTCCTTTTTATCTTCAATATTTCTGTTCGTTTCCCTCTGTTTGTGGTGGTGGTGGTTGATGTTGTTGAGACTGGGTTTGTCCTGCACAGCCTCTCCTGTTTTGAGTTTTGCCTGTCGACTTCTGGTAGCATCATTGAGTGTGTTATTCTGACTGTTGTGTGTCTTGCCAATTATATCATGCTATCGGCTACTGATACTCATTTCTAGGGTCACTGATTCATTCAGGGTTGCAAAACAGTCTCATTCTCAGCCCTTCTTTGTTTAGTCACTAGAATACATCTAAAAAGACAAACTCTCCTGTTATTAACCGCTGGGGTGTCCTCGTATATAAATCATATATGGAAGGTGGTATAAATACTTGATGTTTTTATCTTTTTTGGCATATTGTCAAAATAGTGAGGTAGTTCACTAACATCACCTGAAAGTGACCAAAGGGGTTACTGCTGTTACTGTCACTGACACCATCATCTGTCATCATCAACTTGTGGATTTAAACACATTTGATGAGTTTCAATCCATTGCACTTATTATCCTTATCGCTGCTCAGATCTTCCATCCCTAAACAGTGGGCTTACTCAGAGTGGGAGTCCCTTGAGCTGGGCCATCTCCATGGCTTTCTTGCTTTTGGGTATGACTGTGTGTTTCAGGCTTGTATTTTCCATATTGATAATCTAGAATTAGCCATTTTGTCAGGGAGCCCTGGTTCTTTTTCAGGGGAACTGGTAATTAGAAATTACAATCTGAAAAAAAAAAAGAAGAAATTGCAATCTGAGGACAGAGGTGCTTATTACTACTCATTATTGTTTGTGGATCTTCCCATTGGATGGAACTGGTATATATGTGTGTGTGTGTGTGTGTGTGTGTGTGCGCGCGCGCATGTGTACATATACATTTAAGATTAAAGCATGTCTGTCTTGAGATCAAGACAGAGTGATAATTCCAATTCAGTGTGACAATTCAAATTCAGGTTCAGAACTATAGGTCTTTTAACCCTTATGTTGTGCCTTCTTTATCTTTTCAACTATTTTTTTCCAGAAAGACTTGTATGTTTTAGGGCTTCCCTGGTGACTCAGATGGTAAAGAATCTGCTTGCAATGCAGGAAACCTGGGTTTGATCCCTGCTCAAGAAATTCCCCTGGAGAAGGGAATGGCTACCCACTCAAGTTTTCTTGCCTGGAGAATTCTATGGACAGAGGAGCCTGGCAGGGGACTAGAGTCTTTGTATGTTTTAAGGCATATTGATTGGGGAAAAAGTAATGTCCTTTGTCAGCCTCGTTTATGACTAACCTTGCCTTTTAGATCATGGATAATTAGGTAGGTTCTGCCATCTTCCTCATGGTCAAGTGCTGTTATTACAGTTTAGAAGTAACACGGTTATGTTCTAGCCTGGCAAACCCAAAATCTTTAACCCAACAGAAACGTCAGGCACTGTCAGATTACTTAGTTTGGTGTGGCTAGATTAGCCTCATCGACAGATTTTAAGACTAAAGAACTTCTAATTTCTTGGTATTTCTTTTTTTTGGTATATCTAGTTACTGCATTATTATATATTATTAAATAATATTATTCACATATTGCAAATATATATTGAACTGTGTCTAAATTTCAGAATGAAGTTCTAAATTTTCATAATCAAACTTTTTTACTCAAATATGCATGGAAGACTATTATATGTTTGAATAATATGTTATTTTGGCTGTCTGTGGGCTTCCTTCATAACTCAGTTTGTAAAGAATCTGCCTGTAATGCAGGAGACCCCAGTTTGATTTCTGGGTTGGGAAGATCCCCTGGGGAAGGGATAGGCTACCCATTCCAGTATTCTTGGGCTTTCCTTGTGGCTCAGCTGGTAAAGAGTCTACCTGTAGTGCAGGAGACCTGGGTTCAATCCCTGGATTGGGGCTATATCCTGGAGAAAGGAAAAGCTACCCACTCCAGTATTCTGGCCTGGAGGATTCCCTAGACTGTACAGTCCATGGGGTCACAGAATCGGACATGACTGAGCGGCTTTCACTTTGGCTATCTGTATCCCCATTAGCCAATTAAAGAACATTTGTCAATACATATTCATAGTATATGATAATAGGAGTAAGACTTCCAGATGTAGCATTCCACATGGATAAATATTTGTGCTGGCTTGGTTATGGTCTAGAAATCAAAGGTCAGCACTTTTATTAGTTATTATTTATTAAAATTTAAAAATACGTGGGCTCCAGAAAGTAGATTTGTTGAGATAGTCAATTAAGATTTAGATTACAAGAAATGTTTTAAACGAAATTATTCCTGGCCCTACAGATACTGTTAGTGACCCCAGTGGTAAGGATTTCAATCAGTATCTTACAGATGGACATATTTGATAGTGGAATATGTGGATTATTTTCCCTATTAAAGAAATGAAAGTGTGATTTAATCTCCACCTGTATGGCTGAGGAGCCTCCTCTAGCTCCCCTGTATATGCTTAGCTACTGCACTCAGACCAGCTCCTAAATAGGATTAATTTGCTCTAAAGGCGGCTAACTGCTCAGACCTCAATTTCTTTCAATCATTGCTCTGGTTATTGCAAAACTCTTTCTGAAAGACTTAATATGCATCTTTTTTTTGCTGGCAAATTACTGCTCATTTAGAAGTCCTAGAGTTAGCCCACTGCAGAAAGAAGGTTGGAAGTCTAATTTAAATAACTATCAGGACTTTTTCTCAGGCTTGCTCAAATTGAAATGCATGCGTGTTTGAAGATACTCTTGCTTTTATTAAAAAGCTGTATTTAACCCACTAAGATCATTTCCTCGCAGACATGGCTGTTATGCTTGTCTCATTAGGTTGACAAAAGATGGGTCAGAGGTTGCTTTAACACCTGGACACCTGGTGCCCTGCTCTGTCTGGAGTTGGGGGTTTTGTCAGAAGGACGCTGAGGCTCTCTTACAGGAACTCATATTCTAAAGAACATCACGGTCCCGTCCTTGTTGGTGCTTCCTCGTCCTGCTGTGACGATATTAAGAACCAGCTCTCCAGTCCCTGGCAGGGTTGCCTCTTTCTAACTCTGTGAAAACAGAGAAAACTGCCTGACAAAGGTCCTGTCTCTTCCCAGCAGACATTTTCATCGTTTTCTTTTGCCGGAATAACGAAGTCTCCCCGTGGTTTCTTAGATGCTCAGGGTACCCGAGTTTCTGAGCACACTGTCCCGTCTGGCCCTCCCTGTCATGGAGAGGCAGACGGGGGCCGGCCCTCATGACCTTTTCTCACTGCCCTGCATCAGAGAAAATAGGCCAGCCTCGGTTCCCTGGCTTTCCTGTTGAATTCTGACCTGAGGAAGGGTATCTGGGGACCAAAACATCTTAAAAATCAATTTGTTCAGTTGCGCGTTCAATGCCTAAACCCCTTTCAGTATTAGCACTAAAGCCCCCTGGGATGCACTGGCCATGGCTCTTGTGCGATAGATGCAGCAGCAGAAAACCTGGAGAAAGATCCCTGCCTTTGTGGGGCCTGAAGTCGAGTAGCAGGGAGGTGGGCAGTCTTTGCTTTTATCCCAATGTATCCATTCATGTGCCAGTTATTGGTCACCTATACATTTGACAGATGGATCTGTGATGCCATCAAAAGCACTGACAGGCATGTTGGAGGAGTCAAGGAAATAACCTTGAGCCAAGGCTCCAGAAACACCCTCCCTCATCCACGCTGACAGGCAACCACAGCCTCTGCTCGTGCACAGGTTTCTAGTTGGCCCCGCTCTCCTGGCATTTATCCCATGTTACTTCCCCTGATCTGTGCAGGTGTCACAGGTTCTTCTGTCTGGTGCTTGCCAAGGGCTGTGAACGCTGTCCTCTTCCTTTCGTAAGGACCCAGGAAATGGGATCTGACACTATCAGAGTGATGGGTGCACTCTCTCCTTGCCACAGCCCCAGTGCTCTGAGGACTCTCTCTCTTTCCTCTTCATGAACCCAGCCATCCATTGCTTCTTTTTGTTGTCATTGAAGTACGGTTAGTTTACAGTGTTGTGTCGGATTCAGGTGTTCAGCAGAGTGATTCTGATATACATACACATATATGCATATGTATGTATATATGTATCTCCATTCTTCTTTAAATTCTTTTCCCTTATGTTGGATTATGTGTGTGTGCTCAGCTGTGTCTGACTCTTTGCCACCCCTTGGATTGTAGCCCACCAAGCTCCTCTGTCCATGGGGATTCTCCAGGCAAGAATACTGGAGTGGGTTGCCATTTCCTCCTCCAGGGGATCTTCCCAACCCAGGGATCAAACCCACATCTCCTGTGTCTCCTGCATTGCATGCAGATTCTTTACCACTGAGTGACCTGGGAATTAGATTTTTTAGATTTCTTTCCCTCATAAGGTTATTACAAAATATTGCCTGACACAGGAAACCAGGAAAAGGAGCCTCACCAGAAAAGGGACTGAGGGTCTGTTGTCCAGAAGGCATGACTTGAGGCCAGGATGGGGGACACGCAGGACTTTTCTTGGGCAGCGAAGGAAGACAAATGGAAACAGTGAGTGTGCAGAGCTTTGTAAAAGTCAACTAGAACTGTGGGAGATGGTAGTTGATTCTGCTCTCAGTTCAGTTCAGTTCAGTTGCTCAGTCGTGTCCGACTCTTTGCAACCCCATGAACCGCAGCATGCCAGGCCTGCCTGTCCATCACCTACTCCCAGAGTCCACCCAGAACCATGTCCATTGAGTCGGTGATGCCATCCAACCATCTCATTCTCTGTTGTCCCCTTCTCCTCCTGCCCTCAATCTTTCCCAGCATCAGTGTCTTTTCCAATGAGTCAGCTCTTCGCATCAGGTGGCCAACGTATTGGAGTTTCAGCTTCAACATCAGTCCTTCCAATGAACACCCAGGACTGATCTCCTTTAGGATGGACTGGTTGGATCTCCTTGCAGTCCAAGGGACTCTCAAGAGTCTTCTCCAACACCACTGTTCAAAAGCATCAATTCTTTGGCACTCAGCTTTCTTTATAGTGAAACTCTCACATCTATACATGACCACTGGAAAAACCATAGCCTTGACTGCTGTTGCTGCTGCTAAGTTGCTTCAGCCATGTCCGATTCTGTGCGACCCCATAGATGGCAGCCCGCCAGGCTCCACCGTCCCTGGGATTCTCCAGGCAAGAACACTGGAGTGGTGTGCCATTTCCTTCTCTGATGCATGAAAGTGAAAAGTGAAAGTGAAGTTGCTCAGTCGTGTCTGACTCTTCGCAACCCATGGACTGCAGCCTACCAGGCTCCTCCGTCCATGGGATTTTCCAGGCAAGAGTACTGGAGTGGGTTGCCATAGTCTTGACTAGACAGACCTTTGCTGGCAAAGTAATGTCTCTGCTTTTCAATATTCTGTATAGGTTGGTCATAACTTTCCTTCCAAGGAGTAAGTGTCTTTTAATTTCATGGCTGCAATCACCATCTGCAGTGATTTTGGAGCCCAGAAAAATAAAGTCAGCCACTATTTCCACTGTTTCCCCATCTATTTGCCATGAAGTGATGGGACCAGGTGCCATAATCTTAGTTTGCTGAATGTTGAGCTTTAAGCCAACTTTTTCACTCTCCACTTTAACTTTCATCAAGAGGCTCTTTAGTTCTTCTTCACTTTCTGCCATAAGGGTGGTGTCCTCTGCATATCTGAGGTTATTGATATTTCTCCCGGCAATCTTGATTCCAGCTTGTGCTTCCTCCAGCGCAGCGTTTCTCATGATGTACTCTGCATAGAAGTTAAATAAGCAGGGTGACAATATACAGCCTTGACGTACTCCTTTTCCTATTTGGAACCATCTGTTGTTCCATGTCCAGTTCTAACTGTTGCTTCCTGACCTGCATATAGGTTTCTTAAGAGGCAGTCAGGTGGTCTGGTATTCCCATCTCTTTCAGAGTTTTCCACAGTTTCTTGTGATTCACACAGTCAAAGGCTTTGGCATAGTCAATAAAGCAGAAATAGATGTTTTTCTGGAACTCTCTTGCTTTTTCGATGATCCAGCAGATGTTGGCAATTTGATCTCTGGTTCCTCTGCCTTTTCTAAAACCAGCTTGAATATCTGGAAGTTCATGGTTCACATATTGCTGAAGCCTGGCTTGGAGAATTTTAAGCATTACTTTATTAGTGTGTGAGTTGAGTGCAATTGTGTGGTACTTTGAGCATTCTTTGGCATTGCCTTTCTTTGGGATTGGAATGAAAACTGACCTTTTCCAGTCCTGTGGCCACTGCTGAGTTTTCCAAATTTGCTGACATATTGAGTGCAGCACTTTCACAGCATCATCTTTCAGAATTTGAAATAGCTCAACTGGAATTCCATCACCTCCACTAGCTTTGTTCGTAGTGATACTTCCTAAGGCCCACTTGACTTCACATTCCAGGGTGTCTGGCTCTAGGTGAGTGATCACACCATCATGATTATCTGGGTCCTAAAGATCTTTTTTGTACAGTTCTTCTGTACGCATGAATCTTATAAAGATTATACTTCTATGGTCATCTTGTAATATTTTCCTAATGGAATAAGCCTGTGTCAAAAGAACGTTTATTGAAAAGAACCTTCTGATTCCGCTCTGCTGGAACACAAATGCTCCTGGAATGGCAGGTAATGAGGCTGGAATGGCAGAGTCCACACTCAGGAATGGGGTTTCCCTGGTGGCTCAGATGGTAAAGAGTCTGCCTGCAGTGCAAGAGACCCAAGTTCGATCCCTGGGTCAGGAAGATCCCTGGAGAAGGGAATGGCAGCCCACTCCATTATTCTTGCTTGGAGAAGTCCATGGACAGAGGAGCCTGGCTGGCTACAGTCCATGGGCTCTTAAAGAGTTGGACACCCCTGAGTGACTGACACTTTCGCTTTACCTTAATCACCTCTTTAAAGGCCCTGTTTCCAAAAGCAGCCTCATGCTGAGGTGCTGGAGGTTATGGTTTCAACATATGAATGTGTGTGTTGGGGGGTGCAATTCAGCCCCAACAGGGTAAAAAAAAAAAAAAAAAAGGCAAGGGAAGCTATAAACAGAATTCTCCAAGCAAGAATGCTGGACAGAGTTGCCGTTTCCTTCTCCAGGGGATCTTCCTGGCCCGGGGATGAAACCCTAGTCTCGTCTCCACATCTTTTGCATTGGCAGGCGGACTCTTTACCACGGCACCACCTGTGAAGCCCTGTGATTACATGGGATTAAAAAAATAAAAGGGCCCATTCCTGAGGGTTCCTATGAGTCATTGGAGTTGGGTAGAGCTGTCAGTTTCAAGCTGTTTAAAGGATGAATTAGTGGCCTGAAGACCACAGGTATGAAGTAATGCTCCTCCTGACATGTGTATGCATCCAGCACGGAGGTTTCCTTAACCTTGGCTGCCCTTCATACAGCCTTGAGTACTCGTGAGGAATGCATAAGGGCATCCTTTAGAATTCTTTTCAATAAATGTTCTTTTGAGACAGGCTTATTCCATTAGGTAAATATTACAAGATTACCATAGAAGTATAATCTTTACAAGATTCATGCGGCAAGTAAGGAAAGAAAGAAATATTAATAGATAGCCCTTTGGATGTTGTCCTTGTTTTTAATAAACAAAACAAAGAATTATAGATGTGAAGTCTGCCTTTCTTCAGGGCTCAGTTTGTTTTTTTTTTTTCTTTTTAAAACAAGGTTGGCTTTATTTTCAATTTGAAAAAGACAATTTTATAGAGTAGGTGATCTAAGCTTACTCTTAATGGTAGAATTCAGGTTTTTTTTTTTTTTTTAATTTATTTGGGGAAGAGGATGGGAGACTGAATGTGTGGAATACAAAAAGAAATACTCTCTCCTGTTGAATTCATGAATCATACTAGGTTGACGTTGCTTTGTTTTGTTTATCTAACTTTTCGGTGCCCTTTGTCAGACCAGATTGAAGGGGTTTCATTTTCCAAAAAGACACGTAATATATGTAAGGTGTATATTTAACGTCATATTCAGATCTATGACTTTTTAAGCTATCAACAAGGCTGTCTGGATTGCTAGTTCTAAAGATGGTAGGAACTGTAGTTCCCCAGCCCTGATGTTTCCTCTGCTGTGGCAGGAACTGTACTGGCGCAGCACCCTGGTGCCTTTTCTCTGTCCACGTGGAACTGCTGGGCAGGAGGCTGGGAGCACGCATGGTCCAGGCCCTCCTTTGGGAACTCGCTCCCCCTAGCAGCCCTTCCTCCATCCTGGGAGTTTGCCAGCAGCTCCTGACACAGGGAGGCCTTGTGGCTTTCTGTTGCTGCCTGTGGCTGGGTGGGTGAGTCTGTTCCGTTCTGTGCCCAGTTCTAGCAAGCCCATGTTTACTGCACATCAGCTGTAATCTGCATAGTCTGCACGGCCGGGCTCATTGGTAATAAAGGCGGTGTTTTGACAGCCTGTCCACCTGTTTTCTTGAGCTCATCCCTCAGCTGGTCCAGAATCTGGGAGGGGACCAGTCATTAGGCATGTGTCTTAAATTCCCACAACTCCCTGACAGTTGTAGCATCTCTTACAGATGAGGAGGGGGGGAGCCCCAGAAGGGTAAATCACTCTGAAGTTACATGTGGAGTCCTGGTCAGTCTAATTCTCAAACCCATGTCCATTAGGACACACTGACAAAATATCACAGGGAAAGCTATTAGAAGGCTTTACTTATATAAATCACTGAGCTCTACAGAGGAGTTTTATTATTGGTAGCCTGGCATGCTCACACCTATAAACACAGACATTTTCATGCAGCCTGCGAGTCCTGGAATGCACAGATGCTTGTCCACCTCCCCAGTTCCTCTGGCTGCCTTGGCATCCTCCAAAGCTTTACACTCTTTCTAACATCCCAGGCATCTGTTGTCTCTTCTGCCTGGGATACTTCCTTCTCTGCCATCCTCCCCTTAGCCTGGGAGCTCCTGCTTACCCTTCAGATCTCAGCTCCCAAGATCAGTTCCTCAAACCGGCTGCCATATCTAAAGACAACTCCATCATGATTTCTGCCAGCCACCTGACCAGCGATCACTGGTGATCACGTGTGCATTTCAAGCCTACACTTCCCAGCAACTGAAGTGCTATGAGCACTGTGGTCACTTTTCTGTTGTCCACCACGGTGAGCTTAGTGTCTTAATATAGTGACAGTGCGATGGTGGCCCCCAACGTGGTTGCTGGGTGAATAATCAGACAAAATGCATTTGCCTTAAGCTCTTTGCTGGTTGTTTTCTCCTTAATACTTGTAAATAGCATGGTAAAGAGAGCCTCTTTCCTGATAACTGTACTAAAAATATATAGGACTGAAATCTATAGTCGTTTCTGAGGCTTTAAACTATGGGAAGCATAGAATGAATTTCTAAGTGTGCATAAGTAAGGACTTATTTACTGTCTCGGGCATGGAATAAGACAGCTCTGCCCCAGAGATGGAACCGGCTTTGTGTGGTCCTGGCTGTGGAATGTGGAAAGGAACTTCTCCCCTTGCATTTCAGTGTTAAGCGATATTAAGCACCAACTTCTGCTTGCTTTTTGTAGCTCCAGGAAGAAAATTGTAAAGCTGAATCTAGTCCTTCAGACCCTTTCCATAGGAGCTATGCTAATATCTACTTACGTTTTTAATATAGTTCTTGATAAGCTATTTATTGGTTCATATATAAAATGAGGTCAGTCATAGTGTAGTGTGTGAATTAATTTTTTTCTAGCCAAGTATAATATGATTATGTATTATAAAAAGACTAAGTGTTGATAGTTTGGGAGCAAAATAAAGGATTTTCCCACGTGCTTCTTTCTCTCCTCCAATTGCACTAGAATAACAGTGAATATCTTAGAGGTGCAAAACCAAAGACATTTCTTCACACTTAATTTTGCATCTGTCAAATCCTGAAAGTGTTGATCAAGGCAGAATTTTGGTTTCTGGGCAGCTGTTTTCCTGCAACAACTGCCCACAGGTAATTAACAAGGGACCGGGATCTGGGTTGTAAGTAACATTGACCACTGTGCCTTCAGGAGTATGTTTCCGGAAGACAGCTGATATTGTTTCTTTTTGTCCTCTCCACCCCCACGACACAGGGCATTGATGTTCAGGATGCTCCTCTGAAGGAAATAAAGGTGACCAGTTCCCGGCGATTCATAGCATCATTTAACGTCGTGAACACAACCAAACGAGATGCTGGAAAATACCGCTGCATGATTCGCACTGACGGGGGAGTTGGCATATCCAACTATGCAGAGTTGGTAGTTAAAGGTATATAATGTTATTTTTATACCCCCATATAGTCTATTAAAACAGGCATGTGGGACGGTTATGAGCTCATGATTTGTTGAAAGCTCAGACTCACGCTCCTGTTTCTGAACAGTGGTTTGGTGACAGGCTGTATTGATGGATTACATTTTAAGTACAGATTTCGCACGTGAGCAATATTTTTGAAAAATGTATTTTATTTATGTTGGTTCAGTTGCATACAAAGCAGTGAATGTGCTCTTGGCAAGTTCTTCTGCCAACTCTGTATACAGAGATTACAGCCTATAAATTTTTTTTTTTAAGGAATGAAATTTTTTGTACTGATACAAAATCACTTAAAATGCAAATATTCCCCCATCCAGGGTGTTTACGATAGCAGGGTGGTTAATAAAATGAGGCAGTGTCAGTATAGAAATGCTCCGTCATATCACACAGACCACTCTGATAACAGTGAGTTAGCATTCATAATGCTGCCGTTAGGGTCTATTACTATATTTTGTGTGACTGAAGAATTAAGTCATTATAGTCAGGAAGGTGGGAGATGAGTTAAATAAAAGGGGGGGATATAAATTTCCTTTAGCTAGTTTGATGTTTTTTGTGTGTGCACGGACTTTGGAGTTTATAGTACTGAACTGCTAAGGCAGTTTTTGGTCCCAAACAGAATAATTTGGACTTTTAGATATACCATGAGGCATTTTTATACAACTTGTGGCAAGCCATTTCTGCTTCTTCCTAGGGGAACAGAATGATGCCTACTTTTAAATTTTTTCCCCTGCATTTGTTAAACAGGGAATGTAAAATCGGTTTCTTTTGGAGGGACTATTGTCCCTTTTGTCAGCAAATTTCTCTATGCAGGCAGTTCTACAGACTGCGGGGTTCAAACCCCAGCGCTAGCTGCATGGGTGTGGTCCTGTGCTCTGGATGCTTCTCTTTCCTCAGGTTTAAAATAGACTTACTAATGTGTTTGACCCAGGACTCCCCCAGTGGGTCCAGTGGCTAAGACTCCGAGCTCCCAGGGCAGGGGATCTGGGTTCGATCCCCAGGTGGGGAACAAGATCCCACATGCCACAGAACTAAGACCTGGCACAGCCAATAGGAAAAGAATAATAACGTGACTGACCCTCAAGGGCTATCAGGAAGATCAGATGCAGCAAATAGGTGAATGGCACTAAGAATACCTCGTGGGCAGCCCACCGCTGTTCAGTCCATGATGGGGGAGAGGTGGCTCCTTCTCTGCTCTGGTCCATTAGTGGTCCTCATCTGAGAATGCGCAGCTCAATCACCTTTCCAAAAATAATAATAATAATACACCAGCCCACTTCTTCTCCACCCCCACTACCACACCTGTATTGAATCAGAGTCTCCAGGGGCACAGCCTCTGCGATAAAATCTATAGGCGATGTGGGTAAATGCTTCTGTTGTGAAACTAGCCCCACCAGTGTTAGTCATGCCCGGCTTAGGGCATAAGCCAGCAGTGTTTATCTGTAGCTAACACGACTAACGTTCTGCGGAAGGAAACAAGGAGCCAGCCGCACACTGCCGTTTAGACTCGAATGACCTAATTTGCCATGCCTGATCCCTGTGAGTGTGGGCTTGTAGCAAAGCTTTAGCCTGTCTGGCTACTTTTGGAGTTTGGATTTTATCTGTAAGCAGAGGGAACTGTGCATAGATGTGCACACTGTCCCCTGCAGAAGGGTCTCTGGGTAGAAAACCCACACCATTTGCCAACAAGTCCAGAGGACCGGCCGCCTTGCTGGTCCCAAGGCTGAGTTCTTTATTGTCATCGGTGTAACTTCACTGTCATCTTGGCCCAGTTCTTTGTGGTTGTGTCCTGATTTCTGATTTCTGGTTGCTCCAGTGCTTCACTGTGACCCCCCTGGGCCACCTGAGGCATGGTGCTCTGTAATCACTGTGATGAAAATTTAGTCGCTTCTAAAAATTGCCTCCATGGGAAAGTTGATTTGTTGGGAGTTATAAGCAAATCACATGGCAAATAGATGGGGATAAAGTGGAAACAGTGACAGATTTTATTTTCTTGGGCTCCAAAATCACTGTGGATGGTGAGTGCAGCCACAGAATTAAAAGACCCTTGCTCCTTGAAAGAAGAACTATGACAAACCTAGATAGCATATTAAAAAACAGAGACATTACTTTGCTGCAAAAGGTCTGTCTAGTCAAAGCTATGGTTTTTCCAGTAGTCATATATGGATATGAGAGTTGGGCCATAAAGAAAGCTGAGTGCTGAAGAATTGATGCTTTTGAACTGTGATGTTGGAGAAGACTCTTGAGAGTCCTTTGGACAGCAAGGAGATCAAACCAGTCAATCCTAAAGGAAATCAGTCCTGAATATTCATTGGAAGGACTGATGCTGATGCTCCAATACTTTGGCTACCTGACGTGAAGTGTCAGCTCATTGGAAAAGACTCTGATGCTGGGAAGATAGAGGGCAGGAGAAGGGGGCAACAGAAGATAAGATGGTTATATAATATCACTGACTCAATGGACATGATTTGGAGGAAACTCCAAGAGATAGTGAAGGACAGGGAAGCCTGGCATGCTGCAGTTCATGGGATCACAAAAGAATCGGACACATCTGAGAGACTGAACAACAAACAATAACAATAAGCAAGTCAGACATCTCTGGTCTGCCAGAACACAGCTAAGCACAGAGGATGTGTGGGTTCAACTCACATTTCTGTCGTACTTTTTCCTGCCTTAGGACAGCATGGAGAGGTCTTGACTCTTTGTAATAAAATGTCCAGACACCTCTTTTGCATCTCTGCATCCTGCCCGAGTCAGTGACAACTGGCTTGCAGTTACAGCACAAATCTGGAATTTGACTTTTTCTCCACTTATAATTTTTATTGCCATATTTTGCATATATTTTATTTTTTGAAATGTGGTAACATGCCAGATTCTACTAGTTAGGTAAAGAATTGCCTCGACACAGTTACTTTAAAATACATAATGACATGTTTAGGCCACATGTATA
Organism: Bos indicus; assembly: GCF_029378745.1. Taxonomy (NCBI): domain Eukaryota; kingdom Metazoa; phylum Chordata; class Mammalia; order Artiodactyla; family Bovidae; genus Bos; species Bos indicus. The sequence goes on from NC_091783.1 coordinate 40,971,552, forward strand.
TGACTGAACACATTTTGTATGTGTGTATTTAGAGTGCTAATATTTTTTAAGATGACAAAATCTTAAGTTGTTTACTGCTTTCTTCAGGTCAGTCTCTGATTTGATGTCCCCAAATGAAGCCCAACTCATTTTAAACTATCATGCTTGTCTTATTTATATCTACCACTGCTTTTGGTAATCAAAAACAAGAAAATATTTCATGTAATCTCTGCAATGCATGTATATATGCATATATATCAGTGTCATATTTAATTATAAAAGACGTATTAAGAATTCACTTATATATATCAATTATATATATGATATGTATCTATATGTATATAAATTCTATTTATATAAATAACTTGATTTAGAATTACTTTTAACATGCCCTTTCACTTGGATTAAATATTTTAAATTGCTTTCTATCACTTAGTAAGATTGAGTGCCTTCCTTCTTTCCCTTTGATAAAATTTATTCAAAATTTAAATATTGACTTATTATTGTAGATTCTTCCAGCAACCCCAAAGTCCTTTTGAATGACTGTCTCACTTATTTCCAGAATCTAGTTGAATCTTTCATTTGACTTAATGTATTTGGTACTCTTCCTAATGGGGAACTAATAGAGAAAATAGTCTTGGGACGAATAAGCATTAAAGTCCTGTTTATTTTAGGAGACTAGGAACAATGTCCTAAATGAATTGTGTGCTCAGTAACCTTTGTGGCTTTGCCCCTGAGTCATATTTTGAATGGCACTTCAGGATGCCTTGCTAGCATGTACAACTACAAAGTAATTAACTGCTTTTTCAGCCTGGCTTCATCAATGCCTTAGGATATACTAGAAAAGGCCCTTTTCATGTCTTGGTTCAAGGAATCGCCTAATGATATAAATTGATGTTAAATCATTATGAGTTGCGTCAAAGCTATCTCAAGAAATGAAGAGCTGGCACAGAGTTGCAGTTCATAAACGATAGGAACAATAATTTAATGAATTTTCACTAACTTTGCGGTCCCCTAAATAAAACTCATCTTGTGTCTTATGTAGACTAAGTCTCATAAGATTTCCCTGACTATTTTATTTTTTGACATAACCCCTTACATTTATTGAGGAGAACATGGCAACCTACTCTAGTGTTCTTGCCTGGAGAATCCCCTTGGACGGGGGAGCCTGGCGGGCTGCAGTCCATAGGGTCGCAGAGAGTCAGACACGACTGAGTGACTAAGCATGTACGTTTATTTATTTTATTTGGCTGTGCCAGCTCTTAGTTGTGACGTGTGGGATCTGTAGCTGCAGCCTGTGGAATCTAGTTCCCTGACTAGGGGTCAAACTCAGCCCCTCTGCATTGGGAGCATGTAATCTTAACTCCTGGACTGCCAGGAAAGTCTCTTCCCAGCTATTTTAAAAGTCAGTATGATTTATCACACTTTGAATATGTTAAAGAAGAAAAAAGCTGCCCCAACTTAACAGAGGGAGGTCGTGTTGTTCATTTCTTATTGGTCTAGGATCCAACTTGGTATCATCTCAGGGGCCACTCTTAGATGAGACCAGCAGTCCTAACGTCCTGATCAGCAGGAAACGTGGGAGGGATCAACTGGCTATGTATGTCACGAAGCCGACAGGTGCATACGCCAGTGACAGAATTGTTCAGTCACTAAGTCATGTCCAGCTCTTTGCGACCCCAAGGACTGCAGCACACCAGGTGTCCTGTCCTTTACAATCTCCCGGAGCTTGCTCAAACTCATGTCTATTAAGTCAGTGATGCTATCTAACCATCTCGTCCTCCGTTGCCTTCTTCTCCCCCTGTCCTCAGTCTTTCCCAGCATCAGGGTCTTTTCCAGTGAGTCAGCTCTTTTCATCAGGTGGCCAAAGCCCTGAAGCTTCAGCTTCAGCATCAGTCCTTTCAATGAATATTCAGCTTGATTTCCTTTAAGATTGACTGGTTTGATCTCCTTGCTGTCCAAGGGACTCTCAAGTCTTCTCTAGCACCACAATTCAAATAGCAGGCTTTATTTTCCATACATTTGTGTGAACTAGATGAGGAGTTGAAAACAAAAACACACCGAAAGGCACAAACCACCTGCAGAAACATGCTCAAAAAAAAAATCATTAGAGCTTAACATTTTTCTCTAATGGAGATTCATTAAATAGAAATATATTATTTCATACAATTACCTTCCTCCCTAATGTCATGTATGGTGCCACTCACAGTGACATTGGCGCATGGAATGTCTTTATTTGGTGCCTGGAGAGCCATTCAAGTGGCCCTTGATATACTGGGAATGTTGTTGAAAACAAGATTGCCTGTTTCTCCCGTCTCAAAGGTCCAGAGAAAGTCAGTCTCGGATTTTAAACAAGGAGGGGGACTTTCTTGAGTTGTAAAGAGTGTTTGCTGTTGATTGCTTAGAGGTTTATCAAGCTGGGCATGTGTTTTGTTTTAGAGCTTTTCTTTCTCTCTGTGGCTTTAATAATATTCATTATTGAAAGTTCCCTTAACAGTGGCTGTGCTGGACTTTATTACCCCAAGTGCTCACTGCTCTGGGAGCAGAAGGAATCCATTGGGATGGCTTTTTTGGGTAAATGAGGCATCCTGGAAATGCATTTATGATGAGATAAAGTGTAATTTCATCTGTGTTTTTCAAGTGATGATGTTCTTGGAATATAAATGTAAGAAGACTGAATTTAATGATGTAAGTAATACCTTGGGTGATGTCAAAGACACTGTTGACAGTGGTGAGCCTTCTAGAGCTTAATTACTACCACTTGAGAGAGTTTTTACAAGTTACTTTTAGTGCAAAATAAAATCCTTTGATGCCTATGTACGTATTCAAGAAAAAATGAATTGCATCCTAAAACAAACTGGGGTTGTACCTACCTGAACAGGCTTGGGCTTTAAAGGTGGCTTATTTCACAGGTTTGAACACTGCAGACCTCTCTCAAGGAGCTTTTTCTTATTAACCTGAGCAAAACCGTTCTCATCCGTTCATCGCTAAATTGTCAGCATCTTCCCGATTTTAGTGATTGATGTGCGTTTAGGTCTTTCCACGTGTCTGAAGGATGGCCCTCTGGTTTGCCTTTCAGAGCCCCCTGTCCCCATCGCACCCCCTCAGCTGGCCTCCGTGGGGGCCACCTACCTGTGGATACAACTCAACGCGAACTCCATCAATGGGGACGGGCCCATTGTGGCCCGGGAGGTGGAATACTGCACAGCCAGTGGGAGCTGGAGTGACCGGCAGCCGGTGGACTCCACGAGCTACAAAATTGGGCATCTGGACCCCGACACGGAGTATGAGATCAGTGTGCTCCTCACCCGGCCCGGGGAGGGCGGCACCGGCTCCCCTGGGCCCGCCCTCAGGACCAGGACCAAGTGTGCTGGTGAGTCTGGGGATCCTGGGGCCGCTTGTCCGTTTCTGATGGGGTCTGACCTGCAGCCTCAATGCAGGTGGCTCACGCTTTTCTCAGCTCTGCTGGGGCCCTGTCTGGGCACAGGAGGTCCCTTCACCTGTGGGCAACCACCTGTGGATTCAGACCTCAAGGCTTGGTCTCACTCAGGACGTCTCCACCCCTGTTTTCCCTGTTCTTCATTTACACCTTCCTAGGATTATCACCTAGTTCTTATGGAAATCATCCCAAAGTCGACACAAACTGTCCACTTTAATGATGTCTGCTCATCGGCCAGCACCTCCCGTCCAGGTCTCTTCAGTTTATGTTCCCCGTTGATGTGCTTGTACCTCGTGGTGAGGGGTGGGGGCGCTTTGGAAGAACAGATTCCACCTTAGCCATGTGTTTTTATGGACGAATATTGAATGGAGGGGCTGCTTGCCAATGACCCAGGGCCCATTTGTAAGATAAGCCAGGGTGATTTTCAGGCTGCACGCAGGCTTTAAATTCTCAGATGATAAAGTTCTAATTGACTATGTGGAGCTGGCTCTGTGGGGTTGATGGAGAGAGAAATGCAGAGTCTTATAAAAATCAAACCCCGAAGGAAGCTCCCATCAGAGGTTCGAGTGCTGTTTCTGTCTGGCTGCTCTCGGGTTGAAATAACAGAGAGAAGTAACAGGTTGGGACACTGAAGTGTTCTTTCATCATTTGAATGAAGATTCTTACACTGAATTGCGGCCTGAGCTGATGAGACTCCAGAAGTTTTTATGGAGACAATTGATTCTTCAGGTAGCATTATATAAGAGGACATTTATCGATAGGTTTCATTTCTTCTTAAGTTTTGAAAGTACTCAGAGCAACAGTCTAACCCTGTCTGGTAGGACAAATGATTAAGCCTTGACAATGGTAACTACTTGGTTCTTTCTTCATAATTTTGAGTATGTGGTTTCCAAAAGCCAAAAACTCATGGGAAAAAAAATTGTTTTTGTAAAAATACTTTGTTGGAAAAGAAAACGGGACCCTTATTCTTCTTGGGGTGTTGCTACTGGGCCTGTCTTGTCCACCTTGTCCACCCAAGTCTCTTTCCTGGGTCCCCCGCCCCCATGGTCATGTCACGCTCAGTGCAGACTCTGGCAAAAGACCTGTGGTGGTCCATAGAGAACAGAGCTGGGTAACAGCTTCTGTGCCTCGCTTTCCTAAACCATGTCATCTCCTCTCTGTTTAACGAATACATTTTCCCTTCTTTCTTTGAAATCGTTTATCATCTTTCATAATGCAAGCAATAGCTTGTAACACTGTTTACATCATTTTAGAATTTAGGAATTGCTTTCAAATCTGTTACTTATTTTATAACTGCCTTGTGAAATCTCTGGAGTCAAGACTATGACCCACTTCCTTATGTTGTTTAGTCACCAAGTCATGTCCAACTCTTTGTGACCCCATGGACTGTAGCCTGGCAGGCTCCTCTGTTGATGGGATTTCCCAGGCAAGAGTACTGGAGTGGGTTGCCATTCCCTTCTCCAGGGGATCTTCCTGACTCAGAGACTGAGCCCATATCTCCTGCATTAGGCAGGCATTGGCAGGCAGATTCTTTACTGCTGCACTGCAAGGGAAGCCAACCCCCTTCCTAGGGACTAGGAGATGGAAGCCCTTGTGGTCTGCTTTCCTCCACACCTGCTCCTTGAGCAATAAGTTTGTGTTCTCTGACTTCAGCGTTATTTGGAGGAATCCTGCTTGGGGGCCATGGTGCTCGTCAGTCTTCCTTTCTCTTCAGAAGAAGGTTAGGACCCCATTCACTGACAACCCCTCCCACCTCATGTTTTTAGTTCTGGTCTTTTCTCCTGATTCTGTGTCTGTATATTTCAGGTATTGACATAATTATTACCTACATTTCCCCTAAACCCTAAGATGTGTGTCTCTGTTTTCAAGAAGCTTTTTTGTTACTGTGATGTAAAGTGTAAATGTAGAGCCTTTCATAATAGATTGGCAGCCCTTCTTAAGACAATAAAACCAGTTCTGAATGGATATTTGCATGTCAGCCCTGTGCCTTAAAGTTTTAACCTCTCTTAAGCAAGTAAGTCTGATGAGAAGGCAAGCTTTTTCCTCTTACCATTTGCAACCCTCCTTGTTCACTGTTGCAGGCGTGTCCTGCACAGGCATTGAGCATTTTTTGAAAAAGCTGTGGTTGAGCAAGTCAGTCTTAGGAAATAGAAATAGGTGAGAGGCTCAAAGCTAGAAATAAGAGCGGAAGATGCCGGGTGGGTGAGCAAAGGGATGTTGAATGAGCCTTCTACTGTCAAAGAAATAGAGCTTCACCCTTTCCTGACCTGAGGCTTTTGAAAAATCTGCAGGAAAGCCTGCCTACTGCTCTGGTGAGCTGTGTGGAACGGTGGTGCGCAGGACAGAGTGAAAAGAAGGAAGACTCTAGACTGAGAGGTGTGCTGGTGGTCCTCTCCTCTTCCTCAGGTGGTTCACCAGCATTTAAGGCTCAGAAAGAACAAGTCATGGACCTCATAACCTGAGAGAGATGCTGAGCACTCTGCAAAGCAGGTGGAAGATGGAAAATGGCCTTGACTGGGCATAAACAGTGGATGAATCTAAGAGGGTGACAGGAAGTGGGAATAACTGAATATTCGTCCCAGGTGGTTTAAAAGGCCAAGACTATGTGTCCAGAATTAGAGAAATTAAATTTAACAGCAGTACATTTAAAAAAAAAGAGAGAAATTGAGGATTAGGTGTAAATGCGTATGAATATACAGTATGGTCCATATTGTGTTAGTCATTCTGTAGTGTTATTGCCTTGCCCTCACCTCCCCCCAAGTGAAAGGTGGTGCTGGAGAAGACTCTTGAGAGTCCCTTGGACAGCAAGAAGGTTAAACCAGTCAATCCTAAAGGAAATCAACCCTGGATAATCATTGGAAGGACTGATGCTGAACCTGAAGCTCCATTACTTTGGCCACCTGTTGTGAAGATCCTGATGTTGGGAAAGATGGAAGGCAAAAGGAGAAGAGGGTGGCAGAGGATGAAATGGTTAGATAGCATCACCAACTCATTGGACATGAGTGTGAGCAAACTCGGGGAGATAATGAAGGACCAGGAAGCCTGGTTTGCTGCAGTCCATGGGGTCGCACAGAATCAGACACAACTTAGTGGCTGAACAACAACAAAACAACTCCCCCCCCGCAAAAAAAAAGTCCCTAATGTAAGTGTAGGTTGCATTAAGAAAACAAATGCCTATGTTGAGGAGGTCAGCTATTATTATTATCACTCATTTTAAAAGAGAGAGAACACAGAACAAGCTGAGCTCAAGGGAATGCATCCTGGATAGGAAATGCTATGAACTTCGCTCAACCATTGAGGAATGGTGGAAGAGTTGAGATGGATGATGGAGAAGAGCAGGGTGTCTGCACATTTGACAAGAAGTAAGTCATGACCAGGAGTTTCAAAACTCCCACAAAACACCCAGTGGCTGGTGGGTTCAAGCGGAAGCCGGTGTTGCAGAAGGAGATTCTATGTTCATGAGAGGATTGAGCTGGCTGAACCTGGAGGCCTTTTCCACGTAAGGATTCTATGGTCTCTTTTTAATGAAATGATCCAGTGTGTTCTTCTAGCTTGAAAACCTGAGTTTACTTTTTTATTTCATCCTTGATGAAATTCTCCGTAATAATGTTTATCAAGTAGTGCTCTGCTGGCCAATGGAGGTCTCCGATGACCTTTGCAAAAGCCTGAGCAGAAGTAGGGAAACACTGAGTTTTAGGGTAGCAGTTTTTGTGCTAAAATATCACTTTTATGAAATGCTTGTGGTTTCTGGAGCCGGAGTCAGCAGTTGAGAATTCAGGCTCTGAGACCAGGCTGCCAGGATTTGAGTCCTGGCTCTGCCTGGAGCTAGACACGTGGCCTTGGGAAGAACTCACACCTTCTCTGAGTTTCTGTCACCTTATCTATGAAACAGGGGTGATACTAACATTGGGCATCTCCTATCTCCTAGTGTGGTTGTGAAGCCTTAGAAGACAGTACATGTGAGGTGCCTAGGACAGAACCTCACACGTAGCAAGTAGTCAATACAAGTTAACTGCCAGTAAAAAAAATTATCTTTTAGCATTTTCATTCAAAAGAAGTAGATGCGGGCAACCTGATTTCCTTGACTTAGATAACTTAATCTGGTAAGTTAAAAAATCAGATGGATTCTGTTTATATTTGGGCTCAGAGAATCCCTTGCAGTTGGGCGTTGGATCCATCCCAGACATCATTCTCTCATTTTTTTTTTTCTATTAAATCCGTTTCTTTTGGACAAACTGTTTTCATTACTGTGCTGCACCCATGAGGCTTGTCCTATCCCACTGCAGTGACACCCACAAAACTGTATTTCGTTTCTTGCATTGAAATGAAATGGTCTCTGTTTACGGCCCGTCTCTGTGCGCTGACATTGATTTTTGCATGTGGCGTGTAGATACGGTTTCATCACCTGCCAGGTTTCTTTCAAGAATTGTAGGGGAGCACACTGCCAGACCTCTTGCTTTCTGACGCTTCCCCAAATTATTTTCAAATGTATGCACAGGCTCTGCATGTGTGACCTTGATCAAATCACTGTTCTTCTCTGATTCTCCAAATAGGCACCGTTGACACCTGCCCAGATCATATCCAAGGTGTTTTAGAAGATCAGGTTAGACATTATCTGTGAAAGTATTTTAGAGATGAGCAAATCCTCTGCCTACATGGGATATTAAAAATGATTATTGTCAAGAGCTAGTTTCAAGATTTATATACACATCTAGTTATTTTCCAACTTTGCCATTCAGCTAGAGTTGGGAAATCTCAGAGAGCTGAAATTATTTCAGTATCCAGTGGAGCAAAATGCAATTTAGTTTGTATTTTCTATTATATCTTATATTCTTGTAATTATGTGCAGCCTGTACATCACAAGTCATTAGCTGGGAGCTCCTTGAAAAATAGAAACAGGAGATGCTGTTAGCTTGATTCTCATAGTGGACTTTTTAAGTGTTTTATTTGAGGATATTGCTTTTTATGTATCCTGGTTATTGTTTAACTGTGGTTAAGTGGCTTGCTAATAACTGGCCCCAGGAGTTAAAGCAGGATGATGATAAACTAATGATTTAACAATTAAGATGGTAGGAGCGAAAAAGAAAACTGAACTGAAATGTGTTCTTTAGAGTTAGTATAACTAAAATTATTTTAAAACAGAGAATGATTGCATTTTTAAAAAATTTTATGCATGTGGTAATTTATTAAGTATCCTATATTTGCAAAGCACTGTCCCAAGCCTTGAGGACAGAGCAACAAGACTAGATCTGACCTTCAGAGCTGATATATTCGGGGGAATTGGAGGGAAGAGGTGTTCAGGCAATAAATATATAAATTATGTATCTATGTTCTTCTGTGTGTGTATGTGTATGTTAGTTGCTCAGTTTTGTCCAGCTCTTTGCAAACTCACAGACTGTAGCCTGCCAGGCTCCTTAGTCCATGGAATTATCCAGGCAAGAATACTGGAGTGAGTAGCTATTCTCTCCTCCAGGGGATTTTCCTGACCCAGGGATCAAACCCATGTCTACTGCATTGCAGGCAGATTCTTTACCATCTCAGCCACCAGGCAAGTCCATGTACATATAAATATATGTATATTGTATATACACATACATATAATACAATAAATGCTATGAAGGGAAATGGAGAAAGGAATAAAGAGCAGAAAGGTCAAATTTTTCTATTATTTTTAGTTTTAATTGTGCCAAAATAATGTAACACAAAATTTACCATCTTAAACCATTAATATTGTATAGTTCAATAGTGTTCTGTTCACCCAGCCAACCTCCAGGAATTTTTCATTTTGCAAAACTAAAACTCCCTACCTCTTCCCTTCACTCCCCAGCCCTGAAAACCCCCGTTTCTGCCTCTCTGAGTTTGAGGACTCCGGGTTCCTCATGTAAGTGGAATCAGTCTTTTGTGTCTGGCGCATTCACTTAGTGCAGTGTCTGCCAGGTCCATCCGTATTACAGCACGTGCGATTGCGCCTCTGTAGTTGCTCTGACCGGAGAAGGCGCTGGCACCCCACTCCAGTACTCTTGCCTGGAAAATCCCATGGGCGGAGGAGCCTGGTAGGCTGCAGTCCATGGGGTCGCTGAGCGACTTCACTTTCACTTTTCACTTTCATGCATCGGAGAAGGAAATGGCAACCCACTCCAGTGTTCTTGGCTGGAGAATCCCAGGGACGGGGGAGCCTGGTGGGCTTCCGTCTGTGGGGTCGCACAGAGTCGGACACAACTGAAGTGACTTAGCAGCAGCAGCAGCAGTTACTCTGACCATGTTGTGTGGTGTATACATGTCTGTGATTACTCTGACAGTGTCGTGTAGTATATAGTTTACGTGGTTCTTTGAAAACCACTTTGAGACTTTAAGCAATTACATTGGTTTTCCATGAGTAATCCTCGAAGTTTAAAAACATTTTATCTTTCTGACTTGGGAACTCATGCCTCCTAGAGCAGACAGTACTTCTGTGTCTTCAGACTTCAAGTGTATATATAAGAGATGTGTCAGGATGCTATAGCCACCCACCAACAGGCAGCCTTCTGTTTGTCCAGAATAATGAGTGAGATAAGCAATTGGAGGGTTTAAGAAAATAATGTAAACGAGTAAGGGAGTGTACATTTTATATTCACAGAGAGCTGTGCATTTGTTTCACACATGCCTAGCTGGGAGCCTTTTCTGTGACTGTGATAAGAAGTTCGAATGTGTATTACATGAAATTGCATTTTTGTTCTGCTCAGGGGCTTGGATCGAAGCAGTCAAAGCTGCCTTGTCTGTCCTACCTGCAGTGACAGGAGAGGTGGGCCATGGTTTTCATCACTTCAGGCCACTTCACCTGTGCCCTGTGGCCTGTGAAAGTGGGTGTGTGCTCACCCTGTTGCAGTGTGCATTTTTGTGCATCTCCTGTTCTTTGTGATGGCAGTTGTCCCGTTGCCCCAGAACAGATGTGTTTGTGTAACTCTCCTGTGCCCTCACCACGTGCTTGGATGATGACCTACAGGTGTGAGCGTGGTGTTCCTCAGAGCAGAGGCCCCGCATCCCTGACCGTGAGGATGTTGTACTGACCACAGGTTAATGTTTCGTGATGTGTTTTACCAGAGACCCTGAGACCATCTTTTCTCTTTTAATTTTTTAAATTAAATAATTTTTGTTTGCTTGTTTTGATTGTGCTGTGCACAGACTTCCTCTAGTTGTGGCAAGCGGGGACTGCCCTCTAGTTGCGGTGCTCGGGCCTCTGATTTCGGTGGCTTCTCTTGTTGTAGAGCACAGGCTGCAGACACTCAGGCTCAGTAAAAAGTTGTGGTGCATGAGCTTAGTTGCTGCAAGGCATGTGGGATCTTCCTGGACCAGGGATCGAACCCACATATCCTGTGTTTCCTGTATTGGCAGGTGGATTCTTTACCACTGAACCGCCAGGGAAGCCCCTTGAGACCGTCTTTAACCTCATTTACATAGCAACATACTCTGTGCTACCAGCCCTAGTCTAAATCTCAGGAGATTTAGGTTAATATAGGTTTTGAGGTGTTAATTTCACTGTGGTTGCTAAATGTGAGACAGGAGTAACTCCTTTTATATTTTATTTTTATTGGAGTCTCGTTGATTTCAATGTTGCATTAGTTTCAGTCCTATAGTAAAGTGAGTCAGTTATGCTTCTGCCACTGCTGCTAAGTCGCTTCAGTCGTGTCCGACTCTGTGCAACCCCATAGACAGCAGCCAACCAGGCTCCGCTGTCCCTGGGATTCTCCAGGCAAGAACACTGGAGTGGGTTGCCATTTCCTTCTCCAATGCATGAAAGTGAAAAGTGAAAGTGAAGTCGCTCAGTCGTGTCTGACTCTAGCGACCCCATGGAATACAGCCCACCAGGCTCCTCCATCCATGGGATTTTCCAGGCAAGGGTACTGGAGTGGGGTGCCATTGCCAATCAGTTATACATATACATATATCCACTCTTTTCTTTTTTTTTAGATTCTTTGAACATATAGATCACTACAGGGTATTGAGTAGAGTTCCCTGTGCTATAGAGCAGGTCCTTATTAGTTGTTATCTATTTTATATAGAATAGTGTGTGTGTGTCAGACCCAGTCATCTTAAATACTCTTGAGTGGGGTTCCCATGTGGGAACTGAACAGTGATGAGATTCTTGGCAGGAGGGCTTTGCATGAAGCCCAAACTGCATGCTACCCACACGCACTAAAGGCCAACCTCTCTGTGTCTCTTTATTATTCTTATTTCCTCTTGTGGGAACAAAACAGACGTTCCAGTTGGAATGGGTCTGATCTGAATTAAAACCCTGCCAAAGCTTGTTTTGTTTTCTTCCTAAATCAAGGTGGGGGCAGATTTGTCTCTTTTATACAAAACTTGCTGGCGACACAACATGTATTTGGACCCACAAGGACGACCCAAGGGCACTGGGGCGGGTGGGAGCCCGACGGATACCTGGCAGCGCCTGAGATTCAGAATGAATATAGGCCAAGGCCTCACCGAATGGAACACGATTTATTTTTAATTTAAGTTTATTTACCAAGGAAAGAAAAATTAAAGTGTGCTAATTCTAATTCTAAAACAGTTCTGCCAAAGGGCAACAGGTTTTTTTTTTTTAATGCATTTCCAACACATTAAACCATTAAGAACCTTTCTTAATGATAAACATTAAAAGGGAATAAAAAGTATCTGCCCGATTAGACTGCAGATATAAATACATGGCTTTGGGCAGCGTGTTGCAGTTGGGTGAGGAAGAGAACACAGCAGCATCCTGGCACCTTTTTTGTTATGATACATTCAGTCCGTGCTGCACGGTCTTCATGCCCCACAGGCTGTGATATCCAAACCTCAACACTGCCTTGAAACACTGAGTCAGCACTTTCCATTGTCTATGTGTGTTAAGTGCTCACTCGTGTCCGACTCTTTGCGACCCCATGGACTATTGTCCACCAGGCTCCTCTGCCCGTGGGGATTCTCCAAGGAAAGAATACTGGAGTGGGTTGCCATTTCCTCCTCCAGGGGATCTTTCTGACCCAGGGATTGGACCCGGCTCTCCCACATTGCAGGCAGATTCTTTACTGTCTGAGCCACCAGGGAAGTCTGAACCCTAAGGCCATGGCTGGGGAGGAGGTAGGATTATAACTTCTGGAGCAATTCTGTGTGACGGGTTTGGAAAGGCTTCTAGAGAAGCCAGCTTTGGCTGCTACTCATATCCAATGGCTCAGTGGATAAAGAATCTGCCTGCAACGCAGGAGACATAAGAGATGCAACTTCGATTCCTGGATTGGGAAGATCCCTTGGAGAAGGAAATGGCAACCCACTCTAGTATTCTTGCCTGGGAAATCTCACAGACAGGGGAGCTTCGTGGGTTACATTCCATGGGATCAAAAAAGAGTCGGACGTGACCTAGTGACTAAGCGTGCTGGAAAAGCCAGACAGATGGAGGCGGTTGCTTTCAGAGTCCTCATTATCCTGTCTCTGCCACTCCTAAGTGCCCTGATGGTTCTAGAAGGTGTCAAGCAGGCCCCTTGTCTGTAAAGAGTAAGCATCGCTCATGGAACTTCTAGGCGTGAGGTTGAAGTCTTTGTAGGCAGCTCCCTGTGTGGCTTGGAATAAACTGAGGAGGCAGAGAAATTTAAAAGAAGGATCTGGAGATTATCAGTCAGTGGCTGCAGCTTTCCCAGGCCATACCTCTGATGGGCCATTTGACGCTTCAAAAAAAAAACAACTTCAAAACCCTTCCATGCCATGTTCTGTATGTCTTGACCAGGTTCCCGGTGCAGTGCTTTGATGGCATCGGTCTCTATGAGAGGGGCTCTGCTGTCCTAGAGAAACATGCCTGTGGTCAGGATTGAGATTGGAGATGTGGGTCCTGATTCTGTGGACTAAGGGACTGAGATGGGTTCTGATACTGTGAACCTAAGGAACTGAGATGGGTCCTAATATTGTGGATTAAGGGACTGAGGTGCATCCTGATGCTGTGGACTAAGGGACTGTGGTGCCCAGGTGCACTCTTCCTCTCTAGAGTGCTTCTGAGACAGGCTCACCTTTATTCTGAGCCCATGACCGAGTGAAAACCTGAAAGGACTAGTCTCAGAATCGCCTTTGTGTTCAGGACATTTCAGGAAAAGTTCCCACAGGCTTTAACTTATCAGGTTGCTGTGGGTTTTTGCCTCAAGTGCAGCAAGTCCCATTTCATAAACTGGGAAGAAGATGGACACTGTCCTTGATCTCATAGGTCCTTGTGCTTCTGTTCATCTTGCCTGGGCAGGCTTAGATTCATCCTCCTCTTCTCCCACCAGCTCTCAGCTCATTCGTCCTTGTTCATGTGGCTAGAACTCATGGAAACAGACTCAGCTACATTTGGGCTCCAATTAGAATTTTCCTACTTCATCTCTGAGGAAAATCCTACTCGTGCTTAAAAACTAAATTAATAAGAAGTTAAATGAGAGCTAAAACTTGCAGAATGATAACAATGAATTATGAAACCTTGATGAAATGTCAAATTTTTAGTTTATGAGGCTGAAACATATTCCTTTGTTTGGATAATATTTTTCTAAATTAATTTTAAGAATATAAAGAACCGGTAATTGCATTACCTATTAGAATAAATTGTAAGTGAATAGAAAGCTTTAAAAATGAATAATGCATATAAATGAAATTAAAACTACAAATACCAGAAATCTTATTAGGAAGCATGGTTATACCTATTATTAAAATAAGAAAGATAATAGAACTGTTTGCGATCAAAACTGCTGGTCTTCCATCCATGTTATTGCCTTTGTAGAAAGAGTAAAATAAGTAATATAACTATTCAGGGAAAATATTTCTATTGACCAAATAGCAATATTTCTTTCTTTCAGATCTAGACAACTGACTCTAGACATAGATTTGTAGCTGGCATTGAAAACTCTTTCTAGCATATATGAGCAGTAGAAAAATACAGATATTAACATATATATATATATATTTCTGTTAGGTGTTATATATTGTTATTTACTATTCTTTAGCTAGACTCTATCACTCTTAAGATGGATCGTGACTTCATCATACCTAACATTTTATTTGTTAATGTTTATAGCTTTTTCATGATCTGTTTTAACTACTGAAGCCAGAGGTACCATATAAGAAGGCAAAATATATAGAAATATATAGTGAAGAAGGTCATGGATTTCCTCATCTTTCAATTCCTTTCCTGGGAGTAATACTTGGGTGTTTATCTTTGCACATCTCTGTCTCTACCCATTTGCACATATATGTATCAGTCTATGTCCCAGGTCTGTTACTTACTCTTTCTAACCATGGAAGAGCATGTTGTTCATGGGTTTCTGCAATTTGATTTCACATTGGTCAGTACTGTCTGAACATCTCTCTAGTGGCTAGAGTCTAGTGCAGTATTTATGTATCTTTCCCTCATCCTTAGCAGTAGCTATTTGTATCCTGAGACATGCTGTGCTGTTAGTCGTTCTCAGTCATGTCTGACTCTTTGTGACCCCATGGACTGTAGCCCACCGGGCTCCTCTGTCCATGGAATTCTCCAGGCAAGAACACTAGAGTCGGTAGCCATTCCCTTCTCCAGGGGATCTTCCTGACCCAGGGATCAAATTGGTTCAGTATAACAAAGGCGGTGCCTGCCTCTGGAGTGAAGGGCAGACAGGCGTGTTTTCTCCCAAGTAAGAGTTTTGGGTTCCCTGAGCTCAGGGTCTCAGCAGTGTAACACACACCTCCTGTGTGCAGCACGGCTTGGACCCTCACTGTCGCCCTCATGAAACTTTGGGGGCAAAGTGTGATGTAACAAGCTTTATGCTCAAGCTACTCACTGTGCTGTCAGTAGTGAAGTCCTCCGTTTCTGACCCAGGAATCTCCTGTCTTCTGCTAACATCCATGAAACTGGGGCCGGGAACTCATTAATGTGAAAGTTGGGTGAAATCTCAGACTCTTCAAAGTTCTTAACAGTATATACTTAGAAGAAAAGAAAAGTTGCTCTTTATAACATCCTCTGACTCCTACATTTTGAGAAGTAGGAGATTGAGCCCTGGATAAGCAAAGCAACTTGCACGAGTGCACAATAAGTCTGTTTACACAAATGCATGGTGAGTCTGTGCAAGTGTACCACCAGTCTGTTTGCACAAGTGTACAGTTTGCACAAGTGCACAGTGAGTCTGTTTGCCCAACTGCATAGCTGCAGATGTGGCTCTCCGAGCCAGCCCTTGGTCAGTCAGCACACTTTGCTTTGCCTGTCACTACAACATCCGGCTCTGTGAGGACAGCCCACAGCCCTGGAATAGATAAGAATTTCCTATTTCAAGAGAGAAACAAGTGACGTAAACCGAGAGGCGTGGCTGTTGCATAGAGCGTATAGCTGTAACCTGACCAGGTGATTCAGCATGGAGAGATGCTCAGAGGATAGAAGATCAATATCGACCAGGGTCATTTTAGCTCTAATTCCCCTAAGAACTGCAAAATGACATTAGTTGGCCTTCTCTCGTGTTTCCCGATTTGTGTGTTTTCTGGTCACTACAATTCTGAGGTTGGGTGCTAGTGCATGGACACCTTATCTTTGACAAAGGGGGCAAGAATATACAATGGAGAAAAGACAATCTCTTTAACAAGCGGTGCTGGGAAAACTGGTCAACCACTTGTAAAAGAATGAAACTAGAACACTTTCTAACACCATACACAAAAATAAACTCAAAATGGATTAAAGATCTAAACGTAAGACCAGAAACTATAAAACTCCTAGAGGAGAACATAGGTAAAACACTCTCCGACATACATCACAGCAGGATCCTCTATGACCCACCTCCCAGAATATTGGAAATAAAAGCAAAAATAAACAAATGGGACCTAATTAAACTTAAAAGCTTCTGCACAACAAAGGAAACTATTAGCAAGGTGAAAAGGCAGCCTTCAGAATGGGAGAAAATAATAGCAAATGAAGCAACTGACGAACAACTAATCTCAAAAATATACAAGCAACTCCTACAGCTCAACTCCAGAAAAATAAACAACCCAATCAAAAAATGGGCCAAAGAACTAAACAGACATTTCTCCAAAGAAGACATACAGATGGCTAACAAACACATGAAAAGATGCTCAACATCACTCATTATCAGAGAAATGCAAATCAAAACCACTATGAGGTACCATTTCACACCAGTCAGAATGGCTGCTATCCAAAAGTCTACAAGCAATAAATGCTGGAGAGGGTGTGGAGAAAAGGGAACCCTCTTCCACTGTTGGTAGGAATGCAAACTAGTACAGCCACTATGGAGAACAGTGTGGAGATTCCTTAAAAAACTGGAAATAAAACTGCCTTATGATCCAGCAATCCCACTGCTGGGCATACACACTGAGGAAACCAGAAGGGAAAGAGACACGTGTACCCCAATGTTTATCACAGCACTGTTTATAATAGCCAGGACATGGAAGCAACCTAGATGTCCATCAGCAGATGAATGGATAAGAAAGCTGTGGTACATATACACAATGGAGTATTACTCAGCCATTAAAAAGAATACATTTGAATCAGTTCTAATGAGGTGGGTGAAACTTGAGCCTATTATACAGAGTGAAATAAGCCAGAAAGAAAAACACCAATACAGTATACTAACACATATATATGGAATTTAGAAAGATGGTAACAATAACCCTGTGTACGAGACAGCAAAAGAGACACTGATGTATAAAACAGTCTTATGGACTCTATGGGAGAGGGAGAGGGTGGGAAGATTTGGGATAATGGCATTGAAACATGTATAATATCATATATGAAACAAGTCACCAGTCCAGGTTCGATGCACGATACTGGATGCTTGGGGCTGGTGCACTGGGACGACCCAGAGGGATGGTATGGGGAGGGAGGAGGGAGGAGGGTTCAGGATGGGGAACACATGTATACCTATGGTGGATTCATTTAGATATTTGGCAAAACTAATACAATATTGTAAAGTTTAAAAATAAAATAAAATTAAAAAAAAATAAAGTGGGGCTCTGTTTGATCACAGATATTAAATATACCTTGTAGCCAATAGACTGTGGAGACTTAACAAGGTGGTGGCTTTGCCCTCAGTTAAGCCCTGGAACATCAGCAGGGCCGTTCTTTTCACTTATTAGGTGTATATATATGTAGAGCCTGTTTTGTTTTTACGTGGTGGCATGCATCTTCCTCTCTTTGGAAAGAATTTCTTTGTAGTATTGTGAGATCGTAACTCTTCTATGTTTTATCAGTAGTATTCATAACCCTTCTAGCACACTGATCACTTCTCAACTTCAATTATTAAACAGGTTTCTATTCTAATAGTGACTTAAGGATATTGACTGCTACAAGGAGTCTGCAAGCAGATGACAGTCATCTTTCATATAAATTCCAATCAGGTTTCATCATTTTTTAAGAACAAAGACACATCTCTCCACCTCAGAATGGCCTTCAGCAAATTTCATAAAGCAGAGCTTCTGCGTGGAAGCTGACAGAACATGACTCTGGGCTCTGCACCTGTGTATTCGCTGAGCCCCAGGCCTGTGGCAGAGAAAATTGAATGTTCCCTGGGTGACCTGTCTCGAAGCCGGGTCTTTAATCCCACGGTGGTTATTGAAGCTCTCACTGTGGCCAAAGTAAAAGCAGAAGTGAGGCCAGAGGTGACTTCTGCAACAATCTGGATCCAACCACAGAGGAAATTGTTGACACCCGCCCCCCGCTGTCATGGCTTCCTTCTCTGGCCACTTGTGTCTAAGTCTAGAAAACTCACAAAACCTTCTGAGAACCCTGCAGTGTCTGAGAATGACTACTGAAGAAATCAGCAGTAGAGGCTGTGCACTCAGGCACTCAGTCATGTCCAACTCTTTGGGACCCCCATGGCCTGTAGCCCACCCGCCAGGCTCTGTCCATGGGATTCTCCAGGCAAGAATTCTGGAGTGGGTTGCCATGCCCTCCTGCAGGACATCTTCCTGACCCAGGGCTGGAACCCGCATCTCTTATGTCTCCTGCACTGGCAGGCAGATTCTTCACCACGACTAGCGCCACCTGGGGCAGAGTAAGGAGTTCATATTTTACTGTCTTTCCACTATTGCTTAGACTTGTATGATCACATTGGACTTTAGAAAGATCTCTAACTGCAGGACAGAGAGACTCTGGAGGGGAGCGAGGGACATCTGGGATGATGAGTGAGAAGGACGCACGGAGAGCCTAGGGGTGAGGGCTGACGCTGGGGCGGCCGCTGTGCAGATAACCTAGGTAAAGCTGCTGAACCCAGGGCTTCTAGGACCAAGGATAGAGAAGATGTAGTGACTGGCTCCCTGCAGAGGGTGAAGCAGTGGAAAGAGCCAAGGGTGAGTCACAGGTTTCCGGCTGGAAGGAGCGGGCAGCTCGTGGAATTCTTTACTGACCTCAGGGACAAGGGCAGAGGAACATTTTATCCATGGGGAGGGTAAGAGAGAGAAGTCTGTGAGGAAGAGGAAGACATGAAGTTGCGTTTTAAGGGTGCAGAGCTGGAGACGCCCAGACATCTAGGTGAGGGTGTCCAGCAGGCAGCATCTGGGGCTCCCTCTGAGCTGGCTAAGGCCACATCCCTTGTCTTACCTCATCCCATGGACAGAGAAGCCTGGAGGGCTATGGTCCACAGGGTGGCAAAGAGTCAGACACGACTGAAGCGACTGAGCACTCAGCCTCCTCTAAACTTAACCCTGGCTTCATCTCTCTCCACCCCTCACGTCTGACCCCCCTGCTGCTAGTTTTGCGTGTTGCTGTCCCTCCCTCCGCTGGACTGTAAGCTCCAGGAAGGCAGCGTGTTCTGTCCTTCTCATTGGCAGCACGGCCAGGGGGACCCTCAGGAAGCAGGAGTGAAGACTGGCTCCCCTGCCCTCACAGTCCGGCTCTGGCCTCCTCACCATCAGCTCCCCCGTCGCGTGCTGTCTCCCCAAAAGCTGCCCTTTCCTGCCTGGAAGGACCATGGACAGGGGACCCCTGCCACCCTCGCTTCCCCAGCGGGTCCCCTCCCTGGGGCTTGCCCTCAGCTCTGGGTTCTGGGCAAGGGAACCACGTGTTCCCATGGGGTTATTTTCGAACAGTTTGGTCTCTGGGCTACATGGGAGGCCTCAAGCCTTCAGGATGAACCTCTGTCTTGTCCACGGATGCACACACAGCACCTGCCTGGTGGCCCTCAGCAGACATTTAGTGGACGAATCCATGTGACTCAGGGTCTGGATTGGCACCTAATGAGCAGCAAGTGATGAGGGTTTTCCCTCCAGAAGCAGCTGCATCAGTCAGAGTATCTGATGCATCATCAGACACTGATGTCTGATGCGGTCATCAGTCTGATGCCGCCTGCCAGCCTCCTGTTCTTCATGTACTGACCCCTCCTTCCCTCCCCGAGCTGCCCATGTTTCCCCCAGGGAGCAGCTGCCCTCTCCAGTGTTTGAGTACAAATGAGTGTCAAGTACATGGTGTCCTGAGGCAGGGGTTTTTATAATCAGGGGCTTTAGGGAGGACTGTGGGGATCTTCACCTTCAGGACCCCCCACCCCCGGCCAGCTCCTCCTGGAAGCTTATATTTCAGTCACCTCGGACTTCGCCCAGCTCCCCGAGCACATCATCCAGTCTTTCCCATCACACCTCTGTGCCTTTCCATCTGTTGTTCCCTGGCTCAGAAATGCCTTTCCTCCTCTCCTTTCTGCTTGTCAAACACTTAGCTCATCCTCTGCGTGCGGGAACCGTGAGGCCTGTTGCTCATGCAGCCAGTATCCTAACCATGTCCTTGGGAAGACACTGACACTGCCCAATCTGCAATAAGACACTGTCTTTCTGGCGGTGATTGTCTCAGGTCCTCAGAACTCCCTTTCGGTCTCTGGCTGCATGGTGACTGCTGGAGAAAGAGGACACGATGAAGACTGAGTTCTCTTCAGGCCGTGACACCTCACCTGGCACACGTGAGGGCCCACGGGTGCTCCGGCCGTTGGTAGAACGGCTCCTGCTTCCTCCCATCCCCTCCAAGTCAGACTCCTCTCTCCCGTTACACTTTTCCGTGCCCTGTCTGGCACCAGCCTCCTTGGAGAACAGCATCTGGGGAAGCCATTATCAGGTTACCTCAGTGCCTATTCAACGCGTGTTTAGCTGCCTTACTGTCACATAAAAACGTAAGGTGGTAAAATAGAGTAGTAAAACTGTCAATAAAAGCTCCACTTCCACCCACTATTTAATGCCAAAGAGCAGGAGACATTTGAGATTTTCATCCATAGTACTAAATTGGCACCATCAAGGTTGGTAGGCAGTCAATTTGCCTTGAAATATTGTTAACTTGATGAATAAAAATGTAAATTTTTAGAATGCAGTGGGGTCTAGAAAGCAATGTGTTGCCGAGTTTCTTACAGAACAGTCTTTGAATAAGGTCAGGATAGGAAGGAGTCCCACACCTTGGGGCCCCTGGGTATTCTTTTGACCTTTTCTTTTGTATTGGGGTGTAGCTGATTAACAGTGTTGTGACAGTTTCAGGTGAACAGTGAAGGAGTCGGCCTCAGCTGTACATGTGCACGTATCCATTCCCCCAAACGCCCATCCAGGCTGCCAGGTAGCATTGAGCAGAGTTCCCTCTGCTGCACAAGAGGTCCTAAATACAGCTGTGTGTACATGTCCATCCCGAACTCCCTAGCTCTCCCTTCCCCCGATCCTTTCCCCACCTCCGCCGGCAACCATAAGTTTGTTCTCTAAGTCTGTGAGTCTGTTCTGTAGGTATGTTCACTTGTAGCATTTCTTTTTAAACTCTGAATACAAAGGATGTCATATGATAGTTCTCCTTCTCTGTCTGACTTACTTCACTCAGTGTAACAATCAATGTCTAGGACCATCCACGACCGAGTGGTTTTAAACACAGAAATGTAGTCGTGGAAGAATCTAGAAAGATGGCCCATTGACCCCACTTTTAGTGCTCTATAGTTTGTACGTTAAGGCCACATGCCTTGTCTCACCTCATCCCCCAGATGACCGTGAGGTGGATAACAGTCTCCTCCTTTTCCAAATCAGGGAGCTGAGAATCTGAGGTGTCAAAGGTCTCACAGAACCAGGCTACAGTTCCTCCTGTATCTGACTCTGAAGTGCTTTCTTTCTGGTTTGGCCCAGCTGCTTCATGGCTGGGGACCTAAAAAAAAAATCAAATTGATGCAAATGCCTAGAGGCTCCCTAGACAGTCCACCATCCTGCTTACTGTCCGAAGGATAACTTCCCTCAGTGTCCAGGGGCCAGGTGGGCTCCAGAATACTTGCAGTCCTTCCACCATCCGGGGGAGGGTATGGATGCCAACAAAGATCTTTCAGAGTCTGGGACTCATTCCTGAAAGCATCAGCCCATTGTCCCTGATGGCACAGAACCTTCAGAATCCATGAGAAAGTCGGCTTATATTTCCAAATTATACTTTGAAGTTGGAAGATAAAAGGAGGGCCGTCTCAGGCCCAGTGTCAAACAGTGGGGCTTGAGACTGTGTTCACATTCTAGAGAGCTTATTAGAACTTGAAATTATTCATGTGATAGCAGATCTAGAGGAGAGTCCTCACCACCTTATAACTGGGTTTAAAGAAGTTTAGCTCAGCCTTAGACTCCTGGAATCAAAGCCATTGGTAGGGTTTTTGAAATGTGTTTTCCTTTTCTCCAGGATGGAGAAAAGCAGATCCCTGACTTTCATATACCTGGTCTCCTGGGAAGGCTTTCCATTCCGTGATTCAGGTCCATTCTTAGAGCAATGCAGAGAAACAGTGGCACTTACATGTCTGAAGGTGGCCCTGGCCGGGGAGTGTTTCCTGTCGTCCTGTGCCCCGGAAGGAGCCGGCCGAGTAGGGTTAGGAGATTCAGACCCAATATTGGGAACAGTGGATGCCCACGCTTGACTGAGGCTCCTGAATGAAGCTGGTTCCTTAGAGATTCAGTCAAGTGTGGGAGTGAGTAAGTACAGAGCGTAGGTGTAGACTGCTGCTGCTGCTGCTGCTAAGTCACTTCAGTCGTGTCCGACTCTGTGCGACCCCATAGACGGAAGCCCACCAGGCTCCCCCGTCCCTGGGATTCTCCAGGCAAGAACACTGGAGTGGGTTGCCATTTCCTTCTCCAGTGCATGAAAGTGAAAAGTGAAAGTGAAGTCGCTCAGTCATATCTGATTCTTAATACTGGAGTGGGTTGCCTATGGACTGCAGCCTACCAGGCTCCTCCATCCATGGGATTTTCCAGACAAGAGTACTGGAGTGGGGTGCCATTGTCTTTGAGCAAATATTATTAAACTCAGAAAATGGCTTTATGCATGTGCATTTATAGTGACCTTCTGAGTTGGCATCGTGGACTGAACTGTTTTCTCCCCAAATTCATGTTGGAGTCCTAACCTCCCACTCTTCAGAATGTGACAGTATCTAGAGAAGGGTCTTTAAAGAAGTAATTAAGGTGAAGCTAGATCATTAGGTTGGGCCCTAATGATCTAATATGATCTTATGACCTAATGATCTAATATGACTGATGTCCTTATAAAAAGAGGAGATTAGGACACAGATACACCCAGAGGAATGGCCATATGGGGACACAGAGAAGACGGCTGTCCACTGGCCCAGGAAGGTGGCCCCAGGAGAAACCACTACTGCTAACACCATGATCTTAAACTCTCTGGCTTCCAGGACTGTGAAAAAATACAAATCTGTCATTCAGGCCACCCCGTCAGTGGTACGTTGCTATGGCAGCCCTAGACATCAAATACAGTCAGTACCCACAATATGAAGACCGTTGGTGAGACACAAGTCTTCCAGGCTATGACTGTACCCCCAAATCTGTCTTTATTTCCCTCCTTCCCACAGTATGTCTCTTGAGAAATGTGTAAAAGTTTGTGAAAACCCTTGTCTGGCTGGGTTGAAATATGACTTTATGAGGTTTTTTCTTTGATGATAATTAGAGGAAGGTTGAGGCGGCTATGAGCAGGAGAGTCTGTGAGGCTGGTTACGCCACTGCTACAGGAACAAGTGGAGAACATTTGCTGTCTTTGTTGTTGCATTATTAACAGCATAAGCTCTCACCTCCAAATGTTTCGTGTGTGATAGACGTGAGCCCCAGTGACCAGGAAAGAGGAGCATGATTCTTCCTCGACTGTCTTCTCATCATCGTCATGTCATCATGTAGCCGATTTGCAAATCCTACAGCGAACAGCTGTGTCAGTGATTCTCCATGGACAAAGGGTGACGCGTGGGGTGCCCTGGACCCCGGGGCACAGCGAGGGCTGGTGTTGAAATCGACCCAGGTGATGTTCTAATTTCTACTTTACCTGGTTTAGATATACCCGAGGAAAGAAAGTGCATTTAACACTCTTGTTACTATTAGAACTATCTCATTTTAAAGACATATCCTAGAAGATTAAAAACCACATTTGCAGAGTGTACACTGCTATGATTGGTCTCTTTTTATTCACAGTGTTTATTGATTTATTTTATTCTAAGATGTTGAGTAAACAAAAACCTCTCCCTCTTCTTTGATGTTCTGAAAAGCAAATATGTGTTTGCCAAGAAAATTGATTTAGAGATTCTTCTGATGATCTGAAATTTTTAGGAAAATAGATGCAATCTGTTCATTAGTTTATGGTTTGAATAGAATGAATAGAAGGGTTCTAGTTTTTATTAAGAGGAATGTCATAGAAACCCCTAGTAAGGCCTTTTTAAAAAAATGTTTATTGTGATAAAATTACCCCCAACTAAAACTCTGTACCATTAAACAACAGCCCCTATTTCTCCCCTCCTCCCAGCCCCTGGCAAATTCTACTGTTTACTGTCTCAGTTGACTTGTTCTAAGTGCTTCATATAAGTGGAATCATACAATATTTGTCCTTCTGTGTCTGACTTATTTCACTAAGTTTAATGTTTTAAAGGCCCATCCTTGTCATAGCAAAATCAAAATTTCATTCATTTCTATGGCTAAACAATATCCACTGTATTGAATAGACCACATTTTATTTATCAGCTCATCTGTTTATGGACATCTGAGTTGTTTCCAACTGCTGTGAACATGGACATAAAAATATCTGTTCAGGTTTTAAGGACTTCTGATACAAGTTAGATTTAAGTCCCATAAAATTTGAGGTTGAAGGTTGAGTTTAACGGAAGCATGAAGAAAATCAGCTAGAGTAAATGACCATCACTAATATCTGAAGATTAGAGAAAATGGTACCTTTTCTTAGATGCTTTTATATACATTGCTTATGGCTATATACATTGGCTATTGGCTTCCCTCTTGGCTCAGATGGTAAAGAATCTGCCTGCAATGCAGGAGAACCAGGTTCAGTCCTTGGGTCAAGAAGATACCCTAGAAAAGAGAATGGTATTAATAGATATTCAATTAATATTTATTGGATTTAAATAAGCTGAAAGTTCACTCTGTATTGTTTATAATAATTATTATTATCATATATTATAGTATATATTATAGTATTAGTTAATATCTGGACTAGCAGTCTTAGAAAGGAATGCATGTCATAGACCAGATATAAGTAATGGTTTTAGTAGCTTCTACTTTTCAGCCTACAGGAGGGGGCACAGTGTCTGCTTTAAATTTGGGCTCTGCCAGTTAACCTCATGGATCACCTTGACTAGGGATCAGTAAACTGCAGTTCACAGGCCAGGCTGCCCCCAACTTTGCGTGGTCTGAGAATCCTCTAGTCATTGAAAAAAAAAAAGATGAAGACAATGAGATATTGTGACACATGAAATTATATAAATTCAAACTCCAGTGCCCATGAGTGAAGTTTTATCAAAACACAGCCACACATATTCCTTTACATATTGTCTGTCTTTGAGCTTTAAAGGTCAGACTGAGTAGTAGCAGCAGAAACTGGTCCACGGAGCCTCAATCTATATGCTCTGGCCCCATACAGAAAATACGGACTCTCTGGCCCTATAACAGGAGCATTCCCCCAGCCCTGACTTGAACATGTTGTTGGACCAGGCAAGGCCTTAGTTTACTAATCCATCAAATGGAATTAGAAATAGTTTCTACCCATCAGGCTGCTGAGAAGTCTAGTTTGACGGTGAATACAGAGCCGCTGGTTTCTCTGGATCATGGCAGACACACAGCCACCAGTGGCGGGATTTTGTTTGGTGGTCATTAAGTTTATTATTGAGATTCCCTGGTGGCTCAGATGGTAAAGCATCTGCCTGCGATGCGTGAGACCCAGGTTTGATCCCCGGGTTGGGAAGATACCCTGGAGAAGGAAATTGCAACCCACTCCAGTACTCTTGCCTAGAAAACTCCATGGATGGAGGAGCCTGGTGGGCTCCTCAATTACGGTTAACAGCCAGCTGAGAGAACAGGGTTAGCTGATGGAACTACCTTAGCCTAATTGCAAACAAAGGATCAGGAAACAATGAATTTCCTCTGGTATGTGGCAGCAGCGTGCTGGACCCTGAGGGTACCAGGGGCTAGCAGTTTTGGCTGAAATCCGAGCTTGTTTTGCTTACCTGTGGTTTTTGTCATCAATGGAGGTCCATAGAGTCAAAGCTGTGGCTTTTCCAGCAATCGTGTACGAATGTGAGAGTTGGATCATAAAGAATGTTGAGTACTGAAGAATCAATACTTTCAAACTGTAGTGTTGGAGAAGACTCTTGAGAGTCTCTTGGACAGCAAGGAGATCAAACCAGTCTTGACAAAGTTTTGTGCACGCAGAAGTTTAATTCCTTTTTCATTGTTTATTTTTATGCAATTGTTAAAGGTTACCTTCCATTCACAGTTGTTACAGAATGCTGGCTCTGTTCCCATGTGGTACAGCACAGCCGTGAGCGTTTGTTACACCCGACAGTTTGCACCTCTCGCTCTCCCACCCCTAGGCTGCCCTTCCCCCTCCCCACTGGTAACCATCAGTTTGCTCTCTTTGAGTCTGCTGCTTTTGTATTATATACACTCGTTTGTTGTGTTTTTTAAATTCCACATATAAGCAACATCATACAATATTTATCTTTCGCTGTCTGACATTTCACTTAGCCTAATGCTGTCCAACAAAGATCATGCATCTGGTCCCATCACTTCATGGGTAATAGATGGGGAAACAGTGTCAGACTTTATTCTTTTGGGCTCCAAAATCACTGCAGATGGTGATTGCAGCCATGACATTAAAAGACGCTTACTCCTTGGAAGGAAAGTTATGACCAACCTAGACAGCATATTCAAAAGCAGAGACATTACTTTGCCAACAAAGGTCCGTCTAGTCAAGGCTATGGTTTTTCCAGTGGTCATGTATGGACGTGAGAGTTGGACTGTGAAGAAAGCTGAGCACCGAAGAATTGATGCTTTTGAACTGTGGTGTTGGAGAAGACTCTTGAGAGTCCCTTGGACTGCAAGGAGATCCAACCAGCCCATTCTAAAGGAGATCGGTCCTGGGTGTTCTTTGGAAGGACTGATGCTAAAGCTGAAACTCCGATATTTTGGCCACCTCATGCGAAGAGTTGACTCATTGGAAAAGACTCTGATGCTGGGAGGGATTGGGAGCAGGAGGAGAAGGGGACGGACAGAGGATGAGATGGCTGGATGGCATCACTGACTTGATGGACATGAGTTTGAGTGAACTCCGGGAGTTGGTGATGGACAGGGAGGCCTGGCGTGCTGCGATTCATGGGGTCGCAAAGAGCTGGACACGACTGAGCGACTGAACTGAACTGAATGCCGTCCAAGTCCATCCATGATACTGCAAATGGCAAAATTTTGTGTTTTTTAATGGCTAATTTCAGTTTTATTGAGACATAATTGACATGAAAAATTGAAAGATATTTGAAGTATATGTCATGGTAATTTGATATATTTGTGTGTTGTGAAAGGATTCTCCCCAGCTGGTTACTCAATGTACCCATTATATATTTATCTCTTTTTTTGATAAGAACATGCAGGTTCTACTCTCTAAGCAAATTTCAGTTAAACAGCACAGTGTTATCAGCTATAGTCAGGATGTTTTACATTAGGTCCTCAGATGTTATTCATCTTGTTGCTGAAAGTTTATACTCTTTTAACACCATCTTCCTGTTTCCCCAACCCTGCAGTCTCTGGTGGCTACTCTTTCTATGAGTTTGACTTTTTTTTTTTTCAGATTTCACATATAAGTGACCCCATGCTGTATTTGTCTTTCTCTGTCTGGCTTATTGCACTTAATATAAATGCCGTTAAGGTTCATCTACGTTGTCATAAGTGGCAGGATTCCATTCTTTATCATGGCTGAATGATATCCCTTTGTATTATATCATATCCCCTTTGTCCATTCATCCATTAATGAATACTTGGGTTGTTTCCATATTATGATCATTGTGGATAAAGGCATAAGTGAACACAGGGGTGCAGATCTTCAAGATCTGGTTTTTGTTTCCTTTGGATCTCTCCCTGGAAGCAGGACTGTTGGATCGTATAGTAGTTTTTAGATTTTTGAAGAAACTACATGCTGTTCTCCATAGTGGTCCCACTTACATTCCCACCAACGTTGCATGAGTTTTCCTCTTCTCCAGATCCTTGCCAACACTTGTCATCTCTTTTCTTTTTGACGATGGTTGTCCTAACAGACAGGGGGTGATACTGGGGATTTGATTTGCATTTCGCTGATGATTAGTGCCTGTTGGCCATGTGTATGTTGGTCAGCACTTTTAATGTTGGCTTCGTTCACTTCTACACTTGTATGAAGTTAAATTTCATGCCCAGAACATGGAAGCTGCATTTCTGTGTTGCTCCCTCCACTGGCACTCTCAATCCCTCCCCCCTTCAACCCCCACACACACTGTCTCCTCCTTCATTCAGCTCTAGAAGCCTTCTCTAACTTATAAGATGGTGTTTTCTCCTGATCTCACCTCCTGGAATATAGACCTTTAACATCTATTCCAACACTAAGCATCCTTCAAAACCCACCAGAGCCATCACATTTCAGCTGTGTGATAAATTGCACGTGAGTGTGATTGTGTGTGTGCTGCCTGTGTTTAGCTTGATTTTCTAGATGGTTCATGGCAGCCTGCTTATCTTGTGGTTTCCTAGTAAGGAAGGGACTATAGTGACTTTTTTTAATAATGTCACATGTAGATCCCTGTCCAGCTAATGACTTCAGTGGTGGTATTTTTGACTGATAACTACTTAGATAAGCATTAAAAAATACGAATGTAAAATGTATTCTGTGTACAGCCAAGCTATTTTAGGGTTAAAAATTTCAGGTGGTCTATTTTCAGGATTCAGCAGTTCTTCCCAGAAGGTCGGCAGTGCTGGCTAGCACTGATGCAGAGAAAAGGTGTGAGCCTTCCACCCTGGAGGGTAAACCCCAGGAGGCTCACACAGGCAGTCTACAGCCATTACCTAGTTGGAGGAGCGCCTCCTGCCTCTTCATAGGTTGTTTGCCCCGTGTTCATGTCAGTCCAGCTCCATGTGTATTAATGATGGTTGGGCCCTGGGGGCAGGACGATGGCAGTCTCACAGAGCTCTTCTCATTGTGCCAAGCTTTACGGCTGGTGTTTTGAATGGTTTCTTACATGAGTGACTGTTGCAGCTGATGGACCTTGTGGAAATGACTCAGATTAAGCTTCTGCTTTGCTTGAAGATTACTGACCCCATGTCATGGAGTGTAACTCATACACTCCAATTACTCATAAGAATAAATTTCTGCTCTTACAGTTAATATCAATATATTCTCAAAAAAAAAAAAAAAAAAAAAACCTGAATGAGATACCTAATCTATTTTTCTGCGCAGGCCCTCACCTCAAGGACAATATCATGAAAGCACTGGGGAAATTTTATTTTAAAAATCCCCTTTAAAAAACCCTTCTCACCCCACCCACTATGAAGGCTAAATACTGTGTTCATGTGTCACCATTTTTAAGTGAGGAATAATGTAAATAAGGGTGTAGGTTTTATTCCAGCAATACATGCTTTCAACCATTTGAAGATTGTAGTGACTTTAGTACTCTTGCCTGGAAAATCCCACGGGCGGAGGAGCCTGGTAGGCTGCAGTCCGTGGGGTCGCTAAGAGTCGGACACGACTGAGCAACTTCATTTTCAGTTTTCACTTTCATGCATTGGAGAAGGAAATGGCAACCCACTCCAGTGTTCTTGCCTGGAGAATCCCAGGGACGGGGGAGCCTGGTGGGCTGCCGTCTATGGGGTTGCACAGAGTTGGACACGACTGAAGTGACTTAGCAGCAGCAGCAGTGATTTTAATGGGACTTCCCAGATGGCTAAGAGGTAAACAATCCACCTGCCAATGGCAGGAGAAGCAGAGATGAGGTTGGGAAGATCCCCTGGAGAAGGGAATGGCAACCCGCTCCAGTACTGTTGCCTGGAAAATCCCATGGACAGAGGAGCCTGGTAGGCTACAGTCCATGAGGTCACTAAGAGTTGGACTCAACTGAGCACTCACGCATGCACAGTGACTTTAGTAGTAATATTAATGGAGTTACTATTCTGTGTCACTGGAAGATGGCTTATGACTGGGGAGGGAGGGAAAGAAAAAGGAAGGGAGGGAGGGAGGAAGGAAATAGAGGAAAATCTAAGGCAGCCTTCAGAATTATTAAAGTAAAACAGAAATGATTGTTTGCAAGGCCACAGCACATAATAGAATCTCAGAGTCTTAATTTCATTAATATCCTTGCGGCCAATAATTCTTCTTCCAGAAAGGAGCCAGCTGACTGGGTTCAGTTCAGTTCAGTTCAGTCACTCAGTTGTGTCCGACTCTTTGCAACCCCATGAACCACAGCACGCCAGGCCTTCCTGTCCGTCACCAATTCCCAGAGTTCACCCAAACCCATGTCCATCGAGTCAGTGATGCCATCTAACCATCTCATCCTCTGTTGTCCCCTTCTCCTCCTGCCCACAATCTTTCCCAGCATCAGGGTCTTTTCAAATGAATCAGCTCTTCACATGAGGTGGCCAAAGTATTGGAGTTTCAGTTTCAACATGAGTCCTTCCAATGAACACCCAGGACTGATCTCCTTTAGGATGGACTGGTTGGATCTCCTTGCAGTCCAAGGGACTCTCAAGAGACTTCTCCAACACCACAGTTCAAAAGCATCGATTCACCGGGTAGATTTATACTTTACAGTAGCAGGCCCCTTCTTATTTTAGAGAGAACATCTTTGGCTTGGTTCAGTTGTACAGTTTTCGATGCCCAATTCAGGAGAACTTGTTCCCACTAGTTTGACACTTAAGGCTTTTGCTGGTGGTCCATGTGGTTCCTGGTTCCCAGGAAAACATAAGCAGTGAATGTGTCAAGGGTCATAATTCATGGGATGTGCATAAGAAGCCCATAACTTGTAGGAATTAGGTAGGAAAGAACTCTTCCTGAGATGTGTGGGTGGTATTTCAGATTCTAAGGATTAACAGCCTCTTTATAAGTGTGATCTTGGTTCAAATGTCTGAGCATCTCATGGTCCAGTCAACCTGACACATAAAATTAACCACCACAATCATGAATGCCACCAAAACCACTGGGCTAATCACTGCCACCTCACTGATTTGAATGGCATGAACCATGAGCCAAAAACCATAGTGTAAATGTGGAGTGTGTGTGTGCATGCACATGCACATGTGTGCATGTGTATGGCCTGAAAGGTTTACTAGAAGTTTGACAGAAATTAACAAGAGCTGCTGAGAAAGAGGATACTTGCCAGGTGGCCCAGTGGTAAGGAATCCACCTGCCAATGCAGAAGACAAAAGAGACCAGGATTCGATCCCTAGGTTGGGAATATCCCCTGGAGTAGGAAATGGCAACCCACCCCAGTATACTTGCCTAGGAAATTCTATTGACAGAGGAGCCTGGCAGGCTACCGTCCATGGGGTCGCAAAGAGTCGGACTCAACTGAGCACAGCACAGCTGAGAAAGGGGACATCCACCCAGGCAGCAGGGTTTTCTGACCCTAGAAGGCTGCATGGAAGGTGAGGGTTTTGATTCCCAACCCCCATCCTCCATCGTCACCAACTTTTGTGACTTCAGAGAGCTCTCCTCAGATATAAATTCCCAAATTAGTAATCACTGTGAAATGATTTCAAGAACCCAGTGGTCAGTCTGCTCCACCCAGGAGCCTCCATCCTGTTCTTCGGGCTGAGCTCTCCTCGGGGAAGCCCTGCACTGCCCCTGTCGACTGCCTTTCTTTGCTGACCCCCAGCAGCAGAAACTGGCCTGATGAGCCTGACTGATGCTCGGCAGCCCTGTCAGGCATCGGGACAGCCTACAGGCAGAAGGCTTTAAGACCGGCGTGACTGCACAGTGATATTCTACCCGTGTTAACGCGTGTATTTATGGCTCAGCAGCCCCGAAGTTCACTGTCAGCACCTGCTGTGCATCAAAATGGATGCTTTCCTTTGGTTTCCTTGAGCAGTTCCACCTCAGCTGGGGTGTCAGGTTTAGAATTTGAAAAGAGTTACTGTTAAATGTTGAGAGCTGCTCCTGATTATTGTAGCCATCACGGACCACGTGGGGTGTGGCAATAGGAAAATTGCAGGTAACGTATCCCCTCATATTCGAGCTGTAATTAGATTTGTGAAGCTCTCCTGGAGGCAGAAACACCACCTAGGGCTGGGGCAGATCTCAGAATAAACACAAACCATGTAAAGAAAATTAGCCTCCACCTTACGTTTCCTGTGCTTCCATGGTGGCTCAGACGTAGGAGCTGCCTGCGATGCAGGAGTCTCGGGATCCCTGGGTCAGGAAGATCCTCTGGAGGAGGGCATGGCAACCCACTCCAGCATTCTTGCTTAGTAATCCCATGGAAAGAAGAGGCTGGTGAGCTACAGTCCATGGGGTCCCAAAGGTTCAGATACGACTGAGTGACTAACACTACTTTTCCAGAAAACTTGAGTGTGTTCCTCAGCTCTCTGTTTTGGATTTGTTGATCACGTCTTCCCTTCTGAGGGTATTTCAATGAGGACTGCTTTCTCGGGCCATGTAAATGATGAGTGTTTGCATCTCCAGAATCTCCTGCAGTCTGATTATGTTAATGGTGAGCACACACTATATTGTACTTCCCACAAGCATGTTTGCACTTGTAAAACTGAGTGTTTAATATATTTCAAAGCTTGTTTAAAGAATGGTCCTTTGGGCACGGCTGGTGAATAGTTGCATGGAAATGCACCCCAAGGCAGGGTAACAAAGTTGTGGAACAGATATGTCTCAATTAAGAAAGTCCCTCTGATAATCAAGGTAACTGTGCTATAGACAAAGCCTCAAGTCAGGAATCCTCAGGAACACAGGTGGGGCCACCTGAGTTCATAACGACACAAACAGAAGAGTTTCATGCTCAGCACCCCTCCCCCACCCAGGCTGGCTTTAGCCTGTTAAAGAGAACAGGCTCACTTTGGACAAAGCCACCTCTCTGGGAGGTTTTTATTTTCTGCCTCTAGCCTTTTGACGTACAAGTGGGGCTTCACTTGGGTCCAGGGCTCCATGTGTTGACAGTGCTTTTCCGTAAGTAATTTCAGCAAACTCCCAGAGTTGTGGTACAGGTTGATATCATTCCCATTTTATATTTTCTTTCTAGGCAGTTAGATTTTTTTTTAATTATTTGTTAACTTTCACCTTTGTATTTTTCCTGCCTTGTCTGACTTGTTTTGGGAACATAATTGCTTCACAGCATTGTGTTCCTTCCTGCTGTACAATGTAGTGAATCAGTTACATGTACATCCCCTCCCTCTTGAGCCGCCCTCCTCACGCCCCACCCCACACCCTCAGGTCGTCACTGAACACCGAGCTGTGCTCCCCATTTTACAGATAAGTAAACTGTGGTTTGGGCCTCCAGGTGGCTCAGTGGTAGTGCCGGCCACACAGGTTCAATCCCTGGGTCGGGAAGATGCCCTGGGCCAGGCAATGTCAAACCACTCCAATATTCTTGCCTGGGAAATCCCATGGAGAGAGGAGTCTGGTGGGCTACAGTCTGTGGGGTTGCAGATTTGGACGTGACTGAGCGACTAAACGACAACAACAAGCCGTGGTTCAGTGAATTGAAGACACTGTGAATTTCATAGCGAGTGAATAGAGCAGGACTCAGATATGTACCCAAGCTCCTGCCACCACACCCAGCGGCATTTATCGCTGTAGAAGAGTGTCCCTTTGTCGCCTTAGGGACAGCGACTCTAATTTGGGGAGCCTAGCCCTTCCCAGGGTACTCACTTTCTTCCTCTACTCTGATACAGCTCTCAGTAGTCACATTACTATCATTATTTTACTGTTGTACAGCTGAAAACTCACTTATGCGTAAACACCACCTCAACGTGTCTTCTGTATGTGAAGCCTTCTCATTTCTAATTGTGGAATATGTGGCTTTTTTCCTTATGAGAATCAATAGCAGGGGCTGCAGTTGGGTAAGCCTGTATCAAAGACTGGGGATATTCTTTCTAGAACCCTCTGGATCCCTGGAGCTCTCTCCGTCAACGGGTACCTAATTTATTCAGTTTTAGGGTGATTTAAAGGGAGGTGAGGTAAAAGGAAGCTTTCCTGGCCTCTTCCTCCTCTGATGGTTTGTCTGTGGCTGCTGGAGACCCAGCTGAGGTTTGCTGGAGCCCTGAACCAGTCAATGAACAAGCTTCTTCCAGGATTGTTGCTGACCAGCCCAGGTTCATGCATCTTGATTGCTAATCAGAAAAATCTGTTTGTACGTGGCCACTAGCTACAGCTCTGTGAATTCCTAGTTCATGTCCTGCCTCTCAACTAAACACTTATAAATACCTGGAAGATGTCAAGGAAATTTAAACTTCCTTATAAAACTTTGTTTTACAAATATAGGCATGCACGGTTCGCAGGAAAAGCTCATAGCCACGATCAGTGTTTCTGAGCCAGAGTGGGAGCCGCGCGAGTCCCATGGTCCTAGTGCATGCTCAGCGAAAACACGTGTCCTGTTACGTTATGAGGCGTCCCTCTCAGCCTTCCTGGGCTCGGTTAATCACAGGGTGCCCTGGGACGTCCCTGCGTGGCTGGGAGTACAGGGCAGGAGAGCTCGTGGTGGAGGCTGGCTCCCTCCAGCTTCTCTCCCTCAGCTGTGGCTTTCCCAGCAGTGGAAGCTGGCATGTATCTGGCCCTGTTTCCAGGAGATGGGAGACAGACCTAGAAGGACCTTGTCTTCCTAAAACTGTGGCAGCCTGGGACAGAGGCAGAATTTTTTTTTTAAACTTTATTGGAATATAGCTAATTAAAGTGCTGTGTTAATTCCTGCCTTACAACAAAGTGACTCAGTTATACACACACACATGTGCACGTGCATATATATATTCTTTTTATATTCTTTTTCTTTTTTAATTTAAATTTATTTATTTTAATTAGAGGCTAATTACTTTACAATATTGTATGGTTTTGCCATACATCAACATGAATCTGCCACGAGTGTACACGTGTTCCCAATCCTGAACCCCCCTCCCACCTCCCTCCCCATACCATCCCTCTGGGTCATTCCAGTGCACCAGCCCCAAGCATCCTGTATCCTGCATCGAACCTGGACTGGTGATTCATTTCTTATATGATATTATACATGTTTCAATGCCATTCTCCCAAATCATCCCCCCTCGTCCTCTCCCACAGAGCCCAAAAGACTGTTCTATACATCTGTGTCTCTTTTGCTGTCTCACATACAGGGTTATCGTTACCATCTTTCTAAATTCCATATATATGTGTTAGTATACTGTAAGCCAGAAAGAAAAACAGCAATGCAATATATTATTTTTCATTGTGGTTTATTACAGGATATTAAATATAGTTACCTGTGTTACACACACAGTGCTTGATTCTGTGTCCTCCCAGCATCATCCAGACGCCCACACAGATTCTAGAAGATGGACTACAGATGGGCAGTGGGCACATGTCTCCTGTATATCAATTCTTTTTTAAAAATAATTAATTTTAATTGGAGAATAATTACTTTACAATATTGTGATGGTTCTTGCCATACATCAGCAGGAATCAGCCATGGGTATACATGTGCCCACGGCACCCTGAACCTCCCTCCCAACTCCTTCCCCACCCTATCCCCATGTGGGTTTCAGTGTGGACAGAGAAGCCATCTGTCTCCATTTGAGACTCTCTGAAGTCTTATTTTAGGAAACTCACCTCAGCTAGAGAACAGATAATATACTCCTTTGTTCTCAACACGGTTTAAGGTTTAATTTCCATTTCACTTCTCTATAGGGTACTTGTCTGCATGCATGCATGCTTAGTCATGTCTGAGTCTTTGTGACTGCATAGACTAAAGCCCACCAGGCTCCTCTAGTCCATGGGATTTCCCAGGCAAGAATACTGGAGTGGGTCGCCATTTCCTCCTCTAGGGGATCTTCCTGACCCAGAGATTGAACCCAAGTCTCCTGCATCTCCTGCATTGGCGGATGGGTTCTTTACCACTGGGCCATCTGGAAATCCCATAGGGTTCTTGTCAACTTGACCCAAATGGAACAATTGGGCCCTAGAACCCCTCCCTCCTTAAACTAAACCATATTACTCCAACTAGATGACTGTGTATTAAGTTGCATGAGAACTAGGATTCTGAACAACAGCACGTTTGTCCTTTTATTCCCAGACTCAATCTCAAGGAGCCAGAATTTTGCATCTTCACAAGTGCCAGCGAGTCTCATTATCAGGCAAATTCAGTTAATGGGACTAGTTCCTTAAACCAGAATCTATTACCTAAGTATCATCCTACATTTCTTCTATGTAACGTGTGCTTCTCCAAGCACTTGGCACTGTGTTTTCTGTTGGAATATTCTGGAATGTGTCAAGTCTCTTTTTCATTGACTTGCCTGTGGGTGCTCAGCCAGTTCCTTGGGGGAATACATCCAGGCTTCTTGACCAGTGCTTATCGGGATTTGACAAAAACAGCACAATTCAACTCATCAAATATTTAAGACAGCACGGTTGAGGTCCACCACTGTAGCAGATGAAGAGAGCTGGCAGGATAAGATAGAGATGCGGGGCCCAGTGTTCAAGATTCAATACCACATCTGCCATTGATCATGGAGAGTTTTAATTCCAAAAATTACATTTTAAAACATTACATATAAAAGTAAAAATACAAATCATGTATGAAAATACAAACTGTAACACTGAGTAGAAAACTGTGCATTAAGTTATTTCATACATTGTGATGATTTCTGGTGGTAGAAGCTTACCTAATGGTTAAAGATGTCAGGAGATCCTCTGGATTAATTTTTTTAAGAAAGTGCAAGTCACTCAGTCATGTCCGACTCTTTGTGACCCCATGGACTAAACAGTCCATGGAATTGTCCAGACCAGAATACTGGAATGGGTAGCTTTTCCCTTTTCCAGGGGATCTTCCCAACCCAGAGATCAAACCCAGGTCTCCCACATTTCAGGTTGATTCTTTACCAGCTGAGCCACAAGGGAAGCCCAAAGATACTGGAATGGGTAGCCTATCCCTTCTCCAGCGTATCTGCCCGACTCAGTAATTGAACCAGGGTCTTCTGCATTGTAGGCAGATCCTTTACCAACTGAGCTATTAGGGAAGCCCCCCCCCTTTTTTATATAATTTTATGTATTTATTTACCTCTGTGCTGGGTCTTCATTGCTGCATGGACTTTTCTCTAGTTGGGGAAAGCAAGGGCTCCTCTCTAGCTGAAGTGCTCTGGTTTCTTATTGCATTAGTTTCTCTTGTTGCAGAGCACGGATTCTAGGCACACGGACTTGAGTAGTTGTGGCTCGTGCACTCTAGAGCACAGGTTCCGTAGTTGTGGCACATGAGTTTAGTTGCTCCACGGCATGCGGGATCTTCCTGGATCAGGGATAGAACCTGTGTCCCCTGCATTGGCAGGTGGATTCTTATTCACTGGACCACCTGGGGAGTCTCCTTTGGATTAATTTGAATTCCCCGGGTAACTGCCTTCTAATGCCTGGGCTGCCCATGCCTCCCTCCTGCAGGGCTGACCTCACCTGTAAATGGCAGCGCATCTTACCTATTCTTTCGGGCCCGTGTACTGTCTAGGAAGGGCTTCCCAGGTGGTGCTAGTGGTAAAGAACCCGCCTTCCAGTGCAGGAGATGTAAGAGATGCTGGTTTGATCCCTGGGTCAGGAAGATCCTGGAGAAGGGCATGGCAACCCACTCCAGTATTCTTGCCTGGAAAATCCCATGGACAGAGGAGCCTGGCGGGCAATAGTCTATGGGGTCGTAAAGAGTTGGCCATGACTGAGCAACTGAGCACACTGTCTAGGAAACATTTCTGTGGGACTCATCCTGAATTCTGTTTGAGTTATTTGCAGTGGGGCAGTTGTATGAACCGACTGAGAGACTTCCCTTTCACTTTTCACTTTCATGCATTGGAGAAGGAAATGGCAACCCACTCCAGTGTTCTTGCCTGGAGAATCCCAGGGATGGGGAAGCCTGGTGGGCTGCCATCTATGGGGTCGCACAGAGTCGGACACGACTGAACTGACTTAGCAGCAACAGCAGCAGTTGTATAAACAGAGGAAAATCAGCTGAGGGGCGTGGTGCTGGAGAGGACTTGCTGCATCGGAGGTTACTGTTGCTGCCCTGCCCCCAGCCAAGCTCAGGTCCTCCTGTCCTCCCCTTGCTTGCCACAGGGTATCTGATGTGTCTGGGGGGAGGTCAGCAGTTCAGCTTTGGACTGTACAGAATAATTTGCTGGGAGATCAATATTCAGCAGCTGATGAGACTGACCACGGGAAAATTAAAGGCTCAGGATGGAAGATTGGTGAAAGGTTAGCTCTTTCAGCTTAAAATTCTCAAATGGAAACCTCTCTTTTCTGTTTTATATTTTTAAATCAACAATCTTTCCTTACTGTTTTCAGGAATAAATAATCAAGGAAGGAGCAAGGAAGTGTTCTCTTTCCTAGCGCTTGAACCCCTTGGTTCAAAACTTATATAACCTGTCATGTTATTTCTTTGTGTTTTGGGTGATTTAGAGTTTAATAATGTGGTTGGTTGATAGAGAAAGATATAATGGATTGTTCTCTTTGACTTCACGTTGCTTTGCATGTTGAGTGTTGTTTTCTTCTCTCTGGAGTTTTGGAGACTGACCCACAGAGCAGCCTTGGAGCTGCTGCTGCTGCTGCTGCTGCTGCTAAGTCACTTCAGTTGTGTCTAACTCTGTGCGATCCCATAGACGGCAGCCCACCAGGCTCCCCTGTCCCTGGGATTCTCCAAGCAAGAACACTGGAGTGGGTTGCCATTTCCTTCTCCAATGCATGAAAATGAAAAGTGAAAGGGAAGTCGCTCAGTCATGTCCGACTCTTAGCAACCCCATGGACTGCAGCCAACCAGGCTCCTCTGTCCATGGGATTTTCCAGGCAAGAGTACTGGAGTGGGGTGCCATTGCCTTCTCCTAGCCTTGGTGCTGGAAGCCAGCATTTCGTGCTCAGCTCCATGGAGATGGTCACGTGCCTGCAGCCCTACGCTTCCAGGGCCACAGCATCCGGTTTGTGGATATGAAAAGATACATGAGCTCTATCCTGCTCGCTCAGAGCTGAGAGTCTAGAAGGAAAAGCAGAGAGGGAAAATTAAATGCTGAATAAGAATGTAAGGAGGCTTAACACTGAGCAGATGACTGGCTCTGGGCTACAGACAGGCTTGTGTTCCCGCCCTTCAGCAGAGGTGTAGGTTAGCTGTGGCACCAGGAGAAGCCTCCCCAGAGGACTGAGCTGTTAGGCAGAGCCTCGAAAAGCAGACAGAGGTATTGGGGAGATGAATGGAGGGAGGAAGCAAGGACACTCCAAACGTGGGAGCATCTCCTGGAGCCTTGCTCCTTCATAAATCCATCTCATGTGCTGAGGAGATTTCATGGTGAGGTATGCAAAACATGGGGCTAGATGCCTAGTATTTAAGGTGCTCAATAAATATTAACAGTCATCTTGAAGGATTATGGTTAAAAGATGAGGTGTCATGAGACAGTGAATAAAGCAGTTGTATTTCCTTGGCTTCTATAACTTTTTTAAGGAGTCCATTACCTACTCTAGTTAGAATCCTGGTTTTGCCACAGAGTAGCTAAGAAACTAAATAAATCATCTTTTGCTTTAAGCCTTGCTTTTCTTCCATGTAAAGTGTGTTAGTTGGAGTACATGACATCTGCTGTACCTTCCACTTTGAAAGAGAGCAGTTGATTTTGTTATAATGTATGAGGGGAACTGGGAACTAGTTTGCCAATTTCTTTTACTGATTTATACTCTTTCATCAGTCATACCTATTTGAATGTAAACTTATTTTACATTCCTAGGGATATTGAAATGCTAAATTATTTGGGAATTAAAATTTAAGAATAGGTATAGAGAGTTGGCTGATATTTCATTTTTTTTAAATTTTCCATTATGGTTTGTTACAGGATATTGAATATAGTTCCCTGTGTTATACAGTAGGACCTATTTTTTTTTAATTTTATTTTATTTTTAAACTTTACATAATTGTATTAGTTTTGCCAAATATCAAAATGAATCCACCACAGGTATACATGTGTATTTTTTATCCATCCTATATATAATAGTTTAAGTAATAGTTATATAACTGTATATAATAGTTATAATTAGCATCTGCTAATCCCAAACTTCTAGTCCATCCCTCCCTCACCCGCTCCCAGCAACACCAAGTTTGTTCTCTATATCTGTGAGTCTCTTTCTGTTTTACAGATAAGTTCACCTGTGTCCTGTCTTAGATTCCACATGCAAGTGATATCATATGGTATTTGTCTTTCTGACTTACCTCACTGTGCGTCACAGCCTCGAGGCCCACCCATGTGGTTGCAAATGGCATCATTTCATTTTTTATGGCTGAGTGATATCCCAGTATATGCATATACCACATCTTTATCCACTCATCTGTCAATGGACACTTAGGTTGTTTCCATGTCTTGGCTACTGTATACTGGCTGGTATTTCTTATATGGAAGTATTGGCTCCATCCTGAAATAAACAGGGTATGAAATCAGAGAAGTCTATCTTTAGAAATGTGTTATGGCAGCTGTGATGGCTGTAGCAGCAGGTAATGCAGATGCAGGAGGACATTCTGAACTACATGACCCACTAGGGTCCCTTTATTGTTTAGAAGACGCTTCCTGCTGTACTCTTTTTCCTTAGTGTTCTTACCAAATTAATTTTCCCCAAATCTCTTTGGTCAAGTCATTTCCGTGCTCAGAGGCCTTCAGTGTGTCTTGTCTCACAGGTTAAGTACAAAAGCATTAGTCTTCCTTGTCTGGAGTCATCTTCTCTTCCCTCTCTCATTGTTTTTCCTTAGAACGTTTCTGTTCCTATGGGTGTAATTTACTCACAGACCTGAAATACGTCCCAGTTTTTCATGCCATCCTGGTTTTGATGTCAGCTGTCTCATAGCCAGCCAGACTCTGTGTTACACGACTCAACTTGAGAAGGAAGATTGTCCGTGTTGCGAAGAGTAGAAGTTGAGCAGGAAACACTAAAATGTTTGTAATACAATTCTCCCTAGGCTGGGTTGCAGCGTGTGGCAGGACGGGCAGATGCAGAGGGTCAGAGAGCTCACAGAGTCATTCATTGGAGATGGAGAGAGAGGTGGAAGCAGGGGTGGGTAAGATGTAAACCAGAGATGCTGGACATCCCATACCCTGAGGCCAAAGATGCCTCTGGAGATGAAGGTCAAAAAAGAAGAGGCAAGAGGGGACTTGGCATTCTTTGAGTCAGATGGACATGAATCTGGCTTGTAGAGGTACAAAGTCATAGGCTGTAGGAGGTGAAGGGAAGGAGGAAGCTGGACACAGAGCGGAGGCTCATTGGGAAGCTGTTTGGATGCTGTGGACGTGATCTGACAACAGGATCTTGAACGTGAACTAAGTGGTACTAAAAAAATCAAAAGTCTTGAAGAAGCCAAGAGATGCCGAAGAGCCCAACCCGAGATCTTTTCCTATAGTCCATGGTATTCAGGAGGAGTCTTTGGATTTGGGAAAACCCAGGCTGAAATAAAGGAAATAGTTTTAATAGAACAAGTTTTCTGGAAAAGGCCAGAGAAATATTGGGCCCTGTAGACCAGGGTGAGCTGAGTTGGGTTTTTTGTTTTTTTAATTTATTTTATTTTATTTTATTTTTTAACTTTACAGTATTGTATTGGTTTTGCCATATTAAATTGTACAAGGAGAGATAGAAGTGGGTGTAGACTGTATATAGTTTAGGCTGGAAGGTAAACTGGAGACAAACGTTGTCAGTGGAAAACCATAGCTGACATATGGACGCCCCAAACTTCTAGACCCGGGCTGCCTGCCGGCAGGGTGTTGGCAAGACAGCAAGTCTTTCTTTGTAAGAGAGAAACTGACCAGGATGTTTTGTGATGTTTTTGGCCAACCATCTATAACCTTTAGTACCAGTAAACAAACAAAAAACAAAAACCTTTGGTGTCATTTTGCTTCATCCCAGTAAGTTTCTTTTAAACTTATGCATTTCAAGGTTTGAGCATCTCCAGTGAGTTCTGCTGTCAGTTCTTGGCTCTGAGTCACTCTTTGCCCAATGTAAACTATTGTAACCTGGAGGGGACTTTCACAGAAATATGGAATTTGTTTCAACAATTTCCTACTCTGGCTCTTCCATCTGAACTTTCCAATGCAAATGCATCCTTGAGATGTTAGTAAATATTATTATAGGGGAAGATCTGCAGGATTTAGGGTGGCTATTCATCTGGTCCCATCACTTCATGGGAAATAGATGGGGAAACAGTGTCAGACTTTATTTTGGGGGGCTCCAAAATCACTGTAGATGGTGATTGCAGCCATGAAATTAAAAGACGCTTACTCCTTGGAGGGAAAGTTATGACCAACCTAGATAGCATATTCAAAAGCAGAGACATCACTTTGCCAACAAAGGTCCGTCTAGTCAAGGCTATGGTTTTTCCAGTGATCATGTATGGATGTGAGAATTGGACTGTGAAGAAAGCTGAGCACCAAAGAATTGATGCTTTTGAACTGTGGTGTTGGAGAAGACTCTTGAGAGTCCCTTGGACTTCAAGGAGATCCAACCACTCCATTCTGAAGGAGATCAGCCCTGGGTTTTCTTTGGAAGGGCTGAT
This sequence comes from Bos indicus, assembly GCF_029378745.1. Classification (NCBI taxonomy): domain Eukaryota; kingdom Metazoa; phylum Chordata; class Mammalia; order Artiodactyla; family Bovidae; genus Bos; species Bos indicus. The sequence goes on from NC_091783.1 coordinate 41,013,900, forward strand.
TGCTAAAGCTGAAACTCCAATACTTTGGCCACCTGATGCAAAGAGTTGACTCATTGGAAAAGACTCTGATGCTGGGAGGGATTGAGGGCAGGAGGAGAAGGGGACGACAGAGGATGAGATGGCTGGATGGCATCACTGACTCGATAGACATGAGTTTGAGTGAACTCTGGGAGTTGGTGATGGACAGGGAGGCCTGGCATGCTGCCATTCATGGGGTCGCAAAGAGTCGGACACGCCTGAGCAACTGAACTGAACTGAACTGAACTGAAGGAATTCAGTGGAGAGATCAGGAGCAACGTACCATGTTTGTAACACAGCTAATGATCGAATGTTAACAGCTCACTGGTTTGTGAAGAGAGAGCTCTTTCACCGTTAAAAGAAGAAGGTGAATGAAAGTACAGGTCACTCAGTCATATCTGACTCTTTGCAACCCCATGGACTATACAGTTCATGGAATTCTCCAGGCCAAAATACTGGAGTGGGTAGCTTTTCCCTTCTCCAGGGGATCTTTCCAACCCAGGGATCAAACCCAGGTCTCCAACATTGCAGGCGGATTCTTTACCAGCTGAGCCACCAGGGAAGCCCAAGAATACTGGAATGGGTAGCCTACCCCTTCTCCAGGGGATCTTCCCAACCCAGGAATCGAACCGGGGTCTCCTGCATTGCAGGCAGATTCTTTACCAGCTGAGCTACTAGGGAAGCTGGTAGCTCAGTGGTAAAGAAGCTACTTGCCAATGCAGGAGTGCAGGAGAACACAGGTTTGATCCCTGGGTCTGGAAGATCCTCTGGAGGGGGATATGGCAACCCACTCCAGTGTTCTTGCCTGGAGAATCCCATAGACAGAAGAGCCTGGTGGGCTACAGTCTGTGGGGTCGCAAAGAGTCAGAAATGACTGAGCAACTGATGATGCACGTTCCATATACATTTGTGAGCACTAATCCTAAAACCACTCATGGTAAAATGACCAAATTCTAGAGATAGGTGTGAAATGAAATGTTGTTTTTGCCGTGGCACTTCACCTTCCCTCTTGTAGAGAAGATCGGGGTTTGTTGTTGCTGTGGTTTCCGTTTCTGCATTCCTGGGGACTCTGAGGGATCCTTCCGTGTGATCACCACTGCTCTGCAGTAATGTTCATCTGTGTGGCTCATGACATGGTAGTGAATTCTACCTCTTTCAAAGTGGTAATTAGACCTCATCATTTATTTTCTGAAGACACGAAAATTTTCTTCATTGATTCCATACAAATCTGGGAAACGGTACATCTACTTTTATTTCAAACTTAAGGGTTATTTTAGAAACGTCTTTTTATTTTTCATATTTTGTCATATTTTGTTGTTAACAGCATGCTGTTAACATTCGATCCTGAAACTCTAAAGGATATCCATTTTTATGGTACATGGCTAGAGAGGAATTTTCTAAAATGGTTACTTTGCTTCTTCCAGGGGTCCCTTTGGCATTCTACAGCCTTCCAATTATATTGTCTTTGTTCTTGGCATGAACATCTCTGTCGTATTTGGAAAGGAATCAGGATTTGTATTGAATGGTGTATTTCTCAAATCAGTTCAGTCACTCAGTCGTGTCCGACTCTTTGGACCCCATGCACTGCAGCGTGCCAGGCTTCCCTGACCATCACCAACTCCATGTTTTTTGTTGTACCTGGGTCATGGACAAATAGGTAACATTCAAAGGAGGCTACCCATTCGAGGGTGGGTAGTGGGTACCCCCAGCAGCTCCTTGGGGAGGGAGGGTCAGGGCATAGAGATGGGAACAGAAGTCTGTTATCAGACCTGGCACTTGCCTGTGGGTGCAGGTCTCTGTCCAGAAGGAGGGAAGCCTGACTGTGTGAGCAAATACAGATCTTGATGTGAACACTATTCTCAGTGTATTCACGTTTATAAGGACTGGTTCAGTTTTCAACAGCATAAAAATATTCAGAGAGCAGTATGAAAACAATACTAAATGCAGAATATTTTACTTTGTAGCAACCAAAATCCAAGATTTCAATCATTTTTAGTTTAGAAATGACCCACTGCCTTTCGTTGACCCCTCTGATGGAGGAGTACCATTTCTCCTGGAATGACAATTGGAAATGACCACATATTCATTTGGGGGAGAAAATCCATTTGGGCTTCTATAAGTTTTTCTGTAGTTTCAAAAGCATCAAACTGTAGGAGTTATATCACTCTATTTATAGAGATTATACTTCTTAGCATTAAAAACTTAGACCTTTTAAGAGAAAAGTACGAATATATGTTTTAAGTGCAGGGTTCTTTTTCCATCCATTAGTGAAAATTATATCTAAACATACCATCTTGAAATTCAAGATTTCACCATAAACAACAAATTCAACTTAAAATGAAAAAAAAACCCTAAGGTTTTAGTATCATTCCAGTTTTTCTTCTTTAACATAGAAAATATAAGAAAAATGCAATTTTATTTTTGTAGATTTTGAGGAAACTAGGAATTCTTTTCATGATGACTGAAATACAAGAAATTAATATTGGGCCACTTTTTTGAAAATTTACCTGTCTCCAGGAATTTAGATAATCAGACTTTTAATAATATAAAATAGTTAATATTTAAGTTTATATGCATATATGTATATATTTTATTTAGAAAGCCTGTGTTAAGCTAGTAATTCAGTTATTTATTGTAATTAGGCACCCTTTTGACTGGAAATTTTATTTTTCATATTTTGTCATTTCAAAGATTTCTGGTTTTTGAAGAAGTGATATTCTCTTAGATTAGTGAACTGTTAAAAAGAACTGTCTTTTCTATGTTTTTTTCTTTCTTGAAGAATGCAAACATTTGTATACCCACACAGTTAAGGAAAAAAGAGCAAGTGTTACAAGGTAATTAGAACAGTTAGGATAATTGTCTTCTATGGATATGTAATACTTCAGTTGTTTACTGCTAAATGAAATGTAAAACTGTATTAGAGGAAAGAATAATGCATAAAATAGATCTAAATACAAGAGAAATTGTGCTTTGTTTGATAATGTGTAGATAGGTCTAAATTAAGAATAAATGAAGAATGCCTATTTATGTATATGCACACACACATATATATATGTGTGTATGTGAGAAATTACATACACATACATGCTTATATGCATACACACCAAATACACGGAAACAAGTCTGTACTTAGTGTCACAAGTTCGTGGTGAAGAATAAATGTGATTTATCCTCTGTGATAGTTGATCCTTTCCATTGCTTTCCCATAATGCACTGCTGTGGATCCAGACGAGTTCGTCAATAATCTATGTTTCATACTCCAGGAGTTACCTGATTCCTCAGAGAAAAGACTGAACTCATCTTTGCAGCTCACTTTAGATGTTTGGGAGTGTCGTTTGAGCTCATCAACAGAACTCATTCTTGAGCAGCTCACTGAATTTCAGAAAGCATCCTTTTCCATGAATCCATGTTTGCATGCATAGCTTAGTGAGCCACCCACCACTGACTCCATCACACAAAGAAAGGGCACCAGGGTTTCTTACATGATGACAAATCCAGGGGCTGTGGTCTCTGCCCAGTGTAAAGGCCCACTCCAGAGAACAGGTGTAAGACTAAATGAACAGTGGCTGCTAATCAGGCATTTTTATCCCATTTTGTTTTAAAGTTGACAGAGGACAAATATGCTTCTCAAACTTCTGGGGGAATTTTTGGTATTAAAGTCATTGTCTCATTTAAAGCTATTTATACTCAATTCAAAATATGATGCACAGCCTCAAATTGAGCAAAGAAATTTCCCCTGACCATTGAGTAACCTCTGGGAACTTGAATCTCTGGCCATCTAACCACTGTAGTTGACAACCTATCTTACTTACTTGGTTTAACTCCACTTGGAGTGGTCGTCCTCAGATTAATTTAGAGTGAGGGCTTTTCATCCTTTATGTGACAAGAAGGTCTAAATACTTGTCTGAGAAGGAAATGGTCTCTATACAGATGCTCCTAAGTTTTGAAAGAAGATTACTACTAGTTATTTTGGAAATAAGTGTAGAATTGGGCATTTATAATTTTAAAGCCTTTTAATTGGATTTATAATAGAATATGCCACCTCCTCCCTGACCCCCACCAGAAAAACCCTACAACTTTTTAGGTGCCTGGAGATAAGAAAACTGGAATTTACTGGAATTAACCTTAGGATGAATACTAGAGTTAGTTGGAAAAGTAGATTAGTCTTCAAGGTGTATGTACTCGGTCATATCTGACACTTTGTGACCCCATGGACTAGAGCCCACCATGCTTCTCTGTCCCTGGGATTTCCCAGGCAAGAATACTGGAGTGGGTTGCCATTTTTCTTCCAGGGGATCTTCCTGATTCAGGGATCGAACCCGCAATTCTTTCATCTCCTACATTAGCAGGCAGATTCTTTACCATGAGCCACCTGGGAAGGCCAAGATATAATCCAGTTTAAAAAGGATCATGCCGAAATGTCTTCTGAGAAGCATAGCCTGTTAGCTGGGGTGCCTTTGTGTGTGTGTGTGTGTGTAAACATTGAAATGAAATTTTGGAGTAAACTTGAGATGGTCCTGAAATGCTGTTATTGGAAAAGAAATAATTGATGCAGGGGAGTCAGGGGATGGGGTGGCGGGTAGACCTGGAAAGAAGAGAGAAGTGGAAATCTGATGGCTGATGGGAGAAAAATGATGAATAGGCTTATGTTCTTGAGGGTTTGATGCAAATACCCTAATTTGCCTCCCTTGAAAAAATCTTGAGAATAGTGTTCAATGGTGATCAGTTCCTTCTATAAACACCTTCTCTCTGGTGGGCCTAGATTTCTGCTTTTGGTGGGTACAGGACAAAATGGAAGCTAAACACATGACCTAGAAGCTAGAGGACAAGAGGAGAATTGACAACAAGTTACGTAGACAATAGCATAGAATCCATGCAGCTGTGGATAACATTGGATCACTCGAATGGCTTCCCCAGTGGCTCAGTGGGTAAAGAATCTGCTAATGCAGAACATGGATTCAATCTCTGAGTCAGGAGGATCCCCTGGAGAAGGAAATGGCAACCCATTCCAATATTCTAGCCTGAAAATCCCATGGACAGAGAAACCTGGCGGGCTACAGTCCATGGGGTTGCAAAGAATTTAAATTGTTCTTTTAAAGAACATTTCTGTCCATATAAATAATTTGAAGGTGATCCCACATTTTAAACAAAGAGTGTATATAAGTCTCTTTGATCTGTCTCTCTTCCTTTCCTTCCATCTGCATTGCTGGCCAATATTCCTACCTGGGTAGATGTGGTACCTTCTCTGGTCCTCACAGTCACTGTATAGTTACAATAAAGTGTTTGGATGTCCATTATGTAAACTGATACATTCATCTATACTGAATTTTTTTTCCACTACGCTCATCTACAAATTAGACACCAACTGGGTAGTTCTATCACCTGCTGATTTCTGAGAGTGCTTTCTTTAAGCACGTCTTCCTTGAAGTGGATCAAATATGTTATTACATAGACCATGTGTTCATTATTTCAAGTTGTCTTTATGACATAAGACAGTTTATCCTTAAAAAATTACACACACATATAGGTATAATATCTTATACTTGCATGTGTGTGCTCAGTGGCTCAGTCTTGTCTGACTCTTCACTACCGAGTAGACTATAGCCCGCCAGGCTCCTTTGTCCTTGAGATGTCCCAAGCAAGAATACTGGAGTGGGCTGCGATTTCTTCCTCCAGGGGATAGCAAAGCACAATTTACAAAACAAATTTTCAGTTATACTCTGGGGTGGGGAAAACAGCTTCCCAAAAGCAGGTTTCATGGGTCCATTTTACATTGAGGTGGCCGGGGTGAGTGACATCACCTATACAAGGCCATTGGCTCTCTGCACCCAAGTATTTTACAGCTGGAAGGGTCTCTGTGCTGCATTTGCCAAACATTCTGGGCTCACCTGTTTGAGAAGCAAAGAGGGGGATGTCCAAGGTGAAGGACAGACAGAAAATATGTTTGACCACCTGTCAAAGAGTGCACCACCTTAAGCAGGTGGTGTTTAGTCATTCAGCCATGTCCAACTTTTTGCGACCCCATGGACTGTAGCCCACCAGGCTCCTCTGCCCATGGGATTCTCCAGGCAAGAATACTGGAATGGGTTGCCATGCCCGTCTCCAGGGAATCTTCTTGACCCAGGAATCAGAACCAGATCTCCTGCATTACAGGCATACTCTTTACTGTCTGAGTCACTAGGGAAGCCTTGTTGAGGACCAAGCAAGAAATGCTGGTTTCATAGAGGAGCTATTTACGTGCCCTCGGAGCAGGAGGAGGCGGTGTTCAAGCTGCATAGCACGCAGCCTGGATAGCCCTAAGGAAGTGACCCTTATGCTGAGCCTTAGAGGGTACCCAAGAGTGCTCCTGGTAAGGATGCAAAGTGGGAGCGAATTCCAGACTGAGAAAGGGCATTCACGGAGACATGGAATGGTTAATATACTTTTAATTTTTATTGTAGTTTTCAACCATCCAGTGTCCATTACATGAAATGGGTGCCTCATATGTTGAGACACTTATAGCCCACATATGAGAGGTTATAGCCCAACCTTGATATGTGTGTTTTCCTGAATTCATTTTTATTCTTCTTAAGTGACTGCACAGAAGATAGCTTTTTGATCAAGATTCAAATAAAATAGGAGGCTGATTAGTAATAACATTAGGGATTATTGGGATACCTATATAAACCCTAAATAGCAAATTTTTATGTTTGCTGTGCATTTGTAAACTTGGGAAGAAGCCTCCTCTTGAACTGAGCTGAGCAGAGACACAAGTAGCTTATATTTGTCATGCTCCCCTCATGGTCACAGAGCATTAGACTGGCTCTCCAGGCAGAAGTAAACATCTGCCCCTGATGAATAGAGGAGGGAACATTTATCAGAATGACATCACTCTTTTTAAGAATTCTTTAAGGAAAAAAAATAATTAGTCTACAGTGTTAGGGGATCAACTCCTTAAGGAGAGAAAAAAACAATGTGAGCACAAATTGATGGATAAATTCATTTTCCTTTCTCATGTAAAATTGTTGTGACATGTTAAAATAATTTATGTAATTATAGAAGGAAATTGGATTTTCTTTCAACCTTTATGTATGTGTGGTCTTAGGATTGAATATATACTGAATATTACACTAGAAACTGAATGATGACCCAGAAGAGTATAGTTGACATTTGGTTTCATTAAAGATTAATAGGAGCCTGGCCTTGTGAGTTTTACCATATCACAAAAAGCAAGATTTAGTGGCTGGGGCTCTGGATTATGTATTAGGTGGCAAGGCTTCTGGTCCAAACTGCCACTCATTTACTGATGTTCTGATTACCAGGGCTCACTCTAATTTCCCCACCCATAATAACAATAGTGATGCTATTCATAACCACTGTGCCCAGATAGATGGTCCAGACGAATAAGTTAATGTCTACAGTGCTCAGTTGCTTCAGTCGTATCCGACTTTTTGTGACCCCATGGACTACAGCCTGCCAGGCTCCTCTGTCCATAGGATTCTCCAGGCAAGAATACTGGAGTGGGTTGCCATGCCCTCCTCCAGTTGCACACGCCTCCTGTGTTTCCTGAACTGGCAGGAAGATTCTTTACCCTGAGACGCCTGGGAAGTCCAGTGAACGTCACCTGTAAGATCCATTCCCAGGTTGCTCGTGCTCAGTTGTGTCCAACTCTTTGGGACCCCAAGGATTGCAGCTGGTCAGGCTACTCCATCCATGGGATTTTCCCTGCAAGAATACCAGGGCGGATTGCCATTTCCTCCTCTAGGGGATCTTCCCAACCCAGGGATCAAACTCATGTCTTCAGACTCTCCTGCACTGCAGGAGTTTCTTTACCCCTGAGCCACTGGGTCCTCTACAGGCTTTAGACTTCCTAGAAAAGTAATGAATAAAAATGCAATAGAAATGCCTTCCTGAGAGCATCAAGCAAATCACTACTTCGCTCTTCAGAAGAGGAGCACGTTGGAACTCTGGGAGGTGGTGTAAATGCCACTGGGATGATGAGGTGGGGGAATGCAGTGGCAGACACAGTGTGTTGGCCTTGGACTGAATCCATCACTCATTGTTCGTGTGACTTTGGACAAGTCACCTGAATGTGGTGGCATCTCTTTCATTCTCCTTAATGAGCAGTAACGTGCCTGAGAGTTGCAAGAATTGAATGTGGCACATTGATTCATTATAATGTTCAGAAGCATGCGCAGGAAATTCTGCCCAAAGTTCCCTCTTCCGTTTTGGCCCACGGAGAGAAATACATTAAAAGCATCATTATCCTATAGAGTTGACAAAATGATGTGGTACACAGATGATAATTCGGTCATTATTTCTAAAAGTTTTGCCATCTCTCTAGTCTTTACATTTTTAGACTCTGCAGCAGTGGAAAAGAAAACACCTTTTGTCCTTCCTTCTCTTTCTTATCGCTTCTGATTGTCATGAATTCAGATGATGAGGATTGGAGATCGAGTTTTCTCTCTGTTAAATGGACTTGAAGTTCATTGTGTATATAAACAAGGTTGTTCTCCTGAATCAGCCGTGCAACTCAGAGTAAGGGAAAAAAGATCCTCCCAAGAAACCCGATTATTATGTAATATAGGGGCACTGTCACCTTTTTCCTGGAGAAGGCAATGGCACCCCACTCCAGTACTCTTGCCTGGAAAATCCCATGGACGGAGGAGCCTGGTGGGCTGCAGTCCATGGGGTCGCACAGAGTCAGACATGACTGAAGCGACTTAGCAGCAGCAGCAGCATCACCTTTTTCTAATAATTAAGAGCAGCAAGAAATAAGCTTTAAAAATCTTATCAAGGAGAAGCCTGGAAGGCGAGTTTTCTTACACATGAATCATTGCAAGGAACTGTTGACACATTTGCGTTAGCTCTTTTTATTGAAATATCTGTGGCAAAAAGTATCTGAATACCCAAGCTCATTACTCTCCACTTAAAGAAACCACACTTCACCCCATCCTTTTTTTTAATGCATATGGTGAAGTCATCCAGATCCCCTGTACAAATAATATTTAATTTATTTAAATCTCACTAGTGGGATTCTCATTGCAGGTTCACATGTCTTTAGGGCAAGACACCATCTTTTCAGTATTACTGTATTACTGTAAAGTATGTGTCTAAAAAATAATGTATGTGATTAAAGACAATTTTCCTGGTCCTGTGAATATTCAGAACTCAAGGGGGGAAATCTAAGACTTATGCAATACCCTAGATGATGCTTTTTTACAAAACAGTGTTTGAGTGAGGTGAAAGTACTTCTGAAAATATTTATAGATTCCATGGGCATCCCTGGTGGCTCAGATGGTAAAGAATCTGCGATGCAGGAGACCTGGGTTTGATCCCTGGTTCGGGACAATCCCCTGGAGAATAAAATGGCTACACACTCCAGTACTCTTGCTTGGGGAATTCCATGGACAGAGGAGCCTGGCAGGCTACAATCCAGGGGGTTGCAGAGAGTCAGACACAGCTGAGTAACTATCATAGATGCCTTGAGAATTTTTAAACGGTCTAGAACGTGGAGCATACTGTGTGCTCCACGGGGTTTCTAGTATGTTTGCTTTGTCAGCTGAATCCCTTCTTGGTCTTGTAGTACTTAGTGCAACTCCAGCCCAATTATGAGGTGTTTATATTGTGCTACACACTATTCTTGCAGGATTTTTTTCTTCCACTTTTGGTGAATGGGTTTGTTCATCAGTGGTATGAAAAGAAAAAGATGACTATCACCCAGTGCAGTGAACACCCGTTCTGCATGCTGTTTCTGTGCCGTGGATGAGCAGAGCTTCCCTGAGCACAGTGCCAGTGGCCTTCTCCCAGACTTTGGTTTCCACTACAGTGAGAGGACTTTGTTGTAACTGGTAATAAGTCTGTGTCGACCCTAGGCAGAAACACTTGTGAGGAAGCCTTCCAGAAAGTTCTTAGCATCTGGCAGTCTTCTGAATCATGCTTAGTGACCATCCTGCTTTGTCAGAAGATTGCATTGGGCAGTAACAAATACTTCTGTGCATAGTGACAATTCAGCATTTCTGACCTCGGCCTTGGTTGACATGAGCTGGCCGCTTCAAGCCACCTCTTATAAGAGCTGTGATTTACTAGTTAAGCTGTATTGGTTCCAAATAACAAAAACCAATAGCTCAGTGATGAAGATTCCACCTGCCAATGCAAGAGGCGTAGGTTTGATTCCTGGGTTGGGAATATCGCATGCAACCCAGTTCAGTATTCTTGCCTGGAGAATTCCATGGCAGAGAAGCCTGGCAGGCTACAGTCTATGGAGTCACAAGAGTAGGACACAACTTAGTAACTAAACAACTGATTTATACTCTTCTCTATTATGTATAAAACAAAGGACCTTTGCCTGAATTTGATAATATCTTCATCAAAAATCAAAATCTACTTCTAAAGAAACACTATAAATCATTGTCAAAGTTAAATCTTGATCTGTTCACTTAAGGATTAGTGTTTCAGAATTTGAATGTCATAATTCGATATTTTTCATATAAATAAGTTATGTAGACAGTTATTTTGTGTTCCTAGTTACATTCGATTTCTACCCAGAGAGATTGCCTGATAATTAATTTCCTATGTCCTGGGGTGATGGAAGAAAAGAAGAAATTGGAAAGCCCTTTAAGAAAATGGAAGCCCCAGCATCTTTGGCACCTGAGAGTTATGGGGGTTTCACATTCCTCTGGAATGCACTGTGTATGGAAATGTGTACCGATCCCTAACTGATAACCTAATTTTTCTTCTTGGAGGGGACCAGGTAGATCCTAGCAAAATGCTTAGCCCTTCGGATCACTGTAGAAAAAAATTATTAAATAACTGTAGATACAGGATGTACATTTTTAGATTTATAGTTGGTAACTTTGGCATGTTTTTAATTCAAGGACATGATCAGTATGAGTTATTGTCCAGAACTTGCCCATTAAAGCCATATGTGCAACTCAGCTTCAATTAAAAACAACTCATATGAGCATTATTCTCTGTACCACCTCCTAGAGTCCTGCTTAGCAGTTCCCATGAGCAATAAATTATTCATTAATTAAGGTAATATTTATTTAGTACCTACCACCTTAGACACTGGAGTTAGGAGTCTTTGTAATAGTCTGGGGTAAAAGATTGTAGCTCGGTCTGCCATGTTGAAAGTGCATATGGTTTCAGCAGCACGTTTACATTCTGTGCTCATCCACGGCACAGAAACAGCATGCAGAACGGGTGTTCACTGCACTGGGTGATAGTCATCTTTTTCTTTTCATACCACTGATGAACAAACCCATTCACCAAAAGTGGAAGAAAAAAAATCCTGCAAGAATAGTGTGTAGCACAATATAAACACCTCATAATCGGGCTGGAGTTGCACTAAGTACTACAAGACCAAGAAGGGATTCAGCTGACAAAGCAAACATACCAGAAACCCCGTGGAGCACACAGTATGCTCCATGTTCTAGACCATTTAAAAGTTATGCATAGGCATATATATATATATTCTTTCTCAAATTATTTTCCCATGTAAGTTATTGCAAAGTATTGAGTAGATTTTCCTGTGGTATACAGTAGGTCCTTGTTGATTATCTATTTTATATATAGTAGTGATAAAAGTGAAAGAGGAGAGTGAGAAAGTTGGCTTAAAGCTCAACATTCAGAAAATGAAGATCATGGCATCTGGTCCCATCACTTCATGGCAAATAGATGGAGAAACAGTGGCTGACTTTATTTTGGGGGGCTCAAAAATCACTGCAGATGGTGACTGCAGCCATGAAATTAAAAGACACTTACTCCTTGGAAGGAAAGTTATGACCAACCTAGACAGCATATTCAAAAGCAGAGACATTACTTTGCCAACAAAGGTCTGTCTAGTCAAGGCTATGGTTTTTCCAGTGGTCATGTATGGATGTGAGAGTTGGACTATAAAGAAAGCTGAGCGCCGAAGAATTGATGCTTTTGAACTGTGGTGTTGGAGAAGACTCTTGAGACTCCCTTGAACTGCAAAGAGATCCAACCAGTCCATCCTAAAGGAGATCAGTCCTGGGTGTTCATTGGAAGGACTGATGCTGAAGCTGAAGCTCCAGTACTTTGTCCACCTGAGGAGAAGAGCCAACTCATTTGAAAAGCCCCTGATGCTGGGAAAGATTGAGGGCATGAGGAGAAGGGGACGACAGAGGATGAGATGGTTGGATGGCATCACCGACTTAATGGACATGGGTTTAGGTAGACTCCGGCAGTTGGTGATGGACAGGGAGGCCTGGCGTGCTGCGGTTCATGGGGTCACAGAAAGTCGGACACGACTGAATGACTGAACTGAACTGAGTGTGTATCTCTTAATCCCAAACTCCTAATTTATCCCTCACACCCTCAACCTTTCCCATTGACAACCGTAAGTTTGTTTTTTAATGAGTCTGTTTCTGTCCTGTAAATAAGTTCATTTGTATCATTTTTTTAAGATTTCACATATAAGTGATATAGTATGAAATTTGTCTTTGACTTAATTCACTTAGTAAATCAACTGTATGTGTTTAGTCACTCAGTTGTGTCTGATGCTTTTGCAATCCAATATAAAATTTAGAATGTTTTAAATTTTTTAGAAAATCATAAAGGGAATTAACTTTTACACATCTACTTCCATCTGTTAATCATAACATCCAGCATTTCCACAGACAAGAGTGTTGATATAAAATTGAATAAAATTATTTTTTGCCAAAAAAAAGCAAGTGGGGAGTTCCCTGGTGGTCCAGTGCTTAAGAGTCCATGCTTTCGCTGTCAAGGGCCTGGGTTCGATCCCTTGTCGGGGAACTGTGATCCCACAAGCTATGCAGTTTGGGGAAAAAAAAAGAATGAAAGTAAAGAACAGTTGATTAGGTCAAAGGAGGTTTCACAAAATGTAGCACAGAACAATTGCATGTGAAGAAAGAGGAACACAAGTGAGGTGACTTCTGCTCGTGGAGCACATGTCCAAGGGCAGCAGTGTCCACCAAGAGCGCACGATGGAAGAACCCTGAGTGTGCAGGAAGCTTGTGAACTTAGTCATGAAAGCGAGCCCCCTTCACCACTGTGCCTTGAAATGACCAACAATAATATCGCAAGTACTGACAAGGTCAATGCATTTTAATTCACGCTCTGGTTTTTGGTTGTAGAACATTGTCATCCAGCTAAAGCCTCCAGGAAATGAAAGTGTAGGTCCTTTATTCTCTTTTTCCCCAAGGCCCTTCCACATACCTTGGATCATGGGTATATTTCCTAACTGGATCATGAAGTAACTTCTTGTCTGCTTTCGTTCTTCTGGTTTCCCTCAGATCAAGCCCACCTTGATGTCCCTGATATGTGTGTCCTGCTGGGACCTCCCCCACCACCAGCCTTGCTGGCCTGTGCACCCTCTGCCCCCAGAGAAGATGTCACCTCCTTGGGGAGGCTTTTCTGCCCTGACCCCCAATTAGGAATGTATTCCTTCCTTCCCTGAGCTCTTTCCTACTATACTTACGTTATTGTCCTCATGGACGGTTCTGTGCTTCTCACCAGTTTATACATCAGCCTTTACCACTGAACAGGAGCTCCTGGAAAGTGGGATTACATTTGATTCTGTTTTGTAGCCCCAGCATTAAGATCATACTGGAAAACAGGAAACCTATATTTGCTGAATTGAATGTTTTCCTCCTACATCTTTCTGATGTCCAAGGGATGAAGTCCAAGCTCAGCTGCTGCCCAAGGGTGCTCTAAGCTCACCCGTGACTGAGGCAGCCTGTCTGGGGACCTTGGCTCAGGACCCAGAGACATTCAGTTCATGTTGAACTTTTGGCAGTGACTCTGTCCTCACCTAGAATGCCTTCCTGCTTTCTCCTGCCAGTGAACAGTTCAGACCCATCTCTCCCTTTATGCAAGATCCCAGGCCCACTACCTTCACAGGCCAGGTAGCCATCCCAGCCTGTCTGACGTCTTTCTTCTCAGAACCCTCCATGCAGTGTGGGCATTCCTGACCATCGCCACCACCTGTTCCATGTATATTAGATTCATACTCACTGCATAAAGAAACAAATATTTTGAGCCTTAGACTCATACCTCATTCTTTGTGGGTATACTCCACATCCCTGGACACAGCATTGGGTCTGATGGTGGGCTGACTAGTCATTGTGGCTGCAGGTGGACAAGAGTGGGAAATGATTTGGAGCATGGGATCTGATAGACTAGCTTCACAGAGTCACTGCCGAGTAGATGTCCCGTCATTCTTCCCTTGCCACGAGACTAGCTTCACAGAGTCACTGCCGAGTAGATGTCCCGTCATTCTTCCCTTGCCACGTCACCTTAAAGCCAGGATTTATTCAGTCATGTGTATAGAATATGTATACTGTGTTAGTGGTGTTTCTGCAGGAAGAGGGTAGCAGGCTAACCCTGGGATTATCGTTTTTTAATCCTTTTGTTTTAATTGGAGGATAATTGCTTTACAATGTTGTGTTGGTTTCTGCCACATGTCAACATGAATCAGCCATAGGTATACGTATGTTCCCCTGCCTCTTGAACCTTCCTCCCACCCCCGTCACCTGCCTTTAGGTTGTCACAGATTTGAGCTGTTTTGAGCTGGATTTGGATTTGTCACTGGATTTGAGTTCCCTGCCTCATAGAGCAATTTCCCACTGGCTATCTGTCTTACACATGGTAATGTATACGTTCCAATCCTATACTCTCAATTCATCCCACCCTCTCCTTCCCCAACTGTGTCCGCACGTTTGTTCACTCTGTCTGCGTCTCCATTGCTGCTCTGCAAATAGGTTCACTGGGGTTATATTAAAACTCATCTATCATAGTAAATTTTGAAATATTACACCCTTTCATTTCTCTTATTGAAAACTTTTGCTCTGTGTGAAGAATGCAGGGAATTCCTAGATGAGTTCTCCCTTCTCAACAAGTATGGAAAATAGTACCAACCTTATGAATAAGGTGCAGACAACATGAAGTTATTAAAATGAAATTCTCAGTCCAGTAACCAGCACATTAGAGATGGAAATGGCAAACCACTCCAGTATTCTTGCCTGGAAATCCCCATGGACAGAGGAGCCTGGCAAACTACAGTCCATGGGGTGGCAAAAAGTCAAACATGACTGAGCGACAAAACAACAAAAACCAGTGCATAGTAGTTCCTTAGCATGTAATTGTTGAATGATGAATGAGGTCATTAAGTCTTGGTAAGACTCTACCATGTTTTGTATGTGAAGGGATAAATTCTGTTTCATAATATTTTGCAAAAAACAAGACATTTTACTGAAAATGTCAGAAGAAATTACCTGTGAACTATCCAGTCTTTTGTTCCTAAATTGCAATATTGAATACTTGCATTTTCTGCTTTGGAAACTTTTTCTTTTTTTTCAAGAGTGTGTGCTTTGTATGTCTTTTGACTCTTCATGGAAAACAGTGGCCATTTCAGCTGATCTTTGAGAAACTTAAGCAGTCAGTTACTTAATATTTATTTCCATCTTTCTAATTTGGTGGTAAGTGGCAGATTATGTAGGCTGTTCAGTAGTAAACATTTGAGTTAGCTCATGCTGATCACACTGTTAAATCTTTACCCTCTTGAAGATAACTGATGTAACCTGCTGGAAATTAAGGCTATAAATTTTCAGGTAGGGATTTCAGCGTTCCCGCAATCAATACTTTGCAGATCACACTACCAGTTTTTCCTATGAAATATGTTGGCTGGTGGGTGGAAAATCAATGCCTGGGAATGAAAAACAGGTGTCAAGTTTGATCGGAACATCATGCATTTCATGTTTGGAGGCCAGAGCATCCTGTCAACAAACACAGCAGTAATTCTGTCAGATACAATATGCATGAGATTAATGAAAACACCAGAAACAAAGCAGACTGGACTGTGAGCCAGGTCTGCAAAAAGTCAGGGCAAAACATGCATCTTCCTCTTGCATCCGAAGTGAATGTGTTACATTAAGACAACACTGGAGAGGTAAGATGAGGCTCATTTGCATAGCTGCAGTCTCGATACAAAGAAACCAGGGTGTCAGAGGTGGACTTGCCACCCGGGGGCTGTCACAAGTGTCTGGCAGACACGTGGACGTCGTCGTAACAGAGCGCAGTAGTTGAATTTGAATCTTACCAATCTGCAGTCTTTTTTAGACAAGTCGAGCTTGGCCTCATTCTGAAGTTGGTGATGGATGACTAAGGCCTGAATGAGCCAGGATGGAAGGGCAAGAGATCAATGACTGATGACATATTTTTAACATGCAAAACACTTACCAGATACAGTAACCACTGATGTCCTAAAGCAAAAATGACTCAGAGTTATTCAGTATTAGGGACTGTTTACCAGTTCCATAAATTAGCAGAAAAAATGAAATATAATACTGAAAAACAGAGAATAAAATTGTCAGCTTTTTTTCACAAACTATTCTACAGGAAATGTAGAAGAATCCTCTGAAAAATCAATGAAAAATATGTTGAGAGCCCAGTAAAATACACAGTTACAAAGTCAAATATATGAAAATTAGTTACTCTAGAGCCACACTGCTGAATACAGATGCTGTCTGTCATGTAACTTGGGCAAGTCACTTAATGTCTTTGTCTCGGTTTTCTCACCTGTGAATGAAGTAGTACGTCGAAAGCCTTGGAACAGCGCCTGCTAAATCATCAGTAAAATATGTGTTGTTAGTATCATTGTTTTCATTCTATTCCTAGCTATCCTACTGGTAAACAATCCCTATTTGTGTATTTCCTATATAAAATGTAATTAAGAGGATTCCATTTACAGTGCAGCTGAAAAATGTACAATGCCTATGACAAAACTTAACAAGAAACATTCTTTTTTTTTTCTAATTTTATTTTATTTTTAAACTTTACATAATTGTATTAGTTTTGCCAAATATCAAAATGAATCCGCCACAGGTATACATGTGTTCCCCATCCCGAACCCTCCTCCCTCCTCCCTCCTCCCTCCCCATACCATCCCTCTGGGCCGTCCCAGTGCACCAGCCCCAAGCATCCAGCATCGTGTATCGAACCTGGACTGGCAACTCGTTTCCTACATGATATTTTACATGTTTCAATGCCATTCTCCCAAATCTTCCCACCCTCTCCCTCTCCCACAGAGTCCATAAGACTGTTCTATACATCAGTGTCTCTTTTGCTGTCTCGTACACCGGGTTATTGTTACCATCTTTCTAAATTCCATATATATGCGTTAGTATACTGTATTTATGTTTTTCCTTCTAATAAACAGAGGAAATCATATTTTCAAAATGTCAGTTCTCCCCAAAGTTACTTATACCTTTAATATAATTTCACCCCAAATCCCAATAATTTTCAGGGACTGGAAAATACTTGCAAATTATTTTTAAAGTTTGTTTGGAAGATTATAGTTATGTGAAATGAACCCCCCCAAAAATTGTTAACCCAACATATTTGTTAAAGATTGCTAGATTTGGCTACGTACTTTTAGTTCCAATACAAAAATCATTTTTAAAAGGAAGACAAATGACAGCCTGGATAAAAAAATATATATATATATTACAATAAATATTTATATATATAAATATATAAATTAAATTATATATTTAATTTACAGAATTAAAAATAGTATCTTCAATATATTATGAACTCTTAAAAATCAATAAGAAAAACACAGGGAACTATATTCAATATTCTGTAATGAATAATGAAAATAAATAAGTAAATAAAACATTTTTAAATCCATTAAAAAATGAATATCAAAAAAAAAGATCAAAGGACTTTAACAGACAATTTATGAAAACAGAGGAAGAATGACTATCAAACATGTAAAAGTCAGCATCATTTCTAAATAAATGCAATACAGATTAAAATGATATATTTGGAGTATACATCAAATTGGCAAGTTTTTATAAAAATAATATTACCTGTTATGTTACAGTTATCTGATATTGGGCACCATAACAAATTACCACAAGCTTCTTGGCTAAAAGTAGCAAAAATGTAGCAGTAGAAATTTAGTTAGCACTCTGCAAGCCAGAATCCGGAAATCGAGGAGTTGGCAGGGCTCTGCTCCCCTCAGAAGCCATGGGGAAAATTCCGTTCTTGCCTCTTCCAGCCTCTGGGACCGCTGGCGTTCTGTGGCTTGTTCCTGTGTCACTCCAGGCTCAGCTTCCACCTTCACATGGTCTCCTTGTCAAATCTTCACTGTGTATCCCCTACAAAGACAGCGATCATTAGGGCCCATGCGTGTAATTTGGGATGATCTCATTTCCATATCTTTAGTTACATGTGCAAAGGCCCTTTTTCCAAATTAGCTCACGCTTTCAGCTTCTGACCCGTGCGGGCGTGTGCTCGTTCCTGTTTAACTCTTTGCAACCCCATGGACTGTAGCCCGCCAGACTCCTCTGTCCATGGGTTTTCCTAGGCAGGAGTACTGAAGTGGGTTGACATTTCCTCCTCCAGGGTATCTTCCTGACCCAGGAATCAAACCAGAATCTCCTGTGTCTTCTGCATTGACAGGTGGATTCTTTACCACTGAGTCACCTGGGAATCCCTCTGGAACATAGACATATCTTGGGGCAAGCAGGGGGAACACCACTCAACCCATCTCAGCCCACCCTCTGTCCCTAAAACATTCCTACCTACCTCATATGTAAAATGCATTCAACCCAACATCCCCAAAAGTTTCATTTCACGATAGCATGAAATCTAAACCCCAAAACTCATCTTAATAGCAGCAGCTCCAAATTTCCAAATCTAATCACATAAATCATCTGAATCATGTATGGCTGAGACTCTGGGTATGATCCACTCTAGGGCAAAATGCCATTCTATCCACAGACCGGTGAAACTCAGAAACAAACTGCCTGTGGCGGATTCATTTTGATATTTGGCAAAACTAATACAATTATGTAAAGTTTAAAAATAAAATAAAAAAAAAAGAAACAAACTGCCCGCTTCTCAAATACAATAATAGGCAGGCATGGGATAGACGCTGCTGTTCCCAAAAAAGGGGGAAATTGGAAGGAATGAATCATCCCATACACTGGGACTTATCCAATATCCACTTGTTTCTTCCACTGTTCCTTGAGCCCCAGCAACACTGAGGATAACGAGGTGCCCCACTTGAGTGCATATTTCATGTGGGTACATCTGAATTGAGTCTGCAAAGCTGTCCTGTAAGATCGTTATGTTTGTATCTGATCGTGTGAATATAACGCTCTGGTGTCTACCAGCAGGTAACTACCAGGCAGAGGAAAGCTGCCTTTCACCGTGTGCTTATCCATCCTGGGGTTTGTGCTGGTTGAACTTTCTCTGAACTGGAGCTCTGAGCTCCTTGTTCTCAGAAAGAAGTCACACCTGAATGGAAGTGAGTCTCTCAGCATGATAAGTGATGTGGGTGAAATATGGGGATTGAATATGAGTGAAAAATGAAATTGAATAAAACCCCTGGAACAAGGGAGAAAGCCCCTTTGTAGCTCTGCCTTCTCAGAACAGATAAAGGCTTTCTCGATGTGTGTGTGTTTTTGCACAGAGCAGCTTCATACACGGCAACCCTTAAACCTTCATGTGTTCATGTGTTAGAGTGACCATATCCCTGTGTCGCCTCTGTCATGGAGAATGTCTTTCTTACATCTTTTCTAATTTACTCATCAATCTCTCAGGATGTACATATGAAGGAAGATATTTTCTGCCTCTGATAATTTCTTCTTTCCTTTTTAGAAGTGATTTTACTGTTTAACTAAACTGAGGCACCCTACTGTCCATTTTTCTATTGCTGGGTGAAGAGCTCACTTAGTTAACTAAGGTTCTTGAAAAATACTTCTTTCCCTTGAGGTACTGAATATCTCATTTTGAGAAACGAGTTAAATGTCCGTATGACTAACGCAGTCTGAACCCCTCACCGTTTTAAGTATACCTTGTTTCATATGATAGTTTGACAAATCTTTTCAGGTTCCAATTCTCTGAACCCTTTTTTTCTCAATCCAATTCAGATTTGTCAAAATTTTCAGTGGATTATGTTTTCTTCAGTTAATTCTGGGGTGCTTTTTAAAGCTGAGTGTTAACTGGTAGGTGGTGCTCTTCTGACCTAAGGGATAGGCGTGTAGGATGGGGAGACCCAGACACTCACCCCAGAAGTGTCTGGCGAAGGTCCTAAGGCCAAAGTTGCCTTGGTTTGTATTGGCTAGAAATCACTGGCATTTATCTATTGGTACTCGGGGCATTTTCCCCCTCTCGTAGGGCATCATTGAAAGAACTTGGTTCTATTTTGTAAATTCTTACTCTGTATTGAAACAGTCATGTAGCACTGATGCTGATGTAATAGAGTCTGAGCTCTTGGACCCTTCATATATAAATACCCTTGTAATTCATGACTCACGCTTGGTCATTCTTCCCTGGATAGCCGAAGTGTTGGTGGCTTAGTAGCTAAGCTGTGTCCAGCTCTTGCGACCCCATGGACTGTAGCCTGCCAGGCTCCTCTGTCCATGGGATTTTTCCAGGCAAGAATACTGGAGTGGGTTGCCATTTCCTTCTCTAAGGGATCTTCCTGACCCAGGGATTGAACCCAGGTCTCCTGCATTGCAGGCGGGATTTTTACCATGTGAGCCACCAGGGAAGCCCCAAAGATCCCCCCTCAGATAACTCCTGTGAACCTGCAGGATAGATCATGAGCAGTCTCTCCTGCTTCTTCCACAAGACTCCAGAAACATCTCTGGAATTTAGGATAAGGGTTAATTGTCATTTTAATAAAATGTTCATTGGTTTAAGGGTCACAGATAGGAGGGGGGAAAGGTGCCAGCACAGTTTTTTAACAAACACCAGCTCTCTGCTCTTTTTTTTATTCCTTCCCTTTGCAGTTGGCTTCTTGAAATTTTAGCAGGGAACCATATTTCTAGTTGTATTATTGTTACAATATTAGTAGTGTTTCCAGTAGCTGTTTAGTCAGCCTCTCGATGTTTACCAGACAAGTCTTTCTCCCTCCTTTCTTTTAATTCTGGGGAACTGCAGAGTGATTAAAGTTAGATACCTATCCAGAATCAGGTATTTGCTAGAGGTAGTTCTGGGAGCTTAATCCATGATAAAATGTGTTGTTATAACATCTTGAAAAGGTCTTAATATGAATAAATAACCAGGGCTACTTTTTTTTAGTTTATTTTCTGCCAGAATTATGTTAGCAAAAGCGTGGTGCATTTTATGATTTCGTACAATGCAGAAGTAATTACCAAATTCATAATTCTGTAAGGAGCAGATTTTTAATACCTACGTTATTAGAACACACCAGATTTATTGTCTCGAATCCAGCCTTGGAAGTTAATAAAATGCGGTTGTCAGTGTTGCAAATACCCGTTAAATCTTGTGTGTTATTTTGTGTGCATACAAACCATCCATGAAGAAATGAAGCCTAGTAAGAAGGGCTAGGAAGTTTTACAGATGACTATATTTCTCTCTGCAACAGTCTAATGCTTGCTCAATTTTGTGTCCTTATTTAAATTAAAGGA
The DNA here is from genome assembly GCF_029378745.1 of Bos indicus. Lineage (NCBI taxonomy): Eukaryota > Metazoa > Chordata > Mammalia > Artiodactyla > Bovidae > Bos > Bos indicus. The sequence continues at coordinate 41,035,331 of NC_091783.1, forward strand.
GGTTTGGTTTAATCTTATATTTCCACAAAGTTTTAAGTGTAATTTTAGAATAGTCTCTTCAATATTTAATTAATAATTTTCCCATATATATATACACATACACTCACACACACACACACACACATACCCGACTAGCATACTACTTAGAAGATAACAGTTAAAAATGATAGAATTATCTTAATGTTATATTTTAAAGTGTGGTATTTGACACCTGGCTAGATCCATAGTTATTCCTTTCCAGGATATACTTTCAGACAGTGGGCAGTGGAGATTCACACTAGAGAAGTTCTTGAGAATTTGATACTATTGAAAACAAACCTTCCTTTCATTGTGGATTGCCACACCCTGCTGCTGCTGCTGCTGCTGCTGAGTCGCTTCAGTCGTGTCCGACTCTGTGCGACCCCACAGACGGCAGCCCACCAGGCTCCCCCGTCCCTGGGATTCTCCAGGCAAGAACACTGGAGTGGGTTGCCATTTCCTTCTCCAATGCATGAAAGTGAAAAGTGAAAGTGAAGTCACTCAGTCGTGTCCGACTCTTAGCGACCCCATGGACTGCAGCCTACCAGGCTCCTCCGTTCATGGGATTTTCCAGGCAAGAGTACTGGAGTGGGGTGCCATTGCCTTCTCCGTGCCACACCCTGGTCCCACGTAATCATTGCAAGTGTCAATTAGAAGAAAAAAATTTGTGGATGTATTCCAAACTGGATATACTACAGGCTGATATAACATTAGGGTTGGGAGTTTAAATATTCTTCATTCATAGCTCTACCAAAGAAAAAATCATTTTTTGAGATGGAAGAAGATGAAACCTTTGAGGAAGGCCTTCCGCCAAGGTGAGGGTTGGATGCTCACCCAGTGTGGGTACCTCTTCCCCACAGGGCCATGCATTTCCCTCTGAGGCTTCCCCAGTCTCTGACCCCGCTCCCATCCCCCCAACTCCATTCAACCTCCTCTTGCCCTTGGAGCTCTTGATAGGGTTGATGCTGTGTCTCGGCCCCCACTGCAATCAGTTCTTTTAGTTTTAGCCTCATGGGTGACCCATCCCAAGCATCTAGACTTCAGCAGTAACATGGGGCAAAGCGTTTCAGTTTGTGAAGGTGTATGGGTGCTGGTTGGCACACTCTTTGAATTTGTATGTACCCTGTGCTCTGAGATACAGCAGCCAGGCATGAATTTTACTCTCCTCCCCACCCAAATGTACCTACCTTGTTAGTCGCTCAGCCGTGTCCAACTCTTTTGTGACCCCATGGACTGTATAGCCTGCCAGGCTCCTCTGTCCATGGGCTTCTCCAGGCAAGAATACTGGAATGGGTTTCCATTTCCTCCTCCAGGGGATGGTGGATTCTTTACCATCCAAGCCACCAGGGAAGCCCTTTGTTCCCATTCAAAATTATACTTGTCCATGGATGATTCCTTAGGTCCAGAGCCAGATACTCTGGCTCCCTGTCTAGCAGTGGGTACAATAAGTGCAAGTTTACATTGGGATAAGAACATGTGTGCTGCTGTTAAAATTATGTGGCAGGTCAACCAAACTGACTTGGAGTTGAAGGGATAAGATACAGTTCAAGGTCAGTGGTAGAAGTAAGATTCAAGGGAAAACAGTCATAGGCTTTTTGAGAATAGAGATATGGTGGAGGTTTTCTTTTGGGTGAGGGGTGTTGGTACTGTTGTATAGGGAAACAGAAAAAGAATAAGATTCAGCCAAAAAGTAAAAGTGAATTTCTTTTCGTGTGTTACCTTTTAATCTCAAGTCTTTGAGTTTTTGCATCTGTGCTGTCTTCTGTGTTGCTGCCAGATGTTGAGAACAGTCATCGCATAATTGCCTGGTGAGAGAGCTATTTCTGTGCATTCTGGGCCTGAACACACCGAGCAGTTCTGAGTGAATTCCACCAGTTGATCTGGAGGACATTGTTCATCTATCCGTCTCTGCACGTGAGAGTTAATTTGCCAACTCTGATTGCATTCTACACGCCTTGACTCGGGTTGATCACACGTATTGGAATGTATCCATTTAGAAAAAAATGAACTTGGCTGTTTAGCCATGTAGCATTAATTGATGACATCTCTTGAGCATGGATTTATGCGGCCATGCAGTCTTGTCTCGGGTTCAGTAAAGCCTTGTGTGAGACTGGATTTAGCTCCCATTGTTGGGCTAATGACTGCGAATTAGTGTAGTTTGTCAGCAGCAGCAGGCTGCCACGAGAGCAGGAGTGTCCCGGTACGTCTTCTTCAGACTGATATATGAAATCGCACATCCCATTTATTTCTGTGCAACATTATAAACAACATCTGTGTCTCTGCTTCCCTGCAAGGATGGAGCTGCTCGAATCTGAGATTTATACCGTGGTTTATCATCGTCCCAGGTGATTTTCATGGCAACCTTCAAAGCTTAAACCAAGAGCTTAAAGTATTTATTGCTCAGGTGTGATCATCGATTGACTTAAATAATGTCTTGGAAATCAGTTTACTCTCTCAGCTTCTTGGTGCTGTAGAAACCCATGTTTGACTCTTGGTGGTGTTTGGAATTTAATTAGAGGCATCATGAGGCATGGCCTTGGGTTCGTCTTCGTTGAAATGCCTTTTGTGGGACCGAATTTGAAATGGCCAAGCACGTTTGTCATTTTTAGTACCGGGTGATTATATTTTCTGGTGGCTTAGATGGTAAAGAACCTGCCTGCCAATGCAGGAGATGCAGGTTAGATCCCTGAATCAGGAAGATCCCCTGGAGAAGGAAATGGCAACCCTCTCCAGTGTTCTTGCCTGGAGAGTTCCACGGACAGAGGAGCCTGGAGAGATAGAGTCCTTGGGGTCCCAAAGAGTCGGACATGACTGAGTGATGGACACTTTCGCTTCTGGGTGTTTTTCTGCCTTACACAGTAAGCTGAGGTTCTGCGTTGTATTTGTGCAGCATTTAAACCCAACTCACCCTCCTTTACGAAGACCCCCCGGCCATCATGCTCTGACTGAGTCCAGTTGTGGCTGGGATTCTGAACCCCTGCAGGTCTTTGGCTTGGGGTGAAGCGCAGTTGGCAGACTGGTGACGTCTTGTTGACTTAGATATGAACCATGGCACCTGGGTACAGTGGGGCAAATTGTCGCTGACGTGAGGATGAGGTGAAAAGTATATGTCTGTAGGCTTTTATCTTTCCTTTACAGCTCGACACATGCTTCCTTCACGACAAGGGAAGAAAATCACAAGGACCGGAGCTTGTCTCTCTTTGGAACTCTCTAGAATTAGCTTGTCATGAAATGTAAAACTAATGTGCAGTTGTAAAAACCGTTGCCAGCTCTTTCCTCACTGCTGCCTGATGGCTAAGTAGATTTGGAAATGAAAGGGGTTATTATAAAGTGATTACTGAATAGCTAGGTATGTCATTTTAAACAAGCAGCTAAAATCTCTCTGTTAGATGTTGAGGCTGTAGTCTTGTTTTGTATCATTCATATTTAAGACATGATTTTGATTGTGGAGGAGTAATCAAGCACTAGGGGTAATTTAAGAAAAAAATACATATATGGGGTGATATTTTCTTTAATTCCTTATTAAAATACATTAGAATTTAAATGAGGCATTCTCTAAAAATGTGTAACTATTAAGTAGGTACCAAATACAAAAATACGCATACCAGTCGGCTCTAGTTGAGAGCTGAAAATTCTTCACCTGAGGAAAAACTTTTCTTTTAAAATTCAAGCAAAACCTATTGTAAAATAATGTGTTGAAAGTGGCACATATCAAAGAATGAATGGTTTAAAAATTATAACTCTTAATATCTTATTACTGTCAGCTTCATAGGGGAGAGGACATGCCACGAAGAATCTTAAAAGGAAAACATAAAATCAAAACAAAAAGAGGTCTGTTACTGTAGGCTTTCTTTTGCTTTATCCCCCTCTTCTTTCTAAATACTTTTCCTGGGAATCGCCATCTGTGTTAGTGACTTGAACAGTTACGTAACCTCCAAATCCTTCCCCACTTCCCCCCGACCTTGAGCTTTAGGTTTATCCTGAGGGCCATACCCGCTGTCTGCTCATGGATGGCTCAGGCAGCAAGCAGTCAGGCCCATCACACCCCCCGCTCTCCCCCACTCTGGCCCCTGTCTTGGCAGGACTGCCTTCCTGTCCCTGGTCCCACCCTCCCCATGACCGTCTAATGATGACATTCCGTGGTGTGTGGCTCCAGGATGTTTCCCAAGCTGCCGTTCTTCTAGTACAGGCTGGCTTGGCCATCACCAGCGGGTCCTCTCGGGAGAACCCAGCCTCGCACCCCTCCCTCCAGGCTCTCCCCATCCCAGTCCATCCTCTGCTGCCAACAGGCCGGCCCCCAGATCTGCCCCACAGGCTCAGCAGGCTTCCTCTCCCCATAGAATTCAACTTCAAAATGGCTGAAAAAGCTAAGATATGTGGTATCATGTTAATAACTTATTAGAAGTATTATCTGCGAATCCTCCCGAAAATGTCTAATTAATTTTCAATATGTCAGAATCCTGAGTATTTTTAACACTAAATGGCAAATGGGTGATCTACTTTATTAAGATTATCCAATATGTTCCGTAGTTTTTAAGCCCCTCCTAAGAAATATGCAAATATTCAAGGAAGCATAGATGTTTGTGATTTTTTAAGACAAGTTTCTGTGGCAAATTAACCGAATTCAAAAGGAAATAAATATTTATCAGTGAACTGTGATTTATTTTCAAAAGTTGAATGAGGAATGAGCTGTAATATTTAAAAAAAAAAAAACCCTTATTTGTGACAGTTTCCTTGTCCTTTTATTAAAGAACAGTTCTTTTCTTAAAGATGGAAAATATGGCTGAGCAAATGCCCTGGTGGCCCAGTGGTTAAGACTCTGCTTTCACTGCCGAGGGAGAGCTAGGGTTCAATTCCCTGGTGGAGGAACTATTAATAAATAGGAGGCTCTGAACAGGTAAAAAGTGTTTTAAATAAGATTTCTCTACTTAGTATCAACTAGAGAGAATGGTTCTTATGGGTGAATCTAAAATGGTATTTGATTGGCTTTTTTTCAACACTCATCACATTCTTCCATAACCAGCAGTGACTGGCCTGGGTACGCTTTTCCTCTGGATGAAATAAACAGATCCAAACTTGTAAGATCCTTTTTGTGGTCATCACAGCTTTATGAGGGTTAGAGAAGGTCAATACACATTCGCAACCAATTTTTGACACTTCTGAAAAACTCTGTGAAAATCACTTGCCTCCTCCTTTAATAGAGCCTGAAATAAATACCAAGAAAGTCTTTTACTGGAAGCTCATTTCTATTTCACACAACAGTTTCTTGTAAAGTTCATCTATAGGATGAATTACAGCTCGTTTTTGCAGGGCAGCGGAACAACTGAAGACTCGGATTTGACTGTATAGCTGCAGTGTTCTTCCCGCAGGCGTGAACTTTACACTTCGGAAATGTCACCAAGGAGCCGAGGCAGAAATGGACCATTCCAGTCGTTAGGGGAGCCATGTTTATAAAGCAGAAAGTAAGACAGAGACATGCAAATCGCAGCGCAGAACTTGGAAAGGCCTTTCATAGAAAACTGGTAAATACCACAGAAAAGGAGATGGTTTCTGAATTGACTTATGAAAACAAAGGAACTGAGCTAGATGCTTGGTGTTTATTATACTGTGTTAGCATCCTTTTAACTAATACACTGATAAGTGAACATAGGCTCCTTCTAGGATAAAGCATTTGTGTTAGACATGGGATCAGTAGTCAGTGAACTTGATTGTTACAGAAGACAGGAAAACATACAGAAACGTAATCAACCTGTGAACATGAGGATTTTGACAATGTGGGTGTCTAGAAGCCTCAGAGTTCTTAACTAAGAAAAAGTAGTTATGAAAGAGACTGATTTTGAATCAAGATAGAAAGGGATTGAAGACTACTTTTTTGCAGATAAAAAAGGTGACTAGTACTGTATGTGTATGGACCTGTGAGACCAAAGATATTAATTTTGGAGGGAGAATGGTATTTGGGATGCAACAGACAGATTTGCCTGACTGGTGTGCAAAGCAAGAATGGTTATGACCTGTTTGACAGGAATGACTTACTCATGGAATCATTTTTATTTGGTTCCTATGGTAAGAGGGCATCAATTAGAAGTCCTTAGATTGATTCAGACATACCATCAAAAAGGAAAGTCATGAAAGACAGACAGGATTAGGGAGGAATAGCTAAAACTTGTACCTTCATGAAAATTCAATTTAAGCACTGTATGTGGATATATGGCTGTTGTAGTATTTGTGGTTAAAGGGTAAGCGAGTAAGTGGTATTTGTTTGCTGAAAAAAATCCACATACTTCTGTCAACATGCACACAGCGTATCCACTTCTGCACACCTGCTTTATCTTAAGTTTTGAAACCGTCTGTTAAATTCCTTCAGAATTCTCAGTACATGTCGCATGCCTATATCTTTTTGGTCATGGAACTTGCATGTTTTTGAACAGCACACAAATATACCCACATAGACACACACACACCTACACACACTCTTTCCAGCAGGGCCACAGTGTACAGTTGTGCAGAGTGTGCACGGTGTAAGCATGCAGGGCCCATTCATTGCATGAACCCCATAGATTTATATGATTCTTATGCAGTTTTCCAGCAGATGACAATAAGTGCCTTAAGGAAGGGGTGCTTTTCTGTTGTACACAAACATAGGTCAGAACATGAACAACATGTGTACACTGTGTACACAAACATGTTGTACCAAATGGGTCAGCTGTGGCCTTGGACAGTTACCTTGCTCACACTCTTCCCTCCTCACGTGGCCGTCCTGAGCTCTGCTTTAGGCCTCTCTGAGAATCCAGGAATGAAACAGGGTGAGGTTCAGAGCTGGGGTCGGGGTCAGGAGAAGCAACACCTGTCCCCTGAGTGGCTGAGCTGGGCCTGAGACTCAGCCTGCAGGATCCAGGGGTCTGGTATCTGGGCCAAAAACATCGCTGGTGAGATGCCTGTTACGTATGTGAGTACATGGCTCCATAAAGCTCTTAAGGTCAAAGGCCCCCAGCCATGGATAAATATCCAGAACGTCTTCAGTGAGATGTTATCCTGCTCCCCTTAGGTCTGGCTGGCAGAAACCACAGTCTTTCTCTCCTAAGAACCAAGGGTAGACTGTCCTGCAGGAAGAGAATTTCAAAGAGCCAACAGAATTTCTGGGATATTCATGCATTCCTGTGATAACCTTCTTTTAAGTTATTATATTGTTGTTTTTCAGTCGCTAAGTTATGTCTGACTCTGTGGCCCCATGGACTGCAGCATGCCAGGCTTCCCTGTCCTTCACTATCTATATTTGACATAAACAAAAGAATATATGTCATCTACATAAATTCTGCTACATAGCAACATTAACTGACTCCTTGGCTTCAAAATAGAGCCTCCTTAGAACCTCTGCATCTAACTGCTTCTCATTTTATTCCCCTGCCTCTAGGACTGAGGTCACCAGTATCCTGAGTTTCCATGGATATTTGTCCTGTTTTTCTCTTCTTTCTTCATTTAAGTGGTTTTAACATATATGTATGCTGTAATTCCCTTTTGCTGATTTTTCAGTGTTATAAAATTATATCATAGTTCTCTACTGTGACTTGAGTTTTTCACTCAATTCTTTATTTCCATAATTCATTATTGCTTCATTTATAATCACTAGAGAATACTTTGCCATTGTATGATTATCTGTCTATTTTCTGCTCGTAGACATTTAGGTTGTTTCTGTGTTTTTCTCTCTTATTCTTGTGTCAACAGCGCTGCTAAGAACGTTTCTGTAGCTATCTCCTGGCACCCCCAGGGAAGACTTTCTCTAGGAGTGCGTATGTCCTAGTGCCCCCAGGGAAGAATTTCTCTAGGTATGTGTATCTCCTGGCGCCCCCAGGGAAAAAGTTCTCCAGCAGTGTGCTTCTCACTCTTCTGCTGCAGTGTGAAATATATTTTACATTGTGGACACAGTCCAACACACCCGTAAATTCCCAAGAACATGGGTATGTAAACTAAAACAAAACTGCCCAGTCCTCACCGTCTAACAAAATGCATTTGAATGTTTTAGTTGCTTTGTGTGTGTGTGTGTGTGTGTGTGTGTGTGTGTGCGCGTTCAGTTGTATCCAACTCTTCGTGACCCCGTGGACTATAGTCCGCTGGGCTCCTCTGTCCCTGGGACTCTCCAGGCAAGAATGCTGGAGTGGGATGCCATTTCTCCCTCTAGGGGATCTTCCCGACCCAGGGATCAAACCCACCTCTCTTAGGTCTCCTGCATTGGCAGGCGGGTTCTTTACCGCTAATATTCCTTACTAGTCTTAAGACCCGAGGGCCCAACCTGCATTCTAAAAAACACTCCTCTTTTTTTGTGGCATCTTTGTCAGGTTTTGGTATTAGGGTGATGCTGGCCTCATAGAATGAGTTTGGAAGTGTACCTTCCTCTGCAATTTTCTGGAAGAGTTTGAGTAGGATAGGTGTTAGCTCTTCTCTAAATTTTTGGTAGAATTCAGCTGTGAAGCCATCTGGACCTGGGCTTTTGTTTGCTGGAAGATTTCTGATTACGGTTTCAATTTCTGTGCTTGTGATGGGTCTGTTAAGGTTTTCTATTTCTTCCTGGTTCAGGTTTGGAAAGTTGTACTTTTCTAAGAATTTGTCCATTTCTTCCACGTTGCCCATTTTATTAGCATATAATTGCTGATAGTAGTCTCTTATGATCCTTTGTATTTCTGTGTTGTCTGTTGTGATCTCTCCATGTTCATTTCTAATTTTATTGATTTGATTTTTCTCCCTTTGTTTCTTGATGAGTCTGGCTAATGGTTTGTCAATTTTATTTATCCTCTCAAAGAACCAGCTTTTGGCTTTGTTGATTTTTGCTATGGTCTCTGTTGTTTCTTTTGCATTTATTTCTGCCCTAATTTTTAAGATTTATTTCCTTCTACTAACTCTGGGGTTCTTCATTTCTTCCTTTTCTAGTTGCTTTAGGAGTAGAGTTAGGTTATTTGACTTTTTTCTTGTTTCTTGAGGTATTCCTGTATTGCTATGAACCTTCCCCTTAGCACTGCTTTTACAGTGTCCCACAGGTTTTGGGTTGTTGTGTTTTTATTTTCATTCATTTCTATGCATATTTTTATTTCTTTTTTGATTTCTTCTGTGATTTGTTGGTTATTCAGCAGCGTGTTGTTCAGCCTCCATATGTTGGAATTTTTAATAGTTTTTCTCCTGTAATTGAGATCTAATCTTACTGCATTGTGGTCAGAAAAGATGCTTGGAATGATTTCTATTTTTTTGAATTTACCAAGGCTATATTTATGGCCCAGGACGTGATCTATCCTGGAGAAGGTTCCGTGTGCACTTGAGAAAAAGGTGAAATTCATTGTTTTGGGGTGAAATGTCCTATAGGTATCAATTAGGTCTAACTGGTCTGTTGTATCATTTAAAGTTTGTGTTTCCTTGTTAATTTTCTGTTTAGTAGTTCTATCCATAGGTGTGAGTGGGGTATTAAAGTCTCCCACTATTATTGTGTTATTGTTAATTTCCCCTTTCATACTTGTTAGCATTTGTCTTACATATTGCAGTGCTCCTATGTTGGGTGCATATATATTTATAATTGTTATGTCTTCTTCCTGGATTGGTCCTTTGATCATTATGTAGGCCAATATCACTGATGAACATAGTTGCAAAAATCCTTAACAAAATTCTAGCAATCAGTATCCAGCAGCACATTAAAAAGATCAAACATCATGACCAAGTGGGCTTTATCCCAGGGATGCAAGGATTCTTCAACATCCGCAAATCAATCAATGTAATACACCACAATTAACAAATTGAAAAGTAAAAGCCATATGATTATCTCAATAGATGCAGGGAAAGCCTTTGACAAAATTCAACATCCATTTATGATAAAAACTCTCCAGAAAGCAGGAATAGAAGGAACATACCTCAACATAATAAAAGCTATATATGACAAACCCACAGCAAACATTATCCTCAATGGTGAAAAATTGAAAGCATTTCCCCTAAAGTCAGGAACAAGACAGGGGTGCCCACTTTCACCACTACTATTCAACATAGTTTTGGAAGTTTTGTCCACAGCAATCAGAGCAGAAAAAGAAATAAAAGGAATCCAAATTGGAAAAGAAGAAGTAAAACTCTCACTGTTTGCAGATGACATGATCCTCTACATAGAAAACCCTAAAGACTCCACCAGAAAATTACTAGAGCTAATCAATGAATATAGTAAAGTTGCAGGATATAAAATCAACACACAGAAATCCCTTGCATTCTTATACACTAATAATGAGAAAATAGAAAGACAAATTAAGGAAACAATTCCATTCACCATTGCAACAAAAAGAATAAAATACTTAGGAATATATCTACCTAAAGAAACAAAAGACCTGTATATAGAAAACTGTAAAACACTGGTGAAAGAAATCAAAGAGGACTCTAACAGATGGAGAACTATACCGTGTTCATGGATCGAAAGAATCAATATAGTGAAAATGAGTATACTACCCAAAGCAATCTATAAATTCAATGCAATCCCTATCAAGCTACCAACGGTATTTTTCACAGAGCTAGAACAAATAATTTCACAATTTGTATGGAAATACAAAAAACCTCGAATAGCCAAAGCGATCTTGAGAAAGAAGAATGGAACTGGAGGAATCAACCTGCCTGACTTCAGGCTCTACTACAAAGCCACAGTCATCAAGACAGTATGGTACTGGCACAAAGACAGAAATATAGATCAATGGAACAAAATAGAAAGCCCAGAGATAAATCCACGCACCTATGGACGCCTTATCTTTGACAAAGGAGGCAAGAATATACAATGGAGAAAAGACAATCTCTTTAACAAGTGGTGCTGGGAAAACTGGTCAACCACTTGTAAAAGAATGAAACTAGAACATTTTCTAACACCATACACAAAAATAAACTCAAAATGGATTAAAGGTCTAAATGTAAGACCAGAAACTATAAAACTCCTAGAGGAGAACATAGGCAAAACACTCTCCGACATACATCACAGCAGGATCCTCTATGACCCACCTCCCAGAATATTGGAAATAAAAGCAAAAATAAACAAATGGTACCTAATTAAAATTAAATGCTTCTGCACAACAAAGGAAACTATAAGCAAGGTGAAAAGACAGCCTTCAGAATGGGAGAAAATAATAGCAAATGAAGCAACTGACAAATAATTAATCTCAAAAATATACAAGCAACTCCTGCAGCTCAATTCCAGAAAAATAAATGACCCAATTAAAAAATGGGCCAAAGAACTAAATAGACATTTCTCCAAAGAAGACATACAGATGGCTAACAAACACATGAAAAGATGCTCAACATCACTCATTATCAGAGAAATGCAAATCAAAACCACTATGAGGTACCATTTCACGCCAGTCAGAATGGCTGCTATCCAAAAGTCTACAAGCAATAAATGCTGGAGAGGGTGTGGAGAAAAGGGAACCCTCTTCCACTGTTGGTAGGAATGCAAACTAGTACAGCCACTATGGAGAACAGTGTGGAGATTCCTTAAAAAACTGGAAATAGAACTGCCTTATGACCCAGCAATCCCACTGCTGGGCATACACACTGAGGAAACCAGAATTGAAAGAGACACTTGTACCCCAGTGTTCATCACAGCACTGTTTATAATAGCCAGGACATGGAAGCAACCTAGATGTCCATCAGCAGATGAATGGATAAGAAAGCTGTGGTACATATACACGAGGGAGTATTACTCAGCCATTAGAAAGAATACATTGGGATCAGTTCTAATGAGGTGGATAAAACTGGAGCCTATTATACAGAATGAAATAAGCCAGACAGAAAAACACCAATAGAGTATACTAACACATATATATGGAATTTAGAAAGATGGTAACGATAACCCGGTATGCGAGTTAGCAAAAGAGACACAGATATATAGAACAGGCTTTTGGACTCTGTGGGAGAGGGAGAGGGTGGGATGATTTGGGAGAATGGCATTGAAACATGTATAATATCATATGTGAAACGAATCGCCAGTCCAGGTTCGATGCAGGATACAGGATGCTTGGGGCTAGTGCACTGGGATGACCCAGAGGGATGGTATGGGGAGGGAGGTGGGAGGGGGGTTTAGGATGGGGAACACGTGTACACCCATGGCGGATTCATGTTGATGTATGGCAAAACCAATACAATATTATAAAGTAATTAGCCTCCAATTAAAATAAATAAATTTATATTAAAAATAAAGATAAAATAAAAAACACTCCTCTAAGTCAGAGTTTCTCAGACTTTAATGTGCAAAGGAAGATTCTGCTTCCGGCCATTGGAGGTGGGGCCCGAGCGTGTGTATTTCTAAATGAGCTGCCGGGTGTTACCCGTGCTCACTCTTCACCCCTTGTAATAGGCAACGTGTGGGCTCAGCCTGTCTGCTCCTCGGGAGGGAATACGTAAGTAAACTACAGTTAATTTCCTTAGTGGAATTTGATCTGCATATATGATACATGTATACATTTGATTTAGATGAGTTAAAATGATCTATATGATCCATCTGCAGATCTAAGCCAGATCTATGAATTTCAACTTGGCTGATGTGGAGCCCATCAATTTGCAGAGAGTGGTAGCATTTGTGTAAAATTTTAGGCATCCTGGACACTTGTAATAAAAGTACAAAACCATGTCTGAGAGTGATGTATAATAACCTTGAGGTAGCCTACAGGACCCTGGAAAAGATTTATATCAGCAGTATTTTATTTCTTTAATCAAAAGTGCTCTGAGGCAAAACACCAATGTTAATATGTGATATTAGTAGGTACACAGGTGATTGTTTTATGTTGTACTTTTCAATGTGTTTTTTTTTTTAGAAACTTATTACTTGAAATTTTAAAAACCTTAAATTAACACCAGAAAAGAACTCTTTGTATTTGAAAGAAGAACATCTTTCAACCACTGTTGGACTCCTAGCCTTATTCTGAAAAGTTAATCAATTCAGGCAGAATAAATTATGAGAAACATTACTGTCAGTGAGTCTGTTATCAATGCCAACACTTCTTTATTGTGGAAGATTGTCAGTAGTGAATCGTTTATTCCATCTTTTTTTCCAGTTCCCATTCAACTAACTCTTAAGAATATTAAATCTTAAAATTCTTTAAAAAAAAATATTCTAAAAGTCTCGGTGACACTATCCTAAAATGAGACACCAAAAATGACTAACCAAAGGCCAAATCTGTGTTCTTTTACTGTAGGTTTTGTAATGTACAGACCAAAAACTAAACAGAGCATGTGCACAGCATGCTCTCTTAGGGTCACTTAGGGTCACCTGAAGCACAAGTAGCTGCCCCTCCAGGCTGTCAGCCATCGCTCACGTTCAGAGTGTGGTTGCAGCCCCACCCTCTTGCCTGAAAGGGTCTGCATTCGCACCTTGGTCTGTGTTCTCATCATTTCTTATGTAAGATCATCTTTACATTTCCCATAAATTATGAATAGAAATTCCTGCTTTCATCTGCAATCAAATTAGATTGATCAATAGGATTGATACATGGAGAGTCCAGTTCCCAGCAAGGTTACTTACCTTTAGGATTTAGGCTGAGTACAAACCAGCACTTGTAATACAGAACAGATATGGTAAATAACGCATCCATCCTAAACCAAGAAATACAGGAGGAATTTGCTTCTGTGTGAGGCCTGGCATGGCTGCCCTTTCCTTCATTGTTCAATAAGACTGTTTTCTCAGCTATTAATTTAGTACTGTTTTTGTTGTTGTTGTTGTTGTTGTTTAATTGCTAAGTCTTACCCAACCCTTTGTGACCCCATGGACTGTAGTCTGCCAGACTCCTCTGTCCATGGGACTTCCTAGGCAAGAATACTGGAGTGGGTTGCCAGTTCCTTCTCCAGGGGCTCTTCCTGACCAAGAGATCGAACCCGGGTCTCCTGCATTATAGGCAGATTCTTTACCATCTGAGCCACCAGGGAAGCCGAAACTATGGAAAATAGCAGCTAATTCAAAAACTATAGCTCTGTCACTTACAAACAGGGCGCCTGTGCCTGGAATCTTTGTTGCTTGTGTGTTAGGCATTCAGTCGTGTCCCACTCTTTGTGATCCCATGGACTGTAGCCTACCAGGTTCCTCTGTCCATGGAATTTCCCAGGCAAGAATATTGGAGTGGATTGCCATTTCCTACTCCAGGGATCTTCCCAAGGCAGGGATCAAACCTGGGTCTTTTGAAGTGCAGGCAGATTCTTTACCGTCTGTGTCTTTGCTGCTTAGGAATATTAAATAACTGGGAAGGCCAACATAATATCAGTTAAACAAGCCTTTGCTCTGATTTAACTGTATAGCAAAGTAAATAAAGCTGTTCCTTTATTATTTTGTCACCTTCTTTTGTGTGACTGGCGAGGCAGAAGTTTAGTAGCTGAAGATGCCAGAAGGGACCCACCCTGCCATTCTGGGTATCATTCCTTTTATTGCAATAGACCTCTGGAAAGTCCATGAAGAGGCAGAAAAGAGAAACCTGTTAGCAGGAGCCTCAGTCTGTAATCTGTGTTTTTGATTATCAATGACAGGATTCTAAAATTACACCCAGATGTATCTCACAGCTTCTGAAATTGAGTTTCTGAAAAAGCAGTGTAGTCGTAATGAAAGGTAAAGGGCAGGGTTCCAGAGAAACGAGCTGTGAATTGAACCTGCAGTGGAAATTGATCCTATCACTCAGTTTCTGCCCTTACCCGCGGAAGAACAGGACTGGCTACGTGAGGAGGCGGGGTCCCCAGCTAAATAGGATTGCCAGAGTGCTGGAGGCCAGAACCAGCTCACCAGTCCCTCAGGTCAGGGCTGCAAGTGTCAGGTGTCTCTGCTTGAAACCCGACTCAAAGTGGCAGAAAGAGAACAGAGGGGAAGATGCTGCCAGTGGTGCTGGCAGGGAAACCAGTGAGAAGTCCCTGCTGAAGCTTCAGGCATGACAGCCACCACGCTCCTCAGGGATACCGCTCTGGTCACTTATTGTGAGCCCATGGGCCCAGACTGGGCCCCCTGGCCTCGTGACTGGTGCCAACGATGCCTTCTGGTACCCATTCCACTGAGGGCAAAGGGATTGTGAAGAGAAGTTACTGGCCTTGGAATCCACACACATCCTCCAAAACATCTTTAAGATTGTGAGAAAGGATAGACATATATTCCCCAACTAGTGACTATGACTCACTACCCTGTCATCTGGCTTCCCTGGTGGCTCAGATGGCAAAGAATCTGCCTGCAATGCAGGAGACCCGGGTTCAATCCCTGGGTCGGGAAAATCCCCTTGAGAAGGGAATGGAAACCCACTCCAGTATTCTTGCCTAGGAAATCCCATGGACAGAGGAGCCTGGCAGACTACAGTCCATAGGGTCTCAAACAGTTGGACACCACTTAGTGACTGAGCAAGCACACACAAAATGTGGTTCAGCAAATTGAAGACACTCCCTGAGTTTCATAGCGAGTGAGTACCTGGACTCAGATTAGTACCCAAGGCTCCTACGACCACCTCCAGTGGCATTCGTCGTTACAGAAGAGTGTTTTTTTTTGTCACCTCCAGGACAGCTTCTCCTATTCGAGGAGCAAATTTATTTATTTACTTTTGGCTGTGCTGGGGCTTCATTGCTGTGTGCGGGCTCTCTCTAGTTTTGGAGAGCAGGGGCTACTCTCTGGTTGTGGTGTGAGGGCTGCTCGTTGCAGTGGTTTCTCTCGTTGTAGTGCACGGGCTCTAGGCACATGGGCTTCAGTCGTTGAGGCTCAGGGGCTAATGAGTTGTGGTTTGCTGGACCTAGAGCATACAGGCTTCAATATTTGTGGTGCACGGGCTCAGTAGTGGTGGTGCATGGGCTTAGTTGCTCTGAGGCATGTAGAATCTTCCTGGACCAGGGATTGAACCCATATCACCTGAATTGGCAGGTGGATTCTTATCCACTGCTCCACCAGGGAAGTCCAAAATTAAAATATTTAAGAAAAGAAATATTCTGTTTGGAAAAGCTTCTGCAAGATGGTTTTGTTTGCACTGATCAGGAACAAGATGCAAACCAGTCTGGACAACCCTGCTTCCATTTAAGACTCAGGACTCACACAGCCTCCATCTCTGGTCTCTTAATACCATCTGTGACAATCCGGTCTCTGGGGACTTGGTCATAGAGATGGTTGTTTGTGCTAGGCTTAGCTGTTTGACTTGGCGAGTTTACAGGAAGACATCACTTTACCGTGATGTGATTCTGAGAGGTAATAACAGACGGGAAGAGAGCATGTACTTCAAGACAGCTTGACCAGTAGACAGAGTCTTTGTTGTTTTATCCTGGGGCTTAATTCACAAGTGTGTGTTCTTGGCTAAGGAGTATTAAAATGATGCAGGCTTACTTCTGCAGGAGAAAGTAGTTTTTCTAGTGAAATTAAGTTATAACTGCACTGCTTGTTGAAATTAATATCTGAAGCATTTAGTCATTTAGTAAGTAAAATTGATGAAAACCTTGGAAAAGTGCTTTAGAACAGTCCTTGTGGAGACTTGTGATTAATAGGGAAAGGAGTGAATAGATGCACGTTAATCTGTTTATATAAGGGATCTGGAGTGTATTAAAAGTTTTTGTAAGCATTCAACTAATGAAGCATTATATAAAATTAGACATTGCCTTTAGATGGTCAAAAGTCAGTAGACTGGAAAACACCTTCAGTGTTATCACTAGGTAACTTATTTGTTATATTTTCCCGAACACTAGTAATTTAAATACGAAAAAATTGATTCAGTAAAATGGAACGTTCCATGAGCATCTTCCACTCAGGATTCTCCAGGGAAATTTTTCCTCACTTGTCCTTGCTTCCTAGAGTTATTATAGCACAGAGTAGCATGAATGGTTATGATTAACCTTGTGTTAGGGTTTGAACAGATAACTGGCAGATAAACCCCGTCTCACAAATGCAAACCCAGAACACTATTTCACATGAATCGTTTGATTTGTTGAAGACCACAAGAAAAGGGGGTTCCCTAAGTTCTCTCTAGGCCCTAAATAATGGAGAAAACAAGGAATTTACACACAATGAAAAGCAAGGTATGAACATCAGTGATAGTCCAGACAGGTTTCTGGTGGCTAAAAATTATAGGTGTGGTTGTCTGGAAAACCAAGGCTGGGGAATGTGCCCTGGGGCCCAGCTTCCATGGAACCAGAGGGAGTAGCGGGAAGGGTTCTTCCCAGCACTTTAGTCCCAAGGTTACATTCACAGGACTTTATTCTAGTTTGCATCCCTTGATCTTGTTTCTGGTGGAGTTTTACGGGTCTTAATGTGTGGTTTTTTAAAAAATCTGATTGTCTTTATTTTGGTGGACACACCAGTAGGGTGGCAACAGCGTATGTTTCATTGTCAAACATACAAATGCAGAGCCACGGTCACTCCTTGACCTTGAGCAACTTGTTGACCCCATCATGGTCACAGTGTTTTCATTTCTATCTTGGGAAAAACTGGATTGTTGAGGAGTGGAGATTATATATACAAAACAACCCATACATAGGAAGTGCACACACAGGACACAGTAGCTGGTATTTCTCCAGTTTTCATGGGTATTTCCCCTTTCCAATTATAGATCTCTTTATAGGTCATAAATGGTAACCACCTTCAGGAAAACAAAAATCAAAATATATGTATCAACTGAATGTATGGATATACTAAAGTAAATATTTTGGATTAGGTGCTCCCCAAACCCATAAGAGTCAGACACGACTGAGCAACTTCACTTTCACTTTCTACTTTCATGCATTGGAGAAGGAAATGGCAACCCACTCAAGTGTTCTTGCCTGGAGAATCCCATGGACGGAGAAGCCTGGTAGGCTGCAGTCCATGGGGTCGCACAGAGTCAGACGCGACTGAACCAACTTAGCAGCAGCAGCAGCAGCAAACCCATAAAAGTAAACTTCTTAGAAAGATGCAAGGTATATCATAGGGCTCAGTATATGTTTTATAATTAGTATTATTGTATTTTCATCATCATTTCCATAAATAAGTTTAGGCTTTCTCATAAATAACAAAGTACTACTGTATAGCACAGGGTACTGTATTCAATATCCTGTGAGAAACCATAATGGAAGAGAATATAAAAATAGAATATATTTGTATAACTAAATCACTTTTCTATATGGCAGAAATTACCACAACATTGTAAATCAACTGTACTTCATTAAAAAATAAATATGCATGAAAAAGCTTTCTCTGTATATATTCTTTCTCTTAAGCCAATCAGAATGCTCATATTCCTGTAAATCATTTAGATTTCTAAGTTCCAAACTCTGTCCCTGGAGCTTGGGCTGAGGAACAACACTGAGACCCGATCAGGGGTAGGAAAGAATTACTTCAGTAGTGACTGTGTGGAATTCTCTGTAAATCAAAATCTGAAAAGGCTAGAGTTCTGCTCAGAAGTTTATACTCTTTAATCATTGTATTTCATGCTGAATTTGGAAGCTTTTACTTTTATGTTTTCTAATTCCATAATTATGAATTAATTTAAAAAGATAAAAAGTATATGCATCAGTTAGCATGAAGATTAGTTTTGTGTATCAGAACCCCAGAGGAAAGAGCCTTAAATAAAAGCATTGTATTTCCCTCTAATGAAAATTTTGGGAGTAGACCATTCAGGGCTCATATGGTAACCCCGTGATTACCAGGAACCCCACTTCTTTGTTGTCATTGCTTTGAATTCTTCATGTTTAAGTGCAAAATGGTCATGCAAGCTGTCCTAAGTCAAGCTAACAGGACAGAAGGAGGAACAAAGATGGGGAACCCCTTCCTCTCAAGGAGACCCCCCCCAGAAACCATTCCTGACATCTTACCTTGTATGCCATCCACCAAAACTTGGGTTCAAGGATCAGACTTCACTGCTTAAGAGGATGGAAACTGTAGTCTTTATTCTGGGTGGCATTATGCCCAGCTAAGTTGTAGAGAGTTTATTCATATGGAAGAAGAGAAAACAAGATATTGGAGACCAATATAATTATCTGTGGCACCTAGGCTTCACCAGAACTTTTATTATCCTTTTCTCTTATGTTTTCTTTTTTCTTCTTTTCCTCCTTAGATCCCATGCGTGGCCCAAGGAAGCTGGAAGTCGTGGAAGTCAAATCTCGACAGATCACCATCCGCTGGGAGCCCTTTGGGTATAACGTGACCCGTTGCCATAGCTACAACCTCACGGTCCATTACTGTTACAAAGTTGGAGGGCAGGAACAGGTGCGAGAGGAAGTGAGCTGGGACACAGAAAACTCACACCCCCAACACACCATCACCAACCTCTCGCCCTATACCAACGTCAGCGTGAAGCTCATCCTCATGAATCCGGAGGGGCGGAAGGAGAGCCAGGAGCTCGTAGTACAGACGGATGAAGATCGTGAGTACTTTGAAGTGATGTGTTTATGTGAAACATGCAGTCTTTCAAAAATGCAGCTTATGTTTCTAACTGAGATCTTTACAATGAAAATGGAAGAAAATTGCTTACCATGTTGAATAACGTGTCTGTGCTGCATCTGCTGAAACACTGATTAAAAAAGGTGAAGACAATAAAGATACAGAGGCTTGTTTTAATTTTTATGTCACATAATTAGTTTTCTACATACGATAATCCTACATGGCTCCGAATAGTTCTTCGTTCAAATTTTGTCATCATGTTGGGACTGAGGTGTTGTTTGGGTATTAGATTATATATAGGAAGGACTTATTCATATGGCATTCTGAAACATTTTTCATAATTCAGATTAAAATTCAGCCCCAGATAGAGGCTGCCTTTGCTCTTCAGCACAGTGCTAAGAAATTACCACATGAGGTCAGTGGTCAAGTAATAGTCATTCTTTTCCATAGGAACAATGTAATTGAATATTACCTCAATAACCAAGACTTCAATAAATAGACATCTATTAATATGTGTCAGAGTACTTCTGGAGTACTTAGTAGTAGATCATTAGTATTCTAGAAGCCTTATTAATATGAACAGTGATATTACTGTCTATTTTATCTTTCTGCCTTGAGGGTTTTTTCAAACTATATTTTAAATTGAAGTCTAGTTAATTTGCAATGCTAGCTTCAGGTGTACTGCAGAGTTATATATATATATAGAGAGAGAGAGAGAGAGAGAGATACATAGAAATAAATATATATGTTTATATATATATATCATATATATGATATATATATATATATAACTCTGCAGTACACTGGAGGCTAATAATACGTATGTATATATAAGTATATATACAACTGAATATATATAAATACAGGTGTACATTCTTGTTAAGTTTCTTTCCCATCATAGGTTATTGCAAGATATTAGGTACAGTTCCCTGTTGTACAGTTCCCTAGGTACAGCAGGTCCCTGTTGTTTATCTATTTTATATACAGTAGTGTGTGTGTGTTCATCTCTACTTCCTACTTTATCTCTTCCTGCTCCCTCCTTCCCCTTTGGTAACATAAGTTTGGTTTCTGTCTGTGAGTCTACTTCTGTTTTGTCCGTAAGTTCATGTGTATCGTTTTTTTAATTCCACATGTAAATGACATCATGTGATGTTTGTCTTTGTCTGACTTACTTCACTTAATATGCTGATAGGTTGTTCTTTTCTCTCAACTTCCACTGCCTACATCCAGCTCTCATTATTTTATTCTGAAATTTCTGTAGTAGTTTTTGACCTTTCTTTGTAGTCCCAGCTTCTCCCATTCCAGGGCCCCCTCCCCACTCGCTAAGCTTACATGTAAAATACCTTTTTATCACCTCCCTGTCTGCACAAGAGCCGTCAGTGGCTCTCCCTGCCCACATCTGCATTGTCAAGGCCCTTGGTGTTCCTGGTGCAGACTCTAGACCTGGGAGCCTCTCCTCCCACACGGCATCCTGCAGAGCAGTCCTCTGGGCACGGGTCCCAATGCACACCCCTCGCATTGGAGCGCCCCACAGTCTGTCCTCTGCACATCCCTCCCACCCGCCCGCCTCCATTCCACCTCCTCCACTACCCTCCAGAGTGCTCCTCAGTTTCAGGTCCTTCATGAAGCTGTCTCCAGCTCTTCCCACCCTTATTCTCCACATCCTCTGACCTTATTGCACTTGACAAGATCTTTAAATATCTGAGCCTTAATTTCCTTGTCTGAGGAGCAAGAATCATACAGTTCTCCAGCATTTTAGGGTTAGAAGGCATTTTCATCCAGGGCTGTTTGTGGTTAAGAGAAGAGTCTTTAGTAGGTGAGTGTTATTATTGTTGTTGTAACAGATCAAATCAACTTCTCTTGACTCTTACTTATTCTCTCATTATATTACACGTGATTTTTCCCTCTTAACTGTAAATTACTTGAGAGAAGAAGCCATCTATTTTTTTTCTATAGCAATATGGATGATATTGAGTAGGCAATAAGCACTCAAAATACTTTGTTAGTCATTAAATAGAAGAGTAAAGTTTGCTAATAATCTTTTAATTCAGGCTTAAATCAGCAGTAGTTTTCCATCATATGAGTGGGATGTCAAATTCAGTCTTTCGTAGAGATAAGAGATGTTATGCTGAGGCGTGAACCCACCAAAACTTTGAGGTTTCAAATTGACATGAACGGAGAATTCTGTTAAGTACTGTTGAAACATGAGGTTAGAGTAAGTTACTTATCCATCAGTGTGTTTAAAGTAGCTTGCTAGTCCCCAGAGTTGGGCATGCATGACTTCCAAGCAAAAACCTATTGTTTTCATAGCATACCAGCATCTAGTTAATTAGAAAAACTTTGATTTCAAATTATATTTCTTAACAAGAACAAACGAAAAAAGACTTCAAAAAAGGCAGAAAAGGACAGAAAGAGAAAAATGGATAATACTGAGCTCTAAGAAAAAAAATTGAAGTGTCACTATCTGCCACTAATAAAGGCTACAGTTCATTGTACATTGTGAGTTTTATTATAGTATAATAATTTTGTTGAAATATCATTTATTTTATGAGAAAATATGTGGGAAAGATGTATTTTTTATTGGTGTTATGAGTGTCACTAGACAGGGCTCAATTCCACAAACTTAGATATATTATGGTTCAGTACTCCAAATCATGAATTTCTACAACTTCTAAAAACCAGTGTCAGACCTAAGTTCCCATGAAGTGCTATCTTCCTAATTTAACTAACCTTTCTGCTATTTTATTTTAATCACTTGATCTGTTCTTGACCTAAAAGCAATTATATGAATCCCATTTAGGTTTTCCTGTTGTTAACATTTTCACGGTTAAGGCCTCCAGTACATTTTATTAAGTTTATCCTTTTAAGATACCCTCTGTGCAACATCATTTTGACAATCTATTTTTAAAATTTTACTCCCATTTATACTAATTGAATTAAGTCAAAGATTTGTTTTTTCTAAGTTTTTGCCCTCCTTGCACCTGTACATAGATTAATGAAAGTCAAAGTGTTAGTTGCTCAGTTGTGTCTGACTCTTTGTGACCCCATGGACTATAGCCAGCCAGGCTCCTCTGTCTGTGGGATTCTCCAGGTAAGACTGGAGTGTGTAACTATTCCGTTCTCCAGGGGAACTTCCCAACCCAGGCATCGAACCCGGGTCTGCTGCATTGCAGGTGGATTCTTTACTGTCTGAGCCACCAGGGAAGCCCTGCATAAATTTATACACATTTTGAAGTCAGAAGATTATCATAAAGCAGTAAAACCACACACATCATAATCATCTTGATACTTTTAGGAACCTGATGACGTCAAAATAAACACTGTCAAGGTCAAGGAGAAGAGAATGAGTCGAGCTTTCTCTGGTTTGGCCCATCATAGTCCGACTTCTGACTGTGTGGAACATTTTAGTCTCAGAGCCCAGAATCCAAATTTTCTTGGAATTCACCAGTATCATCACTCCTTAAATATCTTGTTTCTTTGCTTCACTATAGTTTCTCATCAATTCCTTCAATCTGGAACAACTGTAACTATTTTCATATATATATATATATATATATATATATATATATATATATATACACATACGTATTTAGAGTTTTGGAATTAGGGATCAACTTATTCCAACTTCCTCATTTTAGAAATGAGACATCTGAGAACTAAGAAGGGTCAGTGCATTGCCCAGATTTCACTGTTTAATCCCTGGAAAGTCTTAAATCAGAGCCCAGGCCTCCCCTCTGAATCAGTGATATTTTTTCTGCTATGCCCCACTTAGTTCTATTTAGAGTAGCTGTCAATATCCTCCCTCTATAGGTAGCCCATCAACTAAACAAATATGTACAACCTTTGTGTCCTCTTGAGATGCTGGTCAGTCTTTCCAGTTGGCACAATCTCAGCAACTCTTAAGGGCTCCTCATACCCTCCATCAGCTAACAAAACATTTCTCTAGTGTTTATCAAATCATGAGCTGACTTGGGTTGTTTCTCCTCTTTGGTTATTATGAATAGTGCTTCTCTTAATATTTGCGTACAAGCCTTCGCGTGACCAGTCTTTTCAGTTCCCTTGGGTATATACCTAGGAGTAAAGTTGCTGAGTCATATGGTGGTTTATCTATGTTTAACCATCTTCCAAAGTGGCTGCACCAGTTTACATTCCCATGAGTTAATGTGTAGGAATTCCCATCATTCCACATCCTTCTTTATTTCTGAACAATAAAAAAAAGTTTATTTACAAAATTAAAAAAAAGTTTATTTACAAAAATAAAAAAAGTTTATTTACAAGACTTGAATTGTCTGATTCAAACATTTTAGAGAAAAAAATGGGATGAAATTCTTTTCTTTATAAAGACAGTATAGCCAAAATGGTTTTAAATTCCAGGTTTTTGCCAGAAAGTGGAATATATCTATTAATATAATCTTTTGACTCAATAGAGAGTTAAAAACCTATTAAGTCTAGAAAAACTTTTCTTTTTTTCTTTCTCTCTCTTTTTTTTTTTTTTTTTACTGAAATACGTATCGATTTCCCCCACTTCTAGTTCCAGGCGCTGTTCTTACTGAATCCATCCAAGGAAGTACCTTTGAAGAGAAGATATTCCTTCAATGGCGAGAACCAATTGAAACCTATGGTGTCATCACTCTCTATGAGGTAAGATACACCTTGTTAGTAATGTACTTTTTTACTATAACTTGTCTGATTGCTCACCTATCTAGTATTTAAAAATACATAGCGGCATCATGCCTTTTAAGAAGTGGAATGCTTTCACTAGTTATAATGGTTACTGAATAGAAGCAGAAATAATTAAAGATGGGTTTTCAAATTATGAATAATTTCAGGATGTATACTCACAGTGATTTAGATGTGTCCAGATTACCTGTTATTGTATGAAAAGCCACAACATGACATAGTTTAAAAATGACTTTTTTTTTTTTTGCTTTTTTTGCCACTTTATTTTTTTAATCGAAGGATAATTGCTTTACAGAATTCTGTGGTTTTCTGTCAGACATCAATAGGTATATACATAATGTATAATCATCCATAGGTACACCCATGTCTACTCCTCCCAAACCTCCCCCCTACCCCAGCCTTCTAGACTGTCACAGGGTCCCTGTTTGAGTTCCCTGAGTCATACAGCAAATTCCCATTGGGAGACCCTGATGCTGGGAAAGATTGAGGGCAGGAGGAGAAGGGGATGACAGAGGATGAGATGGTTGGATGGAATCACTGACACAATGGACGTGGGTTTGGGTGGACTCTGGGAGTTGGTGATGAACAGGCATGCTGCGGTTCATGGGGTCACAAAGAGTCGGACACAACTGAGCGACTGAACTGAACTGATCCATTTTACATGTGGTAATGTAAGTTTCCATGTTACTCTCTCCATATATCTCACCCTCTTCCTCCTCCCCTCCCTAAAATCACCTTTATTAAAAACAATGTGTTCTGTAGTACATATTAGTTTGGGCTTCCCAGATGACGCTAGTTGTGAAGAACTGCCTGCCAATACAGGAGATGAAAGAGACACGGGTTTGATCACTGGGTCAGGAAGATTCCCCTGAAGGAGGAAATGGCAGCCCACTCCAATATTCTTGCCTGGAGAAATCTCATGGACAGAGGAGCCTGGCGGGCTACAGTCAATAGGGTTGCAAAAAGTAGGACACGACTGAAGCAACTTAGCAGGCATTCGCGGTATATACATTATTTAGGAGGCAACCATGGCCTCCTGTCCTTGCCAGCTCTAAACTCCTCTGAAAGTGAAAGTAAAATTGCTCAGTTGTGTCCAGCTCTTTGCGGCCCCCTGGACTGTAGCCCACCAGGCTCCTCCTTCCATGGAATTTTCTAGGCAAGAGTACTGGAGTGGGTTGCCATTTCCTTCTCCAAGAGATCTTCCCCATCCAGGGATCGAACCCAGGTCTCCTGCTTTGTGGGCAGATGCTTTACCATCTGAGCCACCAGGGAATCCTTAAACTCCTTTACTCCTGAATTATAGAACCCTGATGATCCAATTAGCAGAGTCACTAGACATTGTCTTGGGTTAGCAACAGAATAATTTCTCTTGGTTTCTTATAGACTATAGACTTCTGTGACATAGTTTTGCCTGTTGATAGCAGAGCAGAACCTGATGACTTGTTCAGGGGGAAAAAATGACAGCCCTAGTGGGGTGGCAGTCATCATCACCTCTGTATGAGCATGATTTCACTCTGCCTATTGTCATAGAAACAAGCAGGTGCATTTTTTTCAAGCTAGCACTTATATGAATGCAAATTCAACAAAATTATATGTTGTTAGGTTTCTGAAATTTGCAGCCTTTCTTCCCATGGGACCTTTACCTGAATACCTTTCAAAGCTACTGACAAAGCTGGGAAAGATTTGCTGTCAGACAGTCATCACTGGTGACCCGTCTCCCTGACCCAACTAGCCTCACAGTTATGCTTCCTTGTACCTTTGGAAAATTGGTATTGAAATGCAAAAAAAAAAAAAAGAATGTTGTTCATTGAAAGCTAAACAAAGTAAGAGGAAAGGAAAAAAGTTGATTTTCGTGTGGAATGATTGACACTTTCCTAGGCTGCTTCATGGTAAAAGAATAGAGTGTTATGAAAATTCATGCCTCTGCTTTTGTAGAGTTGTTTTTTACAATCAAGTCAAACAGGTTCTTTTTTAACTCTGTGATCAGAATCTTTTAGTTAATACTTTTGGCCCCATGACCACTTTTTAGTTCTGCCTTCTAGATTCTTATCTTAGGATAACAGAATATTTTACTAAAAAATATACAATCTTTGAAATCAATGTTAAGTTCCAAGAAATTGGTCCACTTTCCTGAAAGCCACATGTTGATATCAAAGCAGACAGAAAATAAAGACAAGATTCTATTTTTCTGATCCCATGGAGCATAATCTTTGTATAAGAAGTAGCTTTTATTTTTTTATTTTTTTAAGAAGTAGCTTTTATATAAAAACAATAGGAATCATAATTCAGAAACAGAACCCATTAATCTCTCTGATTCAATAGCAAAGATGTCCCAGTTGACACTGATCTAAACGCTACTACAAAAGGGCTGTGTGAATGTGTCATAAAGTGAAGTGAAAGTTTCTCAATCATGTCCAACTCTTTGCAAACCCATGGACTATACAATCCATGGTATTCTCTAGGCCAGAATACTGGAGTGGGTAGCCTTTCCCTTCTACAGGGGATCTTCCCAACCCAGGGATTGAACCCAGGTCTCCTGCATTGCAGGTGGATTCTCTACCAGCTGAGCCACAAGGGAAACCCACTGTGTCATAAACCAGGTCTTAAAACTCAAATATAGGTAAGAAGAGGGCTTCCCAGGTGGCGCAGTTGGTAAAGAATCCGCTTGCAATTCAGAAGACGCAAGAGATGCAGGTTGATCCCTGGGTCGGGAAGATCCCTTGGAGGAGGGCATGGCTATCCACTCTAGTATTATTACCCGGGAAATTCCATAGACAGAGGAGCCTGATGGGCTCTAGGCCATAGGGTCACAAAGAGTTGGACATGACTGAGCAACCAAGCATAGTACAGTATCAAAATGCAAACACCACATATCGAGCCTGGTTAAGGAAGTTTATCAGTTATTACTAGCTTCCCTCATAGCTCAGTTGACAAAGAATCCGCCTGCAATGCGGGAGACCCCGGGGTTTGATTCCTGGGTTGGGAAGATCCCTGGAGAAGGGACAGGCTACCCACCCCAGTATTCTTGGGCTTCCCTTGTGGCTCAGCTGGTAAAGAATCTGCCTGCAATGCAGGAGACGTGGGTTCAATCCCTGGGTTGGGAAGATCCCCTGGAGAAAGGAAAGGCAACCCACTCCAGTATTCTGGCCTGGAGAATTCCATGGACTATACAGTCCATGGGGTTGCAAAGAGTCAGACATGACTGAGCAACTTTCACTTTTCCCCAGTGCACAGGAATACATGTCCCAGTATTTTCATTGTCCCCACTAACTGTATATGGCCTCCAGGCTGTTAGTCATGAGAGTAACACATCAACAAGCGTTAAAAAAAAAAGAAACCACTTAGTATGTATAAGATGCTGGAAGAGGACAAACTATATAAGATCCCTCCCTCCTCTTTTAGAAGTAAGCAGTCCCGTCAGCAACTAAGTATAGAAAAGAATGAAATGAGAACCACGTGTTGCTTCCATGCAGCAGTGCGTGCAAGATTGTCAGGCACATAGTAAAGAACAGTCTGGAGTCATCAGCTGATTGGGGATGTAGACAGTCGGAGCATTGAAAATCCCTCAAAACGCCCAGCCTGGAGAGCTGGGCTCAGTGAGCCAGGGTCCCCTCAAAGGAAGAAAGTCAAAGTGTTAGTTGCTCAGTCACGTCCGACTCTGGGACCACGTGGACTGTAGCCTATGTTCCTGGGATTCTCCAGGCAAGAATACTGGAGCGGGTTGCCATTTCCTTCTCCACGGGGTCTTCCCAACCCAGGGATTGAACTCAGGACTCCCGAAATGCAGGCAGATTCTTTACTGTCCGAACCACCAGGGAAGCCCAATGAGACAGATCAAAGGGTGGAGAGAAGGAAAATTGAGGGGCCTGTTTGACATCAGTGTTCCAGGCCTCCTGTGGTACCATGCCAGTTGATATTCATTACTGCTTCTGCCATGATTTTCAACTGGAATGGAAGGAGCTGTGTGTATGGAATTTTCTTTTCCCTGTGAACCTTCTGATCCATCACACCTGCTTCTGCTGATACTTTCTTTCCTCCTAACACCTTCCCCTCATTCTCCTTCTAAGGCACTTCTGCTGATCTTTCCTACATTTCAGTCAAATTTTGAACTTTTCCCTGAAGTATCCTAGGTTCTTGTGTCCTCTGGAATCAGATTGTTGCTTCCTCTGATTGCTTGCGCATGCATTGAAGGACCTAGTTAAGGCTGGCTGGCATTGCAGCCATGGTCGGAGATGGGGTGTTATCCCATTTTGGTTCTCTAGGATTTGAAACTTAGTCATGAGAGGGGAAGATGATGCTGGAGTGCCACCGGCCCCAACCTGCCAATCAGAAATCACCCAGTGTGTGCTCCTTCCATCTCACCTAATTGATCCCATGTGTGGTCTGCCTGTCAGTTTGTTTTCAGCATGGGCTTTGTATCAAGTCCCTGGGTTCACCCTGGAACATCAGGGTTCTTTCTTAATAGAGGTGTTGTTAGAATCGACTTGGCCCTCAGCCAGAGAAATGGCCAAGTGTGAGCTGAGCCCTGGACTTCCCTCCTGGGAGTCCCTGCTGGTCATCCACAGCCTGGTACTTGATAGGCACTTCCCAGACATGCCGAATGAGCAAATGAAAAAATAAATACTGAAAAGGCACATTACACTTGGGTGTGAGCGTGGAGCTGGGTGCCCTTCAGACGTACCACTCAGGAGGAGAGGCACTTACTGACCATTATCAGCTCCTTGCAGGCCGTGGAGTTCAGAGCCAAGTTCACTCTATTTCCAAGGAACCTTTTTATCCCTGGAATTCAGACTCCCAGGGCTCTGGATGAGTTTTAGGATGGAGGAGCCTGGTAGGCTGCAGTCCATGGGGTCGTGAAGAGTTGGACACGACTGAGCGACTTCACTTTGACTTTCCACTTTTATGCATTGGAGAAGGAAATGGCAACCCACTCCAGTGTTCTTGCCTGGAGAATTCCAGGGACGGGGGAGCCTGGTGGGCTGCCGTCTATGGGGTTGCACAGAGTTAGACACGACTGAAGTGACTTAGCAGCAGCAGCAGCATGCACTTTCCAACATTTTGTGTCCACTTGGACACAACAGAGTTGCTCTTTAGGGATTTCTTAGATGAGGGAGAGGGTTCGCTATTTTTTTATTTTAAGAGGAGTTTATACAGGCATTGTAGTGGCTCACTGGTAGAGGATCCACCTGCCAGTGTGGGAGATACAGGTTGATCCCTGGGTCAGGAAGATTTGTTCCCTGGAGGAGAGCATGGCAACCCACTCCAGTATTCTTGACTAGGAAATCCCATGGACAGAGGAGCCTGGCCGGTTACAGTCCATGGGGTCACAAAGAGTTGGACTTGACTTAGCAACTAGACAACAACAAAATGTGCATTGTTATGGGTCAGGAAGAGAGAATTTGTGCTTTTAAATAAATTATTGAGGGGTGTTACCAAAAGAGAGTTAAGAAACCCAGTCTAGCTGATCCTGCAAGGTCATGGCTAGAGGTGAGCCCAAACCCCTCAGCCCTGGTAAAACAGCAAGTTCTCTGATGAAGCCTTTGCTGTTTGCTTTGCCGTTGGCAGCAGCAGAGCGGACATCCTCCTCGCTGCACTGTGAGCGTGTCTGTGAGTGCTCACCTGCTCTCCCTGGGAGTTCTCAGGAGAACATACACTGAGGGCCAAATACTTACCTATCACAGTAGGATCAAAAAGAATAAGGTATCACTCTTTAGAAAAAAAAAAAAGAGAGACAGTTGTATGGAAAGTTTGAATTCCTTTGTCATGTTTAATCACGATTTTAGACCACAAAGAGTTCTTAGCGCACTCCATGAGTTACTGCCAGATGGATGGTGGGGACACCGTCACAACTCCAGGGTTTAGCAGATCCAGAGATCCTCAGAGTGGGATTGGGAAGGATTTATGAATACGCGGAATGTGAGCTCCAGCTAGAGACAGGGTAGACAGGTCTTTGGTTTCAGTCTTGAACTCCCAGCAGTCTCTCTGAAATCATTCCCTTCTTGTTGTGTTCAGTCGTTAAGTCATGTCGGGCTCTTTGTGACCCCCACAAACTGTAGCCCCCAGATTCCTGTGTCCATGGGATTCTCCAGGCAACAATACTGGAGTGGTAGTCATTTCCTACTCAAGGGGATCTTCCCAACCCAGGGATCAAACCCACATCTCTTGCATTACAGGTGAATTCTTTACCACTGAGCCACCAGGGAGGCTAGCATGTTCCAATTAGGCTGTGTCGTAACTTCTAGGTTGCATCTCTCTTTAATCCACCAGATTGCTCCCCCCGCCACCAGTCAGTCATCACATTGAGTCACCATGTGAGACCCCAGCCCAGAGCACCGTGCTTGGCACCCAAGAGACATGCAGTAGAGATGTTGTGAATGAGTGAAGTAATGGACTTGGGGGGAGTGGTTATGTTGTCACAGCTTAGATCTGCTTTCTCTGGGGCTCTCAGGGTGGGAGTCAATGTAAGCAGCTAGGTACACAGAGGTGGCATTGAAGTCACTGGACAGGAGCACGAGTGGACTCAGTCTTACTCTTTACTCTGAGGAACCTTGAGAAGGAAACCAGCGAGAGGGTTAACAGCAGATCTGCTGTCAGACTCTGATGGTGTCGTGCACGGCGGTGATTAATACATACAGCAAACATTTTCTTGCCATTGCTTAGTTGATTCAATCTAAATATTCTCTCAGAGA
Organism: Bos indicus; assembly: GCF_029378745.1. Taxonomy (NCBI): domain Eukaryota; kingdom Metazoa; phylum Chordata; class Mammalia; order Artiodactyla; family Bovidae; genus Bos; species Bos indicus. The sequence continues at coordinate 41,066,063 of NC_091783.1, forward strand.
GGTCTCCTTAATTATAATGACATGGTGTAAATATAAGAAGAAAGAATGTCAGTTATCACTTGGTATAATAACAGTGTTAGTGTTCATGCACATAAATTATAAGTAACTTTAACCTATTCGAAAGCAAGAAAAGTGCTCAGTTTTGCAATTTAAAACTTTTGAATATGCTGCATTTAAAAATTATATCATTACAACCAGGAGAAGTTAGTAATCACCCCTAAAATGCACGTTCTTGAGAAGTTGATGAACTACTTAGAGTGAAATTCTTTCAAGCATCATTTGAAAGGGCAGAATTTAAAAACACCTATGTTATATTTATTTTCACACAATCCAGACTCATCCAGGGTGCTTTGAACACTGTTATGTGATAAACATCATGAAAACTTCCAGAAATGCACTGAGTCCAAAATGGCAGCTCCTAGTTATTTGGGCATTTTAAGTTTTAGTTAATTCAAATAAAATGACTCATAGCCATAGAAGATGAACTTATGATTACCCAAGGGGGAAAGGGAGGAAGGGATAAATTAGGAGTTTGGGATTAACAGACTGTAGGCTCCCCGGATGGTTCAGTGGTAAAGGGCGGATTCATGTTGATATATGGCAAAACCAATACGATATTGTAAAGTTAAAAACTAAAATTAAATTAAAAAAAAAAGAATCCACCTGCCAATGCAGGAGATGTGGGTTCAGTCCTTGAGTCAGGAAGATCCCCTGGAGAAGGAAATAGCAACCCACTCCAGTATTCTTTCCTAGGAAATCCCATGGACAGAGGAGCCTGGTGGGCTGCAGTCCATGGCCTCACAGAGTCAGACACGACTGAGCACATATCCACCTTGTTGTTTAGTTGCTAAGTTGTCTACATCAACTATACTTCATTTTTTAAAGGATTTTTTCAAATAGTAATAAAGTGAAATAAAATGTTCAGCTTCTCAGTCTCACCAGCCATGTTCCCTGTGCTCCATGGCCACTTGTGATTAGGGGCCACCACGCTGAATAGTGCAGAATAGAACCTTCCCGTCCTGACTGTCCTACTGGACAGCTTTGCTCTGAAGAACAAAAGTGAATAGGACACTATCACAAACACCACAGTCATCCATCAAGAGCTGCTGACGAGCGTCTAGGATTTATTTTTGGAGCAGATAACTTTGCCCACATGGAGTAGAACGCTTAAAAGTACTCTTGTTCCCAGTAGACAGTAATCCTCTTCAGTATAAAACCAGACTCTGGCCCCTGGGTGAGAGATGAGGCCCTCTCCTTGTCGGGTCTTATCTGTTTGAGTTGGTTGTCTATTTTGTTATTTTGTTTTAAGCCATCTGTAATGTAGTTTTCCAACATGACATTTTGAAAGCAAACAACTTCAAGATATTAGCTTAAACATGAGCTCATTCTTTATGTTCTAATCTACTGGCTTTCAGTTCGTCTGTCTATAAAAGTAATAACTCGTAACAGTTTTGGCTGAGTTCCTGTGCCCGTTCACTGGGTCCAGGATTTGAAGAGTCCAAGGGAACAGGAGAGCTTATCATCAAGCATCTGACAGTGCATGCATCAGGAGGGTTTATTGGATAAAGACACCATCTTGGTCCATCTGCCCAGACACTTCATCACATTCTTATTCTCTTACAGATCACCTACAAAGCAGTCAGTTCCTTTGACCCAGAAATAGATCTATCCAATCAAAGTGGAAGAGTTTCAAAACTGGGAAATGAAACCCACTTCCTGTTTTTCGGACTGTATCCAGGAACCACGTACTCCTTCACCATCCGAGCCAGCACAGCTAAGGGCTTTGGACCCCCGGCAACAAATCAGTTCACCACCAAAATATCAGGTATCATACATTCATGAGCTTTGTCTTTTATAAGAAGTAGCCTTCGAGTACTTTCTCATTCCCGTTGTCAAGTGTGCAAAGCTCACCCAAATGTACACATAAATTTGTATTTGGGAATGTATGAAAATCAGACTCATGAAATTTGGTAAAATGCTACAAATATTTAGCAGTCAGGAGCTTCAGATCGTCATCCTGGTCGGGAAGTAGGCACTGATTCAAGAGTGTATATTGGAGAACTTTAATGTGAGCAGAAGATCCTGTTCTGAGGACCCTCTGCCCTCCTCCATCCCAAGTTCCCAGAGCAGCCGGGTTGGGAAAATGTCTGTAAGGAGATCTCTCATGATGAAATGCTCAGCAGAAAGGCAGCTTTACGTGGAGTCCCTTCCCGAAGGCTCAGCCTTCCCTAGACCTTGACCATTAGTGGTTTCACAACCAGAAAAGAGAGGTGACTACGGGCAGTGGGGAGCAGGGGGAGCCAGGCACTTATACCTGCCAGCTCTTTTCTTGTAGAGACTCAATTATGCTACCCAACAAAAGACGTAACTTGGGAAATATTTCTGGGCACGTGTGACTGTGCAGAAAATGTCTTTGAGCTTCAGACTAGAGGAAATGGAGTTACCATCTGGTGTGGGAAATGCAGCAGCCATAAGCACAGTTCCAGGAACATTTTTCTCTTCCATTTTCCCCCTTTGGATCCAAGTGCAGAAGTATTTGAGTTTGAGCTGTAACTGGTTGGGGGTTAGAAGAGCAGAGTGGAGGTGAGGGAGGTCACTTCTCATCAGTCAGGGTTAGCCAAGTGATAGCCTGATTTTCATGCCTGTTGTCCCTCATCCCTAGTTTTGTGAAAGGTTTTACGTTTTCCTTTAAAACCAAAGGGAGAAAGATAAACTCAAGTACTGTAAGCATTCTATTAGGTTTTGAGAGAGGAGGGAGGTTTGGAATTTTGATTTTAAGCAGGTATAGCTTAAGGGATAACTTTGCATTGTATAAGAGTTCATTTATGAGTACAAACTTAACTTGAAGTTTAATAGGCACTTGACAGTTGATAGAAAGTTTTAGCTTATAAAAGCAATGTAGAGAATAGTAAAAGAGGAAGAATACTTGGGAGGTTGGGAAAATGACATTAAGTGGTACAGATGGGTGAAGAGAAAGACCACTGGGCATGGAATCAGAAAATTTGAATCCTAGCTATTATTTTCCCAAGTACTTCTTCTCTAACCTTGATCTAGTGAATTTACCCTGTATGTAAATCAAAATGGTATTAATCTGGTGTATGAATTTATCACAGAGATTTAAAGAGGTCATGTGTACCAATGTACATAGCTTCACATCCCCCTTCTGGGGGTAACTTCTCCCCATGGAAATCCTATTTCCAAGGTTATTATCTTTAAGAGGCTACTCTTTTAGAAACTAATTCATTTTTCCCATTTGTGTTAGATAAAAGTTCTGGTTAGCATGAGTCTGATCACTCTTAGCTCATCAAGTTCTGCAGCTCTGTCCCAAAGCAAAGCCAGTTAACATCTTAGTTATGCTGGAAAGGTTCATTAGCAGTAAATATTTGATTTTTATAGTTCAAAAAAATTTTTTATAGTTTATGGACCCCCCATTTTCTCCTTTCATGGACTTCCAAGAACTACTCTCTACACAAAATGTGATTTCTGTGTCATTAATTGGAGTTCATTTTTGGTAGAATTTGAGCTAATTTTAGTGCTGAGAAAATCCAGTAAATGGACCTGAGCTGTAATCCATGTCTTTTACAATAAAAGCTTTTTATATGTAAGAGATTTTAGAAACTATATTTGCAAAAAATGATCTTTAATGTTCTCATCAGGTACGTAGACCTGAGGGTCTTAAAAAGGCCATGTTCCCGCACCCCCAGCATCACAGCCTTCATGAAATGATGTGTCGTGTCCACAGTGATCACAAAATTATTCAAGAGCTCCGTTATCTTGTCGTAATTAGACTTAATCTAGAAAACAAAGAATGCCCAGAAATGGCCTTGGAAATAGGAATTGTGCTGCAAAGAGATTGAACATTTGTAGAATTATATTTGCCCCACTCTCTTTGTCTGTAATCCCTTTGAATTCCTGTAATAACCCTACAGGATAATTTCTCCTGTTTTAAAAGATGAGTAACCTGAAGCTTCAGAGATAATAATTGTCCCTGAGCTTTCATGCTGGTCGAAACAAAATGCAGCAGAAAGTCAAACCCAAGCCTTTCTTACTTCAACTCAGTATCTTTCTCTCAGTCATACTTTCCAGAAGAGCCCACAAGTGGTCATTAAGTCCAGCAAGGCCCTCTGACTCCTAAGGACCTCTTCAAATCTTGGATGAACCTTTGGGACACTAGAAACCTTGCCTTAGATAGGAGAACTGAAATGATCAGTTTTATGATCTTAGCAATTATTTCTTAAATTTGCATTTAATTTTTTGAGAAAAACATATGTACATAAAAACACACAAATTTATTTTACAATTTGCAATATAATTGCAATGATGTGCATGAATGTATGGGTGTAATGGCTACATCCATCAAGGGAGAACCAAAATCAATAAACAGAGTATTACCAACACCTCCTAAGTCCCCTCATGCCCCCTCCCAGGTTAAACTCAAGACCAAAGTCAACACATGCTGGTTGTAACAGTTGTCCCTCTTGTTAAAGGTTGGGCAGATACATAAAGGCTGTTCATGGCAATTTATTAATAGACTAAGTGTACTGTGTTCTTAGTGCTCATTGTAAATGAAAGTAGGAAGAAAAGGCAAACCAGAAATCATGGGTTCCCCATCTCCTGCATCTTCCCCAGCACCCTCCATGCCGGCTTATGAACTGGAGACGCCCTTGAATCAGACGGACAGCACAGTGACGGTCCTGCTGAAGCCTGCACACAGTCGAGGTGCACCCGTCAGGTATGGAGCCGAGAAGGGGTTGTTTTAGGTGAAAACCCAAATCAGATGGGCACATTTCTCCCACGTGCCTTCTAGGGATTTGCCGCAGACCTCACTCAGCATGTAAAACCATGTCCTTATGAGTTCTAATTAAAAGAAAGGACTGAGGGGAAAGAAGGGGCTTTGATGTGAGTGATTAAGTGTTGTGTAGGGAGTTTGATTCTGATGCACGTGGTTGTTCTTTGAAGTTAAGGAACAAAAACCCCAGTCTGTTCAGAGGTGGCTTTCCTCCTAAAAGGTAATTGCTCTCTGCAGTTTAGTTACCCATGGGCAGATGGTATCAGTGTCCTGAGCTGTAGTCCTTAAATAGACGCTGTGAGTTATTTTTGTCTATTTGTTTTGTTTACATGGAGTTTTAAATCTTTAATCTTTAGTAAACCAACTAATCTTTCCATTGAATGTGTACTATATAACTGTACTTTTTTAAAGAAACAGGTGATTGGAAAGACAATTGTGAAGTCTTTATTTGAACAGATTTAGGTTTATTACCACCATGTAGACCCCATTTCTCATCACATGATGATTTATATAGCCAAGAAATTACAAATTATAACTTTTACAGTGAATGAATAAAATAAATGTATTCTTCTTAGGAAGGAGCAAAGGAATGCCTCAATAACTCTTGAATATGAACTTGTCATAAGCTCAATAATTTATATAAATGAAATTTCTAGTCATTTCAGAAGAATTCCGATATTTTGTGCTATCAGAATCACTTCCCTTCAAAATAATCTATTCCTTTGAATAGCATTCTCCAAGGAAACATTTACATTCACAAATAAGGCTGTGTGGGGTTCATTTCCCTGTGCCTTTTGTAGAGTTTTATTTCATTAACCTTCTGAAACCTGGCCGTCTTTGATCACGTTTTCTCTACAGTATCAAAGAGTGAGTCACTGAACTTCCTTCTGCCTGATAAGATATATAAGTTTCAGTTCACAGGCTCAAGATGAAAAACAGACAAGCATTAGTTGATAGAAAGATCAAATTAGTGTAGAAACAGACATTTTTATTTGAAAACCCTACAAAATGGCAAGAGACAATTTTTAATTTACTCTGCTTTCTTAACGTAGTAGCCCCTGAAGGGATTTCGGATGGCCATTCATAGGCCCAGTGAGTGAGAATGCTTTGAAATATGTAAAAGCTCTCTCCAGGTGTAAGAATTATTTCTGCAAGAAAAGCAATGCCACTGACACTACCCAGGCCCTTTGGGTTGATATGTGTGGCACTGATATGGGTTGCACAAACTGAATGACCCAGACTCACCCTCATTAGGTGTCTGTCCAAAACCCAAGCATACCTATAACCGTAAGTCAGACTCTGTTCACTCCAGAACGCTGAATTATTATTAAAGGATAATTCACTCTCCAGCCGTGGCCTTGAGAACATTGTTTTTCTCTGACCAATTTAAGAGCTGCCCAGACTCAGCAATAACAGGCCATGAGGACAGGAGTCAGGGTTGTGTCGAAAGGCTTCATGATGACATGAGGGGGTGGAGGTCATTTACTTTCAGAGCCTCCAAACTGAAGGAGGCTGAAATCCTAACCATTTCTCCCATTCTGTTCTATTCTTACAGAAACTCCTTCACACTTTTTCGGTTCTTGTTGCTTCTTTCCTCCTAACCTTTTCAGCTGGATTGTCACCTGTATCTTTGTGTAGGTCTTTCCAAGTCTTAGGTTTTCCTGTAACATTTCTTTGGGCAATCCATGTTAGTCCTCTCCCCAGAACTCCTTTTCTTGTCTTTCAAAATTTTCAATTGTGTCCCAAATGACTATTCATGTTTTCCACCATCTGCCTTGCTAAGACATGATTTTGTTCTTTTCCTTTACATCTTGGGCTTCCTTGTGGCTCCGATGGTAAAGAATCTGCCTGCAGTGTGGGAGCTGCTGCTGCTAAGTCACTTCAGTCGTGTCCGACTCTGTGCGACCCCATAGACGGCAGCCCACCAGGCTTCCCCATCCCTGGGATTCTCCAGGCAAGAGTACTGGAGTGGGTTGCCATTTCCTTCTCCAATGCATGAAAGTAAAAAGTGAAAGTGAAGTTGCTCAGTCATGTCCGACTATTAGTGACCCCATGGACTGCAGCCTACCAGGCTCCTCCATCCATGGATTTTCCAGGCAAGGGTACTGGAGTGGGGTGCCATTGCCATCTCCGGCAGTGTGGGAGACCTAGGTTCAATTCATGGGTTGGGAAGATCCCCTGGAGAAGGGAATGGCAACCCACTCCAGTATCTCGTCTGGGAAATCCCATGGACAAAGGGGCCTGGTGGGCTGCAGTCCCTGGGGTCACAAAGAGTCGGACATGACGGAACTACTAACACTTTCACATTTGTTTTCAGAGACTCTGGAGCTTTACTAATTAGTTGGAGACACCCTCGGGCTTTTTATTTCTATGTCTATAAAAATACAAATTCAGATGCTGATCAGGGTGTCCAAAATGCAGGTGCCCCATCATTTCATCAGGCCCAGCTCTAACTCTGAGAAGATTTCAGTTTATGTTGTCATATGCTCTTTCACACCTGTTATACCACCTGATTTTCTGAGTTCAGCACTGTTTTGCTTTTATGAAACATCATCTTGTTATTGGCTAACCATCCCTGGGATTGGCCAGGGTCACTTTGCATTCTGCCTCTATTATACCTGCTTTCACAATGTTAGCAACTTGAAATGAACAAATTTACTATTTGTATCCATCAAGGAAATCTATAATGCTAGAATAGAGATCAATTCTTATGGCAGCCTCTTACTATCATTATAAAGAAATCCACTACAGATGCTACCTTACTGGAAGGATGCTTGTCTTAAATGGGAAAATTTTATTGGCACAAGTTTGAGAAAGGAAATTATCTCAGACTCACCTGTCAAAAAGATTTTTTTGCAGAAAAATGAATATTCTCTTCAAGAGATTCATTATTATAGTGCGGCATAATGGGACTGATTACCTATTGAGTAGATAGAAGCCCAATATATCTAGAAAGACTAGTTTGGAAAAAAATTGTCCATAATGCTCTCAGTCTAAATGGGTTATATGAAAATTTTCAATTTCATTTAATGTTTAGAGAAATAAGAACTCTGATTAGGGAATCAGAGGGACCTAAAATATAAAGCCATAATGTAGATTGAAACATTTGAACACATCTGGAAATTTGCAAAATGCACATGTAATCAAACTGCAATACAAGAAAGCTTTTCCCAAATGGTAAGATAAATACGAGAAGAGGAAATGGAAGCGAACATCTGTTAGCTTTCCTGGATTTTGCACAGTATTATGTGTTCAAAAGTACTGTCATTGTGTGATTGCAAAGAACCCATTCTTTCGATTGATTTGATTTTTCTTGAATCCATATTCATTGGTGTTGAAAATTTAGTCATACTTCACTAAGGCACTTCACTAAGTGAGGTGGTTGTATATTGATTCCACTACAGACACTCAGCTTGCTTAATGCAGATTCTTGAAATTGCACTAAACTCTTAGCATAAGTGATTGTTGTCTTTTTATTGATCAACACACCAGCTCTGTCACATAAAATTATTTAAATCCCAAGATGGCCAGGAGGAACACAGAGTCCATCATTCCGGCAGGTAAACAGGCACCCAGGACAGAATTTTAATGTCTGTCCATGGGTTCAATTTTTTTTTCCTTTAATAAGACAGGGAAAAGCTTCATTTTCTTTAACTCATTTAGAATCACCTGCATTCTCTCTTTTCTCTCCACTGTTTATTACACGCAGACACAGTCCGACGGAGGAAACCCTTATAATCTGGCAGTAAAAGAGCAACTCTAAATAAAGAATGAGTTGCACACAAAGTGCTGTGCTTTTCGTGCACCAACAGAAGTTCTGTCTATGATTTTACTCCCGTGATGTATGTGTTTGTCTTGTAATCTGCTCTGTGCAGTAACCCTCATTAATGATGTTTTATACCTTCTAATGGGCTGTAGCTTGAGACTCCATCACGTTGTTGTAATTCCAATGACTCTCATTTTTGTTCTTCAGGCATTGTTGCTTTAATTTGTTCCTAAATGTTTTGGAGCTCTGTGTCTTCTTAATTAAAACTCAGAGCTTGAGTATGTTAACTAATTAAATATTTTGATATTCATTTCAGTGAAATGTTCAAAGATTACCAAATCAGTCTTTGATTCATTCATTCAGGAGAAACTATTGAGTGGGGAAAACATCTATTACAGTTGTGAGTCTGCAGGGAGAAGGGGAAGGAGGGCAGAAATCACATCAGCAACCAGGACATTAGGGCTGAACTGCGTGAATGTAATTTTAATTCATGGCAGCAACTTTGTTCTTCTAATAAAGAGAAAGCCCCAATTTTTTTGTTGTCGTTGAAATATAGTTGATTTACAATCTTGTGTTTAATTTCTGCTGTACAGCAAAGTGACTGTTAGATATTTATATGTATAACTTTTTCAGATTCTTTTCCACTATGGTTTATCATAGGATATTAAATACAGTTCCCTGTGCTTCAGAGTAGGACCTTGTTTATTCATTTTATATATAATACTTTGCCTCTGCTAATCCCAACCTCCCAGTCCATCCCTCCCCCACCCCCTGACCCCTTGGCAAGTCTGTTCTCTCTGTCTGTGAGTCTGTTTCTGTTTCATAGATAAGTTCATTTGTGTCGTACTTTCAGTTCAGTTCAGTTCAGTCGCTCAGTCGTGTCTGATTCTTTGCGACCCCATGAATCGTAGCACGCCAGGCCTCCCTGTCCATCACCATCTCCCGGAGTTCACTCAAACACACGTCCATCGAGTCGGTGATGCCATCCAGCCATCTCATCCTCTTTCGTCCCCTTCTCCTCCTGCCCCCAATCCCTCCCAGCATCAGGGTCTTTTCCAATGAGTCAACTCTTCACATGAGGTGGCCAAAGTATTGGAGTTTCAGCTTTAGCATCAGCCGTTCCAAAGAACACCCCGAGCTGATCTCCTTCAGAATGGACTGGTTGGATCTCCTTGCAGTCTAAGGGACTCTCAAGCGTCTTCTCCAACACCACAGTTCAAAAGCATCAATTCTTCGGTGCTCAGCCTTCTTCACAGTCCAACTCTCACATCCATACATGACCACTGGAAAAACCATAGCCTTGACTAGATGGACCTTTGTTGGCAAAGTAATGTCTCTGCTTTTGAATATGCTGTCTAGGTTGGTCATAACTTTCCTTCCCAGGAGTAAGCGTCTTTTAATTTCATGGCTGCAGTCACCACCTGCAATGATTTTGGAGCCCAAAAAAATAAAGTCTGACACTGTTTCCACTGTTTCCCCATCTATTTCCCATGAAGTGATGGGACCAGATGCCATGATCTTCGTGTCATACTTTAGGTTCCACGTATAAGTGACATCACATAGTACTTGTCTTTTTCTTTCTGACTTACCTCGCTTAGTGTGGTAATCTCTAGGTCCATCCTTGTTGCTGCGAATGGCATTGTTTCATTCCCTTTATAGCTGAGTAATATTCCAGTATATCCATACCACGTCCCTCTTTACCCATTCATCTGTCGATGGACATTTGGGTTGCTTCCTTGTCTTTAGCCCTGATTATTGTAATGCTGTGCATTGGTAGTCATCGGAGACTTATATGTGGTTGGCCTTTCAGTTGAATGCTTCCTCAACAGATAGGTTTAAAAAGCAATTTGTGAATAGTTTATGTGGCTGAGAATTGGGGCCAAAATCTTAAAGCAAATAGGAATTTCATTGCATTAAGAATAAAGAAGAGCAGAGGGCATAAGGAATTGAAGGCATATTTTGCCTTACTTTTTCAATGTGTGTTCTAGTTAATTAAGATTTCAAATGAGATAGGAAATATTTCTTGCTAGTCAAAGGCAAGCATAAATGCTTTATTCATCCAGACCACTTCTGATTTAAAAACGAAAAACCTGCATCATGTAATAGCTGCAGTTTCATATAGAAGTCAAGAATTTGTTTATTTTTATATAACATGTCCAGATTTTTGTTAGACTGGTTTTGCCTTGTATTTGTCATTATGGTAGACTGCAAACGTGTGCTGTTTTCATTTACTCCTGTCCTTTTCCCTCATGCTGTTTTGCCTTACATAGTAAAGTAGGAAACATGTACTGATATTTAAGGCTTGTTGTTAACTTCTGATGTTTATTGTTTACTCAGTTACTCATCAAGGGCTTCCCAGATGGCACTAGTGGTAAAAAAAAAAAAAATGCTTGCCAATACAGGAGACATTAGAGACATGGGTTTCATCCCTAGATGAGGAAGATCCCCTGGAGGAGGGCATGGCAACCAACTCCAGATCCCACGGACAAAGGAGCCTGGTGGGCAACAGTCCACAAGATCACAAAGAGTCAGACATGACTGAGCATGAATACACTCATCAAATACTCTTTTGTAATAAATTACGTAGAAAATTTTAAGTGCATTAAAGGATGCTATTTTTCTCATTATAGAGCTCTTCTCCTCTGAAAAATCCACTTTTAGTCTTAAAAGAAGGTGAAGAGCAAATTTTCATTCCATCGAGAATAAAGAGGCAGTAGAGCATGGGGTCGCTAAGAGTCGGGCACAACTGAGCGACTTCACTTTCACTTCTCACTTTCATGCATTGGAGAAGGAAATGGCAACCCACCCCAGTGTTCTTGCCTGGAGAATCCCAGGGACGGGGGAGCCTGGTGGGCTGCTGTCTATGGGGTTGCACAGAGTCGGACACGACTGAAGTGACTTAGCAGCAGGGGCGGCAACTTTTGGACAGTAGAGTAAGCGTCTCCCTGGCAAGTAGGAAGGGGGTCTCTCTGAGACCACAGACCCCCCCATCTCCTGGGGGACCAACATAGACCACTGCTTCTATCTTAATTTTGTTTGGCTAGTCTTTCTGAGGAGGTGATGTAGGGGCCAAGATTCAAAGTATGTGGATGAGTTAAGAAGGACCAGGTGACTTCACTTTCACTTTTCACTTTCATGCATCGGAGAAGGAAATGGCAACCCACCCCAGTGTTCTTGCCTGGAGAATCCCAGGGACAGGGGAGCCTGGTGGGCTGCCGTCTATGGGGTCGCACAGAGTCGGACACGACTGAAGCGACTTAGCAGCAGCAGCAGCAGCAGAGCAATTGTATTTATTTAAAGAAAATGTGTTCCATTTCTCAGACGTGTTCCATTTGATCTTAGCGCTATATGGGAAATGAGCTTTATTCTCCTTGTGGGCCTGCGCTCACGTCTCCAGCTGGGTATAACACAGCAGTTTTTGTTAAAGGGACTCAGTTTGAGAGCACCAGTGAGTCTGTGACACCTGCTTCCTCTGTCCATGGGATTCTCCAGGCAAGAATACTGGAGTGGGTTGCCATTTCCTTCTCCAGGGATCTTCCTGACCCAGGGATTGAACCCACGTCTCCTGCATTGGCAGGCAGATTCTTTACTGCAGAGTCACCTGAGAAGCCCATAGAATGACTCTAAAAGTCAAGTTCCCTATATGCCAAATCGACAAAAAGTCAATGAGGCAATTAACTTGCTTGACTCAGTAGAATCTGATGTTCTGTGTACCCTCAAAGAGTCTGCTTGTCCTTTCACTCTCTTAAAAGAAAGGTATTTGTGATTCACTGGGCTGGCCTGATCTGGGGATAAGTGTGTTATACTTACAGAGGGTTGGCGTGGCTGGATGGGAGGAGAGGAAGGGAGATGGGGCTGGATCAGGTGACCTCATGCTCCACACCAGGGGGTGAAGGTGCAACTGCTAGGCTGTGAGCAGCCATCCAGGGATTTACAGAAGGAAAACGTGTAGGAACCATCAGCCGGAGCCTGGAGGGCAGGTAGCTGGGCAGGGTGAAGGGCAGATGTGACAGAGGAGGTATACCTGCCCGGGTTTTCATCCACCCAGTCAGATACTGATAACCCTTAGAGCAGGGCTCTTGTAAATGCCAAACGCTATTTCTCCTTAGGAACAGGGCTTCGGGGAACCAAAAACATTTAGTTTTTCGGAAGAAAAATAAAGAGAGAGAATGTATCGCCTAATCAGACTGATTGGTGATATTAACAGTTTAAAGTATTATTGAAGTGAATAAAAACTAGCTCAGCCATGACTCTGATAATTTATTGGAAATTACTTATTGTTTGCAAATATTTTTTAGACCTCAATTTCTGTAAACAGCAAACAGGCAGCATGGTTAGTCCCTCTTACTCAGAAGAACCTTCTGGATCATTCTGTTTTTGCTTCTCTCTACATTCCCTTTGCTGTATCACCCTGATGCCTTTGGCCTGAGCCTGTGCTTGGCACTTTGGGGCTGATTATTGAATATTATACATGTTGGGATGTGTTTCAATGCCTGTGAATGGATGAGGTGCAGTGTCTTGCTTACTGTAAGCCAGAGCACAGAAGGAATGAATGCTCCAGGATGCTGAGCATATACATGTGGCTAACTCTTGACTGGGGGCAGGGGAGACTCAAGTTTTTGATCACACTGTTTCTTCTCTCTTTTTTTTTTTTTCCATTCCTATGCCCAGAGGAACCTGTGTTTGTCTCTGCAAAGATAAATGTCTGAGGTTAGAGCTACAGATTACATGAAGGCCCTTGAGCATTTTTCCTAGTGGAGGTCATACGTTATACGTGACCACCTCCCTGGAGGTGAGGTCAGTAGCACTTTGCACCCCCTTCCCACACTAACCAGGACCCCAGAAGCCCCCCATCGGGGGAGGGAGCCAGACGTACAAGTTGAAGTCACTGTCCACTGATGATAGAGAAAGTTACTTGCTGTTTCTTTCCCTTCATCTATCTGGACCACAAGTAAATCTTACAGGCGAATCTCAGTTGTAAACCCAGAGAGCTCGTGGCAGATCAGTGCTTGAACAACTTACCGCCTGATTGATGAATCTCAGCACTGATCTGCCGCGAGCTCTCGGTACTGTTGATCTTCCTAATCATGATTATTGATTCCACAAAGTTGAAGGGATGGGTTTCCAGACGTGTTCCCAGCTAAGACTGAGAACAGGATCTTGGACATTTTGACAAAGATCTCACTACAGATGCCTCGCTTTCATTTTTTCAAGTGTTACAATCACCTAAGGGCTTCCGAGATAGCTCAGTTGGTAGAGAATCTGCCTGCAATGCAGGAGACCCCAGTTTGATTCCTGGGTTGGAAAGGTCCTCTGGAGAAGGGATAGGCAACCCACTCCAGTATTGTTGGGCTTCCCTGGTGGCTCAGATGGTAAAGAATCCACCTACTGTCTCACCATCCTGGCACTGTGACTTGAACATAAAGATGCTTTGTAGATATTTGGTAAACAAATAAATGAGTAATTGGCCAATGTTGGTGCTCAAATTTCTTACAACACTTTGGCACTGTTACAAAAGGCAGGATTTTCACCAGACTAATAACTTCAGAGAGCTCTTCTCACTGAGCAGGACATATACTGACACGGGACAGGAAACGCTATAAGGAAACGCAGAGAAATGAAAAAATGGGACACAGAGAGAGAGGGAGACCTGGGTTCAATCCCTGGGTGGGAAAGATCCCCGGACACCCCACTCCAGTATTCTTGCCTGGGAAATCCCATGGACAGAGGAGCCTGAAGGGCTGCAGTCCATAGGATTGCAAAGAGCCGGACACGACTGAAGCAACCAAGCACACACACACACACACACAATCTCATGAATACATGAGAAAAGACTACAGGTTCGAAGAGGCCGATACAGTCAATCTCCAGGCAGACAGTAAAAGCCAGTCCAGGCAGCTGCTGAGAGCTCTGGGCTTTGGGAGCCCAGGGTCCACTTGAAGAGGACCTGACGCCTCTCCGCAGGTATCAGCACCTTGTGATCCTGTGGGTGGGGGGTGGGGGGCATGGCCATATAATAAGAACAGGTTTTGTCATTGTCCTCAGCAGAGAACATTTGCTCAACCAGCACTTCTAAATATGCACAGTGTAATTATTTATGATGAGAACAGCAAAGCACAGGAACATGCTGATGTGCCTTCTATTTTGCCAAAAACTATTTTATTAAGTCTGTTATTACATTATGCTTGTGAGGGTTACCTGTACTTGGTTTTCAGATTCTTCATTTAAGTAACACTTCACTCTTCAATCTGTTAGATACAGAATGATTAGGGAGCATTGTTCATTTTTTCCATATCGTCATATCCCTTTGGAGTTGTTCTCCGTGTCCCTTTTTCATTCCTCTGCGTTTCCTTATAGTGTTTCCTGTCCAGTGTCGGTATATGTCCTGCTTGTGAGAAGTGGTAAGAGCTCTCTGAGGTTATTAGTCTGGTGAAAATCTTGCCCTTTGTAACAGTGCCAAGTGTTGTAAGAACTTTGAGCACCAACATTGCCAATTATTCATTCATTTGTTTACCAAACATCTATGAAGCATCTTTATGTTCAAGGCACGGGGCTAGGATGGTGAGCAAGCTATATAAAGAGTTACTGAGGGCATGTGACAGAGGAGGAAACCCAACAAGGAAATCAGGATGTGCTGTTTAAGCTGAAACTCAAAGGAGCTGCAGGAAGTGACCACTCAGGACTGGAAGACCACTGTAGGTTCACTGAAGAGAGGAGCAGCCCATAGAACGGCCTAGGATCAGAGAA
Organism: Bos indicus; assembly: GCF_029378745.1. NCBI lineage: Eukaryota > Metazoa > Chordata > Mammalia > Artiodactyla > Bovidae > Bos > Bos indicus. The sequence goes on from NC_091783.1 coordinate 41,081,365, forward strand.
AATAAAGAGGTGTAGACAGTGGCCATCTCAGAAAATACAATTAAAACTGCATACGCAGTAAATGAAGTTTGACCGGCACTCAAGAGTATTAATTAAATTTATGAATTTAATGTTGGAATGAGCCTTTTCCTGGGCTAATCATTATGTAAAATGTATGTAAATGTAATAGGAAATCCAAAAAGGTCGCAAAATGATTTTCATAATTTAGTTTCTGAATATCCTTCAGTACCTCAAACCTAATTAAGTGTGCAATAGATGTTTATTGAATTGAACCTCATCTTTTCCTTGTGAGCAGAAGTCATTATCACTGACGCCTTTATAGATGAGAAGCTGAAGGTCTCAAAACTCATTGAACATATAAGGAAGAAGAGGATTTTATATTTATATTCTCATCACTAAATAAAAGTTAAATACTACATTTTTCCATAGAGTACAGAGGCATTAAAAAAAATACTCTCCTTTTTACCCTTGGATCAATCGTATTGTTATTAATAAGATTATATTCAGAAGGACTAACTTCAAAGGAATCATTGTTAAAAATACACATTTCATCGGAAGGTCACTAGAATCTCACATGCCTATGCTGAAGCCTTTGAAACTTCTCCTGCTTCCCACCTTGTGGGGTCACTGAGACCCCTCCTTTTCTCCTTTTCTTTCCATCCCCCCATAGGTGAGAAAGAGGGTTGGGAGGTAGGCAAAATGAATGAAGAGGGTCAGCTGCGTAGTGATGGATGGTAACTGGACTTGTCCTGGTGATCACTCTAGAGTGTGTACAGATGTTGAATTTTAATGCTCTACAGTGGAAATCTATATTCCAAAAAGCTGGGGACCATAGAGAATTATTACAAAGAATTCTCTGAAAACAAAGAATTCTCATCAAAGTCAATTAAAAATGTAATGAAAACTTTAAAAATTAATTTATTACTAGCCTTTTTTTTTTTTTTAAGAACACTCACATGGACCAGAAGTCTTCAGTTTGCATCTGGGCTGCATTGTTTACTCTTGTGTGATCTGGGCATCCTATGAACTCTCTTTCTTTACTTCTGAAATTGGAGTCCAACACACGACCGATCCATCTCATGACACTGTCATGAAGATTAATACGGTGAAAGTTCTTTGTAAGCTGAAGTGTTGAGAAAGTACAAAACTGTAATATCAGACTTTGCTTAGCAGAAATATTGACCGGATTGGTGTTTAGTTTTTATTCCCCTTTTTTCTTGCTTTTGGTAATGTGCCTAAAATTTCTCATCATTATTGCCTTTAACTTTTATACCAATATACACAATTATCACTTAAGTAGGATCTGTGTTCTAAAGGAAACCCATACTTTGACAGTAAACTGATGGTCACTGAAAGAAATGTGTGTGACAATTCTGTAAAATTATCAAAGTTTTAGAAGACCTATTGTTCCATCAAAACCCCACAGTGATGAGAAAGAATTGTTGGTTGGAGTAGTTACAAACAAGGGCCCTTTCCTGGGAAGGCAGGCGTTCAGAATCATCAAATGTGCAGCCAACTCCAGCACGGAGTTTGGTGACCCTGGGTTTAGATCCTGGTCCTTATGTGCCCCATGATCTCAGGCAAGTGGCACAGCTTTTCTGTCTCATTCTCCCCCTGAAGTAGATGTGAGTGAGAACGTCCACCTCCGAGGGCAGCTGGGAGGTGAATGATGGGAAGCAGAGCTCTCAGGACAGCATCTAACACAGACGTCCTCTGCTCATTGTAGGAAAGCTCTTCTTATAACTGTTGATGCTATTCTGGTCTGTGAAGACGGTCATGTCTTATAGACAAGACAGTAGCCCTTGTCTTATGCCTGTGTTGCAGGAAAGCTTCTAAGTCCCAGTAAAATACTCCTGAGCCTCAGTGATGATCTGACGGGAATGATAATTATGATAATAAAAAATGAAGCATTATTGTGACTTAGATGGAGCAGCTATACTGTGTCAGACCCATGCTTGGCCCTTTATGAAATGATTCTAATCGTCAGAGCAGACAGCCTGCTCAGATGCCGGCGCTCCATGCACAGATGAGGAACTGAGGTCTAGGGGTGGGGGGTTGACAGCCATGCTCTCCCTGTACAACACTACGTGGCCTGCAAGGCGCCTCCCAGGAGCCGTCCGCACCGCAAACATCGTCCCAGCAGGATCTCTTTGGAACCAAGGTGGTTGCTTCTCCCTTTGCCAACAAGGGCTTTTCTGAAAATTACTATCTTTTCTTTATTGTCTCTTCCAGGGTTAAGAAAACATATCACACCTTTGTCTTTAGATTATGATCCTTTCAATCTTGGGGGCTTATCAATATTAAGAATCTTAATTCTTAAAAGTTAGAAGCAGGGGTTTGGGGTTGTTGTTTTCATTATTTCTTTGTTATGATCTTTAAACTAAGACTTTGTAAAAACTTTTGCTCAAGTCTAACTCCATCAGAATCTGTTCAGTGTTTACCAGTGAAATACATTTTGATACTTAAAGGACTTGGGTTGAACAGAGTTGCTTTAGTGTTTGGGATAGTTTTGATCAAATTCATCAGTCTTTTTTGTTGATCTGTATGTTCTTTTTTCCCTTTTAGCATCTTGATAGTCCCCAAAGAATAAAGAAAGAAAATACCAATTCTTCTGAAATGCTTATTAATGGTTTTTTAAATTGCTCCTCTCTTTTATTGAAGAATTGTAACCTGCAAAGAGCACCTTAAACCTTTGGGGTTAGAGGTTCTTTTGTCACAGTTGTGGAACCTTTGGTAAAGGTTCTATCCATCGCCAACAAAGGTCCGTCTAGTCAAGGCTGTGGTTTTTCCTGTGGTCACGTATGGATGAGAGTTGGACTGTGAAGAAGGCTGAGCGCCGAAGAATTGATGCTTTTGAATTGTGGTGTTGGAGAAGACTCTTGAGAGTCCCTTGGACTGCAAGGAGATCCAAGCAGTCCATTCTGAAGGAGATCAGCCCTGAGATTTCTTTGGAAGGAATGATGCTAAAGCTGAAACTCCAGTACTTTGGCCACCTCATGGGAAGAGTTGACTCATTGGAAAAGACTCTGATGCTGGGAGGGATTGGGGGCAGGAGGAGAAGGGGACGACAGAGGATGAGATGGCTGGATGGCATCACTGACTCGAGGGACGTGAGTCTTAGTGAACTCTGGGAGTTGGTGATGGACAGGGAGGCCTGGCGTGCTGCGATTCATGGGGTCACAAAGAGTCGGACACAACTGAGCGACTGATCTGATCTGATCTATCCATTGCTAAAATTGGTTAAGGAAAACAGCTCTAAGTACCTGACTTCCACCCTAAAATTTTTCCTTTTTTTCTTTGGTATACATAGTCACAAAGACAAAAATGTCACTTAACAGTAAAACTTCAGTTTTATATTACTATACAGGCTCAGTTTTTTATGGCTTCTTATAGCTGAGTTGCTACCGAGTATGTTCACAGCATCCGTGCTAAGTCTCTTATTACCACCACCACCACCCTTCTGCCACCTGATTTGGAGTGACTTCTATCGTATTAAAAAATAATACTCTGGATCCCTTTACTGCCAGGAAACAAAGATCATTTTTATTAAAGTTGCTTTTAGGATGACAGTGTCAGTCATCTCTTTGAAAATTCATTTTGGAAACTAAGTTTGTTCTTCCAGAACCCTTGAAAGTAACCTGAAAAAATGGCAGGGGAAGATAAAAATAATAGAGTAGGTGTAGTTGAGCTTTTATATGATGGAACTTAATTTAACTTTCCCTCCAAGTCCATTTCAAACTTGTTCTTGTGCATGAAAATATATTGCCTCTCTGTCCTTCCCCTGTTCCAGATTTTCTTTTTCTTGAACGTAATCCCCTCTGAAGGATTCTAGGTATGAGATCCAGCCTGGTGCCCCAGGGCTTGCGGGGCAGGCGCACAAGCCTCGCGTTCGGGGACAGGACCAGGCAGGACCTGTGGCCTGAGAGGCAGCAAGGGCACCCCGCTGCCAGATTCTGCCGCCATCACCCCCCAAAAACCAACATATCTGTAATATTTTGACTTGATCTTCGTAATCACAGTGGATATCAAGTGAAATAGTAGAATTGAGACATGATGGCTCTTGTTACCTGCAGCACGGTTGTAGAAGGTAGGAAAGGTAGTTCCAGGTTTGCCAGGGTGGGGGCCTGGGGAGAGTTGGGGCAGGGGAGCAGAGACCCCGAGGAGCAGAGGGACCTGCTTCTTGTTCCTCCCCTTGGGCATCACGGGGGGTGGGAGTCAACACACAGCCCTGTTCATTAGGCCCTGCAGTGTCCTTCTAATAGGATCTGGGCACCATGGAAACTGAGGAAAACCCAGCTGCTCCCAGGGTTCCTCTTGGGGAAACCCAGGGATTCTTGGGACAGACCTGCTGGGACCCCCACAGGCATCGGAGCCACAGTCCGGCCCATTACCCTCAGTCTTCAGTCCTACTGATGAAGGGTCCCCAAGGGTCTTGGGAGCTTTGCAGGCAGGCTCTGATGAGTCTGACAGGAAGACCTGCTGGGACTTAGGTAGAGCTTTGTACACCCAGGGGGTTGTAGTGAAATAGGGTTTGCGCTGGGACCACAAAGACATTCGGTCTTTTGTTTGTTGTTGTTGCTTTGACTTTAATTTGGGGGAAAAGTTGGTGGCCGTAGGCAGCACAGGACAGTCTTTGGGTGTCACCAGCAGCAGGAGCGTTTGGGCACCAGGTCCAGACCAGACGTTCCTGGAGCAGCTGATGCCACAGGAGGCTTTGATGTAGACAGAGACTGTTTCCTGCTTCCTCCTCCACTTGCTACAAACCCTTATCAGCTTCTCGTCCCAGTTCTCAGTTTGAGGAACCTGTTTCTAACACCCCAAGGCTGTGCTTGTCAAGATGGGGACAGTCTGGTCTTTGTTCCTCTTTTCCTTCCTCCCCTGTGCCTCTTACAGGGCTTGCATGTGATAAATATCACAGAAAGGAAGGAAATATGGATAAAATAGTTTTCTTCTCACTCATCGATGTCACAGCTTGCCTGACCTCATACCAGGAGCTATGAAATATCAGAGCTGAAAGGACCCTAGTGGTCAGGCGGTGATTTGGTGATAGAGCTGGACTGACTCCCCTGGTGTGGGGCTCAGTTCACTGTGCCCTCGCCCCTTCTAGACGATGGCATTTAAGAATCCACCTGCCAGTGCAGGAGACGTGAGTTTGATTCCTGGAGGAGGACATGGCAATGCACTGCAGTATTCTTGCCTGGAGAATCCCATGGGCAGAGGAGCCCGGTGGGCTGCAGTCCTTGGGGTCGCAAAGAGTCGGACACGACCGAGAACATGAGTGCACATCTCACCTGGCCTGCACTCTCGCTGTGAATACTTCTAGAGACTGAAGGATTCTGAATTAAATATAATATAAACACACAACAATGAAGATATTTAGTGTGGCTCTGATAGTATTCAATTTTTCTAGTTTTATTTAAAACCCTACAGCAAGTTAGGAAAACAGCTTTAAAAATCGTAGGGGACTTTGGGTTAGAATTTTTACAGTCATGTGTTTGTTATGCAGTTGTGATGATTACATTATGATAAACATAAGTGAAATGAAATGTGCAAAGGAAAGCATCTTCACTTGGCAAAAGGGGGAGAAGTCACTCTTAAAGATGTTCCATCTTGGGCTAATTTACTTGCAGTTTGGTGCCTGTTGTGAAGATTAATAACACATGGCCTTTTACACAGCTTCTCAGCCCAAGTCTAATGTTCCAGTTGTCCTTTTATTACCCCAAACCTCCATAACTGTAGGATTTTTTCCTCCCTTCCCTGTGTTCACAATATGGAGCAGTAAATGAGTTCATATTTCTCGCCCAACCTTTCAGCTATAATTAATATTTTATGATATTAGATTTATCACTAACTAGCAGAACAGTATGATGTGGGACTACATGCTCAGGCACACATGCACACACATCCAGTACAGAAGTAACTTAGGGATGCCAGGCAAGCTCCTGATGATGAATTACAGCTGCAAGAACATCAGTTTTATTTGTGGCACCCTGCAAGTGTGCCACAGCAGTAGATGGCCAGTCTTATCTAGAACAGAGCAGGATAAAGAGAAATGGAAGTGGCCAACACAGAATACTCGACCCCATGGATCAGTTTATGCTGCACAGTGTTACCCAGGGTCCACTGTCCATGGAAAACTGTGACCAGACCTCATTTGTGAGTCAATAAGCAGGACATGCTCGTTCAGCTGCTCTCAGCTCCCATGTTACATGGATCCTAGGCATGATGATAAACACATTGACCTTACTGAACTGACCTTTTTTCCCCCTAATTTTCAACTGGTGGCAATATTTTTAAAATGTTATTCAGTTGAGCCAGGTCGTTCTGATATTCAGGGTGTCATTTCAGTAAATGCTTGCAGGTTTGGGGAAAGGAAATGACTGGAAAAGGAACAGGAAGGAAATGCAGTCTGTGTTATTGCATAAATAAACCTGAATTACACATTTCTATTACCCGTTTTGCATATAATTTATATTTTCATTTTCCCTCACCCCCCCAAAGAGTTAATCTTCAAGAAGCTATTGATATCAGATTCTATTCTTTTTAAAATTTTTAATTGAAGGGTAATTGCTTTACCCTTTTGTGGTTTTCTGTCATATATCAATAAGAATCAGCCATAGGTACACCCATGTCCCCTCCCTCCTGGACCTATCTCCCATCTCCCTCCCCATCCCACCCTTCAGCCTGTCACAGAGCCCCTGTTTGAGCTCCCTGAGTCATACAGCAAATTCCCATTGGCTATCTATTTTACACATGGTATTGTAAATTTCTCTGTTACTGTTTCCAAACATCACCCCTTCTCCCTCTTCTCCTCCCCCTCTATTCTTTTTTGAAAAGAGAAAATAGATGGCTTTGACCAAAAATTGCAAATCAAGTTAAAGTTACTATTAAGTGTTCCCAATGTTCATCGCAGCACTGTTTATAATAGCCAGGACATGGAAGCAACCTAGATGTCCATCAGCAGATGAATGGATAAGAAAGCTGTGGTACATATACACAATGGAGTATTACTCAGCCATTAAAAAGAATACATTTGAATCAGTTCTAATGAGGTGGATGAAACTGGAGCCTATTATACAGAGTGAAGTAAGCCAGAAGGAGAAACACCAATACAGTATACTAACGCATATATATGGAATTTAGAAAGATGGTAACGATAACCCTGTATACGAGACAGCAAAAGAGACACTGATGTATAGAACAGGCTTATGGACTCTGTGGGAGAGGGAGAGGGTGGGAAGATTTGGGAGAATGGCATTGAAACATGTGAAATGTCATGTATGAAACGAGATGCCAGTCCAGGTGCAATGCACGATGCTGGATGCTTGGGGCTGGTGCACTGGGACGACCCAGAGGGATGGTATGGGGAGGGAGGAGGGAGGAGGGTTCAGGATGGGGAACACATGAGAAATAAAAAAATAAATAAATAAATAAAAATTTTTAAAAAAGTGTTACAAAATGAACACTATTCTAAGCCTTTGACATGACGAGAAACACCAACTTTAAAGGATTAGCAGAAGCAACAAGGAAATAGATCAGGACTTTTCTCCCCTCATCTCTCCTCTTCACCCAACATTCTGCTATCTAGTTGGATAGTGAAAGTGTTAGTCACTCAGTCATGTCCGACTCTTTGTGACCCCATGGACTGTAGCTCACCAGGCTCCTCTGTCCATGGAATTCTCCAGGCAAGAAATACTGGAATGGGTAGCCTTTCCCTTCTCCAGGGGATCTTCCCAACCCAGGGATCGAACCCAGGTCTCCTCCAGTGCAGGTGGATTCTTTACCATCTGAGCCACCATGCAAGTCCATCTAGTTGGATAACCTTTCAATATTTTATGCTGATAAGGAACAGAATAAGTAGGTAAGAAGAATGGACTTACAACTAAAGGCTTAATCTTGAAAAGAATTAGGACACACATTTTAAAGCCAATCTCACACCTGCAGCAGGCTTATCCTCAACCTCTTTAAAGTTAGAAAATGCCAAAACCATTTCATCGCATTTGAACTTTTATGTTTAACAAAGTCCATAAAAGATGTTCAGATGTTCTTTCCTAGGTTATACTTCAAGGGCTATTCTGTATAAACGCAGATTTCTTATTCTCCTTCTAAGAGGCTTAGAGTTTTGTTGTAGGAAAGCCTAGCATCAATTAAATTCTAAATCTCATTCCATAAGAAAGTTTGGATATAATGATGTCACATTTTTGGCAGATTAATCCTCACAATGGATTGTGCTTTCATATTGCAAATGCTGCAGAAAAGTTTTGTGTTACTTTAAATTCCAGAATAGTGGTGGAAGAAGGCTGGCAATGGTGTGACTGATAAACAAAAGGAATATGATTAATACATTAAAAAGATAATAGAATTTTAATTCAGCTCACTAAGCTAGAAACTTCTATTTGGTTTACCATCCTTGAGAATTTCCCTTTTTTCCCAATCATCCTTTTAGGAGAAGCATTCAAACAGTGAGATTTTCAAAGCTGCTTTTTAGCTAACACTTGTGATGGGAAAGTTCTTATGAAAATCATCAGTGGGGATGATGTTATTTGTACAAAAGAAAAACATATCAGTCATCGAGTTCTGTTGAGGTACTGTTGACCTGGCTGTCAATACCATGTTAATTTCCAACCGGGGGCCAGCAGCGTGTGGCCACTGGGCAAGAAAAGGGACTTGGCCATTTTTCATTAGCGCCTGGACTTTGATAGAGGGGGATAGAAAAGAGCTGCCTGACCTTTCAGTTCTTAAATTATTAAAGAGCAAATAGATTTGAGGTCTGGATGCTTGCAAATCTAATTTGTCTTTGGAGCAAGGATGAAAAGACATTCTGGGTTTGAAATTGCTCTGGTCTACTTATTTCTTCCTTTAATATATCTGAAGATGAGTAGATGGTGGCTATTTAAGAAGTAATATTTCTGGAGTAGAGTGTTTGGCCTAACATGCCGACTGGCTAAAATCAAGCCCATTAAATAATCATTTAGTCCTTGAATTTTCATATGATCCTCATAAACTTGCTCATTGGAAAAATTAATTTTTTTTCATTCATATTCCCTTAGATGGCATTTCAATTCCAAAACGAACCTGTCTTTCTCTTGTTGTTGTTGTTTAGTCACTAAGTCATGTCCGACTCTTTGAGACTCCACAGAATGTAGCCCACCAGGCTCCTCTGTCTATGGGATTCTCCAGGCAAGAAAACTGGGGTGGATTGCCATTCCCTTCTCCAGAGGATATTCCCAACCCATGGATCAAACCCGTGTCTCCTATATTGGCAGGTGGATTCTTTACTGCTTAGCCACCTGGGAAGCCTTAGGGAGTGTCAAATATATTGTTCAAGTTAAAACAGGGCAGTGCCTGGCACATACTAGGGGCTCAAAAAATGTTTGTTGAATTAATAAAATAGTAGCATTGGGGAAAACCAGCAAAGGTGGGAGGTGGAAACAGATGAAAAGTGAGAAGTGGCGGTGATGGAAGAGGGGGGAGAAGAAACAGAGATGCAACTTCTGATTCCCTCCAGTTCTTGTTTATTTGTGGGTCGTACAGCATAGACTTGCAATCTAACCAGCATTATCTTATCACAGAACTTCTCCTTAGTAATTTCCTCCTCTCTCTGTCCTTGTATATTTAGGAAATGAATCCAAAATAGGCTTAGTATTAGATTTTAGCAAAGCAAAGCATTTTATTAGCAATCATCAGTATATTTCCTCCCTATATATTACATATAAGGTACATAAAGTAGAAATTACTTCTGGATTATGTTATGTTTTCAATACTTCATGGCCCACTTCATTCTAAGTCTCACAAGATACAGAAATGACTGTCTCGCCTGATGGTCAGGAGACCACGTCAACTATTACTTAACTATGTGCCCCAAAGAGAATGGGCACTTCACCTCTGAACCTCAGTTTTCTCCTCAGTAAAACCCGAAAATAAAACCGACATGTGCAAGGCACCTGGGGTAGTATTTCCTGTATGAAATAATTTCTACAATTTTTTTCTTTGCATAAATCTTCATATATCTACATTATCTATTATAGTATACTAGACTTCCAAGAAGTTGTTTTTAAAGTGGAATTTGGAACATCATGTCATATATCAAATAAATTGGAAAAGATTTCTAATAGAAGAAAGCCAATGTTAAAAGTTATTTAATGGAGAATGTCTTTGCAAAGCAATGAATTATTTTTTGATTTGTCCATCTTGCAAGAGTAGTCCTTGTATGCTGAATAAAAAATATAAAATGTACCTTGGAGATGCATCTGATTGTCTCATTTCATCAGAAAAAATAAGATCCAAAGACATTAATTTAGAAGCCAAGTTTTAGCAGAATTAGGAGTAGAGCTTAAATGGTGCGCATGCCAGTGTCGGCCACCCCAACATCAGGCCCTGCAGAAGAGTCACAGTTTCTCAGTGATGTTTGCACTTCTCTGACTGAAGCCTTGAGAGTTGCACATTGTCCTTATGTTACATTCTGTTGGTTGCATGCCATTATCAAGGTTAGCCAATCCCATACTTGGTGGAGAAGTGTCCAAGAACTTGGCAGATGTATTATAATTGCCACATCTGACTGTAGATGTAAGAAGTCAAAGAGAAGGGGGTGTGAAGTCAAAGTCCCCTTTCACCTCTGTCTGTGTTCCTTGTCCCTGACCCCTATAGAAAGGTCCTCCCTAACTTCTTCCTTCCAGGTTGCATCCATCCTGCAGGTGAGAACACCACAGGGTTTGGTGGAACATCCTGCAGAAACGGTAAAAAGTCTTGAGGTTAGAAAGAGCCCTATTTTCTTTTCTGAGTTTACCTCCCTGTTCAGAAAGCCCCTTATCATTACACTATAATCCTGGACCCCCTGCCTAGTGAGCAGTCTCATGTTCTACAACCATCAATTTTTATTAAAACAGAATTACAAACTGAATGGCTACTGCATGGCATGGCCGTAATAGAATGTGCTAAGTGGTTATACTTCAAGAAACAGGAGATTCACCAGGTGCAGATCCAAAGTTCACAGGGACAGGAGCATAGAGAGAGACCTCCCCTCGCTGACTCCAGCTGGTGGGGGTGGAAAGCACCTCCCTCCTGTTCTGTTTCCCCAGCTTAAACGAGTGTCCATGCTGAGCAACCCCAGAATTACAGACTTGTGCTCGGGGAGTCGTGGTGCTTTTCTGATAAAGTAAGAAAAAGATACATCTCCTTGTCAGAAGAACTTGCAATCTAATCTGGATTCAGTTTTTCAAAACTGCTGCCAAGGTTTCTCTGTATTAGAATCATTTTTTTTCTCCAGCCGAACTGCACAGAAGTTCATCATTCTAGTAAATGTATGCCTCTCAGTAAAGAAATCCATCCCTTCAAGGTCTCTCCCATTCTCCTAAGGCTAATTCAAATTTCACAAACGTTGAAAGGGGGTGTGGAGAGAAAGGTGGGTAGGAACCAGGAGACCCAGTCCTCCCAGGGGACATCTGAACTTACAGCATCTTCTGAGGATACTCAGCCCCATCTTATCTTTATATGTAATTCAAATACCCTGTTCATAATTTCCTCTTAGAAACTGCTTTTGACTCCAAGTTGTTGGCTTTTGAAATGCAAATGCCTTTTTTTTCTGCATTCCTAACGTCCTGTCTTTCCACTGACTGAATACAGTGAATGCAAAGGAATATAAGAAAATATGGGTTCCTTTTTATGGCTGAGTAATATTCCCTTGTGTATATGTACCACAACTTCTTTATCCATTCATCTGTTGATGGACATCTAGGTTGCTCCCATGTCCTAACTATTGTAAACAGTGCTGCAGTGAACATTGGAGTGCATGTGTCTTCTTCAATTAGTTTAATATATGTGGAATGTAGAAAGATGGTGCTGATGAACCTATCTGCAGGGCAGCAGTGGAGATGCAGACATAGAGAGCAGACTTGTGGACACAGTGGAGGAATGAGAGGGTGGGATGAATTGAGAGAGTAGCATGGAAACATGTACATTACCATGTGTAAAATAGATAGCCAGTGCAAATTTGCTGTATGACACAGGGAGCTCAAATCTGGTGCTCTGTGATAACCTAGAGGGGCAGGATTGGGTGGGAGATGGGAGGGAGGTTCAAGAAGGAAGGGACATATGTATACCTATGGCTGATTCATGTTGATGTATGGCGGAAACCAAAACAATATTGTAAAGCAATTATCCTCCAATTAAAAATAGATTAAAAAAATATATATATATGGAAGTTACACCTTGGTTAGCCTGAATCATCACACCTTGTATCTTGTGACCTGGTAAAAATTCACAGGTGTTCATACAGATGTCACTGAAGAAAATATTATGTTACCTTTTTCAATGAACTTACAGCTAATATAGTTTCATTGATTGGTTGAACCAAGTTCATTTTCTACAAATTCATCTTCGATACTGTATAAGAGGAACATTGTCTTGGTGTTCTGCTCACATCAACAGCAGAAATTGCTATATAAAAATGTTTTAACTATGGTGAATTTTCTTTCCTTCCAGAAATTGTCTTATTCGGGGTTAGAGAGCTCTGTGGAAGAACTCTAAGCACTTCCTGTCTCTTTCACGGAGCAAGTGTGGAGTCCATGTCCACTAGGCACTAAGCCCTTATTACTGACTCTGTCCAGTTTGCTGTTTATCTGGGGTGTCCTATGGGTCCGTGCAGTTGAACAAAAGGGATTCGGCTCTGTTTTCCTAAGCCGTCACTGAGAATACTCTCTTTTTTTCTAGTGTCTACCAAATAGTGGTTGAGGAAGAGCGTCCTCGAAGAACGAAAAAGACCACAGAAATCTTAAAATGCTACCCGGTGCCCATCCACTTCCAGAACGCCTCCATACTGAATTCCCAGTACTACTTCGCTGCAGAATTCCCAGCCAACAGCCTCCAAGCGGCTCAGCCCTTTACTATTGGTGATAATAAGACTTACAACGGGTACTGGAACACCCCTCTCCTTCCCCATAAAAGCTACAGAATTTACTTCCAAGCAGCTAGTAGAGCCAATGGGGTAAGTTTTATAAATGGCTGTTTGCTTAGGCTGTTCAGGATTATTAATGCGAACACAGTCAAATCACATATTGTAGTCGTAAGAAGGGAAGTCATGCTTTTGTGTGTTTTTACTTGGAATAAATGTGTTTTATTCTCTCTTTTTAAAAATTATTTTCACCTGGAGAAATTCCTAGGAAAAAACAAATATATTCGTACATGGTTTCAGTAGGAAGAATATATTGTCAATGGGATGGTTTTTATTTTCAGTTTTTACTCGTTACCAAAAGTTGGCTAGTAATTCTGCTTAGCTTACCATTTTACAGGAAAACAGCACAGCTCCAGCACGTACATTCAGCTCATTTACAATTTTGTGAGATTCACAACATCTGTCTTTTCAGCATATTCTGTCCCATTTCTTTGGTGCCACAAGAGTTTATGCTTCTTATAGCTGGGACTAAATTAGTTATCTTTTTTTTTTTTTTTTTTCTTTCCTAAGAGAAAACAGCTTTAGAAAGATAAGATGAAAACAAACTACAAACTATCAAAGTTGTTTTTGAATTTTTCTTCCCTTTCCTGTTTAGACCAACCCAGAGCTCTCACGAGACAAGAAAGTCTCCTTAGAGAAAAGGGTGACTTTTTCAGACTCAACAGTGGTTTTTCCGACTACCTTTGGCCAGTGAGAATCAGGGAGACAGGTTTTCCCCACAAGTGTTTGCACAGGGAGTCAGTGAGGGGTCTGGAGAAGGGAGTTTGGGGCCCCCCACCAGGCGAAGCCAGTTCTGTGCATAGCTGCTACCCACCGCCTGCTGACAGATGCCCACAAGCACCACCACCAGCATCCCTGGAGCCAGAAAATGTATCAGAGGTAATCACATGTGCTTAATGCCACACTTGGAACAATGAGACCTCCCCTTATCTGTGTTTAAGAAGAACTGCAGAGATTTTATTGGTTTCACAGAAAACATGAATAGTGATTTTTCTCCCCTCTTTATTTAACACAGGAAACCAAAATAGACTGTGTCCGAGTGGCCACAAAAGGTAGGTTGAAACTGTGGGTTGTTCTGGTTTCTGTCCTCTCCAATTTTAGATGGTATTTCAAAACTTCTTGAAATGTTCACGTCGCTGAAAGAAGTGTGTTGGACATGTGTGTGTCCCCATGTGTGTACTAGGATTGTATGGCGGTGAACTATGTTTCATGTAGATTTTTTTTTCAAACAAGAAGTCATATTGCTGTGTTTCAAAGCAGTTTTCAGTGGTTATCTTTTTAAAAATTCTATTAAAATAGAATTACTTTTTATATGATCGCCTATCTGTGTTTTAAACCGTAGTACCCTACCTAGTAATACTGTGTTTAGTGAACCTCAGATGCAGGACAGTAAATTACCTCCTGCTGTTTTAAAGCAATTTGTTGTTTAGTCGCTAAGTTGTGTCCGACTCTTTTGCAACCCCATGGGCTGTAGCCTGCCAGGCTCCTCTGTCCATGGGATTCTCCAGGCAAGAATACTAGAGTGGGCTGCCATTCCCTTCTCCAGGATACCTTTCCAACCAAAGGATGAAACCAAAGTGTCCTGCATTGGCAGGCAGAGTCTTTAATGTTGAGCCACCAGGGAAGCCCTTTAAAGCAATTATCTAGTTATAATCTGTAAAACACAGTCTGCTTGGGCTCTTTTCACTGGTGACGTGTGTCTCTCTCAACCCAGGGACCAGGAGATGTTACTGTGGACCTTCTGTTTCCCAGGCCTGGTTATAATCCTGAAAAAATGTGATCAAGGAAGAGATGTAGATTAGAGTCAATCAGCATAAGCTCTGCACCTCCTAAAGAAGAGACTGCAGGGGTGTGTGTGTGTGTATACATGCTGTGACCTCATCTTGTCAACCTTGCAGTGTGCTTTTAACCATCCCGTGGAAGTGTATAAATACCTTTAGAAATGTCCAAAGCTACATGAGAACAAGGCAGCATGCATTAACACTTGTAGTTAAATACACTCTTTCAAATCATTAGACAGGACATGAGGACAATGAGCAAGTGCTGTGAGGCTGAATTTAGAAAGGATGGCAGAAAGCCCCAGGTTTCGTCAGATCACAGGGACTGCCTTGATGACTTCTGTTGGATGAAAACACCTTGTTGTTTTTGTCGTTTGGCGTTCAGGCCACAGAGTTTAAATAGATTACAGGTGCCCATCGGCATTTTCAAAATTCTCATGTCCTGAAGATACATGACCTCTTTATCCCGTTGACTTGACAGATATTCTTGATTTCCATTTATGTGTTAGGCCTTGTGGGATGTACTTAGCTCATTTATATTTTGTTTGTCCTCATGGGCTCATAGCTCAATTTCCAAGAATCTCCTTATATTGATTTTAAAATTCTCAATTCTTTATATTATATTGTACTTGATTAAGAGCCTTTATTTGTAGGGCTAAATTACTTTTTAAAAAATGGAGCTACAGACATTGATGTGTTTTCTAAATTGTAATTCACTTTTAACTATTAATTATTACAGTATGATAAGGCCTTTGAGTGAGGTGTTGACCATCTTAGGCCTCCAGATCATGACCCATGCTCAGATTGCTTTATTGAATTCTGAAAACCCAGTTCCAGAATGCCTAATTTATAATGCCTTGCCTTTCATGTCACAGCTGAAAGTTAAAATTGCTTTCATATGCATGTTCTCATTTATTTCTTCTAAATTACTGTGAAAACAGAGACACAAATTGCTATTTTTCTGAGATGAAAAAAATGCATATTTGGGGAGACGAATTGACCTGCCATTGACACTCATCTAATAATCTGTGGGTCAAGGCTTGATCCCAAGTGTTTGGACTCCTACACCAGTTTCCCTGTATCTCCTGGCTTTCACCCAGCAGATCCTCTGGCCACTCACGCTTTTTGCAGTGTATGAGTATCTGTCCTCATTTTTACTAAAACTGAGTCAGTGCCCAGTTGACTCAAAACAACAAAATATCTGCTATCTTGTTCATTTGCATAGTTAGGTAATTATATAAATAACACACTAGTAAACATGGAAATCTGATGTTTGCTGTTTTCACAATAGATTGAATTAGATGGTGATTTGGATGGTTTTCTTCCATCATCAACTAGATTTAATCAATATTGTAATTTGTTTTTCAATTCACCAAAGGATGATTAAGCAATCGGATGACCTGATTGACTAAATATTTCCCCGCTCAGATTTTCTGAGTCAGTTTGCAAACATTTACACAGCAACAAACTCTATTCTATCAAATAAACTTGGGGAGAAAGAGGGAAATAGATTCTAATATTCATTGCACCCCATTGTTATTCCTGCTCATAAAATCATCACCAAGGAGGGAACCTTGGGAAGTGCACTCCTTGTGGGTGAAACTACAGTGTTTGATACTATTTTACTTCATTAATTTCTACAGTTACAGATTCAGCAACCTTCCTTTACTGCACCGTCTAATGTTTCCTCATCTTTATAATCAGATAATTTTTTCTGATTGATACTAAAATTGATTTTGCAATGAAGGAAGCTATTCCGTCTTGACCAGTCAAAACAGAAACAGGCAGGTCTGATAATGTTACTGACACCATATCGTAAAGATGTTTGAAATTTAAAAGAGTTCAGATGTCTTGACTGTTCCTGCCACATATTGCTGACAGTATAGTGGCTTAACTGAATTTTCAGACACTAAACCACTATCCTAAGCAGCATTTTGAATTTACAAAGATTTCAGTGTTCTCATGAAACAACTGTTGACATGTATCTTTATAGAGCAAGTATGGAAGTAGATTTTTTTTCCACAAGGAACTAATTTGTAATTTCAAACACAGATATGTCTCTTAAAGATGTGTTTCATGATAATTTGAAATTTAATGTAGTGATTATTTTAATCATATTTCAAGGGTATGTTTTGGTACTAGTTATCTCAAATATAAAGCCTCGTAAAAATTGGACACAGGAAAATACCTAAGATGTGTTATTACATGTCTTTATATATTGAAGAATCAACAGCATTTTTATGTATCCTCCTTTAATGTATATATCTAATTTCCTCATAAGTATATGTAGCTTTATTTTGATTATTAGCTATAGGCAAACTCTTTCCAGAATATTCTGTCTCTTACATTAAAAAGACATTGTATGATGACACTATATTAATACTTGATGTTTGAGGGTTAGTCTCCCAATTCATAGAATTCTTTTTAATCTTTATGGTAGAATACATAGAAATTTTCCTAGTTTTTATTTTTTATTTTTAATCACATTCACATGTTTATAGTTGAATTCTTTTTAAGACCACTTGATCCAACTGTGTCTTAGGAATCAGTGTACATCCCTTATGGCTGCCTTATAGTAACTAGTAGGGTGGAAACTCCTTTCTGCTAATTTTGGAAGACTTTGTTGATAATTCTAAACTGAGAGGATACACTTAAAAGTAAAAATCTGTTTTGTTAGTCGGTTAGAATTTTTGTCTTAAATGAGGTATAGTCATTCCAACTGATACAATAATTAGTTTAAACTGTATACTTTGCCTTAATCTCCCATAAAATAATGTTTTCCATGACATAATGCCAGCTATGTTTCTCCTTGACAATATATACATTTGGAAACTTGTTATACTTTTTATTTTTTTAATTTTATTTTATTTTTTAACTTTACAATATTGTATTGGTTTTGCCATATATCAAAATGAATCTGCCACAGGTATACATGTGTTCCCCATCCTGAACCCTCCTCCCTCCTCCCTCCCCATACCATCCCTCTGGGTCATCCCGGTGCACCAGCCCCAAGCATCCAGAGGACATACATAGACTGTAAGTGAGGAGACAGAAAAAGATACTTCATGCAAACAGAAATGACAAGAGAGTGGGAGGGTCGCAGTGCTCATATCAGACAAAATAGACTTTGAAACAAAGTCTATAAAGAAAGATAAAGAGGGATATGTATAATGATTAAAGTATCAATACAGGAAGAGGATATTATAGTTGTCAACTTATAGGCCCCTAATATAGAAGCACCTAAATACATAAAACATATACTAGCAGACATAAAGGGAGAAATTGACGGGAATAAAACAATAGTAGGAGACTTTAACACCCCATTCAAATCAATGCACAAATCTTCCAGAAAGAGAATTGATGAGGCAATAGAGATCCTAAATGATACAATAGGACAGTTAGACTTAATCGATATCTTCAGGAAATATCCGGAAAACCAGAGTACAGAGTACACATTCTTTTCAAGTGCACATGGAACATGCTGTAAGATTGAGCATGTTCAAGGACTCAAAACAAGCCTCAGCAAATTTAAGAGGATGAAAAATATTTGAGGGCCTATTGTATCAGGCAGAGTGTAATCTAAAAGACTTCTAAGTATAGATGTATATCCAAGTATAAATGTATCACTTTTTAAATTTTGAAGATTTTGAGTTAATAAACATTTGGAGGTTTTTGTTTGTTTTTGGTGTTTGGGGGAGGGTGTCATTTGTCTTCCTGTCCTTGCTGTGATTTGAATAACAGCAGTATAGCTAGAAATCAAGACAAAAACTGCATGAAAACATATGCTGAATTCTTTCCAAAAGTATTATAGTAGACAGATATAAACCCTAAAGAAAAAGAAAACAAAACCATTATTTTAATGTCATATTTTAAAGGTGAATTTTCTGTGCACAAATGCTTCACTGTTTCTAAGTGTAGTCTTTCACTTACATTTGTATGGCAATGTGCTTTGCTGGGAGACCTTCAGGAAACTTTGAAGGATTTCTATTGTCCTGATACAATTTCTAACTATATTCAGAAATGTGAATGTTTCTTTTTTTAATCACTAGGCTCTTTGAGAAGTTCCTCTAGACTGTTTTTCTGTTCACTGTTTTGTTCAAAGAAATGCCATCCTTTCTAGGCCACAGTGCTTACAGAATGAAAGTACAGTGAAAAGAAGAACTGAAAAGAATGTCTGTCGAGATGTAAAGCTAATTAAGATTCCTTTTAATTACTCATATTCAACACGCGAGAAAACAAATTATATAGCAAGGCTGCTCATGTATGCTAATCTGCTAGCATTTAGCTATGGATTTAGAAATAGAAACGTAAATATGATACACATTTGCTGCTCTGTGTTTTACAGAGAAAATATTTCCTTTTCTCAGTCTGAAACAGTCTTCATAATGCATGTCTTGAGTGTATGAAGGGTCCCGAGAAGTTCCTAAGAAAAAGAAACCTGTTTATAGCTTTGTTCAACCCCAACGTTTCTAACTTTATTTGACCCAAACTCACTTCTCAAGGAACCCTGGAGTTACATAGAACGTAGTTTGGTGGCTGCTGATTCATCAAATTCCAGAAGACTCCACCACCAGTAACTGACACACCGGTGTGCTGCTTAGTGTGCTGTGTGCACCTCTGTCCCTAAAGGAGACCCTAGGTTTATCAGCACCAGATGCCATCTTTAAGGCACCGGGATTTAGCAGTATTCTCTTCTGTAGTGCATTCTTTTGGTATTTAAGACATAGTACAGCCAGTTTTCCTGTAAAGAGTAGCCGGTAAATATCTTAGGCTTCCTGACCAACCCACAGCACCTCCATTTCAGCCCCTCAGCCCTGCCTCTGATGTGCATGAGCAACCACCATCATGGGTGAACAAGGAACATGGCCTTGTGCCAATAAAACTTTATTTGCAAAGGCAAGCAGTGGGCTGGCTTACCCCTGCTGCTGCTGCTGCTGCTGCTGCTAAATTGCTTCAGTCGTGTCCAACTCTGTGCGACCCCAGAGACAGCAGCCCACCAGGCTCCCCCGTCCCTGGGAGTCTCCAGGCAAGAACACTGGAGTGGGTTGCCATTTCCTTCTCCAATGCATGAAAGTGAAAAGTGAAAGTGAAGTCGCTCAGTTGTGTCCGACTCCTAGCGACCCCATGGACTGCAGCCTACCAGGCTCTTCCGTCCATGGGATTTTCCAGGCAAGAGTACTGGAGTAGGGTGCCATTGCCTTCTCCAGGGCTTACCCCTATTTTATAGTAATTTGTAATAAAATCAAGAGATCCCTTGTAACTAAGAATAATCGTCACAAAGGAACATTTTACAAAGCAGAACATAATCAGATAGAAAATCCTGAACTTTTCCATTTGAGTTTTGAGTCACAGGTTTCAGCTTACCTTCCTTTGAGTTGTGAATGCATGGCTGCCTGACATAGGTCAAAAATCTTTTTGTTCATTATCATTTACCAATTTCAGTATCGGACAGATGTTCAGTTTTTATGGATACAATATAATTTTTCTTAGAAGTAGAGTGGGTCAGATTTTCCTGTAGTTAATGGAAAACCTCACAGGAATGTTGGTTGAACACCAGTATCTATGACCAAGCAAGTGTTCTGTGTATAAACTTGGAATTGGTACCAACTTTTTCACAAGTCTTAGAAATATCATTTTACTATTTGCAATTCATTACATCAGTACACAAAATCTCAGGCTGTGTCAAACCAAAAAGAAAATTTCTTTGTAATACTTTGAGAGTTCTCCCTTCTCTGACCAAACTGTTAAGTTTATTCATATCACTGAGCAACACTAAAAAGTTTTCATTAATAACATGTGAAAGACGATGATACCACTTTTAAAGCCAGTGGCTGCTGCTGTTTGGTTATAAGGAGAAGCACTAGTTGAAGGGTGCAGAGGGATATTTCAAATATTATGCACTGGCAGTTTTGGGTTTAATTGTCTGCAGATGGTAGATGATCTATGTCCCTTACTCATTGCCACATTTCTAACAGCACCCGGGCTGTTCCGTGTAAATTAGTAATCATTCATGTAAGCCTGTCCTTAATTCTCCAATATTTTTTCTTTGCATCATTTTCCAGCTGTATCATGTTAGAACTGACGTTTTAATTTTCTTTATTTTTTTTTCAATATCTATGTGTCATAAATGTTAACCATTTAAACTCAGCTGCTGAGCTGTTTAGGCAAACTGAGCAGCCCGCCTGCTCTGCTTCAAGGCTCTTAATCACACCTCTGGTCACATGTTAACCATGATAACTAGAGCAAAGGCAATGATTAGTCTTTTTGTTTTCAACTGGTGTTTTGAGATGCATTTTTTTTCTTTCCCTGCATGCGACAAAATAAACTTCCTAAATGGAAATGCTCTACACAAAATTTAGTGATCAGAGAAATTTCTCAACATAAAAATGTTTTTAGTGAAGGAAGATAGTATTCTCCACAAAGGGGATTTTAGCAAGAAGAGCAAATATTGTGATTTAAGCAGAAGAATTTTAAATAACCTAATACATTTTGAAAGCTGCAAGTTTGGATCATCAGAATTTGCAATGAATCTTTCTACCCTCTACTCAGTAGCAGTTAAAGACACTATTCAGTCTAGCTCTTTCTTTAGAGTTAATGTTTTTACTTTTTGTTTTTATTTTCTCCTATAGTCAATTTAACCAGAATCTCAGCCCAAGCTTGCAACTATATAGAAAGCTAACTGCCTGATGAAAGCCTGTCTAAGGGAAATGAATTCAGAACATTCAACAGCTCGCTGCGGTTGTTTTCTCTTTTCCTTCTCTTTTTGTTGTTGAAAGAAAGTTGAGACGATGTGATATGCGGATGGAGATTCTCCTTGCTAGCCTAGCTTCAGTCTGGCTTTTTCTTCCCTCATGCATGCTGACCTGGGGATCTTCCTTTGCCATAGCTGCGATAATCGTGACTCAGCTTACGACACCTCATATTCGCATCGCCCCTGCCGCAGGCGACGACCAGCTGACAGGTCAGACGTTCAAGTACAGACGAGTCATCTTGCCCATCTCCTGCTCATTTTTCTCAGCTTTGTCTCCCCTCTGCATCTCCTCCTTCGCTTTAAGGCTTGTTGACAGTGTCTCCGACTCTCGGTGCCGACGTGTGCCCGCGTTGATGCCATGGTGTGCTCATTGTTCTGTGTGCACTTGTGTCCCCTGCATCCAGCACAGCCCCGCCGCATGACCTCATTGTCTGTCTGTCTGTCTGTCGGTATGCTCCTCTCTAGCTTAACGTTATACAGAATGAAATTTGTTGGATTTGCCATGGCAGTGCCATCAAAGTCGATCTCTATCAAAACACATAAAGGTGTTTCCCCAGTTATCCACGTTAATCTAGAAAGGCGTCAAGATTTGAGCATGAGAGGTCTGTTTTCACCTTGCAGGGTCTAGTTTGCACACATTTAGCAATCCACAGGCTCGTCTGCCTTCATTAAATGAAGCCACTCGAAACTGTTTGGGTGACGCTGTTCAGACGGCTTTTTGAGTTCCCACCAGTAGAGCAGAGTCGATTGCATTCCTTACAGAGCCTTGTTTCAAAGCACACTGTTTATAGACAGCAGAGACAAATCTGCAAGTCAAATGCACTGAATAATTTATGGAAGTTTTTAAAAAATTGAATGGCTGAGAGTTGCATAATTGAACTGCATGCTTCTTTATACCAGGAAGAGTTAGCTTGTCCATCCCTCTAAAGGTGTGTGGACAAACACATAAACTCACATAGGAAAGGAATCCGGTAGATTCCTGCACATCAAAGGTGAGTAGTTAGAGCATGCCAGAAGACCAGCTTTGGTCCTGCAAGATAAGCACACCATCATCAAGATTTCTAACACCATCACGTGGGCAGGACTCTAAGTGTGCTTTCAGAGCATCACCAGTGTGGGAGTTCATTGCATGAGTTGTAGGCATGATGCAAGCCGAGTAAGAAACACAGCTGCTCTCCGTAGGATTTCCCACTCCTGCAACTGTTTCATGTGTATGAAATTAAGGAATATACCCTACCATTCAGGGGGAAAAAAAGTAAAGCTTAACTCATACTAAGAATTTTTGATGGAGGTTTAAAGTCTTCTGTGAGCTTAGTATTTTGGAAAATCAAGCAGCTGAGACTCAGGAAAACTATAGACTGCTTTTTAAAGAAATGTAGGATAATTTTACTTCTTTCCCTGCTGTAATTCCATACATGTTTTCAGGCCTCTGTTTTTAGAGCCTAAAAGCTGTAAACTTGTTAGCAGTTCTGCTGCCCTGGCTTTCAAGTTTCTTTTAAGCGGATTTCTTTTACTGCGTGAAGTTCTGATGGTCACAGATACGCTCTTATCCTGAATCTGTGACATGTTCCTCCCAACAGTAAATTTCCTTAGGGGATCATGTCTTTTCTTATATAGATCTTCTCCTCCGAAAACCTTTACATGTCAGGCCTGGCCCATGGTTCTCTGCATAGGGTTCAGTGTCCATCACCTGGAAGGTAATCTGGGCTCTTCAGCAAGTCTGACCTCCCCATTGTCCGAGTTGGCACCAGTCCCTGGCCAGCAAACATTAAAAACAAGTCAGCCCCACCATTGTAAAACCAATACCTGTAGGAAATACAGTTAAATAACCCTTTTTGAGATTTTCCCTAAAGCCGCTACCTTTGAGTTTAGCCCATTGTTTACTAGGAATGAAGTAAGAGACATTTTGAATATCATGTTCTTTCTAAAACTTGCATGATTAAGAAGACACCTCATTAATCAGCCTCTTTCACGAGGCTTTCAGATCCAGGGCACCTTACTATTTTGGAACTAGTCTGCAGGGGAAACAGATGTAGCTGAAGTATAATGGTAGCCATTCTTTTAAGGGCTGCAGGTGATCGCCAGCGTTTACTTTGGTTTATTAGGGATGAAAATGGCAGAGTGTTAGAATAAGCCCCCCAAACTAGTGCAAAACTACTCTTGTCATTTTTTTATAGTAGTTCCTGCTGCTGTTGGTGATGGTTCCTCTTACCCAGATAAATTCAGGCTCAATTAATTTTTTTCCTTTTTCCATTTGCATCAGCCCATCCATTGGATAGCAAGTAGCTTGTGTTCTCTGTCGTTTTTAATAGATTTATTCATGAGTTGTACTGCAAGCTTGAGAGCTCATTCATTCAATCACTGATCGACATTAATCGAGCACCTTCTGTGTGCCAAGTCAAGGGAGGGCACTGACTCCCACAAATACATTTACTTTCTAGGGTTGCCCAGACTCTTGGCATCAGACACATTTGCACACGTGACACCAAAACCTACACACACATGCTTTTATGGATGAAAAATGACTCTCACGCTTGTTGCACAGTTGAGAAGAGACAACAGCTTTGTAGCAATGGGGGAAAGGACATGAATTTCCAAGTCTTTCTTGTGGTATTGAGTTGCTTAGGAAATGGTCCATGGGGCTCTTCTGAATCTTTCACATCTCTGACGCAGTGTTTACCAGATCAATGCAGGCCCTTCCAGAAGTCAGCGGGAAATCACAAGGGATGCATTCTGAATGATGTCTTCAGCAGTTTTCTGGTCTGTTTTGTTTTAATTGTGCTGATGTTTCGCTGCTACAAATGCTGTCAGATGCTGTAGGTAGAGGAAACAGTGATAAGACAGTGAGTCTTCCACAGCCTGGATCCCGGGATGTAATCCATGCTGGCTTGGTCCATCCCGGTGTATATAGTATGCCCCCTTCCTTCTCTGCACAGAGAACATAAGCAACCCACTGACCTCCATGTCAGACACAACCAAATAGCCCATGAGAGTTAGCTGGTTTAATTCACTAAATGAATGGAGCTCAGATGCAGGATGCTGGTCTGGCATCGCGCTGGGACTGTTTCATAAACATTTTTGACTCAATCAACTGTAAGAATACATCACCACCAGTATACACACAGACACAGACATTTAACTGAAGCAAAAGATTTAGAAATCGTTCTACCAGTGCCGCTCCCTGGATAAGCTGCACTCTGACCTGTTCTATTCTGTCCTATCTTATTCTGTTTCATCTTTATTAAAAAAAAATTTAGTTGCTACCTACTAAGCTGATTTCATTTCCCACTAATGGGTTATAACACACAGTTTAAAAAAAAAAAAAAAACAATGCTTTACTAAACCACTATAGTTAGGGAATTGTGAAAGGGAACAGAATATATAATTGGAATAAAGGTCCTGTCTTACCTCAAAATTTATGCTCTAATGAGAGCACACAGAGAAAATTCTAGAAATTGGAAATGCTTCTGCTTTCTACTTGGTTCTCTTAGTTCCTTTATTAATTGTCTGTAATATAGAACTGCTTTGGGAAGAAAGTAACAACTACACATGCTAGATATTTCTCTTTAAGATTTTTTTTTACTTTACTTTATAAATAACTCTAGGCTGTTTATTTTATATTAATATATTTCTGTTTAGGATTTAAAACCCTGGTCAGCTCTGAGATGCTGTGGAGAATGAGTTCCTTCAACAAATACTTCTTATCATCTGTTTTGTTTAAGCCCTACATCTTAAAATGATAAGATCCATATAGTAGAGTGTTTATAAACAAAGTGACTTCTGGGATTTGAGTACAATTGAGATATGTCAGACCATGGAGAATTACTTGCTAGATATAATTAGTACTAAATATAATAGAGAACTAGCCAACAGTTATTTCTACATAAAATTTGAAGTTTTTGAAAAAGGTACATGTACCAGATGCCTGTACTGTCAAAGATAAACACAGCCCAACATCAGCCAAAGTCGTGAAAACAGATTTTATTCAGTAATTACTAACTTGTAAGGGACTGAGCTGAGCTCCAGTCTGACTTGCTCAGAGGTGACTGGGACTTTACAAGGAAAATGAGAGAGTGGGGAGCAGGTGATGGGGACTCAGTAGGGTCAGGGAGATGAAACGTTGGTCCATGTGACACCATCCGGCACTATCTGACTGGCGTCTGTCAGACTTCTGTCATCGCACAGAAGCTGGGAGCTGGGACCCTGTCCTCAGGGGTCTCTGGAATCCAAAGTCAGTTCTTCGGGCAGCCTTGAGTTTCTGTGGTGGGCACTTTGAGGGGCCTAGAGTTCCCAAGGGATGCAGCCTTGAGCTGTTAGAAATTATGTTCGCCTTTGTTCACGTCTCTGTGGGCCCAGGTGGGGTCCTGGTGGGAAGAGACTCAGAGGAGCCTCCTGGGGTCTCGTCCCAGACCAGCATCCTTGTTACTCCCCCTCCTTCCCAAGGGACCAGCGGTGACTCACTGGACGGGCGACACGTGGAAAAAGCCATGAGAGTGTGTGACCAGCCCCTTCTGGACATCATCCTCAGGACACACATATTCCTTGTGTCAGAGGGACTCAGAAGAGTCTGGCTAGGCTTTGGCCATGGAGAGAATCTTTGTCAGTATATCAGCAAAGCTCTCATGAAATAAGCCCCAAGGAATTTCTCTTTCTCCTTCATGTGACACTTAAAGCAGACAGAGATCTTTTTTTAATGTCACATATACCACATGGATGCTTTTCAACTGTGGTGCTGGAGAAGACTTCAGAGTCCCTTGGACAGCAAGGAGATTGAATCAGTCAATCCTAAAGGAAATCAACCCTGAATACTCATTGAAAAGACTGATGCTGAAGCTAAAGGTTCAATACTTTGGCCACCTGATGCAAAGAGCTGACTCACTGGAAAAGACCATAATGCTGGGAAAGACTGAGGGCAGAAGGAGAAGGGGGCGACAGAGGATGAGATGGTTGGATGGCATCACCGACTCAATGGACATGAGTTTGAGCAAACTCAGAGAGATAGCTGACTCAATGGACATGAGACAGAGAGATAGCTGACTCAATGGATATGAGTTTGAGCTAACTCAGGGAGATGGTGAAGGACCTGGAAGCCTGGTATGCTGCAGTCCATGGGGTCGCAGAGTCAGACACGACTGAGCAGCTGAACAACACATAACACATGGAAGCTAGTGAAGCAGGTCCCCACTGAGGAATGAAGAGGCTGCAGTGTTTGTTTATGGAGGACCTTCTGTTCTAGATCCTGGGCAGAGGTCCGACTCCACCTGTTCACTGACTCCCAAGGTAACCCCACAGCCTGCCTTCTTGGCTACTTGTCCTTCCAAGTGTTGCTGGAGAAACAGCAGGAACAGGCTGACTCATTCTAGACTCTGTACCATGACCTGGCCCTCAGTGACCGCCCCCTGCCTAAGCGGTGGCAGAAGCTCCCCGCCCCCCAACATAGCCGGCTCCCCCACTGCACCAGCCCACCGATCCCGCCGGCCCCTCCAGAGCTTGTTCTGCCTGAGAAGTCTTCTCATCCTTTAGGTCAGCCAGCCGGGACCCTGAATTTTTGGTATTTTCTCTGCTTGGCTCTTGAATCCACCTAGAAATTACTCCAGAGTTGGCCTGAAGTGTGTTCAGGATGGAGGTCCAGCTTTTTTTCAGAGAAACAAGCAGTTAGGCTGCTTTCATCATTAGATAAGCAATTACTTTCTCACAGAAAGGCCATACTGTCATATATTCAGTTCTCACCTGTAGTATAAATTTCTAATTTAGTCGCCCTTTCCATTGCAAATAAAATAGACTCATGGGTTTTCAGCCAGTTTACAAAAGCACAGTTTTAATCAGCCATTTCTTTTGGCGTGAGTCATAGAAAGGTTTCACTTTCATGTCACTATTGGAGAGAGGCCGACCCACTCACACCGGCGTTATCTGTCTTGTTCCCAGTCTCAGGCTGCGTCTGTCCACTTCTCTGCCTCAGCCCCAGCCAGTGGGTCCTTGGTGCCCTTCGTGAGCAGGAGTGGAGGAAGAGAGCAGACTGAGCCGATGTGACTAGAAGAGCTAAATGCCAGGAAGCCGATTCAGTCTGAGTTCCTGCCCTGGGTTATTGATCATCTATCATCAGCGTGAAAGCAGACGTGATAGAAACTTCAGGCACAGGCTCACATAGATCATGGAGGCACTTTGTGGACCTTTAAGATGGGGTGGTTTCCTTCAGCGTCTGGCCCCAGGTCTCCATGTGTTTTGAGCGCTATTTACTGGGGTCTTTGTATGAATCAAAACTGGCCAAGAACAAAAAGGATAATAAAGCTCAGCAATATTCAGGCCCTGAGATAAAATCTCACTATCTTCAGCTGCAGACAGTTGTACCTGGCCCTTTCAAGAGTTCAGTCATTAGACTTACAACGTGTTGTACTGGAGATAGTTACCTGTGTCTACTATGAAATAGGTGTGGAAATATTTGTATCTACTACTCCAAGGGCTGTATTTTATATCTCTTTATACTTTCCACAACCTGCCACTCAGAGCTGGGCGCTTGAAGGGCACTCAGAGACCAGCTCTCATTTTTTGATAGAATGAATTCACTTGGAAAAGATGTAATTGCCTTACAGGTATGAGCTAATTTCCACACCACTTTTTAAAAAATAACATCCCCCACAAAGGATCTCCTGTCCCTGCTGTCAGGTCTAGGACCAGGGAGGTACAGAGTGTCCCATGGGCCTCCAATGCCCAGACTCCCATCCAGCACTTTTATTTAATTCTGATAGAGGTAAGTCACAGTGTTTCAGTCTCTGAAGCCCTTGGCTGCAGGGCTGAGCATCTACCGTCAATGCTTTAGGAGAGGAGGTCCTCTCATTCATCCATCACATTGAAGAGCCTCTCACCTCCTTGGAAAGCTTGATGTATAACCAGCTCTGTGTTAAGAGATGGGAATTCAAGGAAGTGTAACGTGAACTCTTTACTTATATTTACCATCATTGTTAGGACTGACATAAGCCGTCCAGTAATTATCCCACTTCAATGAATGCACCAGTATCTTGGGCTCTTTGTAGTACAATAAGTGCATCATGAACTAAGTTAACATATACTCAGTTGTGCTCTAAAATGTAGTATCATATGATTCCAGAGACATTTTCAGTCTCAGGAGCTTCGACTTGACCTTTCGAGGGAATTTTGGGAGAAAATTAAGCAAAGAAAATGCCTCCGTTAGACTTCCTTATGAATTAAAATGCCAAACTCTTCATTAAGCTGATAATTGGAAATAGTGGCTGAATAAGACCTACCGTTTTCCAGCTAGTGAGGTGTCCTGGCTTTATTCAATTCTGTATCATTTCAGTATGGGGGATTAGCAATTCACATGCCCCGTCTTGGGCATTTCATAGTAAACAGTGACCAGGGGTATCAGTGCTGTATGTTTTGGAGGCCAATGTGAACAGTTAACGTGAGAAATTTGGTTAGAATTTCAGCATCTCTTAGAAGTGTGGCTTGAGAATTCTAAACTTTCCTTTTCAGGTAGAAGAATGTAAAGTGAATGGAGATTTTTATTCTTCCTGCAACACCAGCTGAATGCATTTTAATAGGCTGTAGTGTCACTGGTGATTTATTGCCCTTTTTTGTTCTTTTATGTGTTATATTTGTCATTTCGCTGTGGCAGTTTCATCTATAAAATGGTATAGTTACAAGAAAATGGTGAGAGGATACAGCACTGCCATGGGAGATTCTGTTCCTTCTTCCTTGTCATTTTTGTAAGCAAATACTGAGTCAAATGTCAAGCATTTGGTTTCAAACATAATATAATTTAAAGGATATATATTGCACTAAAATAGTGTTGCTTTTTCCATTTTTACTACATAAACTTTGGAATTTCTATGTAAAAGATTTTCAAAGCAAGAGAGCAATTTAATTTTTCAGTATCCTTTTGTGTTTTCTCTTTCCATCAGCAGTGTGATAAAGGAAACCAAAGCAATGCATTTAAGTGCCTTTTATTTGCTTAAGGCACAGAGCTTCCTGGCTTGAAAAGCATAAATTGGAATTTATATTTTAGGAAATCTACCTTTTAATTTTGTTATTAATCTCATGCATTATGCATATCCAAAATGAAAGCTGAAGGTAAAGGTTTGAGCTTAAACGAAAATGTTGGCAAAAGATGCGAAATACTAGGGAGAAAACAATGCTTGTAGTTTTAAAAAATAGAGATTTTGCATGAAAGATTTTATGCTAATGAGTTAAATTATTCTTGCCTTTCCTGTAAGGAATATATAATATCAATTTTATAGTAAAATTATGTTGGTTCATATTTGATGTTAGTAAACATGGAAAAGGCCTGGATATTTTAATTTATTTTTTAAATAAACTTTTTTTTTAAGAACAGTTTTAGGTCTACAGGATTATTGCAAAGATAATAAAAAGTTCCTATATACCCCACACCCAGTTTCCCTTTGGATATTTTAAAAATATTTATTAAGGCTGAAGGACAATAGCTGTTTTACCAGGTCTTTGCTTTTACCCCAATGGCTAGCATGGAACTAGGCAACATCATAATCGTTCATCGACTCTTGTTGATAGATACCAATTGTGCTACTTTCATTTTTAGCCCTTCACTTGCCTTAGAAAAACACGACCATAATTTAGAACAGAAGGCATCAAGATGAACTCCAACAGCTTCATGTCTAAGAAACCAGTGAATTCCATTGAGAATTTGTAGGCAAAGGGCCATGTCTTACTGCTGTGCTTTTTGGTTGACTTTGGACTAGTCTCTCTTACAAATAAGCTTTTTTAGAATACTGTAAAATGCTTAGTATTTGTGAGAGGTTTTTTAAAGTATTTATGGGTGTGATCCAATATATTGAGTCAGAATGGAAAAGAAGTCAGAGTTTCCCCCAATGTCTTAACAGAGCCAGATGTTGAGGCAGCAAATCCAGAAAGCTTAAAGGGTAGAGCTCAGAGAAACAGAACTCTTTTCTGGAGAGAGAATTATTGTTTTAAATACTCTGCTGACCTTGTATTGATAATCAAGGGAAAGTCCAGAAAATTGAAAAAGCTCAGTCCTTTCGATCCAAGTGCCTCATCTTGTTTACCCTTTTGTTGATATCAGTATCAAAACTTGTTCAATATCAGTGTCTCCAGAGGGCTGACAGGGACACCTGGAGCCTATGAAAAGACTGACTCCTAAAGTTCCAGCCTGTTAACCACCACCTCTGCAACAGACAGGCACACTCATGCACTGCTTTTAGAATTGTCATTATTTTCATGTAAGAGAATCTTGGGTTTGGCTTTGAATGTCTGATTCCTTCTCAAGCCATGGCTTTTCTAGCTTAGGAACCACATGTATGCATGCATGCTACGTTGCTTCGGTTGTGTCTGAATCTTTGCAACCCCGTGAACTATAACCCGCCAGGCTCCTCTGTCCATGGGATTTCCCAGGCAAGAATATTGAAATGGTATGCTATTTCCTTCTGCAGGGGATCTTCCCAACCCAGGGATTGAACTTACATCTCCTGCATTGGCAGGAAGATTCTTTACTGCTGAG
Source organism: Bos indicus (assembly GCF_029378745.1). Taxonomy (NCBI): domain Eukaryota; kingdom Metazoa; phylum Chordata; class Mammalia; order Artiodactyla; family Bovidae; genus Bos; species Bos indicus. The sequence continues at coordinate 41,112,351 of NC_091783.1, forward strand.
CTACTGGAGAAGCCCCTAGAAGGGGGCGGTACCGGGTTCGGGAGGAAGGTACCACTTTCCTTGATAGTAAACCATTTCAAACATTGTTTGTATTAAACATCAGTATATCATGGAGGAACAGGCAACGTTTACATGCTATATTCAAAAAAATCAAGCAACAGACTTCAAAGAAATTTAAAGCCAATGATCGACCACTTAGGATAAGGCTCCTGCTTGTCCTTGCCTGCGTGACTCTTGGGGACAAATGGTGGATCATTGTAAGAGTCAGGGCTTCCCTTTGACCAGCTTGGAGGGAGCAGGGAAAGCCCTAGAGTTTAGACTCCAGGTCATCTTCTATACTTCTGAACTTCATCTTCTGAACCACCTGGCACTCTTCCTAGGGCCGTTTTCAAACATGTCAGACAGGAATCTGGGCCTCAGAGTCTCTGTCCTGGATTCAATAGGGCAGTTCTCAGGTAAAGTATGGATCCCACACACCTAATTCAGAAAGTATCTGCTTGAGATACAAGGTCATGAGTTCAGACTTCTTGGGCAAATCTCTTAAATTCCAAGTCTCAGCTTCCATGTCTATAAAACATGGAGAATACTGCTTCTTAACCCCAGTGGGGGCAGTGGGAGAATTACCCCAATGACATATATAAAGGGCCTTTCACCAGCTGAGTCAGGGCCAAGGCAGAGGAGTTGGCAGTTGCTCGTAACTTTCTGTCATGACTTTGTTACTCACTGTTGTCCTGATAAAGGATTGTTTATGCCTCCTAGGACTTTCAGAAGCCCATGGTAATTAATCCAGGCCACTGCTCTTCCCAAGCTTGAATGCAAAATTGAACTTCCCAGAAAATGAATGGCTTTCTTGATGCTAGGTAGGGTATTATTTACATGAATACCATGTGGCTGCTGGGGTCTCCAAGAGCCCCAGAGTGTGGGAGGAATCTGATTATTTTCTTATATGTCGAGACCTGTGATGAGTTCCCCCACGGGTGGTATTTCCCACTTGCCTGCCTTTGAGATATAGGTGCATCAGAATATAAGCTATATTCTCTTGCTAGTGGTGACCATGGTGATGATGCTAGTGATGAAAAAAAAAAAAAAAAATCACCACATTTTCAAAGACAGCTGCTTTATTTGAAGCTGTAATAGCCCAGAGCAGTGTCTAACCTATTCTGCACCTCCCTGTGGCCCAGAGCACGGAATAAAGCGCCAGGCTCCCCTTTGTTGTCCTGGCCACTGGGGCTCCATCGCCCCTCCTCACTGTCCTTGGTGTTGATGTGAGCACCTCTCTGTGCTCGTCCTTCAGTTACGCCGGTTCTCAAGGGAGCCCAAGATGACGCACTTTAGCAGAACTCTATCTAGAGGGATGATAGATGATCTCATTGAGTACCTTTTTTCAGACACTTGCTATGAAGTTGGAAAAATATGGAGCAGTTGGCAAGGGAAGGTGAAGCCACATAAGTTTTCTTCCACATGTTGTTTTCATTTTGAAGAGTGAGCGACTATCTCTGAGAAACATCTTTGAAAATCAGCCTGGCACCTGCCTGGGAGTTAATAAATGACATGTGTTCAACACATCTGTCAGGATCTCTGATGAGTTTTCCCATTTCCTCCAGTAAACATCCAAGCCATACATCACCCTAGCACTGTAATTGATGTTCAGTTTAATCTGTATAATGTATTATTGGTATTGCTAATGATGCAGTTATTAATTGTGGCCTATTATTAATTATAACAGTTTACTCAAGTTAGAGTTCTTGGTCAAAACACATATTAGCATACCAATTTTTGTCTGGAATTTTTGCATATGTGCTGTCCTTGTGGTGGTTTTTGTTGTTTTTTACTCAAGATTGTGTCTAACTTCATAGGAAACATGATAAAAAGTGTGTGATATTGTCACTTTGGTGGGTACTTCTTATATGTCTTTGAATAATTTCTTTAGATATTGGAGTATATTTACATACAAATATGCGCATGCACACACTACATCAGAGCGAGTTATGTGTGTTTTTTGGCCAGTTTAAAGGCTTAAAAAAAAGGGAATTTTCAGATTTCTACCTTATTTCTTCTCTGAGTAACAAAGAAGTTAGAAAATGCTTCTAAAGTAAGGTCATAGGAATGATATAAACATTTTATTAAATAAACTTACAATAACTTTAATCATAATAGCATTATCTTAGAAATTTCTCCTTTTTCGCTTTCTTAAAAGTCCCAGACCATTTTAATTACTCTCCAGCATAAATTTTGGCTCCTTTAAAGACTTCTAAAACAAATTCGACATATGATCATGAAAAATGGTCTACAGCTACTTAATCATTACAAATATTGAGCTCATAACACTTTATTGTTGACAGATACTCATTTCCTGTCTCCCTGATATGTACCCAGTTAACTTTCTCGTCATTGATGGATATATATTTCACTGCTTTGGTGCTGGAAATATAACATTTTGCCACTAGTATTTATTTTCATGCTCTTTCTTTCTAGTAATCTCATTTTATCATTGATGAAAGTTTGGTCAGTAAATTTACTGGCAAAGACTTTTATCTGTCATCAACCTCCTGAGGAACACCTCCTGTGCCTGGCTGGCTCACAGTCCCTGGAGCCCAGGCCCAGATGGTCTGTCTTTCTCGGGGTATTGTCTTAATGGCCACAGAAGGTCATCTAAAGGCAACCACAGACCCCATTTGTCTTAGTAAGCCCTCGATAAATGCTGGGAAGAGGCAGAGGAAAGACCACAAAACAGGACTTGTCTTTACACTTCTAGTTTTTCCTGTTTTCTTTCCTTTTATACCCATCACCCTATGTATGGGAACTCTAGTGCACATGGAGAAAGAATAGGCTGGCTATGAAAAGAGCGCAAATGAGAAAGACAGAAAAATTAAAGTGAGATTTATTGTGAGAGAGCTTTGATTCAGCATGAACTTCAGACACATAATAAGATGCTGGGCTTGGTCATGTGAAGACTAAAAACTAAAACCAGCTTTGTCCCAAGGAACTTATGTTAAGATGTAATATAAAGGACTTACCAAAATAATGGAACTTGCAGTTGAAATAGTCAACAGGGGTGACAAGGAGAGGCTCCATCAGTTCAGCAGGAGAGAGAATACTTCCTGCAAAGCCACAGGGACAGTGCTGGGCTCACTGGCCTTTGAAAGACAAGTAGGCCTCTATGATGTATGAGAGGGGATGGGTCCACAGAGCAGCAGCAAAGGTCCTGAGAAGGGAGATGCTGGCTGTGGAGCTAGAGGGGGAGGAGAGGACTGGTCATCTCCCTTTGGTTGGAGCACAGGTGGATGTAGGAAAGTCAAAAGAGAAGAAGCATGAAGTTTGGAAAAGAGTTGGGAGGCAGCTAATGGGAGGCCCAGCTGCCTTTTGAAATAAGCATTTGGAGGCTTGGGGGTTTTTATTTTGTTTTTTAAATGAAAGAGTGAGCTGATTAGGCCTGTTCTTTAGGAAAATCACTGTGCAAGAGGCTAGATGGGATGTCTCCCTAGGAGACAAGTACAAAATACAGAAAAGAAATAAACCAGGTCTGTGGCAGTGGGAAGAGAGATGAAGAAAATACAGTGTGTTTTTAATTTTTAGAGATTGGGTAGGGAGGTAAACTGACCTGGTGTTAGGTGACTATCCTTCAACCCAAGATAGAGTTTTGTTTTAATGCCTTCAAAGTTTAGTTTCAAACAAACTGTTGGAAATATACACTCTGAACTGATAATATCTTCAAAATCACCCATTCACATTCCCTTTATTGATTATTCAGTTTGTATGAAAGGTGAACACAGCTGATGCCATCTTATTGACAAGCAGTTCACTCATTTTATTACTTGACCATGATTTGAGAAATACAAATGGAAGAAATAAAGCCATTTCATCAGACCAGTAATGGCACTCATAATTCTCTGCAAACTTCTAGTGCCCAGAGAATAAGTGATCAGGATTTGATAGATCATCTTACCCACAGGATGTAGACCCATCAATCAATGAGAGCAGTAACTGTCATGAAATTAGAACAAAAATAAAAAAGTAGATTAATTTTTTAGAGACGGTATATATCAAACAATCCAGCGTCTCAGTTTTATATGAAAAATTATGTTTCTGATTATTACTTGTACGCCGTACATGCTCTGTGCGCCCTGCAGTGGAAATTAGGTACAAGGGAAGAGTTATAAATTCAAAAGCATAATCAGGTTACAAACAATACATAAAATGTGAACAGAGATTATTCCAGGGGTGCTGATTGACTTTGCATTCCCAGAAAGAGAAACAGTGATGTGTAATTTAAATGAAAAATCTTGGAGATATTTCGTGATTATATATAATAATATCAAGGTACAGCCGGAAAAACCAAACACAGATGACAAGGAATTCTAATTTTCTGAGCAATAAGACTTGAGTGAACTACAATAATCTTTAAAACTGGGTGTTGCTATTTTTAAGAAAAAGAAAAGATGTCTGCAAAAGGTGAAAAAAAAAAACTATGATAATTAATTGAAATAGATTCTCTATTCCATAAAGTCATAAAATGCTAGTCCAGAGTGGCTGAGGCTTCCTCGAAGGACGTTTTAGAACATCTTTGAGGACCAGTGCTCTTTGAAACACACTCTGAGAAACAATATCCTCATGTTTCCATTTCATTTTTTCTCATAAGGTTTCTCAACCTCCTGTTTCTCTTTTCAGCACCTTCCCAGGATGGCTGTTCCTGACCCTTTTTTCTCTCCCCCAACCACAAATACCAGAGTGGAATTTTGGTATTTGGTCTTGCATGTTGTGAGAATGGAGTATTTTGTTGTTTGAATTCAGTGCAGGCATTTTACCCAAACACCAGTTCTGTCACCAGGAAGCAGGCCAGGTTCTTCCCTGAGCAGTGCCGGTGTCCAGTGCCCGGCTCTAAGGCCAGAGGGCCTGTGTGTGGCCAGTGGGCGCCTTTTGTGAGCCCCTCCTCTTTGTAGTTCCAGTCACTCCCTGGGGCCAGACACTGGAGGCCCCTAGCCCAGGGGGCAGTAGCCTTCACTGCTCTCCACATGGACTGTCCTTCTCTCCTCCAGTTGGGTTTTGAAGACATAGTCAGACATGGTCCCTCTCTCAGCCTCTTGTGTCTGGCAGAGAAAGGTGAACTCTCACTCGTCTTACTCATCTTGAGTGTCCTGCAGGGCCTCATTATGGGTCCTGAAGCACAGGAGGAGCTGTTTATCTGAGACCGAAAACCAGGCTTGACTGCGTCCCAGGGATGGGTCAAGCAAGCATCCGTTTCGTGTCCGTCCCAGGGACGCTCCCGCCTCTGATGGCTCACGGATCACTTAGGGTGGAACTCGGAGCCGTGTCACCCTCTGCCTTTTCTCCTCCTCTTCCTTTCTCCTCCTCCTTCTTGTTATAAGGAGGGAGGAGGGGGCCAGCTCTGTGCTCCTTGATAAACTCCCAGCCCCACCGCAACCCTCACATCTCCGTTGCCACCTGCTTTGAGATCACCAGGATTCATCTCACGAGGCCCTTTTTCTCATAAAGCCCTGGCGTCCAGCTCCCCCGTGTTCCCTAGGCCCTCATCCCCTTACCTCTCTGTACGACCCTCTCCAGGCCCATCCCTTCCTGTCCCATCAAGGTCGTTACTCCAACAGGCATCTCCTTTCCCTCCTGCATCATCAACTTTTTCCCCTCCAGGGGTCCAGAAGCATCATCATTCAAAATGCCCTCATTTCTCCCATCTTAAAAAAGAGCAGTTTCCCTGGATCCCCACACTCCTCTCTGGCTCCGTATCACACTGACTTCCTCCTCCCCCTCCCTCCTCCCTAGATCAGCAGCTCCTTTTTGTCCCCATTACTGGCCCTTCTTATGACCCACCCTCTCAGTTCACCTCCCAAGCACTCTCCTGTAGTCTCATGGCTTTAAATATCGCCTGGCAACCCCCAAATGTTTGCCCCGAGTCTAGATTTCTCCACTTTATGCCCAACACCTACTTCATATCCTGCTGGGCTGGCATCGTGGGCCTCCAGGGGAAGTTTGTATGGTCTGTGTAGTGGTCAGAACTGGGCCCAGACCCTAGAGCCAATGGCTGAGTACATCGAGTTCTCAACCTGGCGAGCTTCTGTTACTGAATTTAGCATCCAACACTGGGCCAAGACAGACTGGATTCTGCCAAGTTGAAAATCAACCAACCACTGCCATGGATAATCACTCCTTTTCTTTAGAGATTTTTTTCACGTTGGATGTTATATCTGAAACCTGGAACACCATCCTTTTTTTTTTTCTTGGAAATGCTCTTCTTGGTCATTAGAACAGTCCACTTGGCGCTGTCACGAGGAGTCAGCAGCCTGCACATCCGTGGAGGTGATATTCACCCTCCTTCCCCCTGAAATATTTAGCATATTTATCATTCTAGTGACTGTCCAAGCCCACATAATACACACTTTTAGATGCATTTGAATTTATTCTCTTCAAAAGGAGCTACACGTGTGGACATGTGCAGTAACCTCTAAGCGGAATGCACAGTAGAAGAGAAAAAAAAAATGCCTTTCCATGAAGAATTTGAATTTATACCAAGAAAAAAAAAAGGAATAAAAGGTTGTAACATTAGAAACCTGGCACGAAAATAACAAGACAAGGGGAAAATATTGTTAAAAAAAAAACCTCTTGCCAAGCAGTTTGTTAAGTTACACTGTTACATTCGTAGATTTGGGTGAGGGAGAAAGAAGTGAGTGAAGTAGCTCAGCCCCGTCTGACTCTTTGTGACCCCAATGGACTATTTAGTCCATTGAATTCTCCAGGCCAGAATATTGGAGTGGGTAGCCTTTACCGTTCTTCAGAGGATCTTCCCTACCGAGGGACTGAAGCCAGGTCTCCCACATTGTAGGCAGATTCTTTACCAGCTGAGCCACAAGGGAAGCCCAAGAATACTGGAGTGGGTAGCCTATCCCTTCTCCAGCAGATCTTCTTGACCCAGGAATCGAACCGGGGTCTCCTGCATTGCAGGTGGATTCTTTACCAACTGAGCTACCAGGGAAGCCCCCGGGGGAAAGAAACAAGCTACCAACTGCAGCCACATTCTGTCACAGATTATCCTGTCTGTGGCTGACTGACAGGTCACAGCCCCAGGTTTCCAAAGGGACAAAGGGGAGAGAAGCGCGTCCGGAGGGAGAGGGACAGAAGGAGGTCCACCTCAGGCAGGATGGAGGGCAGAGCACGCAGAAGGCAGGGGTGGTGTGTCCCCGAGGGCACCTGCAGTAAGTGACACACTTCCGTGAGATTGTCCTGGGGTTGTGATTTATTTCAGCCCAGTTTGTGTTTATGTTGGTGCTTCTCCAGAGTAGTTGTAAACCCAGACTCCTCACTCAGCCCCTTCACCCAGGTAGTAAGCCAGTGACCGTGTGGGGAAACCTGCAGGGCAGCCCTCCTCGCCCTTTTTGAGTTGCTCCCCCATTTTGCACGATTTCTGCCATGATCACCTTGCCCCTGTGTCCTGTGGAGGCTGAACGTTGCATCTTCTTGGCCTTCAACATGAAACAAGTTGAGTAAGTGCTAAGGAACGATGATGCTGAGCTTTGCCGGCTGCGCGGCAAGTGCACTGGCCTGTTTGCGACAGGAAATGAGGCATCGCTGGGCTGATGTCTCTCCCTGACCCGAGGATGGGCAGAGTCACACCCTGGTTCTCACAAAGCTTAGAGAAGAGGCTAAAGTACAACAAGACTAGTTGTTTAGTTAACAGAAGCAGACATGAGACCATTAATACGACCAACTCTTCTCATGGAGTGTTTACAATCCTTGTAATTGCTTATATTTAAATTTTTAAGCCATATCCAGTTTTTCTAAATAATTTATTCCCTGAGTATTTATTGGCATAATTTAGGTACAAAAAACTTAGAGAATCATTTGTTTAGAAAGTCGTCTACCACCATACCACCCTGAACATACCCTATCTCGTCTGATCTCAGAAGCAAAGCAGGGTCTGGCCTGGTTAGTACTTGAATGGGAGAAAGTATACCTGGATAACTTGTAATCTATCTCTAGTGAGATAAATGGAGTGGCTCCCAGTGTGCCAGCATTTGGAAGAATAAAACCAAATAGCTTTCTTTTTAAGTTTCCAAATTATATTTAAAAAATCAAAATTGAAAGCCATTAGGCTTTTTGTCAAGTTTCGTGAATTTGAGCTATGTTATTTTTACATGGATGGCTGTTTTCACCTATTATTCATTTTTTAAAACATACACATTTTAACTTAAATTTTTTTCTTAGCAGTTTAGTTAAAGAAGTACTATCCTCCAAATATACCACTTGGCTATGTGTTCCAGTATTGGGGTATATACTTCAGATGTTATTACAATAAAAAATGGTAACAGTGATATCTTCAAGGTTCATCTGACACCTGTTCGAGGGACATTCTTTCAAACAGAATAGCAGGACATCTCCCTGAAGTAGTCAGAAATAAAAATGTCCTGTAAAGAGTCATTCTATCCAGAAGAGCTTGTATTAATAAGGTGTGATTTTTGCATCATAACTACTCTCCTTGCTATCGTCGATTGTATTGGAAAGAACACGTGCATGGAACCTCAGGCTATGGTGTTTCCTGCCTTGTGTTTCTCTGATCTTGACCAGTTCCGTCTATCTGATGGCCACAGCCATGTTCAGAGTCCAGAGTCTCATATAAAATCTTAATATGAATAACTTTTTAAAGAAGCGTTAGTACGTTCCCAATGGAAACAGATGGCAAGTTTATAGTCTGACCCCTGTTCCCTGCTGTGACTCAGACCAAGCCCCATGTGGAGCGCGTAGGACACAATGATGGTTAAGTTTTTCAAGAATCAGATGACCCATAAATGCAAAACCCAGTGGAAGGGTAGAAAGGGCTGGTACCAAGAGTCAGTGTTAATTTCATTTTTACCAACAAGAAGAAAATTCTAACGTGGGAGATTTGGACATAAAATCTCCACTTTCCCAATGAGCTATATCAGTAGGGAGAGGGACGTGATGGCTCAGATGCCGAGGGCGGTCGTGTTCTGACGAAAAAGGGAGCAGCCCTTAGAAAATGGATTCTGTTTAGAGAATAGAACGATAGAATCCTAATATTTTTCATCCCGAGCTCATTTAGCAGAGGTAATGGATATTTCATCAGACACAGATATGCCATTCCATTGCATTACACTGTAAACAGGACGGACAGTGTTTGGGAAATGGGAGAGCTAAGACAGTAGCCACTGGCAGGCCCTGGTTATCTCATTTAAACAGATACCAAATGTGGGCAACAGTAGTGTGATCGTCGGTTGCTTCCCACTTTGTGAATAAATTGCTTAGAAGGAGTCTTTGCCTACCAGATGTGACCTAGATTTAGCTTTTCAAAGGCGGGGGGTTGGGGGGTGGGAGTATCTCTATTGTGTTAAAAAAACAATTGCTGGTAAAATGCACAGTAAGTGAGCTTATCTCCCCTCTCCAGGTGTTTGGGCTAATATGTTATGGAATTACTGCTTCATTTATGAAAAATAATTGGGGGAAATGTTCCAGCAAATCAAATTTGGATAAAGGCTGAGGATGTCTATTGTGTTGTTAGCAAGTTTTTAAAAAGGCAGAAAGATCAGGGAGCCCATAGAGATAATAAAAATATTTTAAAAACTGTGTTTGAGAAGAGTCTCTCATAAAAGGGTCAGGCGTGGGTGTACTTTCCAACTTGTGTTGGGGTTTAGTGAAATATGGAAGAACAATGAGAACAATTACACCCCTTTCAGCGCCTGTGAAAGCTGCTGAAAAAAATCAAAGCCCGTCTGTCTGCTGGCTCCGATAAGTCTTACGACTCTGTTAAAGGTGGCGAAAATGTAAAAAGCTAACGTTTCTATTCTCCCTTACCCACCGTGTCTCTTTTCTTGTCTCCCCGCCTCCTGCAGGAGCCGCCACTCCAAAACCAGTCCCAGAACCCGAGAAGCAAACAGACCACACGGTCAAGATCGCGGGGGTCATCGCCGGCATCCTGCTGTTCGTGATCATATTTCTCGGGGTCGTGCTGGTGATGAAGAAAAGGTGAGCCCCTGGCTGTTGCCATGCAGGTGCTGCTGGCCCACTGTTGGCCAAGAGGCTTCTCGTGCGTGAAAGCGTTCTGTTAGTCCGTTGTCTTGGATGACCGAGCCGCACCTGTGGCTCTGGTGGTTCGTATTTTGCATCATGTAGCAGTCAAGGTTATGGGAAAACATTTGGAGTCCGCAGCTGGATTTTGTGTGACTGTGAAGAGCTTCTTATGCCAGGTCAGCGTTAAGGATCAGGTGTCTTCCCACCAGTTGGTACTTACTTAAAGCTCAGCAGAATCAGTAAAATCACTTGTTCACCAGGAAATGTTCAGTATTAATACTTATTACTAACAATAGATCTTGAGGAATACAAGAAAAGAGACTTCTCCTTCTCATGATAAGGAAGATAATGACAATGACAGAGTTTCTTGGCCCTGCGTTATGTGCAGGCACCATGTCAGGAGATTAAACAGCACAATATCCCACGAGAGAGGGACTCTCAGGATCAGACAGACAGCAACTCAGGGCGTGGACACATAAGGACAAGGATGGTAACATGTTGGGTGTAGTAAGGTTGCCCTTTCTAGCCAGGGGTGGTCAAGGCAGGAGAAAAACACATATGGCCGCAGAAAGCAATCGTCACCTCCAATACATGAAAAATACACAGTCTCTTTTGTCTTGTGGAAATGAGAACTTGCTTAATAATACAGTGTTCAGTTTATATAAAAATGATCAACATAAAAGATAGATGGCAAAAAGCAGTAAGATAAATTATCCGTTTTTTATGTAGTTTAAAATTAGTTATAAACAATTATATCCTACTGTATAGCACAGGAAACTATATTCAATATTCTGTGATAAACCATAATGGAAAAGAACATGAAAAACAATATATTGAATATATACATACATATATATATATATATACACATGTAAAGAACCATCACATTTCTATACAGCAGACATTAATACAATATTGTAAATCAACCAACTTCAATTTAAAGAAAAATTTAAAACAATGATAGAGTGTGAGCAAAGTTACAGATGACAAGAAGTGCAGATCGAGAGGTTGACAAAGCCAAGTCAGGGAGGTCTTGTCTGGTCACCTAAGGAGCTAGACCTGGTTGTTAAGTCCACTGGTGGCCTTTAAGCAGGTAGTAATGGGATGTGCTTTTTCTATTAGAAGGATCACTCAGTGTTAAGGTTGAACCCAGCAAGGAGAGAAAAGGGCTCGAGGCAGGAAGACCAGCAACTTTAGAAACATCAGGAGGTTGCAGCCGCTTGTAGGCCGATCCGGGGAGCTGAAGTAACACAGAAAGAACCTGTTGTTGGCGAGGCCGTTGGTGGGGGTGTCCCCGCTCCCCAGTCATGGGGTGCGTATGAGCTAGGCTGTGTGGGGCACGAAGAGGGGAGCTCAGCTCTGCACTTCTATGTCTAGTCTTCCTGTGCCATGGAGTGGACACGTCCCCTGGGCAGGGGGGGGTGTGCTGGCATGCAGTGCTATCCACAATCAGAGTCATCCATCCACGTGTGCCCAGCTGAAGCTGGGGCTCGAACGTGGGCGCTCAGCGCGACTGTCAGAAGGAGGTCGAGGGTAAAGGTCAAACCTTGGGTCACAGGGATATTTAAGGGATGAGCTAATATCTGAATGTATAGGCATACATATACAGCTTTCCTTGCTTCTTCTTTTGTATTTTGTTTACTGGTCCGGTGAGGCCTCAGGACGAGGCCTTGTCCTGGCTCATACAGGCCTGGCTGGTCCCCATCATTTCAGCTCCTCCTCCCTCTTGTCATCCACCTTTTCTTCCTTTCTTGTTGGTCACACATCATTTAATTTCACTCCATTTTTAAAATATTCTTTCTTGTGTTGAGAACTTTGGTGATCTGCTCTCTTAGCAGCTTTTAAATATATAGCACTATAGTGTTGTATATACATAGAGGCTCAGATGGTAAAGAATCTGCCTGCAATGCTGGAAACCCAGGTTTGATTGTTGGTTCAGGAAAGATTCCCCTGGAGAAGGGAACTGCAACCCAGACCAGTATTCTTGCCTGGGAAATCCTATGGACAAAGGATACTGGTGGGCTACAATCCATGGTGCTGCAAAGAGTCAGACCCAACAGAGCGATTAACACTTTCTTAATTACTTACTTACGGCAATGGCACCCCACTCCAGTAATTTTGCCTAGAAAATCCCAGTCAGACACAACTGAGCGACTTCACTTTCACTTTTCACCTTCATGCAGTGGAGAAGGAAATGGCAACCCACTCCAGTGTTCTTGCCTGGAGAATCCCAGGGATGGGGAAGCCTGGTGGGCTGCCGTCTATAGGGTCGCACAGTGTCGGACACGACTGAAGTGACGCAGCAGCAGCAGCAGTATAGTGATATTAACTACAGTCACTTGCTGTAGTCATCCCATCCCCAGAACTTCTTAACCTTGTAGCTGGGAGCCTCCTCCTCCCTCTTCACTTCGCTTATCCCTAGCTTCCTTTTCTTTATCTTCTCTGCATCTCTAGCTGTCAGTCTCTATTTCTTTCTCCCTTACATCTCTGTCTTTTTCTTCCTCTCTTACTTGTTCATCACCCTTCATCCACTTTCTCATGGATGCTCTTTTTCTCTCCCACCTCGATGTTTATATAGAAAGCTTATCTTTGGTACGGGTAGTTTGTACTATTTTTTTAAAATATGATCCAGTATGAATTCTAAGCAGCCCTAGGCCCTTGCATGCCTAGATATTCAAACTAAGCATTTTGGAGAGTTGATTTTTAGTCATGGGAACGTGTTGGATTTTCATGTCATCTGGCAAGTCCTCCATGAGGAATTGCCTGAAACCACCAATCCAGTTGCCCTCACGACCTTAGCTAAATGTTAATTCATCCTCCAAGGGTCTGATTCTGCTGGATTAATTTATTATTCTACTTTGGACTCTCAGGCAGACATGGAGGTTATGTTATAAATTATGCATTTGAAGAAATTGCCGATGGTAACATACGGCCTTGATACAACTTTAGACTAAATTCCAATAACTCATATCAAATTTGTATGATTATTTACTAGATGATAGCCTTAAAAGGGTTATTTTCACAGCATGTGCCACTTTGGTATTTGCTCTTTCTGAAATATAGAATATGCTGCCTTGTAAGGCAAATTTGTCAGAAACTTGTAAGATTTTGACCTGAACAATCATGTGGTTCAGACTATCCTAGTTAATAGAAATTCCGAAAACTTCTGATTGTTCAGGGTTTTCCCTCCAAATTGAAGCCTAGAATTTTAAATGTGTTTTTAACAGACCAGGGAAAACATGATAGTAATCACAGGTAAGTGGCTGGAGAGTTACTGATAAACAAGCTACAGAATTTGGTTAGCAGACAGAGAGTTTAGATTTGGAATTCCTGGATCTGTATTTTAACCAACTCTGTGATTCTGAACTTCTTTGCCCCTTAGTTTATTCATCTGTAAGTTGAGCAAACTGCACTCAACCACATCTGAAGTCCCACCCAGGCCCAAACTCTCAGGCTTTCTATTACGTGGCAGCTGATGCTGGCGTCCTACAAGGGCAGTGAGGACTCCTTATGTATCTCATGCTATAAACATACCCGGCCACTCCTCCAAAGCTCACTTTGTGCAGTGGATTCAAGTCTCCATGGAGTGTTGGCTGGTGAAAGTTCATCTTTCAGCCACATGCTTCCTGTTGTCATACAGTAGGTACTCAGATAAAGGGGAGCAGCAGAAAGATGAAATGAGAGAGAATGAGCAATAAAGAGCCAGCTTTCATTGTAGTGTTGGTCATGTTTGCTGGTACAAGCCTGTGCTCATCAAACTGGGAGACCCACTCCTGCCCAGGCTAGACTCAGTCACCAACATGAGCTTGTGTCATTGGTCATAAAGGCAGCCTGAGCCAAAGAAAAAATGTGGGTGAAGCAAATGCATCAGTACTTCTGGTAATATAGGCGGAAGTCTGTGCTGCCAGGGAAGAGTGAGAATTGACCATCTGGATGGGTCAGTGTTCTGGGCCACGTGGGCCTGAGCTCTTGGGAGGGGGAAACAGCAAATTTCCCTTGAAGATGTTGCCAATTATTGTCTTAACTAAGATCCTGTGGGCTTCTGAAAGGCCAGCCATCTCTAAAAATTAGTTACTGAAGGTAGGCCTGGAACAGAACCTGTAAAATCTGTTCTCTTTGCAACCCTATGCACTCTACAGTCCATGGAATTCTCCAGGCCAGAATACTGGAATGGGTAACCGTTCCCTTCTCCAGGGGATATTCCCAACCAAGGATCGAATTCAGGTCACCCGCATTGCAGGCAGATTCTTTACCAGCTAAGTTACCAGGGAAGCCCAAAATCTGCTCAACTCATACTAGCTCATGGAATCCTTTCACACCCAAGTCATAACGACAGAAAACTGAGATGACCTTCAGTTTTATTTAGCTATAATGTTTTATAACCTATCACAAATTAGTTGTTACCTGTTTGTGAATATTTATATACTGGAGCCTGGCCTAGAAAACAAACCTACTTTCCTTAATGCCCTTTACAAAACCTTTACATGTATTTTTATTTATTTTATTCTTTAGGCAAAACAATTTCTTGGTATTTGCCCATTCCCAGTTCTTTTGAGGGTGCAGTATTTTGATGAAGCAAATGTTAAGAAGGGGTGTTAAGATGAATATCTATGAAATAAAAAGATCTCTTGCAGAGTCACATGACAACACACTCAAAATTAATGTAAGTTGAGTTGAAGATACTTAGTTTTTCTCATTTTCATCCCTGTATAATTAAATATATTTGTATAAATGAAAATGCCTGCATGTTCAACATTTTTTCATAAGGAATAATTTATCTCAATAACATGTTTGACAGAATTTAGTATATAAACACTGTCGATTTTTATCCTGATTAATTATATTTACTATTGTTTCTAAAATTGCTATAGATCTTTTAGAAATTTGAGAACATTTATATCAATTACAGTAATATTTCTGTCTCAGTCATTGTGGTAAATAGAAATTACAGAAGTTTTGACAAAATGGAAATCATTAAAGAGATACACAGTCTTGGTCAAAATAGCAAATGTTAGCTCTCCCACTGCATGCACACCTGTTATAGGTAAATATGACTGTTTCCATTCTGTAGCACAATACCTCACTCTCCTTTCCATAAAGCATTTTAACAGATGTGCGTTTTGCAAATGTGGGCTTCTCAGGTGGCGCAGTGGTAAAGTACCTACCTGCCAATTCAGGAGACGTGGGCCTGATCTCCGTGTCAGAAAGATCCCCTGGAGAAGGAAATGACATCCCACTCTAGTATTCTTGCCTGGGAAATCCCACAGACAGAAGAGCCTAGAAGGGTACAGTCCAGGGGATCGCAATCTTTTGTCAGACATGACTTAGCGGCTAGACAACATTTTGCAAATGCAGCTTATGTCATTAAATATTTAGCACCTTTCTATTGTATTTAAAAAACAGTGTAACTACCAAGAAAAAAAAATTCAATACTGTAGGAAGAGTATCCAAAAACAGGAAACCAAAAAGATAAGAGAGAAAAATGTGATGAAAGTCCACTTTCTAAAGAGATGTCTGCAGTGTATGAGTGGAGGTAAGTTGACATTAACTGTAATTCCCTTACTAAACCTGTTTACACTTGAGATAGAATTTTTTCCACTATATTTAAGGGTCAGTTGCATGTAAAAAATGTCTCAAGTCTGAATGCTTTACTCAAAGTCCTGTTTCAAAATCACATTTTCTGAAACCGTACTGAGACAGTCCTGTGTAGCCATGTCTTTGTGACTGTTTAGACTACGTGTACTTGACATGTAGTCGTTTAGATAATAATCAGGTGCTGAGACTCTTCTGCGGTAGCACATGCTTCAGCACACGTGAAACAGGACACACATGTAACCAACTGGTCTGGAAATGCCCTCCTAATTAATTAGCTAGTGTACTTTAGTTTTCTAATGGTAACTGAATGAGCTCCTTGTTCAGTGGTAAAATATAAATTTATCTTATTTTTAAGATTTGTTTTTGATGTGGAATATTTTTAAAGTCTTTATTGAATCTGTTACAATACTGCTTCTATTTTAAGTTCTGGCTTTCTGGCTGCACAACATGTGGAATCTTAACTCCCTGACCAGTGATGGAGCCCTCACCCCCTGCATTGGAAGGCAAAGTCTTAACCACTAGACCGCCTGGGAAGTCCATAAGTTGACCTTTGTCAGTTCTTTTCTAACCAGGACTTTATGTGGTAACTCTAATAGCTCCCATAGTCGCACTGTTTCTGGATTTGACCTATTGGTTTATTTGACTATGTTCTACTGGGGGCTCCTTATAAATATTTTCTTTTAAAAAGGAAAGTAGGGAATACAGGTACCAGTTTTTTTTTTTTTTTTTAATTTAACAGGAAGAAAGTGTCAGAATGATAAGAGGCAGTCACTGGACTTTAGAATCGCACAACCTGGGTTCACAACTCCACTTGGTGCTGGCGTAAATTCAGGGGTGTCATGTAACCTCATAGTGGCGTAAATTCAAGGGTGTCGCATAATCCCGTGTTGGCGTAAATTCAGGGCGTCACGTAACCTCTCTGAACTCACTTTGCAGATGTGAAATGTGATGATGATGACTTGTACTTCACAGGGCTGGGGGTGGGGAGGTGGGGTAGGAAAATTAAGTGAGAGGACTCAGGCATATAGTTGGTGCTTGATAAATAGTAGCCCAGAAGTTCAGGAAGCTGTTCAAGATCACATGGGTGGTACTCGGAGAGCCTGGGGTACATCCAGGTGTGTCTTACTGTTCCCACCTGCTGCCCTGGTCGCAGCAGTCAAGTTCAGAGGTGCCTCTCGCTCAGTAAACCTCAGCTGCTCTTTGTAACCAATAGTTAGGGACACCAAACAGTCATCGTCTTATTGCCATTTACTCTTGCTGGAAATCTACATGTATTTCGAACTGGCAGCGTGTTTTAATCTCCTTTCTGAGCTATCACTGGAGAATAGCTGCAGGATCACTTTTTCCTCTTAATCCTTTCGAATGTGTGTGTTCATGGCATTCTTGGAGCCATCGGTTTTCTCCTAAGAACTCACAGCAGAGAAGATGCTGTGTCCTCGTCTGATTAGTGAGTGAGAGAGCTTTGTTGAGTTTTATAGTAAGCCTTCAGCAATTGAGCTTCACTCCCTCCTTCTCAGACACAAACTCTAGGGTCTGGGGGCTGTGGAGGATCTGCAGGGCCCTGGAGATGAGAGGCTGACATGGGCCCCTGCGAGCTATGTGGCCCGCAAGCTGCTGGCTTTGTGACCCCAGTTTCCTCAGTGTAATGCCCCCAGCGGGTTCCAGCTGGTGCTAGTGGTAAAGAACCCGCCTGCCAATGCAGGAGATATAAGAGATGGGGGTTCGATCCGTGGGTTAGGAAGATCCCCTGGAGGAGGGCATGGCAACCCATTCCGGTATTCTTGCCTGGAGAATCCTATGGACAGAGGAGTCTGGCAGGCTACAGTCCAGGAGGTCACAAGAGTTGGACATGACTAAAGCAACTTAGCATGCCTGCATGCACAGTGTCCGGAAGTCATAACAGACCTTTCCTAGAGTGTTCGGAGAAGACGATGTGTCATTGGCATTGTGGTGCTGACCCCAGTACTAACTATGTGGTCAGTGCACACACCGTGCTGCTGCACCATTGAGCTGGAGCTGTGTGTCTCATCACAAACTTAAAGTCTTAGTTTCTGCCCCCAGAGGCCAGCAGGACCAGGAGCTGGAGGAAGTGTGGCGTCCACTTGGAGAACATGGGTCTCTGTTGAGAAGGTTACTGGGAGGAAGGCCACCAGGGGCACAGCTTACGGTCCCCACAGCAGGGCCAGGTCTGAGCGGAGACTGTGGAGCCGAGAGCACAGAGGAAACTGCTCCCGACCAAACTGGCCCAACGGTCTTCCTCGTGCAGAGGCCCCTGCTCCATCCAGGGTTTTACTCCCTACAGAGAAGGAAGCCGGGTGCTGGGGCCCCGACAGCACCTCCCTTGGGGGTTTCCTGCTAAGCCCCAAGGTCATGTGAGTGGGCGTGGCCTGGGCACTGAGCACAGATTCTATGGGTATCTGAACCTGTCAGACCCGGACCCGGTCCAGGGCCGGTCATCAGGACAGAGGACGGGGTTCTCTCTCTCCTGTATCTGGAGTAGCACCCTGCATCTGTAGGGATCCCAAGCCCTCTTCACAGCCCAGGCCTCTCAGCTCTCACAGGAGCATCTGAGGGTGGACCCTCTGGTCATGAGACTGGCCCTGAGCTGGGCTCTCTCTGCCACCTCAGGGCACGGCCATCCTACTGATGCCTACCTGAGTGCCCTGGAACTTTCCACCACAGCTCCTTTGTATCTTGTATCCATTAGCACAACTTATTAAAACATGTTCTTTCTCTATATCTTAGCCTTGAGGTTCAAGTCTAACAGAACCTATAAGGGGGTTTCATGTTTACCACTGAAATTGATGGTTCATTCTCTGAGGTGGCTGGCCCCCAAGCCTGTGTTGATGCTCCCAGCTCTGTGCCCCCAGGCTCTTTGTGCTCTGTAGAGGGCGACCATCTCATTCATGTTGACACGACCTTGCATTCTAGTTTGTAGAGTAGGAAACACCCAGGACATGAAAGCTGAGGATGCTTCATTTAGGATGATAGGATGACAACCATCATCCTAAGACAAACATCACTAAACCTGTCTTCTTGGTCAGTGAATCTGTGGATTCAAACTTAATATTATCACTTCTTCAATTCTTTCTAATTTTGTATTAATGACTAAAACAGTAATGAAAAATACTTTCACTATAGGAAATATATATAGGTTAAGAGCAAACTAGTGTCTAACCTGACTTATTTAGGCAAAATTCATGATCTCTCTAACATAAATCTGAATTTCAAGAAGGAAAGAAATTATAGCTGAAATCTTTAATCTTCTTTAATCATTTATGAAGAAGATAAAGAGGAGCTATCGTGTTAATTAGTAGAGGATGTTATTTCTTTTCTTTTTTTTTTTTTGCATGTCTCAGCTTTACAAGGTGCTGCAGTAAATAACGTATTGACAAATAGGAAAGGCATGTTGTTGCCCAGCGTCCTCACAGACTGTGCCCTTCAAGGTGCATCATGCTTCATTAGGTCCATTGGAAGGAGTTTGGGTTATTTTCATATATAGCTCCCCTCTTGGCACTGATGTGGTGCAACTAAAGTAAAACTATGTTTATGGGTTTTACTGCAATAAGTAAAAACTGACTCACTTATTAAGTCCAACCTCCTTCTATTTGTTTGTAAGAACAACACAAAACCAAAACTTGGCCAGATGGGGGAGGAGCCAAGATGGCGGAGGAGTAGGACGGGGAGAACACTTTCTCCCCCACAAATTCATCAAAAGAGCATTTAAACGTCGAGTAAATTCCACAAAACAACTTCTGAATGCCGACAGAGGACATCAGGCACCCAGAAAAGCAATCCAACTCTTCGAAAGGAGGTAGGAAAAAATATAAAAGACAAAAAAAGAGACAAAAGAGGGAGGGACGGAGTTCCGTCCCGGGAAGGGAGTCTTAAAAAGAGAGAAGTTTCCAAACACCAGGAAACCTTCTCACTGCCGAATCTGTGCCGAGCTTTGGAAGCACAGAGGGCAACATAACAGGAAAAAAAAATAAATACACAATTAAAACTCGAAGATTGCGAGTCCTACGGTAACTCCCCCAGCAGACAAGCAGCGCAGACGCCTGCACGCGCCATTAGCAAGCGGGGGCTGGGCAGGGAGGCGCAGCGCGGGCTGCATCGCTTAGAGTAAGAATCTGGCCTGAATACCCTGAGCACTATCTGAGCGAAATAATTTGGGCTAGCAAACCAGACTGTGGGATATCTACCACGCGAAAAGCCAGCCCTAACCTAAGACCGCCAGGCCCACGCACGGAACAAAGAATTGAACAGAGATAGCCGGCTACAGACCTTCCCCCTCCGGTGACAGGCAGCCAGAGCCGGAAGGGGGCAATCGCAGCCCCAGAGAGACATTATCTATAAAACTGTAAGCAGGCTTCTTTGCTAACTAAAACTTCTTGGGGGTCTGGACGGTTAACATCTGCCTGAGAAGGTGCACTGGTTTTACACCCAGATAACCGAGTTGCAGGAAGGCGATAAGTCGCAGCATTGGCGCTCGCCAAACACCTCATCACTTGAGCTGCTCGGACCTGGGAAGAGCACAAAACTCAGGCCCAACTGAGTCTGCGCCTCTGAGGACTACCCGAGTGCCTGAACCGAGCGGCTTGGACCTGGGAGGTACATGCAACCCAGGGCCAGCCTCGGATTGTTCCCAGCGGAACAACCTAGAGCCCGAGCAGTGTGGGCAGGGAGGCTACACGCGCCGTGAGCGGGGGCAGACCCAGTGTGGCTGAGGCACTGCGAGCACACGCCAGTGTTATTTGTTTGCAGCATCCCTCCCTCCCTTCCCACAGTGCGACTGAACAAAGAGAAGAAATACAGCTCCACCCATCAGAACACCGACACAAGCTTCCCTAACCAGGAAACCTTGACAAGCCACCTGTACAAACCCACACACAGCGAGGAAAAGCCACAATAAAGAGAACTCCACAAACTGCCAGAATACAGAAAGGACACCCCAAACTCAGCAATTTAAACAAGATGAAGAGACAGAGGAATAGCCAGCAGATAAAGGAACAGGATAAATGCCCACCAAACCAAACAAAAGAGGAAGAAATAGGGAATCTACCTGATAAAGAATTCCGAATAATGATAGTGAAATTGATCCAAAATCTTGAAATTAAAATGGAATCACAGATAAATAGCTTGGAGACAAGGATTGAGAAGATGCAAGAAAGGTTTAACAAGGACCTAGAAGAAATAAAAAAGAGTCAATATATAATGAATAATGCAATAAATGAAATTAAAAACACTCTGGAGGCAACAAATAGTAGAATAACAGAGGCAAAAGATAGGATTAGTGAATTAGAAGATAGAATGGTAGAAATAAATGAATCAGAGAGAATAAAAGAAAAACGAATTAAAAGAAATGAGGACAATCTCAGAGACCTCCAGGACAATATTAAACGCTACAACATTCGAATAATAGGGGTTCCAGAAGAAGAAGACAAAAAGAAAGACCATGAGAAAATACTTGAGGAGATAATAGTTGAAAACTTCCCTAAACTGGGGAAGGAAATAATCACCCAAGTCCAAGAAACCCAGAGAATCCCAAACAGGATAAACCCAAGGCGAAACACCCCAAGACACATATTAATCAAATTAACAAAGATCAAACACAAAGAACAAATATTAAAAGCAGCAAGGGAAAAACAACAAATAACACACAAGGGAATTCCCATAAGGATAACAGCTGATCTTTCAATAGAAACTCTTCAAGCCAGGAGGGAATGGCAAGACATACTTAAAATGATGAAAGAAAATAACCTACAGCCCAGATTATTGTACCCAGCAAGGATTTCATTCAAGTATGAAGGAGAAATCAAAAGCTTCTCAGACAAGCTTTTGAAGAGAATTCTGCACCACCAAACCAGCTCTCCAACAAATACTAAAGGATATTCTCTAGACAGGAAACACAAAAATGGTGTATAAATTCGAACCCCAAACAATAAAGTAAATGGCAATGGGATCATACTTATCAGTAATTATCTTAAACGTAAATGGGTTGAATGCCCCAACCAAAAGACAAAGACGGGCTGAATGGATACAAAAACAAGACCCCTACATATGTTGTCTACAGGAGACCCACCTCAAAACAGGGGACACATACAGACTGAAGGTGAAGGGCTGGAAAAAGATTTTCCATGCAAATAGGGACCAAAAGAAAGCAAGAGTAGCAAAACTCATATCAGATAAAATAGACTTTAAAACAAAGGCTGTGAAAAGAGACAAAGAAGGTCACTACATAATGATCAAAGGATCAATCCAAGAAGAAGATACAACAATTATAAATATATATGCACCCAACACGGGAGCACCGCAGTATGTAAGACAAATGCTAACAAGTATGAAAGGAGAAATTAACAATAACACAATAATAGTGGGAGACTTTAATACCCCACTCACACCTATGGATAGATCAACTAAACAGAAAATTAACAAGGAAACACAAACTTTAAACGATACAATAGACCAGTTAGACCTAATTGATATCTATAGGACATTTCATCCCAAAACAATGAATTTCACCTTTTTCTCAAGCGCACATGGAACCTTCTCCAGGATAGATCACATCCTGGGCCATAAAGCTAGCCTTGGTAAATTCAAAAAAATAGAAATCATTCCAAGCATCTTTTCTGACCACAATGCAGTAAGATTAGATCTCAATTACAGGAGAAAAACTATTAAAAATTCCAACATATGGAGGCTGAACAACACGCTGCTGAATAACCAAAAAATCACAGAAGAAATCAAAAAAGAAATCAAAATTTGCATAGAAATGAATGAAAATGAAAACACAACAACCCAAAACCTGTGGGACACGGTAAAAGCAGTCCTAAGGGGAAAGTTCATAGCAATACAGGCATACCTCAAGAAACAAGAAAAAAGTCAAATAAATAACCTAACTCTACACCTAAAGCAACTAGAAAAGGAAGAAATGAAGAACCCCAGAGTTAGTAGAAGGAAATAAATCTTAAAAATTAGGGCAGAAATAAATGCAAAAGAAACAAAAGAGACCATAGCAAAAATCAACAAAGCCAAAAGCTGCTTCTTTGAAAGGATAAATAAAATTGACAAACCATTAGCCAGACTCATCAAGAAACAAAGGGAGAAAAATCAAATCAATAAAATTAGAAACGAAAATGGAGAGATCACAACAGACAACACAGAAATACAAAGGATCATAAGAGACTATTATCAACAATTATATGCCAATAAAATGGACAACGAGGAAGAAATGGACAAATTCTTAGAAAAGTACAACTTTCCAAAACTCGACCAGGAAGAAATAGAAAACCTTAACAGACCCATCACAAGCACGGAAATTGAAACTGTAATCAAAAATCTTCCAGCAAACAAAAGCCCAGGTCCAGACGGCTTCACAGCTGAATTCTACCAAAAATTTAGAGAAGAGTTAACACCTATCCTGCTCAAACTCTTCCAGAAAATTGCAGAGGAAGGTAAACTTCCAAACTCATTCTGTGAGGCCACCATCACCCTAATACCAAAACCTGACAAAGATCCCACAAAAAAAGAAAACTACAGGCCAATATCACTGATGAACATAGATGCAAAAATCCTAAACAAAATTCTAGCAATCAGAATCCAACAACACATTAAAAAGATCATACACCATGACCAAGTGGGCTTTATCCCAGGGATGCAAGGATTCTTCAATATCCGCAAATCAATCAATGTAATACACCACATTAACAAATTGAAAAACAAAAACCATATGATTATCTCAATAGATGCAGAGAAAGCCTTTGACAAAATTCAACACCCATTTATGATAAAAAAAAACTCTCCAGAAAGCAGGAATAGAAGGAACATACCTCAACATAATAAAAGCTATATATGACAAACCCACAGCAAACATTATCCTCAATGGTGAAAAATTGAAAGCATTTCCTCTAAAGTCAGGAACAAGACAAGGGTGCCCACTTTCACCATTACTATTCAACATAGTTTTGGAAGTTTTGGCCACAGCAATCAGAGCAGAAAAAGAAATAAAAGGAATCCAAATTGGAAAAGAAGAAGTAAAACTCTCACTGTTTGCAGATGACATGATCCTCTACATAGAAAACCCTAAAGACTCCACCAGAAAATTACTAGAACTAATCAATGATTATAGTAAAGTTGCAGGATATAAAATCAACACACAGAAATCCCTTGCATTCCTATACACTAATAATGAGAAAACAGAAAGAGAAATTAAGGAAACAATTCCATTCACCATTGCAACGAAAAGAATAAAATACTTAGGAATATATCTACCTAAAGAAACTAAAGACCTATATATAGAAAACTATAAAACACTGGTGAAAGAAATCAAAGAGGACACTAATAGATGGAGAAATATACCATGTTCATGGATTGGAAGAATCAATATAGTGAAAATGAGTATACTACCCAAAGCAATCTATAAATTCAATGCAATCCCTATCAAGCTACCAACAGTATTCTTCACAGAGCTAGAACAAATAATTTCACAATTTGTATGGAAATACAAAAAACCTCGAATAGCCAAAGCGATCTTGAGAAAGAAAAATGGAACTGGAGGAATCAACCTACCTGACTTCAGGCTCTACTACAAAGCCACAGTAATCAAGACAGTATGGTACTGGCACAAAGACAGAAATATAGATCAATGGAACAAAATAGAAAGCCCAGAGATAAATCCACGCACATATGGACGCCTTATCTTTGACAAAGGAGGCAAGAATATACAATGGATTAAAGACAATCTCTTTAACAAGTGGTGCTGGGAAATCTGGTCAACCACTTGTAAAAGAATGAAACTAGAACACTTTCTAACACCATATACAAAAATAAACTCAAAATGGATTAAAGATCTCAACGTAAGACCAGAAACTATAAAACTCCTAGAGGAGAACATAGGCAAAACACTCTCTGACATACATCACAGCAGGATCCTCTATGATCCACCTCCCAGAATATTGGAAATAAAAGTAAAAATAAACAAATGGGACCTAATTAAACTTAAAAGCTTCTGCACATCAAAGGAAACTATTAGCAAGGTGAAAAGACAGCCTTCAGAATGGGAGAAAATAATAGCAAATGAAGCAACTGACAAACAACTAATCTCAAAAATATACAAGCAACTCCTACAGCTCAACTCCAGAAAAATAAATGACCCAATCAAAAAATGGGCCAAAGAACTAAATAGACATTTCTCCAAAGAAGACATACAGATGGCTAACAAACACATGAAAAGATGCTCAACATCACTCATTATCAGAGAAATGCAAATCAAAACCACTATGAGGTACCATTTCACACCAGTCAGAATGGCTGCGATCCAAAAGTCTACAAATAATAAATGCTGGAGAGGGTGTAGAGAAAAGGGAACCCTCTTACACTGTTGGTGGGAATGCAAACTAGTACAGCCACTATGGAGAACAGTGTGGAGATTCCTTAAAAAACTGGAAATAGAACTGCCTTATGATCCAGCAATCCCACTGCTGGGCATACGCACTGAGGAAACCAGAAGGGAAAGAGACACGTGTACCCCAATGTTCATCGCAGCACTGTTTGTAATAGCCAGGACATGGAAGCAACCTAGATGTCCATCAGCAGATGAATGGATAAGAAAGCGGTGGTACATATACACAATGGAGTATTACTCAGCCATTAAAAAGAATACATTTGAATCAGTTCTAATGAGGTGGATGAAACTGGAGCCTATTATACAGAGTGAAGTAAGCCAGAAGGAAAAACACCAATACAGTATACTAACGCATATATATGGAATTTAGAAAGATGGTAATGATAACCCTGTATACGAGACAGCAAAAGAGACACTGATGTATAGAACAGTCTTATGGACTCTGTGGGAGAGGGAGAGGGTGGAAAGATTTGGGAGAATGGCATTGAAACATGTGAAACGTCATGTATGAAACGAGATGCCAGTCCAGGTTCAATGCACAATGCTGGATGCTTGTTTTATTTCTTTTTTTCAAAAAAAAAAAACAAAACTTGGCCAAAAATGTAGGGCAGGTAATCCCATCTAAGCATGGCCCATGTTCTCTCTCCTGCACACCCAAGCATGAATACAACTTTTTTATGTTAGTTACATTCCTGAGATGACTTGGAGCCCTATGGCCCAATGCCAGAATTCCAGCGTGGACCTAGTATTCGGTACTTCCCATATCTCCCTTGTCACAGTGCTCAGACTGCCCTTTCCATGCATTCAGCCTCCTGAATTACCTGTGTGCCATCTGCCTCTGCTCTTAGATCCTAGCATGTTACTGGCTGTGATGTGGTCCTTTCTAATCATCTTTGACACCCTTCTCACACCTAGTACAGTCTTTGCTGCTAGTGGACATATAGTATATTTAGTAATTAAAGACTGAAAACACTCCTTTCATGCAAGCCCTTCAGTGCCACCCTGGACTTTGAATTGCTTTTTATTATAGGGATGTGTAAGTTTTATAAGATGCTGTATTAATTTTTCCATACTGTAGGTTTTTTGGTGAACAGATTCCTTCTTTTGAAAAGTATAATTTTTAAACGTCTGAATAACAATTAGGTTTTCAACTTGATGTATTAAAATCATTTAAATGAATAGGGATATATTTAAATTCAGATACAGCTTAATTAAAAGAAAAATGGGCTCATATCTATCATTTACTTAAATTATCACTTATTTTTAAACCACCTTTGAAACATTTTTCATAAACAGCCTTGCATGTTTTTCACAAGCAACATCAATTGAGATAGAAATTATTATATTTACAAAATGAATAAGAGCCTCAGGATGAATTTTTCTCTATACAATGAGCACCTGCCCTAAATAAATTGAATATCCAGTTTTCCAGGTCTTCCATTCAGCGGGTTCACAATGGAAATGCTCAGCTTCGTGTCTTGGTAATTCACGTGGGTCTGCAGCCCTGTCGCCACTGAGAGCACTCCCACTGTATCCACACACGGCTCAGTTCCTTCGAGTGCACTTGATGAGAATTTATGATAAACATTAGCTCACTGGCCTTACGTCAGAAGGAAAACATTAAGAGAAACAAAATCAGGGAACAGCCATTTCCTGAGCGGCTTAATGTCCGTGTGTCAGAACACCCTTCATCCTTTCACCTGATGTGTCTAAACCGGCTGGTGGGTTTGGAGTCAAAAGTAAGTTGTGGAAGAACTTGGCCACTCCTCAGAGTGGATCCTGCCTAATTCCTAGGACTAGTCCTCACCTTTGCTAAACAAAAGGGGAAGGGGGGAAAATCTCAGAAGTACATTAAGACACAGGAACATACTGGTGACGTAGCATTAACTGAGACTCTTGGCTCGGTGGCTGTCATCTGGGAGTGGTATTGTCACCTTAGGGGAAGCTTGGACATGCTTGAGGACGTCTGCATGAGGAATGGCTTAATTGTACACATCTGCCATCTGCATGGTTCCGTAGTCACAATAATCAAGATTCTTCTTTATAATTTATCAAGATGTGGCTGACTCGGAGTTCAGGCCTAAAAGTCGCAGGAGGCCTAGTTTAAGCATCACAGTCAAAACTGCCTCCCGAGGGGCCAGGAAAACTGACCAGGTAGTGAGGGGGGGCCTGGAGAAGAGCAAGTCTAGAGAAGATCTGGGCTGTTTGGGTCCCTTAGGTGTGCTGAAATGTCACAGACAGTCCTCTTCCCTTCAGTCCCTGGAGAAGCCAAAAGTCTTGATTTCTTTTATTAAATCTACTAAAGTTTTTATCATTGGCAACTAACCATTTGTTGATACTCCGTTGGCCAGATAAAATGGGTATCCAATCGCCAATCATCAATTGCTGACTCCCAATTCTATTTTAAGATAAACAAAGCAGGAGACGTGAAAATGACCCTATTTAAAAATTCACCTACAACGCTTCTGGCTGCAGATGATGTCTTAGACCAGGAAAAAACGACGGACTCCTTCCTTGTCCACGTCCTTAGCATCTGTGGTGGTGGTAGTTTAGTCGTTAAGTCACATCCAACTCTGTATGACCCCATGCACTATAGCCCGCCAGGCTCCTCTGTCCATGGGATTTCCCAGGCCAGAATACTGGAGTTGGGTGCCATTTCCTTCTCCACCTCGGCTCCTGAGATGCCCTCAAATAGGTGAATAGGTGGCTCCTGCTTGGAAATACATGACCATTTAAGCTTCGTTTATCTTGTCTGCGATGCTGACAGTAGTTTGGATAGTGGATCCCCAGTTTGTGACAAGAGCAGTCCCCTCCTTCTGCACGTAGAATGGCTGTTGACTTCTGTATCTCTACTCCATGGCTGCACGTAGAATGGTTGCAATGAGAGCAGTCCCGTCCTTCCGCACTTTGAATGGCTGTTGACTTCTGTATCTCTACTCAGTGGCTGTGCATAAAATGGCTGTTGACTTCTGTATTGCTCTTTCTAAGCAAGGTCGGGAAACTTTGGAATCTAGAGGAGCTTCAGATTGCAACATCTATTAGAGCACCATCATTCAGAAGATTAACATTAAATTTATTAAATTCTGTTTCTATTTTAATCATCTTCCTAGTCTTTCAAAACAGTTCCCCTGTATAGGAGAAAGGTTCCTAGGCTGCCCCTGAAGCCGAATCTGGCGGCTGCACTCCGACTCTGAATTAAATCTCAGAGAGAGTTTTGGATAAAGTAGACGAGAGTAGCTTTATTGCTTTGCCAGGTAAAGGGGGGCCACAGCAGGCTAATGCCCTCAGAATTATGTGTCCCACCCTGGAGGGGATAGTGAAGCTCTTTATAGTCATGGTTCAAAAAAGGCATGGTCAGCTTATCAACTTTCTTCTGATTGGCTGGTGATGACATAAGTGGGCTTCAGCATCATCAGCATTTTGGTTCCAACCGGTCTGGGGTCTCCCTGCTTGTGGGCAGTAGACCGTTAACTTCTCCCACCTGGTGGGGGTTTCAGTACCTGCTAAACAGCTCAGAGTTACTGTTATGTGTATCCCTTAAGGGGAACCAGTACCTGCCCCAAGTCTGCACTGGTGTTCTTGGCTATTCCTCCCTTGTCTCTTTATCTCCTCCATTCCCTGATGAGCATCTGTTTGAATCTGCCCCTTGGAACTCTGTCAGGGAAGGTCCTGGGAACTGAATGAAGCCTACTTCCTGTAATCAAGGAATGGGGGACACAGGAAGGCTTTTGTGCCCAAGAAGCCCACAGGGCCTTGCTGGCTTTCACGCCTGGTCATGGTCATGGTCATGATGTGGATGCGATCTCATGACAGAGGGCTGGGGGGAGCCGGCCCCCATCAGTAAGGCCCTCCTAATAGACTGCAGCTGGCTGACCCAGTCAGAGCCCCGAGTGCCGTGGGTTCTCCCACTGCCGAGCCCAGGTGACAGAACCAAGCTGCCTGCTAGCACTGTGGCTGTTGACTTCATAGGCTGGGTTTGAGAAGGAACAGGATTTATGGATCTGCTATCATCTGAGAATACAAAGGTCGTGTGTTACCCTGTGTGTCCTTTACCTCCAACCCAGCACACATCCATCTTTATGACCTGTCTTTAAGAAAGAGAATCCAAATGTAAATAATCTCCAGGGCCCTGGAGTTTCTGAGCTGACCCAGTATCCCTCCCAAGACCCCAGTCGGTGCTGACCTCAGACCATAGTCATGAGAATGTCCTGCTGCTTGGGTTGTGGTGACTCCTGGAGCCTCCACAGCACACCAGGCAGACCTGAGACCACAGCCCTGCCCGCTCTGCTCAGTGGGCATCTAGCACTTTGCCAGGAGCCCAGAGTGACTCCATGGCTGTCACTCCCTAGCAGAAAATTGCTCAGTGCCTGAGCTCCACTGCCTTCGCTTCCAAAGCAGTTTAATGTCTTAATGACCACCGTGCTGGTGTCTGGACTTAAATAATCCATCCATTAGGATCTCCAAAGAGCTTCTAACTCACCCTGAGACTCCTCCCTAAGTTCTAAAATGGTGATTTTTTTTTAAATCTGGAACCTTGGGGTGCTGGCCTGATTCTGTAAACCTCACCTAGCTCTAGATCAATTCTAATGTATTGAACACCCCTCACATGGTGACATGGGCTTTTCAGGTGGTGCTAGTGGTGAAGTACTCGCCTGCCGATGCAGGAAACATGAGATGCAGGCTCGATCACCGGGTCAGGAAGATTGCCTGGAGGAGGAAATGGCAACCCACTCCAGCATTCTTACCTGGAGAATTCCATGGACAGAGGAGCCTGGCGGGCTATAGTCCATAGGGTCACAAAGAGTTGGACACAACTGAACGCATGAACACACACATATGGTGAGATGCCCACCAGTGTGGCAGTGGTGAGGTCTGTCACCCCATCCTGAGCACCCTACCATCCACAGTTTATACCCAGGTTGCCAGTGATAACTTCCAAGGGAAGCCTTCCAGGCACAGAGCCCCTGACGATATTTTAAGGAAGGAAAGCAATATAATCCATGTGTTCTTATTCTGCATACATTTTTACTCTTATGATCTACACTGATGCAAAGAACAACAACAGCAACAAAATTTAATTGAAGTTAGAAGTCACAGAGTAAAATGATGGTTCATTATATGAACGAAGAAACCAACTCAGGTATGAATGTGGTTGATTAATGAGCTTCATTAACAAGTTCACAGTTGCAGAGGTCAAAATTATAGATCTGATGACATACGAGGTGACACTCTTCAGTGGTGTTCAGGTCCTTTTCCTAACACAGAGCATCTAAGGGCATCACCAACAATTATTTTAATACCATGTGTTCTATGACTTATAAAATTTTGGATTCTCTGAATATCTTGTAATTACTATCCTGACCAGTACATCAGCCTCCACGTTGTATAGATTACACTGAGGGCATTCAGCAATCATTTCTCTTTCAGATGTGACCCTGCTAACTTTAATGGTAATATGTGAAGAATCTACAACAGTTAAGCTGGGAGCTTTGAAAAATAACAAATCCAGTGACTGAAGCTAAAGAAAAGAAAAGAGCCGTAACAACAGATCCATAAACTAAAAAAGAAACTAAGCAGGGTAGAGAAAGACAAATTAGATTTTTGGATTCTAAATCATTGTTGATTATGATACATTGAGGGGCTTCCCAGGTGGCTCAGTCCATCCCTGGTCAGGAAGATCCCCTGGAGGAGGGCATGGCAACCCACTGCAGTATTCTTGCCTGAAGAATCCCACAGACAGAAGAGCCTGGCGGGCTGCATTCCATAAGGCACAAGGAGTCGGGCGTGACTTAGTGACTGAACAGCAGCAGCAACAGACAAAGGGTGTCTGGACAGGTTCTGAAGGACTGCCCTCACCACTCTACCCAACAGTCAGCCTTAGAGCCTTGGACCAGTCTTGGCACTGGGGGCTAGGCTGTGACGGAGTGTCTGCCTTGAGGACTCATAGGCCTGGGAAGCTGGGAGGGTTGCTCTGTCTGGCCCACAGCCGGAGAAAACGGATGTGATTGTGCATGTTTACCTGAGGCTAGGAGGGCCGCAGAAATACATCTAGCCACATTGAGAGCAGGCAGCCCGAAGTGTTCCTACATTGTTACTGACAGCAGTGACAGCGAGGAGACCAAATTGCCTCTGAAAAGCACCTCCTGAACTGTCACCTTAATACCCTCCTAAAGCCAGGCAGGACGGCCATCAGCCTGGAACCAGCCAGAACACATGTGCCCAGATTGCTGGGGAGGCACTGCTTATTTCAGTCATAAGTGAAGACAGCAATGTGCATGCCTTATTTTTAGACACCAGCGAGTGGAATGTGGGTCGTGCTGGCGGAGGCTCTCGCAGCTGTCAATTTTTTTTTATTTTCCTGACTAGTAATGGCAACTCTGCACAGATCACCAGCAAGCAGAACGTGAGTGTGTCTAGCGTTCTAGAAGCTCACAGCACTTCAGGTCCAGTCAACATCACTCCCCGGTGCAGGCTGCAGAATTTTTGCAATTTCAGCCTTAGGGGTTTGATTTAAAAACAGAAAACAAAGAAGCCTGTGTGGGCAGGTCCCGAGTTGGTCTTTGGTTTGCCTGTTTCTAAGCAGACTTACTGTCACTGAGTTGACTAGAAGCCCCTGAGGTTAGGAACATAAAATTGAGTGAATAGACAACAGATCCTGCCAACATGAGCCCTGGACCCTCTTCCCACCACGTCCCCCGACTCCTCCCAGAGGTGCTGGTGTTGTTCATTCACTCACTCATGTCTGACTTTGCAATCCCATGGACTGCAGCACACTAGGCTTCCTTGCCCTTCACTCTTCCCTGGAGTTGGCTCAAATTCATGTTCATGGATCCATCAAACCATCTCATCCTCTGTCACCTCCTTCTCCTCCTGCCCTCAAATCTTTCCCAGCATCAGGGTCTTTTCCAGTGAGTCAGTTCTTCCAATGAATATTCAGGGTTGGTTTCCTTTAGGATTGACTGGTTTGATCTTCTTTATGTCCAAGGGACTGTCAAGAGTCTTCTCCAGCACCACAGTTCGAAAGCATCAGTTCTTCGGCGCTCAGCTTCAGCTCAGTGGCTGCGAAAAAAACCCTATGACCTGTATTGTAAGCAGCATTCTCATATTTCCCACCTCATGCATTTGGTGAGAGAAGAAAATTGTGCCCCTCGTGAGACAGGAGCAGGGCGAGGTGAGGCAGGCAAGCTTAGAACTGCCTCGAGAACCCAATTCTGCCACTTGAGCTTAGGAAGCAGAGGGTGGACCTGGGTGGCTCAGGCACCTTTCAGAGCCTTTGACTAACCACGCAGCTCAATGGGCTTGAAATGAGCCACAGAGAATGGCCATGTTCATGCCTACGTAATGTTCAGGGCTCACTGTCCACACGTTGTAGGAATCCAGGTTGGACCTGCAACCTCTCTCAGGCAAACGCAGTGAATACCCAGCTTGGAAACCCTGCTGCCGCCCCTGCTTCTGCCGCGTGTGACATTAGACCTGAGTCCACACAAAGCCTATCCTTGCCAGGCGTGTGCCCCGCGTCACCCCTGAGGCCAGGTCTGGCTCCTCAGCATGCCCTCATCAGCTGGGCTCATCGTTTAGGACACAGTCCACAACGTCGACCCTGATTCCAACCCACAGGAAAGCCCGGACCTCAAGGCTCCAGCTGGGTTCTCGCTTCCCACGTCTTTCCTGTGAGAGCCTCAGAGGACAGGCGAGGCCGCAGGCTGTGGGGACACAGGATCTAGTGTGTCCTGCATGTCGGTGCTGCTGGCCTCTCTTGAGGAGGAGCCGCTTGCGGCTGGTGGAGGCCTCTGGGGTCCAAAGGCAGGGAGGGTAGTGTCCTGAGTGAAGGAAGTCCATGCACTGTGAGGTTTGCCCCTGAACCAACCAGGCACAGGCTCTCCAATGGGGTCTCCAAATCTCCCTTCAAAAGCTGGCAGGCTTGGCTGGAGTCCTGGTGTGTGGAAAGTTGGGTTAGATGAATGTGACACAGCAGCTCTTACGTTTTGGTCTCTGTTGACATCATGTAGCATCCTGTGTAGTAGTTTAGTTACTAAGTCCTGTCTGACTCTTGTGACCCTATGGACTGTAGCCCGCCAGGCCCCTCTGTCGGTGGAGATTCTCCAGGGAAGAGTACTAGAGTGAGTTGCCATGCTCTCCTCCAGGGGATCTTCCTGACCCAGGGACCGAACCCTCGTCTCCTGCATTGGCAGATGGGTTCTTTACGACTAATGCCATCTGGGAAGCCTGTGTAGCATCTGAAAGTGAGACAAATATTACCTTCCAGTGATGCAGAGAATGGGATGGTGAGCCTTTACAGTGGTTTATGTCTCACTATTTTGGCTGGCCCTGGGGCTCTAAAGTGACTTTCATTCCATGCCTGCTTGCTTATCCCCAGCTGTATTTCCCATTCGTATTCTCTTCTGCTGGCGGGAAACCATCCCAGCCCCCCAGCCCTGGACAACACTGCCATGTTTCTAGCACTCAGCTAAAAATACTTACTGACATCTGTATCTATTTCAACATCATTTCACAGTATTAATCTTAGTCTGAAAGGTATTTCCTGAGAGCTATTGCATATCTTAAATGAATTTGGCCAGGACATGTTTTCAGTTTGATCACATCTAATCTTAATTGGATGCCAAACTGTGTGGTTTTCACATTAAACCTGGCAGCCCCAGACCACTTTATAGCCAAACCAAAATAACAGGAAACTTACAACAAGGTCTTTATAACATCTTTTGCAATTCTTACAAAATAAGCTTTGAAGTAGCATCATAAATATTTTAAATTAAACTTAGCAAAATGAGATGCATAAAGCACAGTTAGTGCCTGTGGTACTCCGAGTTTTAATTTTTTTCCTCCCTCTCACTAGCAAATTTGCTAAATTTGGTAATTTGCAGGCTGTTTCTTCTACATTAGTGAGAAAAATAAGTTAGTTTTATATTCATTTTTCTTAAAATAACTATTTTCTCAAGTTCCCTTTCTAAGTAGAATCAGCACTCAATTATTTGTGTTAATGGAGGAGAAAGATGATTCGTATAAAACAATGGATAATCACAAGTTGTTTACACAGGGGGAAAGTGCTGAGTTTTGTGAAACAAAGCTGATATATGGGCTGTTACTAACCCTCTCTTCCTAGCTTATGTGGAACAAGATGTCACTGGTGCAGATCTACAAAGTGACAGAGATCATTACACTAGAATTCCCTCCCTGCCAGGGCCCTGCCAGGTGTGTGTGTTTCATCTCAGGACAGCACAGACCCCTGTCACCATTCGCAGGTATAAGTAGGAACCTCTGTTCTCACATGACCCACATTCATCCGGTATCATACAAGTAAGCCCGGACTCCATGGAAGAAGTCAAATAAAACACAACTCGTTCCTGTTTGACTTTTGAATTAAATTTCTCTATAAACATCCCGTCAACACCCTTAGAGAGAGCTTCCTTTTTTTACTCATTTGTTTTGTCTACGCTGGGTCTTTGTTGCTGTGCGGGCTTTCTGTAGTTGCAGCAAGCAGGGGCTACTCTTGGTTGAGGAGCACAGACTCTAGGCGCGTGGGCTTCAGAAGTTGTGGCGCACGGGCTTGGTTGCTCTGCAGTAGGTGGAATCTTCCCAGTTCAGGGATCAAACCATGTCCCCTGCATTGGCGGGCAGATCTCAACCACTGGACTACAGGGAAACCCTAGAAAGAACTTCCTTAAAGAAATATTGTGAATATGTGGAAGAAGGATCCAGACTGAAAAGAATAAATGTCACTGACATATCACAATAAAAACAGAAACCTCATTCTCCTCCCCTGCCTTTCTGTGTTCATTATTTTCTTTTCCTTCCCCAAGAAAAGTTAACTGAGAAAGGCCTATTGTAATGTGTGACAGGCACACATTAGTTACATCAATAAAGTGAAAGAAACAAAGTGAAGTTGCTCAGTCGTGTCCAACTCTTTGCGACCCCATGGACGGTAGCCTACCAGGCTCCGGGTCCATGGGATTTTCCAGGCAAGAATACTGAAGTGGGCTGCCATTTCCTTCTCCAGGGGATCTTCCCAACCCAGGGATCTAACCTGGGTCTCCTGCATTGCAGACAGACGCTTTACCGTCTGAGCCACTAGGGAAGCCCATAGTTATATCAATGGCTGCCCCAAAATCATACCTCTAAAAATATCTTGCTGACTAAGGCAAATATTAAAGTAATAAGACTTATTAAAGTAATAAGACAAAAACTTTTTGTTTTTCCAGGAAAGAGAGAAGGGTTAAAGTTATAGATTTAAATAGATTTATTTAAAACTACTTTCCTGGACTTAACTGGTGGTGGTCAAGTGGCTAAGAATCTGCCCACCAATGCAGGAAACACAGGTTCGATCCCTGGTCTGGGAAGATCCCACATGCTGCAAAGCAAGAATGCCCAACATGCTGCAAAGCAAGAAAGCCCATGCGCCACAACTGCTAAGCCTGTGCTCTAGAGCCCAGGAGCTGCAGCTACTGAAGCCATGTGCCCTAGAGCCCATGCTCTGCAGTAAGCAAGGCTCCCTCAATGAGAAGCCCGCTCACTGCAACTAAAGGGAGTTGCTGTGCAGCTTCCTTGCACAGCAAGGAAGACTCAGCACAGCCAAAAAAATAAATAAATAAAACTCTCCCCCCACCCCACCCCTGCCACTCCTGGGTGCAGTCTCTGAACAA
Organism: Bos indicus; assembly: GCF_029378745.1. Lineage (NCBI taxonomy): Eukaryota > Metazoa > Chordata > Mammalia > Artiodactyla > Bovidae > Bos > Bos indicus. The sequence continues at coordinate 41,148,039 of NC_091783.1, forward strand.
TTCATAAAGCTTCCTCCACTTAACTTTTCCAAATAGCAGTGCTTTAGACATAGAAATACTTAACTTTTCCAAATAACAGTGCCTTAGACGTAGAAACAACATTCTCAACAGCAAAGAAGAAAGAAAGCTTAGCTCACTCATCTGTAGCCATCATGAGATTCTATCTAATTCATAGAACTGGTAAGAATTTCACCCAAGGCAGAAATTCAGTGTGGTGCATGTGTATACTTTTATTCAGTCTTCAGGAATCACAGGGATTGATTATGATTGCTTTTTTTTTCTTGCAAAGCATATATATATATATATATATATATTCATGTAGGCTGAATGAATGTTAATTCCCTGCCACGTGATTTTCCTTTTCATACTGAGTGCAGTTGTGTTTTCTGTGAGTACTTTTTCCTGACACAACAGTGTAAGTAATTTGGAAACATGATTTAGTATGCGAGAATTCACTTTCCTCTCCTATCATTTGGAATGCATTTAATGCACAAGATTGCTCAAACCAAATGATGCATAGAATTTCAAGAGCTGCAAGGAGCTTTGGAGTTCATCTCTTCCTAACCTCTCATTTGATAGATGAGGAAGCAGAGCCCAGATAAGCTAAATGCTTCAGTGGTGGTGTTGGGAGGGTAGAGTGGGGAGCCCCCACAGCTGCACATCCCAGTGGGCAGTTTCTGCACAGATTGCTTTAACTCGACTTTTCTGGTGGCAGCTTAGCTGAGTGATGTCAGCTCTGCGGATCTCGGGATGTGTCACTGACAATGCAAGGACCACAGGATTAATTTGAGGACGTCTGTATTTTTCCGGTGCATCTAGGTGAGCTCCGCTAAGCAAGAAGTCTTAATCTGTGACAGTGCCCAAATGAGGGGACAGAGGGTCCAGCCGGGGACAGAAAGCGTGTGATTGATCACTGTGCCAGCCATGCAATTATAGCCATCACAGTCTGTGCTCCTTGCAACTTCCAAGCCATAAATTTGAACCCGAGCCGAGCATTCACTATTATTAAAGCTTCATCTTAACTGTTCTCCGTAGGCAACAAACATTTAACATTTAATGTTAACTCGAGGATAAAAAATAAATAAATAAAAAGCAGCTCTCAAAATTATATCTAGGCAGTTTGGGGCCTTTAGCTAGTTTATTTAGGGCCTTTAAAAGTAATTTGCAAAGATTTGCCTACCTTTCTGTTTCTTATTGGGCTTCCCCAGTGGCTCAGTGGTAAAGAATCCACCTGCCAATGCAGGAGACTCATGTTTGATCCATGGGTCAGGAAGATCCCCTGGAGAAGGAAATGGCAACCTGCTCCAGTATTCTTACCTGGAGAATCCCATGGACAGAGGAGCCTGGCGGGCTCCATGGGGTTGCAAAAGAGTCAGATGCGGCTGAGCAATGAAACAGCAACAACTGTTTGCTATTACAAATAAAAGTTCACACTCGTAGCCTGGGTAGGAAGAGAAACTCATTAAAGGGGCAACACACAGGAAGATTCCTAAAGGATCAGACTGGGCCAGTCAGGCATTATTAACCGCCACTGGAACTGAGGCTCTTCACTCTCCATCCCTCCTGGTAGCCATCACAGAGGGATGTCCAAGCTTCTCTTTCTTGTGAAAACTACATTTAAAGATGGTGTGGAGTGACCACCAGTTGTCAGAATGAGTTCAGAATGAAGCCACTCATCCCTGTTTACTTCTGAGTCACACAATCTGCAGATGCCCAGCAGCAGAAATAAATTAGCTCTAAATTTTCTATTGAGCAGAGTCTTCTGACTGGGCATCTTTTGAATATTCGTCCATCATTTTGCTGAGGGTGAAGAGAGACTCAGAAGCCCTCCCCACACCCCGTCCCGCCAGGCTACAGGAGTACCAAGAAACTCATACTCCTGAGAGAAGATGCCACATTAAATTCCTGGATAATTAATGCAAAGTACAAAAATTGTGCGTTGTAGACCTCAGTCAACCTTTCTGGCAAAAAACTTTCTTTCTTTGAAGTTCCGGTGTTTACCGTTGGAGGGAGGCTTGGAGGCAAGGATACGCTTCCTGCATCCAGACTGTGTGGAAAGTGCGCAGCCATAAATGTCTTGGTGGCAAATGGGCTGCACGGCGGCTTCCAGGCAGCCCTGGAGGTAATTTATGTGGCTTAGGGACTGTAGTTTTCTCATAGATTGAACTGTTAGTTTTCAGGAGGATTTAATGAAATATTGAACCAGATGCCACTGGTCTGCCATGAGTGGGACTATGAGGAATGAGGAAGTGTTGCTTTGTAAACAGCTCGGACCTCTGTGGGCGGGGAGCCAGCTTATGTGAGCTAGCAAGAGTCACAGCCCAGAGAAAAGGGGGCCGGTTTTGAGTCCATGAGTTTGTGTCTCTGGCCTGTGCTCATTTAGAATAGGAAGCTGTGTCTAGCCTGGGGCCTTTTGTTGTCCAAAACATGGTCTGTATTTGGAGGCAAGCAGCAGGGGCTGAGGTTCTTCTGTGTCATTATTAGTCATTATTATCTGTGCATTCCCATCCGCATGATCCTATAATCCCCCAGATAAGTTAGTGGTGTATTCCCGTTTTCAATAATACTGTCCGCTAATTGGCATCAAGATTGAACTGGACAATTTTTTGCCAAGAAAACAGACTCTTCAGAATGGAATTCATACACATCATTTTAAGAACCTTGACAATTAGACTCTTGCCTTAACATTTTAGGACTTTTCTTCTTTTCATGACTGTGGTCAGGACAAGAAGCTCATTTCTCAAAAACAAAAAAATATTCAACAGGTGAATTCAAATTTTTATTTTTCTCTTTAGGACAGGCAGGTATTGTTAGATATTTCTTCTCTTCTATGAGTACTCATTCCAACTTAAAACACTTTTTTGAGCATCATCTGGTTAATTTTACTTTACTTTTACATTTAAAATGTGCCTCTGGTTGTCTTATTTTAAAGAGGCTTCTTAATTCTTCATAGACTGTCCTAACCAGCACCTAAAAGCCTTCTGCAGAGGGCCACCCACAGTGAGAAAGGTCTGGCATAGGTCTGGGTTAAACATGAAAATGTACTTGCCAATTAAAGCAAAAACTGTGAGTTTAAAAATGAATAATCAAGTCCACAAGGGTTCATGTCCATGGGGAGATTCTGTCTAGATAATTAAATATCCTGTGTAACCTGGATTAGCTTTTAATGAGAAACTGAAAGTCACCCAGTTTTCTCAAACTACCTTGGACAGAAGTAGACAGCATAGTTAGAAACACTGCTTGTGTAATTCTGTCTGGTCCTGTGCCAAGCCTTAACAAGGCCAAGCTGATCCTAGGAACGGGGTAGGAAGCCAAAGGGAAGAAGATACCTCCCTGTGTCAAGTTCCCCATAGAAACCTCCATGCCTGCTCTGTACGTATTAATCTGTACCCATTTGATGATATAATGTAGTAGCTCTTCTTGCAGATTACTCAAGGGAATACCAGTGGAGTAAAATCATTAAAGTTCTCCTCAAAAAGATTGAGCTCATCCTTGTTTGGAAGCCAAAGCCTCAGGCTTTGTCCAGCATCCTGTATCTTGACCCCAGGAGAATAACAAAGTAATCTGTGACCTTTGTCAAGTCCTAGGACCTCTCCTGACTTCTCTTGTTTGATAAGTCTAGGAACTACCGGATAAAACACATGGTTCCTCAGCACCACTGTTGTCTGATTCTGATAGTACCAGCTCTGATCTTTCCAACAAAGAAATAAACTAAAACTCAAGTAGCCTTCGTGAGAACCCTAGTCCACTTACTTGCTTGTCCATTTCTATGACGCTCACTCTAGTCCAGCAGATCTATAGCCTTAGATGTACAGGGAAGCCTGTTTCCATAACACTTTTTGTTTGGCTACCAGTGAGGTTTGCAACTTGTTCATTGTATTCTCCATGCCCCCATCTTGCCCTCAGACACTCCGTGTAGAGTAATGAGGACTTGCTGCTGCCCCAGCCACATATAAACCACATGCTTATAGCTCTGTTGGCTAAAGGGCAAAGAGGAATTAAAAAACAAAGGATTGACTGATAAGTTTTTTAGACATTTTCCCTGAAATCACTCAGATGGGTGAAAGATGGCACGTGGTACAGATTAACCTGACTATCCCTACATGACGTTTCAAGTTTGACCCTCTCTCACTTTCTGGATTACCCTCTCCCTACAGCACATGCAGAGTGGGCACCATCCCAGCCTGTCCGATGGTCTTGCTGGGATTCACAGCCAGTTATAGCGAGGTCTTCAGAGCACTGCAGGGTTCAGTGTTGGGCAGGTCGGAGCGGTTTCCAGACACAGGACTTGCCTCAGTGTGGACACTTTGGGCCACAACCTCGCACGCAGTGGGAAGGAGGGAGGAACGTGTGATACAGCGATGACACTTTCTGACGTTTAAGACCACTGCCCTGGGCTTTGGACCAGCTGTTGACACTCCTTAAATGTGTGAGGCAGGTTCTTGACCATAGCAAATTGGCTCAAACACCACGAGAACTAGCTGCTCAACCCCATGGGAGCCCATGGAAGTGGAAGGAACTTTTCAAGAGAACCTAATCTGTGGTCCTCGTTCTACAGGTACCATGTGACCATCTAATAGCAAACACCTTATTATTTATTTAGTTAGTTTTGGCTGCACTGGGTCTTTGGTGCTACGTGTGAGCTTTCTCTCGTTGTGGAGAGTGGAGTCTGCTCTGCCTTGCAGTGCACAGGCTTCTCATTGCAGTGGCTTCTCTTGTCGCAGAGCACAGGCTGTAGGACACGGGGCTTCAGTAGTTGGGGCACACGGGCTTAGTTGCCACCCTGACCTGTGGGATCTTCCGGGACCAGGGATCGAACCTGCGTCCTCTGCATTGGCAGTGTGTGCGCTGTGCTTCGTCTCTCAGTCGTGTCTGACTCTTTGCAACCCCATGGACTGTAGCCCACCAGGCTCCTCTATCCATGGGGATTCTCCAGGCAAGAATACTGGAGTAGGTTGCTATACCCTCCTCCAAGGGATCTTCCCAACCCAGGGATCAAATCCAGGTCTTCTCCTTTTCAGGTGGATTCTTTACCATCTGAGCCACCAGGAAGATGGATTCTTAATCACTGGGCCACCAGGGAAGTCCACAAACACCTTTTAGGATGAAGGCAGCTGGTCTTGAGTGGCCCCTGATGGACTCACCTGGCATCATAATCAATTGTGACATTCATAAAATAAAGCTGTGTGTACATATGCACATGTATGAATACACAGAAACACATGTGCTTTTGTTTTAATTAATGGTGTACTTAAGGTCTCATCCTTCTTAGTGAAGCATTGTGTTCAGTTCAGGGGTTTGGAGTGGTTGAGACATATGAATTCATTCAGTGAATACCTGAATCCTCCTTATTCAGTGTACTAAGCCAGGTGTCTTGGGGACAGCATGTATCATACTAACCCAAGGACCTCAAAATCATGAGAGTCTAGTAGGAAACAGAAGCCGTGGACGTGAAGACACCATTGGGTTGAAAATAATAAAATGCCTTAGAATGTATGAGTACAGTCTCTGTCAGTTCAAAGAGAAAACTTTTTTCAGCAGGAGGAATCAGGAAGACTTCAAGGAGGAGGTGGCAATTATGTTGTAATTTTCAGGCGTAAGAGTTAAAACAGGTGGCAGCATGTGTTCTGGGAGTAAGTACTATTATTATTAATAACTGTTGCTTTCATAATATTTCATGTTATTGTTCAGTCGATAAGTCGTGTCCAACTCTTTGCGACCTTGTCCTTAACTATCTCTGGGAATTTGCTCAAACTCATGTTCATTGAGTCAGTGATGGCATCCAACCGTCTCATCCTCTGTTGTCCCCTTCTCCTCCTGCCCTCATTCTTTCCCGGCTTCAGCGTCTTTTCCATCTGCTCTAACAGAGCGCCTAGCTTGCTTATCTCACGTACCGAGTGATAGTAACAGGTCAAGTAAAAAAAGTACTGCTTTCCAGGAAAAGGTATTAGTCCACTTATAAAAGAAAATAACATAAGTGTGATTTCAGAAGTAAACTTAAAGATCAAAGCAAAGACAGATGGGATGGGGAGTTTCACAGCCTACCAATCAGAAATATATTATTGTTAATTTGATGAAAGAAGTTATCAGCTAATGGTAGGAAGTAAAATGCTGATGGAGCGTAGAAAAGTGTTCAGCTCAGAAATGGTGAAGCAGAAAAAAGAGGGGAAAAATATCCACCAAGAAAGGGCAATTTGCTGCCTCTTACTAAATTTAAAAATGCACTGCTGCCTGAGTAAGGATGAGAATATCTTCTTCTTAAAAATATCTTTGTCTGAGGATTACCTGTTACTGTCTGAATCATAACTTTCACGACTGCTTTCATTGAAAAGAAGCCGTTAAACTCACATACTTCCTGAATATGCACAGTGTGTGAAAGCTTTAATTAAATCTACAAGTAGAGCCTTAAAAGAACAAGGATCAAATTAATTGCAACATAGGCCATGCATTTGTTTCTCTGACAGTCCCTGTGCTGTAGCGAAAAGGCAATCTGGGCACTCTTATCTGAATTAGTAAACTCGGTATCACTTTCCATTAGCACAGCCAGTCAGGACCATGCGTCTGCCTCCGACACGGCTTCCATGTTAATGCCTCCACGAATAGTCTGTTCCAACTGGTTTCCTATCAGATTCCCAAGCAGTAAATCCACAAGGTGGAATAAGGGGTCTTCTGCTCTCTGCAGAGCTGGCATGTGTGAGTTGTTCTCCAGACTGAGCATCATAATTAGACTGTGGAGTAATTAAGGAAAATTCAGCACATGCAAATAGGGCAAAAGGATTTACTGCTAATTATGGTTGTTATACCACCATCAAGAAAAATCAATTTGTAATATTATTATTTGGCTTTTCGGTGACCTGCAGAGGTCTAAAATGAGGACGTGAGGTTTGGTGCTCGGGAAAGACCTCTACCACTGGAGTTAATGAGCATTGGCCCCAAGAGGAAATTAGAGATAAAAGAAAAATATTTGAAATTTTTAACCAAAGAAAAAAAAAAGACTCCAAAAATGCCTGTGCTCCAAAAGCTTTAATGTATATTTACTTTACTTTTATTGGGGGTGTGTTTTTAGAAGGTGCTGGTTTGTGATATGCCTGTCGTACAGTGGGCTTCCCAGATGGTGCTAGTGGTAAAGAACCCACCTGCCAATGCAAAAGACACAGAAATGCAGATTCGATCCCTGGGTTGGGAGGATCCCCTGGAGGAGATCATGGCAACCCACTCCAGTATTTTTGCCTGGAGAATCCCATGGACAGAGGAGCCTGGCAGCCTACAGTCCATGGGGTCGCAAAGTCGGACATGACTGAATCAACTCAGCACTCACTCATGCATCTTGCAGTATCATCTAACTAGCAGTCTGTACATACCTACTTCCCCTACCGTTTTCAGCATTTGCAACTGGGAATTTAATCAGACAGCATATAATTTTCCTGTTTTAAGATCTTCACCTTTTAATCCCCTCACCAAGATCAGACATTTAAAGCCAATGACCTAAGGTTGGTTATATTCAGCTTCTAAGGAGGGGGTAACCTTGAACATGGTGGCCTGGCTGAACCCCCAAGTCAAATAGGCATCTTCAAGGTAACTTTGTTGGTTGCACATTGTTTGGATTTAGAAATTACAAAGATTCCTACTTTGAAACATTCTGTGTTTGAGCATCAGGATTGTTTCGTGGGCAGAGAATTGCATTTTCTCCCTGGAAATGGAAAGCAGATTTATTTGTGAACTGTCCACCCCTCCTTGCTACATGTTTTCTGCCTTGTTTCTCATCTCTGTGAAGCTGAGGACAAAAACACCAACATGCAATCTTAGGACTAAAAAGGGGGAAAGCAGCATTTTTAAGAGTAAAGGCTTTGCATGTTAATTAAGAGAAGCAATATTCACCAAGTATTAAAAATTTAAGATTTAGTCCATCCAGGGTCAAATTGGGAAATTTAAAAATTGATGAGCTTATATTGTTAATAGTTTCCTGAGGGCAAATCCATCCAGTATTTTGAGCTATTAATGAATTTCTTGTTGTATGGCAGTATAATAGAGAGAAAGCATACAGTCAAACACAATCTAAAGTTCTTTTGGAAACAAGCTAACAAGGGAGCCTTGTAATCTCTAGCTATTGCAATCTCTAAAAATAGACCAGATAACCATCTCTCTTCAGAGATTTCAGAGTGATATGCCTGGAGGCAGGGAGTGGGGTCTGGTGACTTCTGAAGTGCCTTCCACTTTTTGTAATTCTCATGATTATGCGTGCAAATATAAATTCAGACAACATGGTTTTCTTTATGCCAGTTTTCACTGTGTGAAAAAAGCCTAGAATTCAGCAGTCCCATGATAGAACATTGCTGTCAGTTCTTCAGCTTCACCCCATAGAGCTGTCTTTGTTAATGAAGGAAACCAGAGTGTACCTCATCACCAACAGGATGGTCATTTGTGATGTCTTTTAAGTGTCCGGATGACCATGGCATAAAGGGCTGAGAGGAAGGTCGCATAGATTAGCTCCACACATACCCAGTTGTTACTCAAGAAGGATTTTGCTCTGATGAGCAAAACACCAAGGCCAGTCAGGGGAAAAAATCAAGGCCAGGAACCTTCTGAAACTGAAGTCAACTTAGTAACAAACAAAGACTTCCACCATCAGTCAGGCCTCCACGCCCAGCCCACACAGGATTGATTAATAACATCCTTCACTGTGGCTTGAAAACCCTTGTGGACAGTCCTGTCTCTGATTATTTGTGGATCAGATGGGACTGAAATACATCTATTTCTTTGCTACCTTTTCTTTTGCCCCTTCTTCTGCCCTTTGGGGTAGAGGGGGTGTGGTTATTTAGGACTCATTCAAATACTGATAGCCTTTAGAATGAGCTAAATGATTTTTAAGGTTTTTGTTTTTTTAACCTTTATAGAAATACGGAAGCTTTTCTTAGACTCGCGGTCTATATTTTCTCAGCCCGTCATCCACCCAATAAAATAGTTTCTTTAGTAATTCTTTACAAAGTCTTCCATGCCGCCTTCTTTGTTTACTTATTCATTCAACAAGTTTTTGAGAATCTACTGCATGCCAGACACTGCTGTAGACATTGTGAATATAGCAGTAGACAAAACAAACAGAAGTCTTGACCTCTCTGGAGATCCAAAAATTACTCAGAAATTTTGCTGTGTGAGCAGTAATCAAGGAAGAAAAGGTGAGAGTTGAGGGTGCTTTGTTCTTCTCCAAGTACGTTGCAACCTTCTTCATTGTAGTTAACGTTGGCTATATGACCACAGTCCACTAAGACTAGCCCAGAGGAGACATGCAGTTGCTACAGGCAAGGATGAGTCGGAGTTTCTACAGGACAAGGGAGGGATACAAAAACAGAAGGGAAGGGGAGGACCGGTCTGGGAGCAGAGCGGCTCCCCACCTCCAGCCAACCACGGGAAGGCAGCGACCTCTACAGAAGGATAGGGGCCTCACAGAGGAATGCCCAGCACAGCTCTTGTCCTTGCCCAAGGGCACCAGAGCCTGGAGGGGTTGGAGGGAGATGAGGCCAGACTGGGCTAGGCCAAGAGGGCAGTGACCTCTGTGTAGGCCAGGCGACTGCCTCGGGCAGCTGGGGTTCCGCCTGGGTTAGTGTGATTTTCTCCTGCTGATGCATCTTAGAAGAGTGAAATTGTGTTCTCAGATCTTTCCATCTGCTACTTCTCCTGACCCTCGGTTGAATGAGACAAACAGAGAACCTCTGAGGGGATGTGAGCCTGCACCAGATTCTCTCCAGATTAACCCACTCCCTCCATCAGCACTGGTCATGCGACAAAGATCATTCTCTGTGGCTGAGGATCCCCAGAGCAAGTCAGCCTCTTAATGCCTCCTCATTGAGAAGAACTGGACAACGAAGGGAGCTTGTCATTCTAAGTGCTTTGGTACCATTTTCAGATGGAATTGAGTGGCGTTGGTTGGAGGCTTTAATTGCAGTGGGTCTCTGGCTCACCTTCTGAGTCTCCTTTGACGTGTTTAGTGCTTCCTCTGATGGAATTGTCTTTCCTGTGCAATGATTCTATCATGCAAGACAGTCGCTCAGATTGTTCACCATAAAGAAGAACCACACAGGAGCAGGACATGTTTATAGGTGCCGAGCACATAAAAGAATCTCATTTATTTCAGAGATGTCTCACCTCCAAGGTGGGGCTGAGGCTCCAAGATATTGTTTCAGCTGATCTTTGTGTTGTTGTTCAGTCGCCAAGTCGTGTCCGACTCTTTGTGACTCCATGGACTGCAGGATGCCAGGCTTCCCTGTCCTTCACTATCTCCCAGTTTGCTCAGATTCATTTCCATTGGGTTGATGACGCTATCTAACCATCTGTTCCTCTGCCACCTCCTTCTCCTTTTGCCCTCAGTCTTTCCCAGCATCAGGGTCTTTTCCAATGAGCTGGCTCTTTGCATTAGGTGGCCAAAGTATTGGTGCCTTAGCTTCAGCATCAGCTGATCTTTAATGCATTTAAAAAATTTTAAAGATAACGTGAGCTGTTATGAATGCCATACCAGTTATAGGACCTTTTCTCTTTGAGCTTCTTTGTTGCTAAACTTACCTCCAAATCAGAATCAATGAAGGGACTTTCTAGATACACAGATATGTTGCCCCACCCACCCCACATTGCCCCAAAGAGAGAATAATCAGAGAGCTCTATTTTTAAAAACACACCACAGGTGATCCTATTTGGAAATGCAGGAGGCATGGCAGTGCTGCTCACCAAGTTGGCCAAACATAGCAGAGAAGGGAAATCCCAGGTGTGGGACCTGCACCCACCTGCAGACAGGTGTGGACCTCAGCTCAGATCTGGCAGGATCCCCACATGAGTCCCCGTGACCTACTGTACCCTTGAAGGGCAGCCTCCAGTGTGTGCTGAGCAGTAGATTCCACTTTACTCCATTTGCTTTGTGCAGATTTGTGTGCAGGTGAACATTTCAGATGCTTATTAACACATTTCATATATTTTTCCTGTTTATTTCCAGCCATTCTCTCTCTCTTTTTTTTTAACCATTTTTAAAGTCTTTATTGAACTTGTTACAATATTGCTTCTGTTTTATGTTTTGGTTTCTTGGCCGTGAGGCATGTGGGATCTTGGCTCCCTGACCAGGGATTGAACCAGCACCCCCTGCATTGGAAGGTGAAATCATAACCATTGCACTGCCAGGGAAGTCCCCTTTCCAACCATTCTTAAAAGCATACAAAGCTTTTCACTCCATGAGCTAAAATTACATTTCATTTTGTAAACAGAAGAAACTGTGTCAGAAAGTCTAGGTTCCTAAATCCAAAAAAAAAAAAAAAAATTGCTTACATTAATTATTTCTCAGATTCTGATAAAGAAGTGAAAAGGAATTTCCAGCAGAGCATCTCATTTTTATTTTTTTAACTTTTTTTAATATAAATTTATTTATTTTAATTGGAGGCTAATTACTTTACAGTATTGTATTGGTTTTGCCATACATCAACATGAATCTGCCACGGGTATATACGTGTTCCCCATCCTGAACCCCCCTCCCTCCTCCCTCCCCGTACCATTCCTCTGGGTCATCCCAGTGCACCAGCCCCAAGCATCCTGTATCATGCATCGAACCTGGACTGGCGATTCGTTTCATATATTATATTATACATGTTTCAATGCCATTCTCCCAAATCATCCCACCCTCTCCCTCTCCCACAGAGTCCAAAAGACTGTTCTATACGTCTGTGTCTCTCTTGCTGTCTCTCATACACGGTTATCGTTACTATCATTTTTAAAAGGTAAAACAAACCCTGGAAGTCCAAAAGGCACACAGTTCAGATTAAAGCTAACCACAGTTGTGTGTGAAATTTCAATACCATGCTGTCAGAGGGGAGGTTCTTCCTGTGCTTTGTACAGAAGATGTTCGCGGCTGGTGTTTTTACAGACCCTCATTGAAGCTACAGCCAATGTTTTTCTGCATAGTTAACACTGAACTAACTCTTGATTTTGAAGCCAACACTGTAGGAAATATTTAAGTGAACACGGTGGTCCTATTATGTAATGAAGCAAATGCTGAATGCTTCTAAAACCCAATCATGCTCTCTGTGTTTAACTTGGTGAGCAGCATAGAACTTAAGGCTGAAGACCATTACACTGATGGTCTTTACCATGAAATTTTTCTTACTTTCATTGTATTAGTTTAATGGACAAAACTTAATTTTCTTAAAATGAAGGAGTATGGATCAGAGGCACCCAGAAAGTTTTTTTCCCCATCTAAATACAGGGATTTAGATTCCCCTCCCCCCACCACAGACCAACCCAGAGTCTCCGTGGGTGATATGCAAACATGTACTTTAAAATTTTATAACTTAAAAAAAAATTTACACTCCTTCTAGTTAAAAGCTATTGAATTAATAAGAGTAGTGGCTATATTGAATCAATTTTTCAGAAAATGCCTTTCTGAAGATGTTGGTCGTAAGTTATTTTTGTTTTATTCATTCAAAGATCTCAGAGTTCCAGGATAAATGGAGGAAACAGCCTTTGTTCTTGGAGAGACCAGCACAGGGGTGGACATTGTTGTCTTTAAGTGGTCCAGGCAAGGGCATACTGACCCTGCCCAGCACCGAGGTCAGGACCTTGACAGCCCAATACGCCTTATAAAAGCTAAAGCATCCCGCCAAGTAAGCCCACTTTCTTCTTGTCAGCCCGAAGTGAGATGACGACAAAGAAATTTTGAGATCTTGTTCTCTATGCATGAGATCAGTATCCTTCAGAGTCAGTGCGTCGGGTCTTCATTTGTTCAATGGAGTGGAGCAAAGGGCAAGGTAACCCACCTGAAGGAGGATTCGGCGTTTCCCCCACCTCCAGGTCTCCTGACCTGAAGTATCCAGGGAAGTTCTCATCTGGGAGACCTGACCCCAGGGTGACTACAGGGTTGCCCATCACCCTGTAAAGAATCATCTTTTAAGATGCAACAAGATAGTGTCAGTAAATATATCTTCAATATTAATCACTCAGTTGTATCCAATTCCTTGTGACCCGATGGACTGCAGCCCACCAGGCTCCTCTGTCCATGGAATTCACCAGGCGAGAATACTGGAGTGGGCTGCCATTTCTTTCTTCATGGGCTCTTCCTGACCCAGGGATCAAACCAGGGTCTCCTGTACTGCAGGCCGATTCTTTGCCGTCTGAGCCACCGGGGAAGCATTGGCACATAAACTGATTGTGTGGCAAACATTGTAACTAGACTGAATTTTCTTTTAGTGAAAAAGAATTGTGTGTGTGTTGGAGGGGGGCGGAGAATGTCACACAGGTAGGTCATAGGTTAACAGTTATAGCTGGCATTGTTGTTGTTCAGGTGCTAAGTCGTGTCCAACACTTTGCAACCCCGTGGAATGCGGCATGCCGATCTCCCCTGTCCTCCAGTATCTCCTGGAGTTTGCTCAAACTTGTGTGCACTGAGTCAATGATACCATCCAACCATCTCATCCTCTGCCACCCCCTTCTCCTCTTGCCCTCAATCTTTTGCAGCATCAGGGTCTTTTCCAGTGAGTCAGCTCTTCACATCAGGTGGCCAAAGTACTGGAGCTTTAGCTTCGGCCTCAGTGTCATTTGCCTATAAAAACACACATACATTATTATTACAAAGAGAACTCAAGAAGAGTAAGCTCAAAAGGCCTGAAACTGGTTACTATGGGGTAGGTATGTGGGAACAGGGTGGAAGGAGTAAAGGAAAATGAGCAAGAGACTTTTCTAAGTATAAATGTTTATAGTTTTCACTTTTGAAGCATGTAAATGTTTTTTGTGAATTCAAAAAATTAAGTTAAATTGAAAGTATGAAATAAGACAATCTGGAGATTCAGAATAATAGAAACATGAATTAATAATATTATAGGCCAGAAAAAAATTTTAATAACTTTTGAACACAAGTCTCTGTGCACTGTTAGTGGTGCTACCGAACCAAACTTGGGTGTGCTTGCAAGCACACAGTAAAACCAATCCACTGACGCCAGGTTGTGGTGGAGGAAAGTGCAGCGTTTATTGTAAGGTGCTGTGCAAGGAGTGAGTGGCAGCTCGTAGTCAAAAAGCCTGAACTTCCTGACGAGTTTCAGGGAAACATTTTTAGTGAGGGGGAGGAGTTGCACGGTATGTGATCAGCTTGTGCATAGTTCCCTGATTGGTTGACGGGTAAGGTAACAGGGTGATGTCAAAGGTCATTGTCAGGCTCATCATGTCCTCAGGCTGCAGTTGGTTTGGGGATCTACATGGTCCTGGGCCTCATGTAACTAACTTCTTCCATTGGACGGAGGTTTTAGTATCTGTAAAACAACTCAGAAATGTGCATAGATACTGTTAGGGAGGAACTAAAAATTCTGTGACCATCATATGGCTGATTTACTGTTTAAATTGTTACTGGTTCTCCTGGCCCAATTGTTGTCACTACATTCTCACATCCTTTCTGAGGTTAATTCCTGAGCCAGGCCTTTGTGACTCCAGGGAGACCTGGGAGACTAGCTTTTCTACAAACAAAAGGCAGCAGAAGACATGGGGACACCCGTTAGGGTCCTGCTCAGTGACCATGGGCTATATTCCAAGGACAAAAGGAGCTAAAATGAAATCGTGGACTTTTTTAGTCAATGTATTTTTCATAGTAATGTTCATATTGCTATTCTAAAACTATTTTTTATAAAATAGGATAAGCAAATAAGCCCCAAAGTTTTCACTGTAAGAGAAGAGATACAAATACTTTTTAAAAAGAAATCTCTGTAATGTTAATGGAAATATCAGTATGAAGCCATATCAGTATGATGTCATGACTTAATTATGTAGAGTATATAATACATGTACAATTTCCTAAGCTTTATTCACTCAAGAGTTAGAAACAATGAAACTCTGGTGGCAGGGAGCACATGTGACACTGAGATCTTGATTTCTAAATGCTATTCCCCAGTAAAAACACCAGGGCTTCTTGGAGAAATGACTCATTCTAGCTGCAGATCAGAGAAGAGCCAGGTGGGTCTTGTAACATCTAATGCCAGGAAGCAAGGTCGTACCCAGTGACTAATGGGATGATGTCAGAGGGTCACAGAAGCCAGCCTAAAAGGGCTGCTGCATGCCAACTTTGGGACAGTTGGATCATCCCAAAGAATAATGGCAGTAATTGATTATGAAGCACTGACTTTTTAAAAACACATTCATTTGTGGTAAACACTTAAAAACCAAAAAAGAGATAAAAAGAAGAGGACAAGGGAAGTTTTTCTTTGCAGGATAATGCCAGTGAGTAAATGTAGAAATGGGAGGATTAGAAAATCACCATTTTGCTAAGCTCAGTGTAATCATTGATTTCAATAAGAATCATCAGTGTTTACTATTAATAAAAACAAGTGGATGAAAGGTAATCTGAGAGTGAGAAGATTCATGCAATTTTAAAGTGTCACCCTGCAGATGATTTTATTCTGAAGAAAAACTGAGCCTTTACAGTGGGAAGGTCTGTCGGGCCACACCTTTCTCATCAAGTCTAGCAAAGGCAGTGGCGGCTCAGTTGAACATCACATGCCCCACCCCCAAGGGCGTGCAGTGAGCAGGATACAGAGTCACCTGTGCTGTACTCTGACGCAAATGTTTAATCTGGGACAACCAGAAATGTCTGTCTAGATGAGACAGTACAACTAGGCCTGACTCCTCAAAAGTCAACATTAAAAAAAAAAGTGGCGGTGCTTCGCTGGTGGCTCAGTGGTGAAGGACTGCCTGCCAAAGATGCTGGTTCGACCCCTGTCTTAGAAGATCTCACATGTCGCAGAGCAGCTAAGCCCGTGTGCCCCAACTACTGCACCTGCATGCTGCAGCTGCTGCAGCCCAAGTGCCCTTGGGCCTGTGCTCTGCAACAGGAGAGTAGCCCCTGCTCACCGCAGCTAGAGAAAAGCCCTAATGCAGCAAGACAACCCAGCACAGCCAAAAATAAATAAATAGATAAATAAAATTATTTAAAAGAAGGAAAAGAGAGACTGTTCTTCATTAAAGAAGGCAGTGGCAACCCACTCCAGTACTCTTGCCTGGAAAATCCCATGGACGGAGGGGCCTGATAGGCTACAGTCCATGGGGTCCCAAAGAGTGGGACACGACTGAGCAGCTTCACTTCTTCAAAGAAATAGAACCCAAAGCTCTGTCGAGCCTGTGCTCTGCAACAGGAAAGTAGCCCCTGCTCGCCGCAGCTAGAGAAAAGCCCATGTAGCAATGAAGACCTGTCACAGCCAAGAGTAAATAGATAAATAAAATAATTTTTAATAAAGGAGAAAAGAGGTTGTTCTTCATTAAAGGAGGCTGAAGCAATATAACCCAAAGCACTGTCTGAATCTGGATGCCAAATTTTTTTTTTTTTTTAAAGCATTTAGGGGAC
Organism: Bos indicus; assembly: GCF_029378745.1. NCBI lineage: Eukaryota > Metazoa > Chordata > Mammalia > Artiodactyla > Bovidae > Bos > Bos indicus. The sequence continues at coordinate 41,164,387 of NC_091783.1, forward strand.
AGTTGGGGCTATTGGATGAATAGACAACATATTAAATGACGTTACAGAATCGGTGTTTCTTTCAGTTGTGATTGTGGAGGGTCTGCAAAGGCTATCAAAGGCTTCGGGGGAAGGCTGTGTAAGATCCTGATACAGACGTGGAGAACAGCAGAGCCGTCAAGCAAACGCTTGCAGTTGCTCAGTCTGGGGAGAGGGTGTTCGCACGTCCATTGTACTGTCCTTTAGCTTCTACCGTAGACTGGAGAATTTTCAAGATAAGAAGTCATGGGGAAGAAAGCTGTCTGGTCATACAGCAGTACAGCTGCACTTTCTTTTCCAGGTGCTCGTAGATTGATTTTGCATGATTTTTACTCTTCTTTCCAGTATAAAAGTTGAGTCAACAGAATGTGTGTAACTCCCAAAGCCCTTTATAAAATACGATTACGTGGCAGCAAAAGGGTTTGCTGCCCCCAGCGAGCTGGGCCAGCTGTGCTGAATGAGGGCAGCCCACCTGTGGACCCAGCCAAATGCCAGCCCCAAGCGCACCTGTGCAGACACGTGGCGCTGCTATCTTTAGGGCCCTGCGAGGAGGGGGAGGCAGAGAGCAGCGGTGAGTGCACAGCTGGTGGCCTTCTGCCCTTGAGTCAGAGATGCCCAGGGTAGAGACCAGGGCTGCGGCCAGGGTTGAAGGAGGACCCTGCTCCCGTCTCTGGTTCAAACTCAGGGCTGCAGAGACAGGGCCCCCACATGAGGGCCCCCCACCCAGTGGTGTTGGTTTGGGATGACTGCTTTGTACTGACATTGTTTGTTTCCTCAGTGACCCTGGAATGTCACCTTCCTACTAAATCCTCCTCCTTATAACAGGTCAGCTTTGGAACTAAGCAACAGGTGGCTAGGATGGTAAAGGATCTGCCTGCAATACAGGAGACCTGGGTTCAATCCCTGGATCAGAAAGATCCCCTGGAGAAGGAAATGGCAACCCACTCCAGTATTCTTGCCTGGAGAATCCCATGGACAGAGGAGCCTGGCAGGCTACAGTCCATGGAGTTGCAGAGTCAGACACAACTGAGCAATTATCACACTCCTATTGACTTAGCAGCCCTCCAGTGTTGAAGCCATAATGTGGGCTGGGCAGAAGTGGTATTCAGGGAGGTTTGGGGGGCTCCCTTGCATCAGCATCTCTTAAGAACCCTGGGATGGGGCCTCATACATCAGGCTCTTCCTTGGTGTACGTACAGGTGAAGCCTACCTTAGGATGCCTGAGTTCAGTCAAAGGTTTACACCAGGGATGTAATGAAAAGCTGTCAGCTACTGTCTCTTTTCAGGTAAAGTCTACTGGCTGAGTTCACTGCTCTAACTGCAGAGAGATGGGAGTAGGAGGGAGTGAGACGAACTGTGTTTATCTCCTGGAAGAAGAGTGCTGTCGTTGCAGGGAACGTTGAGCAGCCAGAAGACAGGCTGGCATCAGGGGCAGCAAGGCCCAGAAGCTCTCCTGTTTGCAGGCAGCATTTGCGTAGGATGCCAGCCACCTGGCATCAGTGCCCATGTTGGGGGGGTGGGGGTGGCGTTTACCGGAGCTTTCTCATTGGAGCTGCCTTTCAGATCGCTTCTTGCATTTGACAGTAACTACATTAAGAAAGATCATTAGATTATGTGAAAAAGCAGTTTGGACAAATATGTGTCCACTGGAAAGGCTCTAGCACAGATGTTTGCAAATGGTGTGTGATGTTGCCATGTTCCCATACGGGTCCTGCTGTGCTGTCACGAGCTCGGGTTAGGAACCACTGTCCTTCTGAACCATGATGTCACTTGGGGAGCTGCGCAATCACTCAGAAGCTCAGACTTGCACGGAGTGCGTGATGGGACTGAAAGAGCTCCTGGTGTAGCTGTATGGACCTTGGTGAATATCTGACATGAGGATGTAGAAGTAGGCAAACTGAGGGGCCGTTAATAACACTGTTGACTGCTTCTTAGTAATTAATTAGGAGTGTGTCATGTAGAAAGCTAAATCAATGCTGCCTTGCAGCACTTGCAGTGAGGACATTATTTGATTGTGCTTTGATTTGAGAGAAGAATGATTTTTATACATAGTGAAGTGTTAGTAGCTCAGTTGTGTTCGACTCTTTGTGACCCCAAGAACTATAGCCTTCCAGGCTCCTCTGTCCATGGGATTCTCTAGCAAGAATACTGGAGTGTGCTGCCATTCCTTTCTCCAGGGGATCTTCCCTATCAGGTGTCACACCCGGGTCTCCTGCATTGTAGGCAAATTCTTTACCTTCTGAGCCACCAGGTACTTAGAAATATTTGTTGAGTGTTTGGGTGAACATCAAGGCATCAGATAATGTTGCAGTCATGGTGGTATTCGCTCTAAGTGATGATCTGAGTTAATTATTTTCATGATTCATATCATGTATTATTTTAGGTGATAATGTCCCTATTTATGGGGCTTCCCTCATAGCTCCATCGGTAAAGAATCTGCCTGCAATGCAGAAGACCCAGGTTCAATTCCTGGATCGGGAGGATCCCCTGGAGAAGGAAATGGCTACCCACTCCGGTATTCTTCCCTGGAGAATCCCATGGACAGAGGAACGTGGCAGGCCACAGTCCATGGGGTCACAAGAGTCGGATATGACTTAGCAACTAAATGATGACGATGACGTCCCTATTTATGTGTTGTATGTTTTCATGGGAAATAGTGTGTGACACATGCTCTGACACTAAGCCAAGCCTCCTGGCTATTCACCCAATTGATTATTACTTATGAATTTTAATGTGATCATCAACCCCAATTGTTGGAAGGATGTTTTTACAATGAAAGGATAAGGAAAACTAAAAACATTACTTTTTATCACTTTGTGGAATTTCATGAGTCATTACTTGGGCACTTTCCTTTCTGTTCCTAAAACGAGGTTACGATTAAGGGAAATTGAATTAAGAAGTTGCTTAGGAGTCAGCTTTTGTGTTTATTGGGAGCTGGTATTGCACATTCATAAATTTATCATCTGCATTATGTTCCAGCAGTATGTTAATGCTGAGTTCATAAGATTCATCAGGCCACACGTGGTCCTGTGGTTTCACTAATACAGTTCTCAGTTACATCAGCATTTTCTCTGTAACTCCACACACAAAACGCCTTACAGAGCAGTGCATAAGCAGTCCTAACAGGCAAATGTTCAGACATAATTAGAGATGAAGTTTAGCTTTTCTGTTATGGTTGGTGAGCAAGATAATGTTCTTTAAACGGTATGATAGGAAAATAGAGCCAAGGCATTTGGCTGCCAAACCCATGCTGAAAACATCAGGGAGGATTTCTGGAATGACTGGAAGCTCATTCCAGGAATCCCAGCCTCTAAGGGATCAGACTGGTTGAATGAGAAGGTTCAAGGTCTAATGAGTGGAGACAGGTCACACTGTCTCTCTGGCCATGTTTTCCTCCATGTCCACTCTGCTTCTGGAACTCTGAGTAACTGGATATCTGTTGCAAGATCACTTCCTCTGGTGTGAACTCAGAAGAGAGGTGCCTTTCACAAAACTAAGAGGCTTCCCAGGTGGTGCTAGAGATAAAGAGTCCACCTTCCAAGCAGGAGATGCTGCCGGTTGGATCCCAGGGTCAGGAAAATCCCCTGGAGGAGGAAACGGCAACCCACTCCAGTATTCTTGTCTGGGAAATCCCGTGGACAGAGGAGCCTCGTGGGCTGCAGTCCATGGGGTCACACACAGATGGATTCAACTGAGCACGAGCACAGGCACTGAAGTAAAATTTCGCCACTGACTGAGGAATTGGATCATAACTTGAAACTGAGTTGTGTCTTCTTAATTAAAGACAGGCCCCTGTTTACCCAGCCCCTGCTAGTGCTCAGCACCCTCCCAGGTGTGGTCTGGCAGTGGTGAGCAGAAGGACCTAGTATAAGGTCGTCCACAGGGTGACGTCCGCTATTCTGAAGACCACGGCCATCATCCTGTTATTTTTCTCCTGGACGCTGTTCGGCCACTCCTGCTCTTCCCCTTCCCCTGGGCAAGCCCCTCCCTCTTACTAAAGCACAGTTGGAGCTGCAGAGAGTTCCCGCAGGCCCCCCTCTGTACCCGAGACCACCCCCCCCCACGTCACCTGTCAGCTTGCCTCCCTCCTGTACTCAACACCCCTGCAGTCTCCTCTGCCTGGTGAAGGACCTGCTTACCTCGGCTCAGACACCCAGAACTGTGATTACCTTCCTGTTCATCACCCCTAAACATCAGTGTGCACTTTAATTTGCAAATATAAAATATATGTATTTGTTTACAGCGAACTTAACTGAATGTGTATCCATGTGATTACTGCTAGTTCCAGTGATTCTTGGGGAAATGCAGGGAGGAACTCGCATCTGATACAATTGATATTTGGTACAGCTCCCGGCATAGCGTCATTCTGAACTTTTGAAGGCAGCAGGATGTAACTGGTATTGCATATATTAACACTCAAGAGTTTCTTGGCCTCTTAAAAATAACTGGAACTCAGAGAAGTATGATACAAACTACTATGGAGTGAATTCTTCCTTATATGTCATATTAGGAAAAAAAAAAAAAAAACACACAGGTTACAAGAAGTTTTTATAAAACAATTGGTTTGTATTCTTTGAAAGCCCAGTATCATGAAAGGGAAAAATTCAGAGACTGCTCTAGATTCAAGAGACTAAAGAAACATGACACATAAAGAGAGTTTTTGCTCCTTGATGGATTCTCAAGCAAAGAAAAAAATGTCAAGGACATTATTGGAACAATTTGGAAGTTTTGAATATGCCTATATATTAGATAATGTTTTGAATCATGGTTGGGTTTCTTGAGAGTAGTAATAATACTGTGGTTATGGAGAAATCCTCATTTTCAGGTGACATATGCTAAATATTAGGGGTAAATTATCATAATGTCTTCAACCAACTTTCAAATGATTCAGCAAGATAAATGTACATATTACATGTATGGATATACATGTTCATACGTTTGTGTATACACCAGACACACACAGATGGAACTTGCAAAAGCTCATTCCTGTCATCCCTTATTTCTTCTAAAGGAGTGAAGGATAGTTTTCTAAGTTAACTGTCCTACTGATGAGTGAGAGGTTTTTCTTATGCTCTGTGAGACAAAGTAAAGGAGCGACGGCGTAAACTGCGTGCATCCTCACCCTCCGCAGCCATCCCTTCTGTACTATGGGCAGCATTCACCTGCACACCTGCTAACTGCAGAGACGTCCCTCTGCTATTTCTTAAGAAAAGGAACCCAAGAAATTTAAACACTTGATGTCAAATGATCCCCAAAGGGTTGCCAACCTTTGGAATGCCAGTCTTATGCTTGTTAGAGGAGGGGATGGGGAGGGGAATTGCAGTCAGCATTGTGGACTGTCTTGCCGTCTCTGCATCGGTGCCCTCATTAACACTCCTTACGGTCATTGCCTGCCTGACTTTGGAGCATATGTGACCCTCTTCTTTAAAGGTGTGTTGAAATGTGTAGGAAGGTAAATTGAGTCTCAACATTCTGAAATAAAATAGCCTTTTCTTTCTAAATCCCTCAAGTTGTTTAGTTAAACAGTTCAGTTCAGTTGCTCAGTCGGGTCCGACTCTTTGCGACCCCATGGACTGCAGCACGCCAGTCTTTCCTGTCCATTAACAACTCCAGGAGCTTGCTCAAACTCATGTCCATCGAGTCAGTGATGCCATCCAACCATCTCATCTTCTGTTGTCCCTTTCTCCTCCTGCCTTCAATCTTTCCCAGCATCAGGGTCTTTTCCATTGAGTCAGTTCTTCGCAAAAGATGGCCAAAGTGTTGGAGCTTCAGCTTCAGCATCAATCCTTCCAATGAATATTCAGAACTGATTTCCTTTAGGATGGACTGGTTGGATCTCCTTGCAGTCCAAGGGGCTCTCAAGAGTCTTCTTCAACACCACAGTTCAAAGACATCAATTCTTTGGCACTCAGCTTTCTTTATAGTCCAACTGTCACATCCATACATGACTACTGGAAAAACAGTAGTTTTGACTATACAGACCTTTGTTGGTAAAGCAATGACTCTGCTTTTTAATATGCTGTCTAGGTTGGTCATATCTTTTCTTCCAAGGTAGTTCAAAAGAGGTTTTTAATTTAGAGGTCCCCAACCTCTGGGATCTAATGCCTGATGATCTGAGGTGGAGCTAATGTAATAATAATAGAAATAAAGTGCACAGTAACCGTAATGTATTTGAATCATCCCGAAACCGTCCCCCACCCCATTTGTGGAAAAATTGTCTTCCAGGAAACTGGTCCCTGGTGCCAGAAAGATTGGGGACCACTGTTATAATTGATATATAAATAAAGGACAGATTCATTTTGAAAACACAATACCATCTTTACAAATACAAAAAAAGTGTGGGGGTGGGGGGTGGAAAGAAAACAGGGAAGTCTCTGCCTGATGTCAATAATAGCTCTGAGGAGGAAGGAAACAAGGGACGGGTCACAGCCTGTACCACCTCCACTCAGGGCGGCATCAGTGTGAAGGGTGACAGATGGGCCACTTCACCTGTGCCACTTCACGTCAGAGCTGTCCAGAGCTGCGTTTGAGCTTGATATAGAAAGTGACTGGATTGAGAGCATTCTTCTTTTTTTTCTTTTTTTTCCTAGATAGAAAAAAGCTTTATGTCTTTAAATAAGTAATTCTTTTGTGGTAACTAAAAAAAAAAAAATGCATTTTTACGTACTACTTCCCATCATAAAACCAGAAAAAAATTGAGAATTTACATCCTCTTGTTTTCTGTCCAATGTTTTTGTGATTCTTCAGGTCCGAGTGTGGAAAGAATTCAGATTATCAGCACGTGCCGTATTCTATTTGCTACCTAAGCATTTGCAAACATAAACTGGTACTTTACTGTTTGAGTTGCTGTTGTGTGCTTAGGTTTTTCTTTTTTTCTTTTTTCCAGTGGAGTTGTTCTTACATTGTTAGAAGCCAAAATATTGTGTGGCTAAATGATTTCAGTTTGTTTTAATTTGCTTGACAATTAGACAGCCATTCTAGCCTTGGGAAGAAAATATGTTCATCATAAAAAAATTAAGAATGTGTTCTAAAGTTCAAAGCGAGAATATTTAGCCATTTAGTTAGTAGAAAGCTTTCAGAACTCTGCACTTAGTCTGCAAAAAAAAAATCATGACTTCTCACCACTATAAGTTCTGTTTCTGTCCATGAAAGGAAAATACATCAAGTTTAATCATTTGATATCAAAAAAATTCCACTAGGCCACCTTGGGGGGCAGGGGTTTGCCAAACTAACATCCAAATTTTTGCATACATGTATTACTTTAGGTTATGTTTATATGATTTCATTTTTAGAAATGTTTACCAAGCATATGCATGGTTTCCATTACTAAAAATCACCTACACTGAGTTCTATGGATCTGCTTTCTTTATTCTTTATGTTTATTTGGTTATACGTGCTTTTTCATTTTCAGTATTTTAGCATTTTAGAATACACACAGCAGTATATTTACAGATCCATATACAGACAGTCCCTGACTTAGGACAATTAGAGTTGAAATGTTCCAACTTTACGATGATGCAAAAGCAATCAGTTGAAAACCTCTTTGGAATTTTGAATTCTGAGCTTTTCATGCTCTGCGGTATGATCCTTTCTCATGATGTTCCCCCGTGGCAGCATCCCCACTGGCCACACGATCCAGAGGGTAAAAACCTGATGCACTCAGAACCATTCTGTGCCCAGACAGCCGTTCTATTTTTCACTTCCAGGACAATATTCACTAAATTACATGAGATGTTCAGCACTTTATTATAGAGTAGGCTTTGTGTCAGAGGATTTTGCCCAACTGCAGGCTAATAGAAGCATTCTCAGGAAGCTTAAGGTAGACCGATGTTTGGTAGATTAGATGTAGTGAATCTATCTTTGACTTAGGGTATTTTCAACTTATGATAGGTTTAACGGGCTGTAACCCTGTCACAAGTCAGAATGCTCTGTGTAGTTATATCTGGAATGATGTTATGCTTGAGTTACAGAAGTAATTTGACACATCCAGTATGTTCAGTGGATAGCGTGTCTGCCAGAAATATTTCCACTTGCACACGGCCAGCTTCCATACATAATTACTTTCTTGTTCATCTCACGACATAATGTCAGCTTGAACTATGTCATATGAAATAATCTCATCTAGACACATAATGAATTTCTATTATCTTTATGTTTGATGACTTTCTCCTACTTTGGGAAAATATATTTCAGAGAGGAAATTGAGACGTATTTTTAAAACCAGTGTTGTTTTTTTTTTTTTTTTTTGCATTATGGTGTATTCAGCATGCCCAGTGATTAGAATCACTGTTGTTTAGTGGCAACGTGCTAAGCCTGAGAAGTGTGAGAAATGGTTCTTGCCTCACAAATCTCATAAGACAGTATACATATTGAAAGACAATTAATCAAATGAGACAGGCTGAGGTCAAGATAATGACTGCTTTGGAGTTCAGAGAAAAGTGACATCACTGTGGACTAAAAGATTAGATGCATCAAAGAACCCAGCCCTGAAGGATGGGAAAAAATGAGCTGCTGTAGGAGAAGGAAAGAGCAAATGCATGATGAGATGGGAGAACAGTGGAGGCAACCAGAGACTTCGCTCAGTTATTTTGTAACACATGGCTGCTACTCTTAATGTAAGCCATTCAAATCCATGAATGGGTGATGCACTAAGATTGTAATAGAAAAATGGGCACAGGATATGAATCACAATTTATAGAAGGGGAAATGCAAATAGTCAATATATGCATTAAATGCTATTCATTCATTCATTAGCAATGAAATGTAAATTTAGACAGCAAATTACTCTATTTTTCATATCAAATTAACAACTACTTTTGAAATACAGTAAGGTACAGTGAGAAGGGCCTCATGTACTTTCTGGTATAGTAGAAATTAATACAAATTTTTAAAAAGCCATTTATAGTTTGTAGCACTGCTATTTTAAATGGACATTCCAATTAACCCAATATCACGAAGAACTTTTTCAAAGGGAATTTTCGGATTTATAGATAAAGATATTCATCACAGTATTATCTATGACAGTGAAAACTTTAGAAGCTAGCTAAATTTCTAAAAGACACATGTCATTTTGATTAAATATTCAGTTCAGTTCAGTTCAGTTGCTCAGTCGTGGCCGACTCTTTGCAACCCCATGAATCGCAGCACGCCAGGCCTCCCTGTCCATCACCAACTCCCAGAGTTCACTGAGACTCAAACGTCCATCGAGTCAGTGATGCCATCCAGCCATCTCATCCTCTGTGGTCCCCTTCTCCTCCTGCCCCCAATCCCTCCCAGCATCAGAGTCTTTTCCAATGAGTCAACTCTTCCCATGAGGTGGCCAAAGTATTGGAGTTTCAACTTTAGCATCAGTCCTTCCAATGAACACCCCGGACTGATCTCCTTTAGAATGGACTGGTTGGATCTCCTTGCAGTCCAAGGGACTCTCAAGAGTCTTCTCCAACACCACAGTTCAAAAGCATCAATTCTTCGGTGCTCAGCTTTCTTCACAGTCCAACTCTCACATCCATACATGACCACTGGAAAAACCATAGCCTTGACTAGACGGACCTTTGTTGGCAAAGTAATGTCTCTGCTTTTTAATATGCTGCCTGCTGCTGCTGCTGCTAAGTCGCTTCAGTCGTGTCCGACTCTGTGCGACCCCATGGACTGCAGCCTACCAGGCTTCTCCATCCATGGGATTCTCCAGGCAAAAACACTGGAGTGGGTTGGCATTTCCTTCTTCAATGCATGAAAGTGGAAAGTGAAAGTGAAGTCGCTCAGCATGCTGCCTAGGTTGGTCATAACTTTCCTTCCAAGGAGTAAGCGTCTTTTTATTTCATGGCTGCAATCACCATCTGCAGTGATTTTGGAGCCCAGAAAAATAAAGTCAGCCACTGCTTTCACTGTTTCCCCATCTATTTGCCATGAAGTGATGGGACTGGATGCCATGATCTTAGTTTTCTGAACGTTGAGCTTTAAGCCAACTTTTTCACTCTCCTCTTTCACTTTCATCAAGAGGCTTTTTAGTTCCTCTTCGCTTTCTGCCATAAGGGTGGTGTCATCTGCATATGTGAGGTTATTGATATTTCTCCTGGCAATCTTGATTCCAGCTTGTGCTTCTTCCAGTCCAGTGTTTCTCATGATGTACTCTTCATAGAAGTTAAATAAGCAGGGTGACAATATACAGCCTTGACGTACTTCTTTTCCTATTTGGAACCAGTCTGTTGTTCCACGTCCAGTTCTAACTGTTGCTTCCTGACCTGCATATAGGTTTCTCAAGAGGCAGGCCAGGTGGTCTGGTATTCCCATCTCTTTCAGAATTTTCCACAGTTTATTGTGATCCACACAGTTAAAGGCCTTGGCATAGTCAATAAAGCAGAAATAGATGTTTTTCTGGAACTCTCTTCCTTTTTCCATGATCCAGCGGATGTTGGCAATTTGATCTCTGGTTCCTCTGCCTTTTCTAAATCCAGCTTGAACATCTGGAAGTTCACAGTTCATGTATTGCTGAAGCCTGGCTTGGAGAATTTTGAGCATTACTTTACTAGCATGTGAGATTAGTGCAATTGTACAGTAGTTTGAGCATTCTTTGGCATTGCCTTTCTTTGGGATTGGAATGAAAACTGACCTTTTCCAGTCCTGTGGCCACTGCTGAGTTTTCCAAATTTGCTGACATATTGAGTGCAGCACTTTCACAGCATCATCTTTCAAGATTTGAAATAGCTCAACTGGAATTCCATCACCTCCACTAGCTTCGTTCGTAGTGATATTTTCTAAGGCCCACTTGACTTCATATTCCAGGATGTCTGGCTCTAGGTGAATGATCACACCATCGTGATTATCTTGGTCATGAAGATCTTTTTTGTACAGTTCTTCTGTGTATTCTTGCCACCTCTTCTTAATATCTTCTGCTTCTGTTAGGTCCATACCATTTCTGTCCTTTATTGAGCCCATCTTTGCATGAAATGTTCCCTTGGTATCTCTAATTTTCTTGAAGAGATCTCTAGTCTTTTCCATTCTGTTGTTTTCCTCTATTTCTTTGCATTGATCACTGTGGAAGGCTTTCTTATCTCTCCTTGCTATTCTTTGGAACTCTGCATTCAGATGCTTATATCTTTCCTTTTCTCCTTTGCTTTTCACTTCTCTTCTTTTCACAGCTATTTGTAAGGCCTCCCCAGACAGCCATTTTGCTTTTTTGCATTTCTTTTCCGTGGGGATGGTCTTGGTCCCTGTCTTCTGATTAAGTATTGTTAGTCATCAAAACCTTTGTTTTCAAAAAAGTTTTAATGACATTTGGAAGTCATAGAAATAAGTGGTACAGAAAATTCCAAATATTTTAAAAGTTAATATGTATTTTAAAAAAGACTAAATTAAAATACCCTTCTGCTGTTTAGTCACTAAGTCATGTCTAACTCTTTATGACACCACACCATGGACACCTCGATCCTCTGTCCATGAGATTCTCCAGGCAAGAATACTGGAGTGAGTTGCCATTTCCTTCTCCAGGGGATCTTCCTGACCCAGGGATCAAACCCATGTCTCCAGTTTGGCAGGCAGATTCTTTTACCACTGAGCCACCTGGGAAGCCCTTTAAAATATCCTGAATTGTTAGCATTTTTTATTCTGAGTATAAAATTATAAGTGGTTATATTTCCTTTAGCTTTCTATTTTCTAGATTTTGTTCAATTGAAAATGAATTATTTTTAGAAAAAAATATATTAAAATTTCATTTATCTTAATTTTTTGAAACAGGACAAATGATGTAGTTGCGTAAAGGTTTCAAAGAGAGGATTTTGGAAGTTAATAAATGCCAGTGTTAACCTTTTGACCAGCTAGTGAAATGAAGTTGCTAAATAACAAGTTTGTGTGTGTTGGTGTGTGTGTGTGTGTGTGTGTGTGTGCATCAGTGTATTGTAAGACCTACAAAAATTTTCCACTGGAGACTCTGCTGAGGAAAGTCTGGGTCTGGTGTACAGTCCGGGAGCTACAGAGACACCTAAACAGAAGGAGTTTCCACACCCAGGTCAGAAATATTAGTGGGAGCCAGAATAAGATGGAACATGATGTACAAGATTAATAAGAACCAGCACTGTTTAAAATAACTAAAAAATAATGGAGAATAGGAAGAACTGTAATGTAGTCAAGGTGGCAATTATTCTAAGAAACTTCTTGCCATGTGTTTACACACAAAATATGTTCCAATGACTTTGCACTTAAGAACTCAGTGCCCCCTTCAGGGTCATTTTCAGCCTGACCTGCCAGTACGTCAGCCTGGCATGGTCACATCTCAGCACTGTGACATCGGGACTGAAGTGATTCTGGCCTCAGTTTCAGAGAGATTGGGTTCTTCCAAATAGTCACCATCAAATATCAGCAAGACCCTAGATGACAGAGGAGTAGAGATCTCTGTAGAAGTTTTTTAGTTGAAATTCTACCATTCACCTGAAATATACCTGTATGTTTATTATAAAGAATTAAAAAAAAAGACCCTAGTTAATGATCAATTATGATCAGTATGCATGTTGTCAAATTAAACACAATTTTAAAAATTAAAATAGGTAAAAACTAAAGGAAAGGGATAACCTTTGGATAAACACAATTTTTACTCTAGAAAATGTGTATAGATAATAAACTGAAGAGCAAGATAGAATTAATACTAGTACTATATGGTTTTCCAGCTTTCACAATAAACAGTAAAATTTGTAATAAAGGATGTTAACTTTAAAAAAGTGTTTGACAACTGGAGAGGAACACTTGGGTATTTGATCAACAAACTCCCAGAAATTAGATGTTATGTCTAAAGACCTTAGGCGTTGTGTCTGAATAGAAAAACAAGTTCAGAGGAGATAAACAGCGTTAGGGCCACAGGTGAGGGCCCCTATCAACAGCACGGTCACAGGACAAGATCTGGTCACACACCTGCCGGTCTAGACTTGCAGGTGCTCATATGTGTAGCCTCCTCTTTCAGTGTACAACCGCAGCACTCTACAGTGCAAGTGAGTTATTTCAACCCTCCAGTGAACAGGCTCACATTGGCTGGTACTTATGTGGATAGAATATGGGTCTCTTCATTCATCTAGCAGATGCCAAATGAGCAGCTGTGAGCAGCCAAGTTCTTAAGTTCTGCAGAAAGGAATCAACAGAATTTCTTCTCTCATGGAATAAGCTTGCTTTCTGATGGGAGAGATAGACCATGAAGGAGATAAGTAACTTAAAGCTGCAGAGGCAGCCAGGGAGGGGCAGCGAGGGAGGGAAGTTGGAAGAGGCTAGTCTTATAAACAGAGTGGTCATCAGACTTCTGTCTTGAAACAAAAGTGTTTTCTACACTTGTCTTCAGTTCCTCTTGAAAGACTAAATGTGGCCGCTGTGCTAAAACCAGACTACGATCGTGTAGACATTGAACAATATTAGTTCTTCCTATCCACGAACATGAAATGTCTTTCCATTTATGTGTATCTGCTTTCATCTCTTTCCTGCGTCTTTTCTAGTATCTTTTGTCGGTACATACAAGTCTTTCACCTCCTTGGTTAGGTTTATTCCTAAGTATTTTATTATTCCCTAGACTGCAGAATGTGACCTTATTTAGAAATGGGATATTTGTATAGGTAATCGCATTAAAATGTGGTCATTGTGCTGGGCCCTAATTCAGTGTGACTGCTGTCCTTATAGAAGAGGAAATTTGGATGCAGACGATGTGAAGGGAGATGCCATGTGAAGACAGAGACACAGCCTGGACTGACATTGCTGTGATGGGGATCCAGGGAGATAAGAAGCTGAGGTCATGAGGAGGGACTGTCATGACTCCCAAGGGACATGCCTGAGTCAAAAGAGAAGCAAGAACACGAGAAAATATGGACAGCTTGCTGAAAGAATAAACAGAGATTTAAGGAAAGAAGAAAACTGTCATCTCAAACAATTCAGTCTCGTAAAGAAAAGAGTCATAAAAAACAAGTTTATGCTCAGGTATACAAAAGGGACCACAGAAGAAGTGACAGGAATATTCCCGGAGGAGTGGGGTCACCTGTGCCAGGGGTGCAGGACCAGGAGTAACTTCAGAAGGAATTCATCAAGAATGGATGAGGATAGACAGATGGGCAGGTGAGCAAGGGCAGGCACGCGGAGAGGACTCAGTGCAAACGGGACCCCCAGGGGTGACAAGGAATGCTTGGCAGGCAATGCGTTGATTAATAGACCTGGAAATTAGTGTCTTCTCTGTCTTGGATTGTGACAGTAGCTGTTATATTTTTTAATTACAAATTTAATGATTCTCCATCCTCTCCAGTATGTGTGCATTTTTGTGTATATATAATTTGTTATGGACTTCCCAAGTGGCTCAGTGGCAAAGAATCCGCCTACCAGTGTAAGAGAAGCAGGAGACTTGGGTTCAATCCCTGGTCAGGAAGACTCCCCTGGAAAAGGAAATGGCAACACACTCCAGTATTCTTGCCTGGAAAATCCTATAAAGGATCCTGGCAGACTACAATCCACAGGGTTGGACTGTAGTCCAAAGAGTTGGACAAAATAGAGCATGCACGCATGCACTGATAATTTGTTATATGTAACTCACATACAAAACTGATTGTATAAATTATATATGTAATATATATATATAAGATTTTTAACTAACATGAACAGCTCATAAACACAGAACAAAAACACATCATTTCCCTTTTCCCCCTGCCCATACACCAGCTGCTTCACCCTAGCCTCCTATCTCAGACTTCCTGAGCACCCTTCTCACCATTTCCAGGATAATTCCTCTTCTTCTGGCCTTTATGCAACTCCATGTGCCAGTATTCCAGAAGACCAGCTTGAAAATATGACTCAAAACTCTAGTGTTTCATGTGGGTTCCCAGCACATAACACATACCAATATTAAGAACAGTATGATGGAGCTTACCAGAGCTTGGCGCCCTAACCTTTTTCTTGTGAATTATGAACACGTCACTGGGAATTTAAAGTTTTCGTTTTGGATTGTTGAATCACACAGATAACAGAGGTCCCTCATGCTAAGTATATTCTGTGAGCACAGTCCTTGCATGAAAATGTTTTCCTAAATGCTTAAGCAGTGTTAACATGATTTACTATGGTAAGGTCTCAGCGTAGTGAAACCTAGCAGGCTGTGGGGCGTCATGGTAGCACGAGTGGGTCCTCTGAGACCTGCAGTCCACTGATGACAGAGTTCTGAAACTCATTTGGTTACTCTTTTCCAAAATGTTATTTTTTAAATACCAGGTATGTTCTGATTTAATTTTTTGCCTAACTGGTTTACAAGCCGTCTCTGAGTCATATGGCAACATATTGTTTCCATGGGCATGCCTATGCCTAAGCATTTTGAGGGTAATTATAGGCATTTCGTAGAAGTGGTTGCTCTTTTTTTGCAAAGAGCTGGCAAAGATTTTTTATTTCAAAGATTGTACGCAAACCAGTACGCTGTTGATGTCCATCAAGAGTTCTCAGGGAACTCCTCCAAAGCAGCTGACATGGATGCCCAGGAGATTAGCCGACTTCTCTCTGGAACATGGATTAGGGAGGGTTGGTATATATATCCCTCATGTAAGGAACTGGCTGTGCTTCCCTCTGACCCAACCATTTGCTGATGAACGCCCCTTTGTGGAGAGTGCTGGACTCTCAGCCACTTAGAAACCTTTTGCCTTGGCGATATCTCTCTCTTTCGTTTATGGCTATAGCAAGGTTAATATGTACCCATAGTTTTCCTTCTCTGTGTCGCGACATGTAAGTTGGGCCATGCCGGCTTGTCAATTTCTAAAGTGAATCCGTTTATCTTTGCTTTAGCCTGAAATTGCAGTAGAGTCTGTTTCCTCCTGGGATGTGGATGCAAAGTAACTGAAGCAGATTGAAGCTGGCAGTGACTAATGAAGTCTCTGCACACGTCAGCGAGTCAGTGGGTTTCTGCATATCAGGGAGGATGAGCGGGAGTAGCCAAAGCCTCTGTGAGATCAAGGCGCTTCTTCCCTTTCCCCTTGAGCCCAGCTCCAGAAGGGGAGGGAGACTTAAACATCCCTCCTCCGCTCTTTCTAAAGACATCAGATTTGCAGTGTACAAATTTGTTACATTACTGATAATTCCCAGCTAGCTTCCTTGTTTAATGAGCCATTTCAGCTGCCTGAAGGTATTCTACATACAATCATTTTAATCAGTCACATAAAATTTATGAAGCTGCGATTCCAGTGAAAATTAGCACGAATTAGAGCAGAGTTTCTTTGAGGACTCCTTGAGCTGCTGGCCACCTCGCTCCACCGTTAGTGTTCTGGAAAGGATTCTGGGCCAGTGATGAACATCCCAGGGACCACCTTACTCCTATTTTTGTTGTTTGTTCACCAAGTCGTGTCTGACTCTTTGCAACCCCATGGACTACAGCATACCAGGCTTCTGTCTCTCACCATCTCCCAGAGTTTGCCCTAGTTCATGTCCATTGAATCAGTGATGCCATCCAACCATCTCATCCTCTGTCATCCCCTTCTTCCCCTTATTCCCCTGCCTTCAATCTTTCCTTAGCATCAGGGTCTTTTCCAATGACTTGGCTCTTTGCATCAGGTGGCCAAAGTATTGGAGCTTCAGTTTCAGCATCAGTCCTTCCAAGAATATTCAGGGTTGATTTCCTTTAGGATTGACTAGTTTGATCTCTTTGCTCTTTATCCAGCCTCAGTTTTCAGGAGTGTGGGTGGCTTTGCTTGTTTTGTTTTGTTTGTGGTCAGTATCTGCGTATATTCTCCTGTATCCCTTACACCGACACGCCTTTGCTTTAGAAAATTAACTAGAGTAATTTCTTTATTTCTCTCTCGAGATGTTTTATTTTTGCTCCTATTTTTTAAGCCTTAAAGCAGTTTCAGGAACCCATAGCATCTCATTGCATTGATAAGTTTACACACTTACTCTTTGCTTGGTGTATTAGAAATATGTTTTGAAAGACATCACTGGGCTTCCTCCCCTCGGTTCATCTCTCACAGTCTGTGCCCACACGGAGAGGAGCAAGATTTGTGTTTTCCAGCTCATTAAACTGACAGCAGAAATTAGTTTGTGGTATTAAAAACTAAAAAGTTAAATTACAGCTACATGTGTCCTTTACGCAATGGGCCGTGCGGAAGATGTTTGATTTTAATGTTTGCTATAATGGAGAATTTAAATTACAATGTTTGTCAAATCTCTAATCTTTGTTACAGGGCGGAATATTAATTACGCTTTTAAGTACGAGAGGTAAATAAAATGGGCATCCACCACACGCCCAGGGGTAAATTGCACATTACCCACAACACGACAGAACACACTAAATGTCAGTTTCGTCAAACAAATTTAGAGGAACAGTGAGGCCATTAGCTTCCCGTCGTTCCTAGGCCCTTCTTGCAGCCAGCGACCGTTTAGAGCAGCAGGGACCCTGAGCCGTCTGGAAGATGAAGGGGGTTAGATCGAATCAGCAAGATGAATGAGGAGACCCCACACTCAATTAGCTGATAACTGTCTATTAACTTCTGCAGGCGGTTTTGACTAAATAGCCGATTAACCATTGCACTTCGTGGGGACTCGGGGAGCCAGGGCACAGGGGCCGTGAGATGCTTAGTGGGGAGGAAATTTTCCAGCTCTGTTGTTTTTTTTTTTTCTCCGTCTTCTACTTTCTCTGTTTGGGTCTGTTGAAGTAGTCAGAGTTTTCTACGGGTTTTGAGGATAAGCCACGAGCAGCAGCCCCGCCCTGATGTATCTCTTGGTTGGTCTTGCCGGGAACACTGGTGGAAGGCTCTCTGAAGAGTGAGCCAGGTCCAGACGGCTGGGTACCTGCCCTGGGGAAGAGAACTCTGACTCTGGGTTCTTAGGATTCACAAGAAAAAGTGTCTCCATCAGTGATCAGAGCCAGGATTTCCTCCTGAGAGTGTGGAAGGGATGCTGAGCAGGGAGTAACCCCCCATACACAGCCTCACAGGGTGGGTAAAGCTTTCCAGGGAAGGCGTCATTCCTCAGCTTGGTGTTTTGTTATTGTTGTCGTTGTTTAATTGGAGTACAGTTCATTTACAATGTTGTGTTAGTTTCAGATGTGCAGCAAGCACAGTGATTCGGTTAAGCATACATATATCTATTCTTTCTCAGATTCTTTTCCCTTATGGGTTAATACAGAGTATTGAGCAGAGTTCCTGGTGCTCTATAGTGGGTCCTACTGCTTACCTATATTGTAGCTCATCTCATGCTCACCTTGTGCTGTGTTGAGAAAGCATTACATGGTATGGTGATGCCATTCCTCTTGAGAAGACCTGCATGTTTCCATATGAAATTGTTCAAGAAACAGTGTGACTTAAGGGTGACTTAAGGGGAAACAGGGAGACCACGATGGGAGAGGGAGGGAAAAATAAGACCAAGAAAATGTGGAAACTGAGTGTTAACTTCAGGAACTTTGAAGTATTTCTACCGGTTCTGAACTTACAGTCTTCACGTATGTGTATCACCTTGCCTTTTTTGGCGGGGGCGGGGGGGGGGGGTGGGAGGTGTGGAATGCAGACATTATATAAAACAAGCAATTTATCAGAATCCTTGTGTATAATACCATTCCTCATAAAATACTCCTCCTTTTCACTATACACACACACACACAGAGATTCATTTTTCTTTTGCTATTTTGAGAAAGCTAAACAATGTATCAGAGAAGGCAATGGCACCCCACTCCAGTACTCTTGCCTGGAAAATCCCATGGATGGAGGAGCCTGGTAGGCTGCAGTCCATGGGGTCGCTAAGAGTCAGACACGACTGAGCGACTTCCCTTTCACTTTTCACTTTCATGCACTGGAGAAGGAAATGGCAACCCACTCCAGTGTTCTTGCCTGGAGAATCCCAGGGACGGGGGAGCCTGGTGGGCTGCCGTCTATGGGGTCGCACAGAGTCGGACACAACTGAAGTGACTTAGCAGCAGCAAACAATGTATACTTAGTGCTCACTATGGCCAGATTGGGGCATTGCTCGTGTAGAAATCTCTCATTGGGAGCAACTGTCAAGAGGGAATCAGGAAAAACACAGCATGAAGTGGATGGATTCCCTGTGTGCTCAGTCACTCAATCATGTCCAACTCTCTGCAACCCCCTGGACTGTAGCCAACCAGGCTCCTCTGTCCATGGGATTCTCCAGGCAAGAATACTGGACTGGGTTGCCATGCCCTCCTCCAGGGGTTCTTCCCAACCCAAGGATTGAACCCACATCTCCTGCATTGGCAGGTGGATTCTTTACCACTGAGCCACCTGGGAAACCTGAATGGGTTCCCTAAATCCATATTGTTATTTTGAGTTAAAAAAGCTGTAGTCTCTCCTGAAGAAGCCTCCTTTGAGGAAGAGTCAAGACTTTCTCTAGCTCATGGTTATCTGTTTTGATACCTTGTGACTATAATTGCTGCTTCATTTTATAAGATGATAAAGGGATCTTTGATGATCTCTTGCATTATGTATCTGAAGATCATTGATGTCTCTAATACCTAATTGCACTTTGGATGATAGTGAGTGAAAGTCACTCAGTCATGTCCGACTCTTCAAGACCCCATGGACTATACAGTCTGTGAAATTCTCCAGACCAGAATACTGGAGTGGGTAGCCTTTCCCTTCTCAAGGGGATCTTCCCCACCCAGGGATCAAACCCAGGTCTTTCGCATTGCAGTCAGATTCTTTACCAGCTGAGCCACCAAGGAAGCCCAATTGCACTTTGGATGATATGTAAGCATTGATGTACTGATGGATGCTGCATCTTCTTTATAATCACTACTAGAACCATCTAAATGAGGGCAGTTCGCTCATCAAATACTGCACGACACTCTTAGGAGATAAGATCCCAATGAGCAAAGTTATAGTAATCAAGTGAAATAATAGTCGAGTGATTGCCTTGAAAAATAGGGACATGTTGCTTAACCTGAACTTGAACTCTCTTTCTTCTGTGCATCCCTCCAAAGCTGCCGCTGATTAGAGAGGGTGTTTATTTTGCAAGCTACAGTTAGAGGGACTCGTAATAGAAGAGGAGGGTAGGAGTAGACTTGAAGAAGAGCACTACTGAAATGACGGTCCAGAGTGTAATCCATCTGCCTGTGCTGTCTGCTGCTATGTAGAGTCTGCATCGAGCACGCTTCATCACTGCTCTCATCACTTCTGTGCTGGTCTTTTGTGCCCATCTATCTTGGCAACTTTGAGTTTCTTAGACATGAGAACTGACTTCTTCACCTATCCCAAGCTGCTCGCACATGATTGGGCTCACAGAGAGTGCTTATGAGCTGCTGAATAAATAGATATTAGAAAAGAGCAAAAGATGTCTTTTATGGATTCTTAAATACCCAAGAACAGCCGAGTTATTTGAAGTAGCAATCAGCTTCTAGAAATGGATCTGTCTTGTTTTCCCGTAACTGTTGAGTCCTTCCCAAGCATCAGGGGCTGCACTTCCCTTGTTATTCTCACTTAATCCTCAGAAGCACCCTACAAGTAGGTGGTTTGCTCTCCCCACGTGGGGAGACCCAGACTTGAGAAATGTTCTGTGTCTTTCATACAGAAACCCAGAACTGGCAAACTGTGTGTGGGGTGGGGGAGGGGAGGAAGGAGTAGGGAGTGGGGTGTGGATGTCGTGTCCTCTGATTGCTACTATTTAGTTGGTGAAATGAGAGGCATTCGCCTGACAGAAGAGAGGGAGAGACTCGTGGAGGTTTGAAGCAATGAGAGAGAATTCCCTGGTGGCTCAGATGGTAAAGAATCTTCCTGCAAGAAAGAACCAGCAAACGCCGGTTCGATCCCTGGATCAGGAAGATCCACTGGAGAAGGGAATGGCAACCCACTCCAGTATTCTTGCCTCGAGAATCCCGTGGTCAGAGGAACCTGGCGGGCTACAATCCATTGGGTCGCAAAGAGTTGGACACAACTGAGCAACTAACTCTTCCATGCTTTCACTTTCATCCCCTATAGTAGTTTTCTCTGCTCAGCGTAACTTTTCTTGTCTAAGTATTACATCTCAACTTCTCAGCTTCACCTCCAGAGCTTTCCATGGAATGACTCCAGGCCTTCACTGTGTATGTAGGAAGCTCAAACCCAATGTGTTTGGTTAAAAGTTGGTTGACTAATTATAAACTCTGAAATGCATAGCCGTATGATAGTAATTATAAGAATTAATGATTGTATTTTGTCAGAATGAAATGTTAAGGGAGCTTCAAGTCAGTGGCCTAGAGATGCTGAGTAGAAATTTAACCCATCTTTCCAGCAGATGTTTTAGCAAATAGTTTTCCAGGCTCTCCATCTTCATATGAGCCCCAAATATTGCAGAGAATTTTCACATAGTTTTTGTAGGTCTCTACCTCCTCAGCAGATGAAATCCTGAGCATTCTCCCTATGACCCAAGGAGCAAGACCCTTCATGGTAGAACATTCCTTTGCACACAACCCCAAATCACAGGACTGAGAAAGAAATATGTGTGTGACTGAGGATGATTTGGACTGTTTTTGCTATTCCCCCCACCTCCAAGGGGTTTTCCAGGTGGTGCAGAGGTAAAGAATCCACCTGCCGATGCAGGAGACACAGGTTCAATCCCTGGGTGCAGAAGATCTTCTGGTGAAGGAAATGGCAACCCATTCCAGTATTCTTGCCTGGAAAATCCCATGAACACAGGAGCCTGGCGGGCTCCATACAGTTCTTGGGGTCTCAGAGAGTCAAAGAGTTGGACACAACTTAGCAACTGAGCACAGCAGGGCACCACCCCCAAGAGGTCTTCACTGTCCCAACTGCTCATGACAGTACCCCTCGCAATACCAGTTGTGATTTACGTCAAGTGCCGTATAAGTCTGTGTCATGCCATTCCATGGGGAGGTAGGTGATCTGTAAATTAAACAAAGCCACGAACCTCTTCTGTGTGTATAATCTATGAAAGGGAAGCTTTCAAATACCTCCCACCCTGTCTCTTCCCCCTTAACTCTTTGAAGTGTGTGAGGCACACCATAGCACCACACAGATAGGTCACTATGTTTGAATTAGTTGGGGGTGGGAAGGGGGATGGCCATCTTTCTCTTTGCTTCAGAAATCAAAAGAAAATGCAGTACCTGCCAGGTACGTCTCCCCTGAAAGTTGCCAGCAGTATTCACTAGACAGCTCCTGGATAAGCAGATGGCTTCTTTAATGATTAAACCCAATTTTTCTAAAATGCTAATTAGTTAGAGGAGGATAATTTGAAAGTCTGTCATACATTGCAGAAGAATGTCTTTCATGTCTGCGTTATTTGCTCCTACGAATCATACAGCCGTCACCTGAGCTGGCTCAGTTTCTCGATTTTTATTTAAATCACGTGACTCTTCAATCACAAGAAAAGGGGAAAGACGGTTAATGAGGAAAAGGAGAACCGCCTTTCAGGATGAGTGCTCAGTTAAAAGGAAGGCTATCTTTCTGTTTGCAGAAATCAGCCTCTTTGTTACTTCTGAACTCAGCCTTCGGAACAGTCACTTCAGAGGCTTCATATGGCAGATGCATCTCAATTCATTTTTCTATGAATTTCCACAGAAACACAGAAAAAACCCAGTTGTCCCCATGAAAGTTAGTTCTGACTCTGAGCTTGTCAAGCTGGAGGTCTTGGTCAGAATGGTTTGGAATAAATGAAGTAAAGGACTGGAGACCTGGCTTTTGCCTTTCACAGGTGTGTCTTCATTCACAACGTGGACTCCCCTGTTCTGCCCGCCCTCGTTTGTTTGTTGAATGAGCCCTTCATCCTGTGGAATCGCCCATGTTCTGAGTTGGTTGACGTGTTCTCATCTAGGCTGCCCTCTCATCACCCGTGCTTCCTGTGATCTGGGCGAGAGCGGGAACTGAATCGGCTCCTTGTTTTGGTTGGAACTGCTCACGGTCATGCTGCATGGGAAAGCACGCAGCACTCAGATTGATTACTGGGTGCTGTTTTTGCCAACCTGATCCATGCGTTATAAAGTTCCACGTCAGCCTTTCACTTAATGGTTTTTAAAGTTACTGATGATGATTGCCTAGATCTATTATTTTTTAAGGGGTTTCAAAACAGTGACATCCTAATTCCATCACTGCATCCATATTTATTAAATGCTGTCTTGGCTCAAATGTTTGGTTATCTTGAAATGTATTTTCTATAGGAAACTTGAGATAAACATTTAATTCATTCCCTGTATGTTCCAGTTTCAGAATGAATTGGTGTCATAACAAGTAGTACCATTATGGGCTGAGGGATTTTAACATATTTAATGTGTTTGAACACTTTACAGTAACTAGTGTTTGCATGTTCAGAGCATCTCCTCTTTGGCCGGAGGAGCCCCTTCAGGTTGTCTCTTGTGTCCTTTCAACATGACTCCAGAAATCTTTGTGAGTTCCCATGTTGTCTGGTCCAACAGGATGGTCTCAACTCATCTAGTGCGTTGTCTGCCCTGTGAAAATGGACATTTCCCCAAGAAACCTTAGGGTTTTTCAGTGGGTGATGGCATTTAGACAACACGATCTGGCTACAGGGGTGCTTGGTGAATCTGGTTCCTTCTAGACCTGTGTCAGCTGCTTTCACCACCTTCTTGAAAGTTGTTGTCTGCTTATCTTTACGCAGAACCTGAGAAGCCTCACATCTAATCCATCCCCTTTGTCTCTGTCACTAAGAAGAGAAAGAGCACTGCATATAATAAAGTGATCTCAGAGTAAGGAGTGCCCTAAAACCATCATGGAAATAATCGTAAACTTCTATATACCCAAGCACACCATAAACAAAACTTTAAAACAAGCTACAGATTAGAAGAAAATATTCTTAATATTTATATATTGAAGTACTAGTGGCCTAACTATAAAAACAAATCTAGACATCAATAAGAAAAGACAAACTGAAATGTAAAAATGGGTATGAAATATACATAGGCAACTTACAGAATATCAATGTATGGCTAAGTGACATTTGAAAATGTATTCAACCTTACATGTAATCAGGTACATGCTGATCTATACAACATGAGATGCCATTGTTTTACACATCAAATTGGCAAATGTTTTTGACTGAAATCGAGCGTTAGTGAGTATGTGGGGAAACACAACTTGGTTAAATATGATAATTTAGTACAACTTTTGTATTCCTTTGAAGAATTCATTTTAATTTTGAAAAAAATTCCAGTTTCACATCATACCCCCCATATACACATACATAATAAAGAAATAGTATATAAAAGCCAGATTATTTCCTTTTCACATCTCTCATAACAAGTAAGAACCTTTCCCTACCAATGTACCAAAGTACTAAAACAAAGTAGTTAGCCTTACCTTGTTCTATACAAAAGAGAAACTTAATTCAAAACCGGGAGTTGGTGATGGACAGGGAGGCCTGGCGTGTTGCAATTCATGGGGTTGCAAAGAGTCAGACACGACTGAGAGACTGAACTGAACTGAACTGAATTAAAAATCAGATGAAAAATGTTTTAAGAATGACTTTTATATTTTCCATGAGGAAAATGATTGTTTTCAATAAAGTGACCATTGTTTAGAATCAGTTAATAAGAAAAGATAGACCTGAATTGGGAAGAGTGGTTGGTATCTAAACTGATGTTTTAGAAAGGTCAGATGACTAGTCAGCTGACCACTGGTGTTGTTGCTTAGTCTCTCCGTCCTCTCTGACTCTTTGCAACCCCATGGACTGTAGCCTGCCAGGCTGCTCTATTGGTGGGCTTCTCCAAGCAAGAGTCTGGAGTAGGTGCCCATTTCCTGACCCAGGGATCAAACCCCCATCTCCTATATTGGCAGGCAGGTTCTTTACCCCTGAGCTACCTGCACAGTCCCAACTGACCACAGTAATGCCTGTAAGTGATGAAACAGTAAAGCTGGCGCTTCTCAAACAGTTGCTCTTGGTTGTTGTGTTCTGTGCAGGTTGCTAGAGCCCGTAAAGGATCAGGCTGTATTTACCCCTGAATAAATTAACCAGCAGCTATATTTTATCTATATTATATTTATTTTTTATATTTACATTATATTGTATTTCTATTATATTTATTTAACTTTGAATAGAGTTATTTTGTGGAAAATGTTCATCCTGCATGTTTATGAACTTCTTGGATACTTAGCTCTGTGTCTCCAAGAGGTCACCTGGCTTTTATGATAAAGTCCCTGCTTCATTCAGATACAGAACACACTATTTTCTTGTTTATTGAACTTTAGTTTCCCTGCGTGCTGACACCAGTGGCTTGCTCTGTTTTTATTAGACAAGCACTCCAATTTTTTAGTGAGCTTAACAAACTTCTTCAAGAGGAAACTGGAGGTGCTATTCTGGTATGACACACATTAAAAATTCCTCTTTCTCACTCTTATTTATAGTCTGATGGAGGATAAACAGTATACCAATTTAGTCTTGCGGAAGAGTGACATTTTTGAAAGCATTAAATTTCAAGATAATGTGCACACACGGAATTCAGCAACATTAGCCAACTGAGCAGGGACCGGCTCGCACTAATGCCACGTTATTCCCATCTTGCTCTGTTGAGGGCTGCACCCGCTTCCTATTTTCTGTGCTGTTGCTGGTCCCTGTCCCCCTGGATTCATATGGCCCTGATGTGAGAAATAAAACTAAACAAAAATATTACTAAGGATGACAGATCCTGCATCTATTATTTTTACTGCTGACTTTTTTTTAATGTTTCAGAATCTTCAGCTGGTCTGGGAAAGTACTGTAGATGCTTGTATGAGTGTGAGTTACTCCCAAGTGGAAGATGTGTATGTCAGAAGAGCAGAGTGTGTGTGTGCCTGTCTGTGTGTCTGTGTGTGTGTGTTGGTCCTCTCTGAAGCCTCTTTTCAGAGGAGGCAGCTGACACTGTCATCAAACAGTTACAAAACAGGAGCTCTCACGCTCCAGGCCAGATAGAGAGTGGGGGGTGGGGAGTGTAGGGAAAAAGTTGGGCTCACAGGGAATTTCTGTTTGGTCAGAAAAATAACCAGGGAAGTGGGGAAGAGACCCGAGCAGATAGGAAGAATGGAGAGTGATCATTAAGTGTATTTCAGGTTTTACCCAATGGTTTTTCCTTCTGGGCTGTTATAGGGATAATGTTAAGTTCAAGTTAGCCCAAAGCAAGAGTTGTGGGAGTTTTTTCAGTTCCTCTTTATCACTTAGAAAAATTCAAGGAAAACATCTTCATCCATGTTATATGTTTTCAAGCTGCTACATTTGCCAAGGGTCCTTTCCATTCTTAACATGAACTAGAAGCTAGAGGATTTAGCCATGGGCAGCACGTGTCAGTTCCAAGTACTGACCCGGGGACCTTCAGATTGATTAGATGTGCATCAGAGTCAGAGTCTCTCTTATCTGTCCCTCTCACACACAGTAATGTTCATCCTATATTTCTATAATTAGGAAATAATATGTTGAATCAGATAACTGGAATTTGACAGAAAACAACAAAATTCTATAAAGCAATTATCCTTCAATTAAAAAATAAATTTAAAAACAAGCAACCAAAAAAAAAAAAAAAAAAATACATGACCCCAACGTGCATGGTAGCATTATTTACAATTGGCAAGATATAGAAGCAGTGTAAGTGTCCACCAACAGATGAATGGAGAAAGAAAATGTGGTGTGTAAACACATGCATATACGAACATACAGCTGTGTATATATTATGGAATACTGCTCAGCCATTAAAAATGAAATCTTGCCATTTGAAACATCATGGATTGATTTGGAGGGTGTTACGCTAAGTGAAATAAGTCAGGCAGAGGATAAATACTGTATGACATTACTTATAAGTGGAATCTAAAAAATACAACAAACTAGTGAATATAACAAAAAAGAAATAGATTCTGATACAGAGAAAAGCAGTTACCAGTGGGGAGAGGCAAGATAAGGGTAGGGGATTAAGAGATATTAAGTACAGTGTATAAAATAAATAAGCTGCAAGGATACCTTATACAGCACAGGGAATAGAGCCAATATTTTATAATAACTATAAATGGAGCATAATCTTTAAAAATTGTGAACTGCTATGTTGTATACCTGAAACATATAATACTGTAAATCAACCATACCTCAATAAAAAATTTTTTAAAATAAATAAAAAGAACAAATATAGACAAGTATAAGTTGAGTATGTTTTTTTTTTTCTTAATTGCCTTTGATCGACAGATCTTAGCTGACAGTAGAACCTGATTTCTAGTGGAAGACAGGTCTTTAGATTTCTAGTAGAAGACAGCTCTTTATTTTATGTTATTATTTTTTGGCTGCACCACACAGCATGTGGGATCATAGTTCCCCAACCAGGGATCGAACCCATGCCCCTGGCATTGCAAGCATGGAGTCTTAACGACTGGATCACCAGGGAAGTCCCCTAGAAATATTTGTCCTAGTATAGTTCTAGGACAGGATATACAGCAAGCAAAAGAATTAAAAGCCTAGCCCTCATACAGTGGACACTAACATTTGCTGAGAAGCACGGTAAAATACCTGTTGGCTGAGCATAAAAATGATGGCTCCCTAACCATATCCAGATAATGCTTTCCAATCAGAGGTTCCTTTGAAATTCAAGGGGGAGGACAAGTTTTATCAAACACTCTACTGTTAAAAAGCTTTGGGTATTTGGACTCCCTCCAGAAAATAGCAGATTCCATTCCTAATTCTGTTAATGCCAAAAATAAAACACAGGGTATTGGAATTATTTTGTCCCCACGTGTTTGTTCAACATATGAGTCTGTGAATTTTCTCACAATAAACAATACTTTCCTAGTACCTTTTTAATTGTAATTTGTGATAATTGACATCATCAGAGTCATATGAAAGATATA
This sequence comes from Bos indicus, assembly GCF_029378745.1. Taxonomy (NCBI): domain Eukaryota; kingdom Metazoa; phylum Chordata; class Mammalia; order Artiodactyla; family Bovidae; genus Bos; species Bos indicus. Next base: position 41,192,142 of record NC_091783.1, read on the forward strand.
CATGATTTTTGAAGTGATTCTAGATTGTAATACATGTAATTTCAACTTCTTTTAAATGAAAGTCAACCTTTTCCAAATTTTTCTTTTACAGCTTCTAAGTTTGAGAAAGGCTAATTTTTCATCATGTTTGTATAATATGACTCATTATTTGAGCCTTTTCACCATGAAATGCTTATGGTTATGTGTGTGTACGTGTGGACAGATAACCTAACAGCTACTTGCCTAAGAGGTCCACTGAGTTTGTTCCTCTTTCCTGGCCTGTGTCCCTTGCAGACACCCTGACCAGTCAGTGGAGCAGTCTAGGTCATCTTTGCCACTGGGTGACCCAAAACAAAGCTGTAGTCTTAAGTGATAGGTTAATGAAATCATGAACTCAGATCATGAACTCCTTATTGCCAAATTCAGACTTAAATTGAAGAAAGTAGGGAAATCCACTAGACCATTCAGGTATGACCTAAAGCAAATCCCTTACGATTATACGTTGGAAGTGACAAATAGATTCAAGGATTAGATCTGATAGACAGAGTGCCTGAGAACTATGGATGGAAGTTCGTGACACAGTACAGGAGGCAGTGATCAAGACCATCCCCAAGAAAAAGAAATGAAAAAAAAGCAAAATGGTTGTCTGAGGAGGCCTTACAAATAGCTGTGAAAAGGGGAAGCAAAAGACAAAGGAGAAAAGGAAAGATAAACCCATTTGAATGCAGAGTTCCAGAGAAACGCAAGGAGAGATAAGAAAGCCTTCCTCAGTGATTAATGCAAAGAAATAGAGGGAAACGATAGAATGGAAAAGACTAAAGATCTCTTCAAGAAAACTAGAGCTACCAAGGGAACATTTCATACAAAGATGGGCACAATAAAATACAGAAATGACATGGACCTAACAGAGGCAGAAGATATTAAGAAGAGGTGGCAAGAATACACAGAAGAACTATACAAAAAAGATCTTCATGTCCCAGATAATCACAATGGTGTGATCACTCACCTAGAGCCAGACATCCTGGAATATGAAGTCAAGTGGGCCTTAGGAAGCATCACTACAGACAAAGCTAGTGGAGGTGATGGAATTCCAGGTGAGCTATTTCAAATTCTGAAAGATGATGCTGTGAAAGTGCTTCACTCAATATGTCAGCAAATTTGGAAAACTCAGCAGTGGCCACGGGACTGGAAAAGGTCAGTTTTCATTCCAATCCCAAAGAAAGGCAATGCCAAAGAATGCTCAAACTACCGCACAATTGCACTCATCTTACACTCTGGCAAAGTAATGCTCAAAATTCTCCAAGCCAGGCTTCAACAATATGTGAACCATGAACTTCCAGATATTCAAGCTGGTTTTAGAAAAGGCAGAGGAACCAGAGATCAAATTGCCAACATCCGCTGGATCATGGAAAAAGCAAGAGAGTTCCAGAAAAAACATCTATTTCTGCTTTATTGACTATGCCAAAGCCTTTGACTGTGTGGATCACAATAAACTATGGAAAATTCTTCAAGAGATGGAAATACCAGACCACCTGCCTCCTGAGAAATCTGTATGCAGGTCAAGAAGCAACAGTTAGAACTGGGCATGGAACAACAGACTGGTTCCATATCGGGAAAGGAGTACATCAAAGCTGTATGTTGTCATCCTGCTTATTTAACTTCTATGAAGAGTACATCATGAGAAACACTGGACTGGAAGAAGCACAAGCTGGAATCAAGATTGCCAGGAGAAATATCAGTAACCTCAGATACGCAGATGACACCACACTTATGGCAGAAAGCGAAGAAGAACTTAAGAGCCTCTTGATGAAAATGAAAGAGGAGAGTGAAAAAGTTGGCTTAAAACTCAACATTCAGAAAACTAAGATCATGGCATCTGGTCCCATCACTTCATGGCAAATAGATGGGAAACAGTGGAAACAGTGACTGACTTTATTCTTTTGGGCTCCAGAATCACTGCAGATTCTGCAATGACTGCAGCCATGAAATTAAAATACGCTTGATCCTTGGAAGAAAAATTATAACCAACCTAGAGAGCATGTCAAAAAGCAGAGACATTACTTTGCCAACAAAGTCTGTCTCGTCAAAGCTATGGTTTTTCCAGTAGTCATGTATGGATGTGAGAGTTGGACTGTGAAGAAAGCTGAATGCTGAAGAATTGATGCTTTTGAACTGTGATGTTGGAGAAGACTCTTGAGAGTCCCTTGGACTGCAAGGAGATCCAACCAGTCCATCCTAAAGGAGATCAACCCTGAGTATTCATTGGAAGGACTGGTGCTAAAGCTGACACTCCAATACTTTGGCCACCTGATGCGAAGAACTGACTGATTTGAAAAGACCCTGATGCTGGGAAAGATTGAAGGGGGGAGGAGAAGGGGAAAACAAAGGATAAGATGGTTGGAAGGCATCACCGACTCAACGGACATGAGCTTGAGTAGGCTCCAGGAGTTGGTGATGGACAGGGAGGCCTAGCATGCTGCGATTCATGGGGTCGCAAAAAGTCAGACACGACTGAGCAACTGAACTGAACTGAACTAATGAAATCAGTCCCCACTTCTCAGTTGCTGGGGAGGAAAGCCATGTCTAAGGCCCTCTCCCAGTCTGCCAGCGGCCACAGCAGCCTATCAGGTCATCCCATCACAACGTCAAGAGGTGAACTCTGAAAAAGACCTAACCAAGATCCAAAGGCTGACTTGTCTCAATGTGAAACTCTTTTCTTTGTGATTAACACAGGCCATGTGTACTAGTCAGTGAGAACTGGAAGGCAGCTGGGTGGATGATGAGCATCTACAAGACATGGATGTAGTGGTTTCTCAGGGGATGATGCAGTGAGCAGCCTTGTTAGAAGAACAATCCAGGGACTTCCCTGACTATCCTGTGGTTAAGACTTTGCTTTCCAGTGCAGGGGACACAGATTCAATCCCTGGTTGGGGAACTAAGATCCCACATGCCTCGCAGCCAAAAAACCAAAATATAAAACAGAAACAATATTGTAACAAATTCAATAAAGAATTCAAAAATAGTCCACATCAAAAAAAAAAAAAAAAAAATCTTTAAAAAAGAACGCTCTTACCTTGGTTGACAGCTGCAAATCCTAGCTGGTAAGGAAAACCAGCCTTTATTTTCTGTGTCTGAATTTAAGCAACCAATAAAGTTTGTTTAGTGATGCCATTGAGTCTTATGAAGATGGTTTTATCTCAATGCAGGAAACTATGCCAGAGGTCTCAAGTCGTCTGGCCATGTGGTCGTGGGCAACTTAACACCACCATGCCTCAATTTCCCTCTCTTTAAGACTGGGATAATAATAGCAATTTCCTCACTGGTTGTTGTGAGAACTAAGAGTTAACGCATGTAACATCTCTGATTTATCTCAAGTCCTACAGAACTTTCGGTAATTGTTACCCTCATTGTTTTTCTATCAGCTATTGTAGTGATGGTACTTTTGCATTGAAAATATTGATATTTAAAACATAGGACCATTTGTTTCCTTTTCCTTAACATTTTACCTTTAAAAACAATATCATCTGGTAGCCCTCACAGATCCATCTTTGAGGTGACAGCTCCCTATTCATTGAGGTTTATTCAGCTGAATCCGGGCAATTTGGTATAATGTATGCATTCTTTGACTCAACCAATATCTATTTCTTCCCTACTGTGAGGAAAAATTAAATACTTCTTCTCCGTTCCAGCCTCTGCCCCCATCCTTAATTAAGTCGAAGCACACACTTAATTGTAGAATCCAGAACCAGAAAGCCTTTTGCCTTTCCCTTATGTCTATATGCGATCTGCAAATCCTCAAGTTTTGCCTGCCCTGTAGAATTTCAAATGACAGATCATTTTAAAATGAAGACGCCTTTTTTATAACCAAGCATTGACCTTCAGGTCAGTGTTACCAATTTTTGTCTGTCACAGTCTCTGTTGGTGTAACCCAACATGGCAGGGCCTCTAATAGAGATGGACAAGTCAGGCTCGTTGGAGAATCATGTCCTATAACCCTGAGTTGCAATTAACCATAGGTGAGACTAAGGTCTGAACTGAAGTTGACCTTTGTATTCCTTCCCCTTAAATCTGCTCCCATCCTGATCCTCTGAGAAACACCACTCAGTTCAGGTTCAGGGAGGAAACAAGGAGAAGGAAGAGTTATTTCTGTTTTTCCCCCACCCGTGCTACACTTGGGTCTCCTAACTGGTGGCCATTGTCCTGCTACTCTTCTCCCATAGGACATGATGCTGAAGACATCGCTCTTCACCATGTTCTCTTTACCGACTCTGATTCATGCCTGTCACATAGTTAATAACTTGCCAAGGATTTCTCTTCCCTTTCCCTTGCCCTTGTTTCTTGTTTTTATTTTTATGCCAGGAAAGAAATATAAGAGAAATATTTGAATAGAATATTCATGAAGGGCCATCCTTTTCATTTGACTTCATCCCACATTTCTTTCCTTCTCTTTTGTTCTAGTTGGGAAATTTAGGGCTATAACTATGTTTTTCCTCCCTTTTAATTTTTTCCCAAGCAGTATTATAGGGTTTTTTGTTTTTTGTTTTACATTCCCTCCCTTTTATTTTATTTTTTATTTTATTATTATTATTTTACTTTACAATATTGTATTGGTTTTGCCATATATCAACATGAATCTGCCACAGGTGTACACGTGTTCCCCATCCTGAACCCCCCTCCCACCTCCCTCCCCATACCATCCCTCTGGGTCATCCCAGTGCACCAGCCCCAAGCTTCCTGTATCCTGCATTGAACCTGGACTGGCAATTCGTTTCTTATATGATATTATATGTGTTTTAATGCCATTCTCCCAAATCATCCCCCGTCTCCGTCTCCCACAGAGTCCAAAAGACTGTTCTATACATCTGTGTCTCTTTTGCTGTCTCGCATACAGGGTTTTTTGATAGAATTTATTTTTTAGAGTAGTTTTAGGTTTACAGCAAAACCAAGCATAAAGTATAGTGAACCTTTTCAGATTGGTCTCTTTCACTTGGTAATATGTTTTTGCTTCTTTTGTTTTCCATCTATTCTTGAGTGTTGTCTTCTTATCCATTAGAGGCTTTAGCCTATAACTCATAGTTATTTTAAATTCCCAGTCTGATAATTCCACCATCCCTGCCATATGAGCCTTATCCCAGTGGTTCCTCTGTCTCTAAACTGTGTTGTTTGCCTTTTAGTCTGCCTTGTAATTTTTTTTACTGATGTCCAGACTTGATGTACCAGGGAAAAGGGATTTCTGCAAATAGGTCTTTAGTCACATGATAGTAAGTTATTGGAGAGGCAAGGAGACCCACAATTGGGTCTCAACCTTTTAGTGAATTTGTGTCCTGAGCTGTGACCTTCACAGGCACTTCAGTAGCCCCCTCCTTGGGTGGACAGGATGGCTGGAAGGGGCTGGGTTTGGATAACTTTCCTTCCCCTAGATTGGGTAGGGCTCTGATAAAATCACAACAGGTTAGCCTCTAGGAAAATAATATTCTTGAGGGCAACTATTTTAAAAAGCATAGAATGCTTTGAACATATTCAAGTTGGCTACTTTCCTCCTCCTGCTGCTGAAAGCCAGAGGTGATTTTTTTTCCTCCAGTCTTTACTTTGAGAACCAGGTAGGGCTCCTGAAGATAAAATTCAAAAAGGTGTGAGGTCCCCGTTAAGTCTGGACCCTGCTGGAGTTTTTAAGTCTCAGACTGATCCACACTGAGCCTCCAGTAATTCAATTACAGTTTGGGTTTTTCGGCCTCAGTGCTGACTCTCACATAGATTTCTGCTCGTGCGTTTCTGCTCTGGTGAGTTGTGATTCTCCATATCTGCATGTTTGTAATTCGAGGGACAGTCATTTGCCCTGTGACATCAATTATCTTACAAGTTAAGTCAAACAATTGTCTGTTCAGCTTTTTTACTTGTTTTTAGGACAGAGCAATGACCTCCAAGCTCCTTCATACCCAACAAGAAACCGAAGTCTTCTCCTTAATTTTTTATGCTCCATTGACGTCTATAAGAACATTTTGTTCTTGTTGTTATTACTAAGGTCTTTGAGATTCATGCAATCCAAATTTAGAGATTGGAGGTTTAAATATTTCAGACAAACCATTTCTTAAAAATCAAAATGGAAAATAAATTTACCTGTGTCTTTAGATAAGATCGCAAAGAAAAATTGCCTCCACTTTAGGAGTTTTCCTGCACAAAACACTATTTCATTAAGTTCACAATGTTTTTCTGACAGTTTTAGAAGTTTTCACTTGAGAAAAAAAAAAAAAAAAACCAGATCTGAAACACAAAGTCCAAAAGAGAAATAGAGAAAAAAAGAAAGAGAATAAATTTCAATTTATCCAGTCATTCCCAACCCTCAATTCTAAATCTAACCTTCCTCAACCATCTTAATTATGGAATACAGTGTTTAATTGTACATGAGGAAAAACCAAAAATCCCAAGCAGTGACTCATAATGTCTGTGACCAAGCAAGCTACTTTTGATTAGTAGGTTGTAGATAAACTCTTTTCTAATGCTTTGCTATGACAATTGTTAATTCAACTACTTTTTTTTGTTAATTTCTACTTTTTACAGTGCATAATATTTAGTCATGAGGTGATGGAGTATTCACACCTGAAAGCAATTTGGTGAAAATTATAATGTAACTTGTATGGAAATGTAAATTAATGAAATACTTTGTTAGACAAAGCACATTGTTCTAGAATAAGTACCTTTGGGGTCAAGAGAGATCTGGGGTGTGATTCCAGCTCCTCCACAATTTGGACAGTTTAACTTCTTGAGACTCAGCTTCATCTATAAAACGAGAAGAATAGCTCTTACCAGGTTGAAAAAAGTAAAAGTCAGAGTGTTAGTTGCTCAGTCATGTCCTGCTCTTTGCGATCTCATGGACTTTAGCTTGCCAGGCTCCTCTGTCCATGAAATTCTCCAGGCAAGAATATTGGAGTGGGTTGCCATTTCCTACTCCAGGGGATCTTCCCAACCCAGGGATCGAACCCAGGTCTCCCACATTGCAGGCAGATTATTTACCGTCACTAGAATTAAATTCGGAGAAAGCAATGGCACCCCACTCCAGTACTCTTGCCTGGAGAATCCCATGGACGGAGGAGCCTGGTAGGCTGCAGTCCATGGGGTCGAGAAGAGTTGGACACAACTGAGCGACTTCACTTTCACTTTTCACTTTCATGCATTGGAGAAGGAAATGGCAACCCACTCCAGTGTTCTGCCTGGAGAATCCCAGGGACGGGGGAGCCTGGTGGGCTGCCGTCTATGGGGTCGCACAGAGTCGGACACGACTGAAGCAACGCAGCAGCAGCAGCAGCATTAAATGAGAGAGTGCTTACAGAGCAGTGCCACACAGTAGCTGTGCATTGTATGGCGGTTTCCACGCTCTTCCTTTCCAACACAATTAAGTTCCTAAGTGTGTATTAGTGGCGAGCAGAAGTGTCCAAAAACATCTTTCTGTGGACCACATAGTCTTTTTAATTTTTTAATTTGAATTATTTGACAATACTTAAAATTCAATTCCTATAAAATCTGAATTTGGGGTTTCTCCTGATTTACAACGTCTGGGCCCTCTATGGGGCATCCAGCCTCTGGAGCTGAGTGGCTGTCTCCCCTTCCACTTTTCCAGCACCCACCACTCCTTATCATCTTAGACCTGTTTCACTCCCTTGTGAGGTCTGCCTGGCTCCCAGTGACATCTGTGTCTGTGGTCAAATGGTGAGGTTAATGCAGGAAGGCTTGCTGAGGACATGGGAGGCGGGTTTTAACAATTCACAGGCACAGAGTGTATGGTTAATGGACATGAGCTTAAAGCTGTGTCTCCAGACTGGACCTCTGCTTGGTTTTAGTAGGTTCTCACCAGTCCTTAATGGCCATCTTTTGTGCTTCAGGAAGATCAGCAGTGGGGTGTGTAGCGCGACCTCACTGAAGTTAGTTCACACACGGGGAGGTAAGAAAGGAGAAAGATCTTTCTGGTACAAGCTTGGCTTTTATTGTTGCACACACACCCCCTCCACCACCTCATCTCACCAGGGGTAAGAAGCACTTTCACTGCCATCTCCTAACCTGAAAGGATTAGAGAAACACAAGAGAAGACAGAGAGGGAGGGAGGTCTGGCAAACTTGACCGTGTCTCTCTTCATAGGCAGAACAGAAGAGAATATTGAGGCAATTATCTGCATAAATCAGCCCGAAGCACATTAAAGAAATTCCAGCAAAAAGGGGACGTTTATGCCTGAATAATGGCACTAATTATCTCCGGCCTCCACTTTAGCGCTCCTGGGGAAACCTGGCTTAAGAGTGCTTTTCCAGTGAGCTGGCAGACTTGGAGGTGGAGAGAAATCGTATTGTCATAACTGCAGCTGTGGACCTGGAGTCAGTGCTGCCTCTGCCCAGAACACCTGTTGAGAATATCCAAGCCCGCATTCTGCCTCTCAGACTCACTTGATGGTCTGGAGAAAAGGGGGGCCCTGGGGAAGACAAGCAGGTTCAGCAAGCTGGCACCTAGAGGAACCATGCCGCTTACTTTGCAAAATCTTTACAGCTTTTTACTGTAAAGGCATAATCTCAAAAATTTTTTTTGAAATATAGTTGACTTACCATGCTTGTTAGTTTCAGGTATACAGCAAAATGATTCAGTTTTATATATATATATATATATATATGAAGATATGAATATACATATTCTTTTTTAGATTTTTTCCATTATAGGTTATTATAAGATACTGACTATAGTTCCATGTCCTGTATAGTGGGTCATTATTGGATACCTGTTTTATATATAATAGTGTGTATATGTAAATCTCAAACTTCTAACTTATCCCTCCCACCTTCCCTTTGATAACCATAAGTTTATTTTCTATATCTGTAAGCCTATGTCTGTCCTACAAATAAGTTCATTTCTATCATTTATATATTCCATGTATAAACTACCCCCTGGACTGTACCCCGCCAGGCTCCTCTGTCCATGGAATTCTCCAGGCAAGAATACTGGAGTGGGTTGCCATTCCCTTCTCCAGGGGATCTTCCTGACCCAGGGAGCGAACACAGGTGTCTCACATAGCAGGCATAGTCTACACCATCTGAGCCACCAGGAAATCCCCATATCAGCGATACCATGTGATATTTGTCTTTCTCTGACTGATTTCACTGGTATGATAATCTCTACATCCACCTATGTTGCTGCATAATGGCATTATTTTATTCTTTTTTATGGCTGAGTAATATTCAGATATTGTGTGTGGTGGGAGGAGTTCCCTGGTGGCTCAGATGGTAAAGAATCCACCTGCAATGCAGGAGACCCAGGTTTCAATCCCTGAGTTGGGAAGATCCCCTGGAGAAGGAAAAGGCAACCCACTCCAGTATTCTTGCCTGTGATTATGTATCTCTATTTATCCATTCATCTGTCAATGGACATTTAGGTTGCCTCCATGTCCTGGCTGTTGTGAATAGTGTTGCTATAAATATGGGGCGTGTGTATCTTTTAGAATTGGAATGCATACATCAGCTATATGCCCAGGGGTGGGATTGCTGGATCATATGGTAGCTCTATTTAGATTTTTGAGGAGACTCCATACCATTCTCCACAGTAGCTACACCAATTTATATTCCCATCTTTACAACTTTAACGTTGTCATAGAAGTTATAGATCATTTTCATTTTTCTGTTTAAAAATGTATCTTTTTTTCACAACAACTTTTAGCAATAAAAAAGGGGCAACTTATTAATGTTCTGCCTTCTAAGTATGAATCAAAAGATTATTATAACTACAGGCAAGAAAGCATTTGGATTATGTGGCATTTGGAAATGAAAATAAAGGTTATCCATATGGTCTGATATTGTCAATGCCTCACACTGCATTAGTAATCACCGAATATGGGGGTGATTTTGATTATGCGGCTCATTTTAAATTGTGCCGTGTCCTGGGTCAGTCAGAGTCAAGATGATTTACTGGAAATAGCTGCTGTTTTCTTGTGTAAACGCTGCTAAGTGCTTAAGCAGAATTAGAATATTTAGGACATCGTACTTTTGGTTTTACGGTGTTATGGTCTTCTTAAAGCTTCTCGCTTTATACCTTCTTAAGCATCACTAATTCTATTCTTGTCTGTCCTGAATGCATCAAAAACCTCCAGTAGTAAGAGCTATAAAGTGTGTTTTATGCATGTATGTGAATGTCAGTTTCCCTTCGGTTTTATAGCTTTTGTCCTGGTCTCTGTAACTTAAAAGATTATGAGCTTCTGGTGGTTAATGAGAATGATTCAAAGGCCAAGGTTTAACCTTTGTCTCCCAAAGACCTGGAGCTCTCCCTGCCTTCCAAGGCCTTTTTGCATCTCATTCACCAAGGGGCTGGGGGAAGCCCGGGGATTATTCTTCTGCGGACCTGCAGGAAAGCCAACAACTTGCCTTTTCTTTTCCTTCTGGCCCTGCTGACCAGCATTGCTGGAGAACCACTCTGGGTTCATTTGGGGTTAGGTCCATGTCACAGCCATCTGAGGGTCAGAGGCTCATGCAGGCTCATGCAGGGTCAGAGGCTCATGCAGGCTCATGCAGGCTCCTGGCAGCCTCCTCCTTTCACTCATGCACTCCAGCGTGAACACCATTGGTTCCAATCGTCAGTCAGGGCACATGGTCCATCCTTGCGTGTGTCTACATAATGAACTCTCTGTCCCAAGGAAACTGGCCCAGAAGCGGAAGGAGACAATGAGCAGCACACGGCAGGAGATGACGGTGATGGTGAGCTCCATGGACAAGAGCTATGCCGAGCAGGGCACCAGCTGCGACGAGGCCTTCTCCTTCATGGACACGCACAACCTCAACGGGAGATGTGAGTGGGCGCCCTTCCTGCCTTCGGGGCACCTCTGGGGTCCGGGGGTTAGGAAACAAAACCTCCCTAGACAATCCTTAGGCCCTGTTGATTTCGCCAGTCCCTTCAGATGATGCTGGACACATCCCCATGTGCCACGGCGGCTTAGGAACGATGCTGCGGGAGGGGGGAACGGGACCAGGTCAGAGCACAGGCAACCACGGCCACGTGTCTGTAAAGACCTGAGAGCTCTGACACCAAGGCGGCCCTCCCCGCCCACAGAAGCACCTGCTTCCCACCCTCCCTGCTGTTCCTCAGCTCCTGTTTGTGAGCGAGCCAGGTGTGGAACCACACGGGGGAAGCCTGTTATAAAACAGCTCACTAAATGGCAGTAACAAGCTAATTGTTTATTTGTTTAGCTGACACGTTCTGCCTTTATTACAGGGCTATTAGTGGCAATTAATAAGTTAAACTGTATTTCCACTTCAGAAGGCTTACATCTCACACCAGGTGGGTAAAGGGAGCTCAGCTAACACCTTCCCGTGCTACCACCTGCCATCCAGGTACAGGGCACTATTTGAGGAAGCTAACAATGACAAGGATTGTTGGAAATACAGACAGTATTTCTGGCCTCATCCCCTGGTGATCTTTTTGGGGACCTAGATAAATCCACAAGCTGTGCCTGATGATGTGGTTCCCAGCCCTGCTGGGTTCAAGGTCAGAGGTCTCCTCATTTCATGAAATTCATGCCCAAAGGCTGCTGCTGACCCTGGCTGCATTAAATCAGGATGCTGGACAACAACGGGATGGATTAAGGGGAGCTGTCACCAACAGTAATAAAAATACAGGCGGGGGCTTGGCACAGACCCTCAGCCTCCGCTGGAAGAGGGCTGGTCCCAGTGCAGTGCTCACGCCTGTCCTGACCACCCTCCTGGGGTGTTCCGATCAGCATCTCCGCCAGCGCCCTCCCCACATCACACACAATGTGGTTTCTTCTTCTCCGTCTCCTCCCACACCTGCCTTTCCCCCCAACATTCAGCAAAGCTTCATAGAAAGGCCTGCTTTTTTCTTTCCACAGTGGCTACGCTTGTCCACCTTGTACCAGGTAGAGGTCCTACATTTATTTATCCACCTGCAACCCCCACTGTCTGGCATGGGACTTCAGCACACGCCGCTCTCACCTGGGCGGGTGGGACGCACTCCTCATCCGTGGTCACTGTCCTTTGCCCTTTTGTGTTATTTTCAGTGTAGGTGGCAGAATCTGGGGTACTTAAGTGAAAGTGAAAGTGAAGTCGCTCAGTCGTGTCCGACTCTTAGCGACCCCATGGACTGCAGCCTACCAGGCTCCTCCATCCATGGCATTTTCCAGGCAAGAGTACTGGAGTGGGGTGCCATTGCCTTCTCTGCTGGGGTACTTAGGTTTACCACAAATTCCTTCCTTAGGTTCACCACAAATTCCTTCCTTTTTTGGAGACTTTTCTCTGCTTTTTTGTAGCAAATACTATCTTTTTCATTTCGAAAGTATGTAATGCATTTCACTGCCAAAATAAAGCAACTGAGGATGCATTTGTTGGGTGGAAGGGTTGAGGGGAGAAGTCCTTCCCACTACACACAAGATGAGAATTTGTGTTGGGGGGTAACAGAAGATGAGATGGTTGGATGGCATCTCAATGAACTCAATGGACATGAGTTTGAGCAAGCTCCAGGAGAAAGTGAAGGACAGGGAAGCCTGGTGCGCTGTAGTCCATGGAGTTGCAAAGAGTCAGATAGGACTGAACGACTGAACAAGTTACTTCTTGAACATCGGTGTGGAGGGACCGTTCGGATACACGTCCTCTCTTTCCAGGATCACCTGTTTATGTTCCAAATCTTCTGTGTCATGGTGAAATTGCTCACAAATAAATTTACCTGGGCTTACTTACCCAAAGAGCAGAAACCTACGTTAAGAGTTTCTAGGCTTTGGAAGTTTGAGCAATAGAAGGTATTTGCCTCTGGGTAGGGTATTTAGTTTGGCATTGCCTTTTTTAAAAATGAATGTATCTGTGGGAATCCAAAACTGCTCCTATCGAGAGGGCTGCTGCAGACTTGGGGGCAGCTTGGGGCTTGCTGGCCATGAGGGATTACTTGTTTCTCCCATCAGTGCAGCCAGTGGAGGAGATACAGGAAGAAGCTTTTTTTTCCCCACTCTCTGAGCAATGGGTGGGTCTCATGGAATCCCATCCACAGGGACCCTAATGGTAAACTCCATCATCACCACATTCTCTTAACGCCTTTAACGTGTGCTGTGCGTGCATGTGTGCTGCGTCACTTCAGTCCAACTCTTTACGACCCCATAGACTGTAGCCCGCCAGGCTTCTCAGTCCATGGAATTCTCCAGGCAAGAATACTGGAGTGGGTTGCCATTCCCTTCTCCAGGGGATCTTCTCCACCAAGGGATCAAACCAGTATCTCCTGTGGCTCCAGCATTGCAGGCAGATTTTTTACCACTGAGCCACCGGGGAAGCCCAATGCCTTTGTTGCATAAGAACAATTACTGGAGGAGGAAACTTTCAGGAAATGTACTCATTGGACCACTAGACTTCTAGCCTTAAACCACTGCAAGCCTGGGCAGGTTTGAGATCTTTCAGGGTTGGGAGGTGAGTACCTTTTAGGAATGAGACAGTGAGAAAACTGAGGTTGGAGAATTTAAAAATAAGTCTGAGCACATTTATAACAGTGTGGAATAATCTGTCCACCAAAGCAAACAGGAGATGTGCAGAAAGCAAGGGGGAAGTAGTTATGGAGAGTGGGGGTGGGTTTAATCTTTATACAAAGAAGTTTCTAAATACATTTTTTAAAGGTGAAAATAGACATAGTTATTTTGTATCTGCACATTGTATTTTGCACATTTTTACGAAACAAATACAAATGTCAGCAGGTAACAGGCATTTTACTTCCTTATTTTTATCAGTCATTCTCTTTTTTTTTCCTGGAGATTTATCATAAACATGCATCATAAATGTGACACTTCTCTATTTTAGCAAAGTATAAATGACAGGCAGCCTAGTTTCCAGTTTCGTCATTTACTAATTCGGTACTTTTAAAACATAAACACAGGAAAAACCATTGTCTGAAAGGGAAGTACTCCAAGAGAATGAAAACGTATCAGCGTGTCCTCAGAATAAAGATAAGATGCAATCACCACAGGGACTTGGTTGGTAGTGGCCCGTTTAACACCTGTTTAAGCGGCATTAAGGGATTCCCCAGTGGCTCAGCAGGTAAAGAAACTGCCTACCAATGCAGAAGATGCGGGTTCAGTCCCTGGGTGGGGAAGATCCCCTGGAGTAGGAAATGGCAACCCACTCCAGTATTCTCGCCTGAAAAATCCCATGGACAGGGGAACCTGGCAGGCTACATACAGTCCATGGGGTCACAAGAGTCAGACATGCCTGAGCACACACACAAGTGGTATTAATTAGTGTTCTGATCAGGATGTCAGCATCAAATAAGCCATGTAACTACATTGGAGGAATTAAAGTTTAGACTTACATCAACCAGCCTGTGCACTTAAGCACATTCAAATCATTTATCCTTATGCTTTAATGAAATTAAAGTGTTTTTAAAGCACTAATCAATTAAGATGTTGAAGAGAGTTAAACTACTTTAAAAATAGGAAATATCCACTTTCAATGGGATCAGATAAATTGGATGGGGTTGGCTTTACCTCTTAATAACAGTGGAAAGAGAAGGTGTAAATAGTTAAAGCTTGAGTGTTTCAGAGGAAGATTTCAAAGGAAAATAAGCAGGTTTTTAAGAATTTAAGGCCTAATAGGCCAACATGTAGGCATGCAGCTTTCATGTTAAAAATAACACATATGGAACATCTTTATTTTTCATAAAATAGAATATTGTGAAATGTTCTCTCAGTGTCTACAATAGGAGAAAGGTGAGGATTTAGAAAATTGCAAAAACATTGACATTTGGAACATTCTCCAAAAGCCATGTGTAGACACATTCTCATCCTCTTAGTTGTAAATAATCAGCTGAGCATTTGGTAAAATTCTACAAGCAAAGTGAAAGTGTTCATTGCTTGAGTTCTGTCCGACTCTTTGTGGCCCCATGGACTGCAGCCCACCAGGCTCCTCTGTCCATGGAGTTCTCCAGGCAAGAATTCTGAAGTGGGTTGCCATTCTCTTCATCAGGGGATCTTTCCAACTCAGGGATCCATCCTCGGTCTCCTGCACTGCAGGCGGATCCTTTACCAGTGTGAGCCACTAGGGAAACTCCCTACAAGCAAAGGCTAGGAGTCAAAAGGGAGAGTAATGAATTTCTGCATCCAGAAAGGGGCTGTGGTTGTGGGTATTTTCCTTCATTTGTGGGGTCAGAAAATCTTTTAAGTGGTGAAAGGGTACGTGTCCTCTAAAGTAGGTGTCCCCAATCTCCAGGATGATGATCTGAGGTGGAGCTGATGTAATAATAGTAGAAATGAAGTGCACAACGAATCCAGTGTGCTTGAATCATCCCCAAACCATCCCTCCCACCCCCAGTCCATGATAGAATTACCTTTCACGAAACCAGTCCCTGGGGCCAAAAAGGTTGGGGACCGCTGCTCTAAAGCACAAGTAAGTCCGCAGGGCAGGTGGAGAGGGACAATATCCATCACAGAGACGCAGGTGAACCTCTGATGTTTCTGTGGTCCACAGTCCACCCAGCCCAGTTTCTCATGCGTGACCTCAGGGCCGTACTTTCAGGTTATTGCCTCTCTGCCCCCACTGACACGCCTGTCTCTCATTTACAGCTGTGTCTTCACCATCGTCCTTCACCATGAAAACCAACACCCTGAGCACATCGGTGCCCAACTCCTATTACCCAGGTAACAGATCTTTCCGCTGTTGCATCTCTTCATCACCCCGAGCACTCAGAGTCACCCAGGGCTCACTTTGCTGCCCAAGATGCTTGAGGAGCTTACTGTGTTTGATGTGCTGTAACCGGATGCTTTCTGTGGCTTCTACGGGAAGACTGGGAGGGGGGGCCTTTCATCAATCATTCACTGTTCTCTCTCTTTTTACTTTCTCTGCATTGACCTGCTTACGGTGTATGACAGACCCATTTGTGCCAACTGCAATTTTAGGTGAGAACATTTCCCTTTATCACAGTTCATTACAGGAGTAATTTCGAAAGTCAGTGGCCGCTCTATAGGAGACGGGAGTTTGATGCAGGAGTTGTAACCAGGACAGCGGGTGGTGGCTGGTCTGGAGGGGCGGGGATGGGCGCATAACAAAAAGACTTTCTCCAAACAGTCCTCATTGATAAGAAGGGTTTGCTGCGTGTGTTCTGGGAATGATTCCGAAAGGTTCCAATGAGTGAACCCAGCTCTAGCATTCTCCTTTGCCAGGTTCAGACTTTGCAGTCAGTTTTGATCCCAAGGAAAAATCACAGCATGTCCAAACTCAGCTATAAGACCTGAAGTCTGTCCAGTGTGACAGCCATAAATGTGGAAATAGCTCATTATTATTGTCACTTACTGCTGAGCACTAAAAACAGCTGTTTCAAAAATAGCATTTTTCTAATTATGCCAAACATTATGCAAAAAAAAATAATCACAGTAGAGTTTAGGCCCCCTGCCCCTCCTCGGAGCCACCCAGGGCACCCCCAGCGTTTCCAAGTGTCTGTCACGCAGTGGGATTTCAGAGGAGCCGATGGTCTCAACAGCAGAATGACAAGGTGACACTTTATAATCACATGGTTTACGAGGTGTAGGATGTCACTGGAAATGAAATAAAATGTTAGCCCCTTCGGGCAGAATGCAATGAAAGTAGGAAGTGTTCCCAGTGGGAGATAAAGAAAAAAATCCCATTTGTCCAAATACAAGGAGGGGGAGGAGAAATGGTGTTACCTAGCTGTGATGGACCCAAACAAGCATGAGCCACTGTTGTCTTTGAGACCATAACCGGTGTACCAGGCTGCTTTCTTCCTATCACTAACCTTCCCGAGAAGGAGCACCATACGGATGACTTCCAGGTGCACAACCATCCATCGTAGACAGGGCTCCAGCCTCCACTGTGCCAGGCCTGCTTCCTAGTTCTCCATGCTCAGTCACTCAGTTGTGTCCGACTCTTTGTGACCCCATGGACTGCAGCCCTCCAGGCTCCTCTGTCCCTGGGATTTTCCCAGCAAGACTACTGGAGTGGATTGCCATTTCCTTCTTCATAACTCTCCTATCCAGGGTTTATATCTTGGCAACATAATTTTTCCCCCTGTGCTTCTCTTTCTCTTAAGTTGTTACGATTTTTATGTAGAGGGTGTTTTTTTTTCCCCCGTATGATGTTTTCTGGGCTTGATTAAGCCAGTTTGTTGCCTGAGGGAAAAAAAATAACTCAGACAGAAGGTGAAGAATAGACTAAACCAGAATTTTTTTTATCTGCGTTGTTTTGAGGGCTAATAAGCAAACCCCACTAATGCCAGCACCTTTGACTAGCGACAATAAGGGAAAGAAAGCTGCATTTTTAGCCTTTTCGTGAGTGAGGGGCTAATCGTAGGCACCCGAACAATGCAATCTATATGCAGATGACATTTGCAGAATCTGTTGATAAGCAAAGATTTGCAATTTCTTTGTGTGGCTGGCATTCATTCCTCGATTCCTCTGGTAGATGTTCTGACCTTGGGGGAGCTGTGAGGGGGTAGGGCTGAGATGCACATTATCAGAGGCAAGACAATGTTCAGATTTCACAGCAGGATTTAGATAAGCTTATTAAACAAATGCCATCTTTTAAAGTCGGGGCTTTGTTATTACAAACACTAATGACATCTTTTAAAGTTGGTTAGGCTTCTTTACAGGGAAAGAGTCACTGGAACAGATGATTCAAATAGAAAAAAAAAAAAAAATACACATTGGGAAAAATAAGTCAGCCAGATCAACAAGTAGCTGTTTACCGTGTTGAACTGGTACCAACATGCCAGTGTGTCAAACAGCAGTGCTTGGGCACTGTCCGTTCCCCATTACTGGGTGCAAAGGTGAATCTGTGTCATGTAGGTTATCACTTGAAACCATGCAAAGAAATTAAGCTGTGCATCTACTCTGGCACTTTGGGGGAATAGTGGTATTATAATTTGCAGGAAGGCATGTTTTGTTGTGACTCAGAGCTTGGCACAATTAAATCCTCTAGTGCTTTTTATGCACACAAGCTAAGGTGCTCAGCCCTAATATATAAAGCTTTAGTATGCCTTTGTATCATTTTCTTGCAAAACGTAGATAGATGATAGATAAGTAGGTAGGTAGATAAGTCGGACCTCTCCCTACCTCAAAAACAGCATTCGTTTGGAGATTTTTCTAGCTGGCTCATTGAAAATTCTAGAAAGTTTACAAGAGAATGTAGGTAGAATGAGTTCTCAATTCTTTGAAAACCATCAGAAATGTTAGTGAGAAACTTTATTTCTGATTTCCTCTTACACATAATTTCTAATTTAAAACGTATAGGTGGGTTATTTTTAACAACTATAGGAAGTTAGGGACAAATGATATATTTTATCTGTAATCATTCTTTTTGAAGAAGGCAGAGGTAACTGATGAATCACTCATTTCAGTGGAATCGAGATTTTCTGCTGGTGTGGGTGACCTGATTTCAGAACAGATATCACACCAGAAACCTTCTATTTCCCTGTCAGTATCTATGTACTTGATAATAATATTCTCATTTTAGATGTTCTGGGTCGTGTGTAGATCCTCTGAGACATGTCCACGTAGTAGTGAGATCACACTGTCCTGATGCAGTGTGGGTGACACACACAAGGTGACAGTGGTGGCCACTCTGTAGACCTAAAACTTCAAGAATGCCTCACCTTGGGGTCTGAGCACTGCCTGGTTGCCAGTGGATCTATGTGAAAGACTCACATGATTCATTTAAGAGAGGTTAGAACAGAAGGTCCATCCACAGTGGAGGACATTTAATTATGTTCATCCCAAAAGGTACAAAACTGAGAGGATGAGAGGCACGGGGGGAAACTAATTAATGTTCCATTTATTTGAGTATAAAGAGCAAAGCTTCCTGCTGGAGCAGCTGAAAGCTCCAGGGATTCAGGGCTTTAGGAGGGAGACTAGCGCCCCTTTGTGAGCTTGGCAGTTGCCAATGAACAAATCTGATGTGAACATGTCCTGGTTTATTTGCGACTATTCTAAGAGATGGGAACAAATAAATTTCTAAATCTCAAAGCAAATCCAAATGGAAAAAGATCATAAAATCAACTGACCACCTTTTTTATTTCGTCTTTGTGTCTGTAGCCACCTTGCAGTGATCAGGTGCCATTTCAGCAGCAGCGCATAGCTACACACCTGTGTGCCACCCTTCATGCCATGCCTCCCGGGGGCTTTGCGATGCAGATAGAAGGTCCCAAACCCAGGCCCAGCTCACCAAGTGCCCTTGAACTAAATTTCCCTGGGAGCTGAACTTCTCAGTTTAAACAGACAAAAACCCGCAGCTGAATTCTCTATTGATAAACAATCTGGTCATTTTCTTTTTAATTGAACACATCTTTTCTTATATGTTTTCACTCTTTATGCCTGAAACCAGTTTCAATTTAATGTTCTCATTTTAAGTGACTTTCTCATTATATTTTGATGTGTCATACCCTGAATCAAAATGGCTAAAGAGATTCAGCATTGTAATGAGTTAACCTGTAAAATGTGGAACTCTTAACCTAGTAACATCGTCCTGCCTAAGACATTTTTTAATAGCTACAATTTCTGCAATTCATTAATCTAATTTACTAGGAGCCTTCCATTAAAATATAGCCTCTTAAGGCTTATTTGACCAAATTCTGACATTAATTTCATAGTACAATTTGGTTGACTTGTTCAAGAAATTTAAGTGAGAAAATGTGTCGAGTACAACTAAGACTTATTTAGTCATTACTTGGTTCATAGGGGATGAAAAGCAATTATGATACTGTTTTAACCTCCTAATGTTATTGAGTGCTTAAATTAAGCACCTTCATCCTTATGTGATGGGAGAAATGAGGCTTTGCCCTCTGACCACCTATGAATAGAAAACTGTAAAATTAAAGCACAAAATAAAAAATACCTGTACTTATTCACGTAGTATTATTGCTTATGCCCTGTTTCCTTTTTCTCCTCCTCTTTTCTCCTGATATGTATCTTCTTAAAAGTGCCTATAAATGGTAAGTTCCCCCATGCACCCACCCCATGGAGAAGGTGTGGAGGGAATGGGGGTGTGTGTCTTATCTGTAGATCCAGACAAAGCCAGCTGGTTCCGCTGTGCGTTGGCCTGCATGTTCGCTCTCATAGAACATCCCATGAGTGCTGTGTCCATTCACCGTCTTTCCAGCTTTGTGATCCTGGAGCATGCAAAGTGACTCATCCAACCCAATTCCTTTCTTCCCCCCACCCCATTCATCTTGGATCTCATGTATCAAGTTCACGTTTTCATCGCTAGCTTTATAAGCCAACCCATTCTGTGCACTTTTTCTTTGCTCACAGAACATTTGTACTTCGTTGATTTCTATCTTCATACAAACTAGTTCATGAATCTTCAGAGGACAACAAGACTGGTTTGGAACCAGGCCTTGACGAAGTTTCAGAGCGAAACTTCGGTGAACTTTAGTGCCTGAAGGCTAAAGGATTCTTACCGATCAGCTTTGTGAAAACTAGAGATCGTTTGGACTGCTTTGTAAAAACAGATTCCTGCCTCATCCCCACCAGTACCGCCAACCCCATTTAAACCTGTAGACATTTAACTTTTCTTTTTTGCTGAATCATCGCGGGGATTGTGGCAGCTGTAGGTTGAGGGGATATCAGATTCTCAGCAACCCCGGCATAGCCACTGGTTCCCCTCACTTTCCCCATGACCTTCTTTTCCCAGACGAGACACACACGATGGCCAGCGACACCAGCAGCCTGGTGCAGCCGCACACGTACAAGAAGCGCGAGCCGGCCGACGTGCCCTACCAGACTGGACAGCTGCACCCCGCCATCCGGGTGGCTGACCTGCTCCAGCACATCACGCAGATGAAGTGTGCCGAGGGCTATGGCTTCAAGGAGGAGTATGAGGTGAGCACACACCCCGCCTGCACCCAGGCTCCCCTCTGCCTCCTTGGGCTAGGCGCCAGGGGCTGTGCATCCATCTCCCCCCTGCCAGGGCGCCCATGAGACGGGTGGGGAAGGATCAGCTGTTTCAACCCTGGATCCGTTTCCATCTGCCGGTTAGACTTGGGAAGCTGGCCTACTTTAAATGGAAAAAGGAGGACTGCTTCTTCACCTCTTTCCTTATTCCGCACAAATACGCCTTGAAAACAGAAGCCTGCAGGCTCTCATCCCCCTTCCTCATACCTTTCCAGGTTTTTCCTGTAATGAAGTCTGATGTTAAAGTCCAGGAATTTTGAGTGTTAGCTCAGAAAGAAGCTGTCCAGCTAGAGCAGAGCCATTGTAGGCCAGCCAGTGATGTCTTGTGCTGGAGATAAGATGAAAGTAGAGGGGCCAGCTAGGGTCATGGAGTGACAGCTGTCACTGCCCCGCCAGCTCAGTGAGCAGGTCACTGTCCTGGGACCCAGTGTGGGCAGCCCTTGAGGGCCTTTCAGGAGCAGTGGTTTATACTCTGACACCATATGAACAGAGTAGGCTTTACCCCTTTCACAGCCTCTGTCCTTAGCCAATTCTGTTGGAAAGTCTTTGTCGAACTGGAGAGAATTAATTGACTGGATGAAGACTGGTTCAGAAGAGCACAGCGTCAGTGTCAGTGTGTGTATGTGTGTGTCTGTGTGTGAGTTTGTGAACTGGGTGAAGGAGGAGGCTTGGATTTCTCTGTTACCTTATTAAATAAAATGAGTTCACAGTCATTGGTGAAGATAAAGTAGCAGTGTGCTTATAGTAAAAATAGGATTATACAACCATGTGGCTTTTTAAATCAGAGATGTTTCCGTACTTTGTCTACCTGGCTAGCTCCAAGTTGGAAAACATCATGTCTGAAATTAGAGTATTTTTAAAATCAGTGTCTACCACCTCCCTGTACTTCAAGGTTCAAACTCTGCTTCTTTCTCCTCTTGGGCGTCCCTCATACCGCAATTTTAGCAGTGCAGATGCTGTACTGTTCGGTTTAACTGTCAAGGACTCATTGCAGCAGTCAGAGCCCCACCACTGCTCTGCTTCTTTTAAGACTGGGTCTTTGACTTTCCTCGTGGTCCAGTGATTAAGACTATGCCTTTCCAATGCAGGGAGCATGGGTTTTATCCTCGGTTGGGGAACTAAGATCCCACATGACACCCAGCACAGCCAAAAAATTTTTAAAAAGAAGAGCAGATCTTTGTCCACCTCAAGCAAATGCACAGACACACTTTCTTCTGTTAACGCATGTGTCTCACATGTCGCCAGTGACCTCAAATCAAAAGTCTGCAAAACCAAGGACAGAAACTTGGACCAGGCCCTCATAGCTTAGTTTAAAATATGTCCAGATGAAAGTCGATAAAATATGTCCAGATGAAGTTCTGCATTTTAGCCATGCTGAAATTCTGAGGTTTACCTTTTGTGATTTAATTTATAATTCAGTGAAATTGACTGCCTTTGCATATTTCCTCCTGCACTTTAAAAGGCTGGCTTAGGAATTAATAGGATTAAGAGCAAGACTTCCAAAAGCATTAATATTTTATGAAAGACAAAATTAGGTTATTGAGAAAATATAAGCCTAATGAATAGAGATGACGTCTTTAGTTCTCTCCAGTCTTCCGAATGCAGATATTGCTCTAAAGTTTATTAACGACGTTAATGTCAAAGAGATTAGTTATAGGCTCAAATAACAATTTATGAAATAACCTGAGTCCAATTTTTCACAGACTATTTTAAAATACCTACCTTAGGACTTCCAATAGCACACCATAGATGATGCATATTTGAAAATATGAAGAAAATTATTTCATTTTCAGATATCCTTATCCTGAATAAATATGATTTATAAGTGCAAACTGAAACAGTGTATAATTTTTAAGCATGTTATAGTTTAATGATTCAATAAGAGTCGTCATACTCTGAAATAAAATGTTTTAGTAATTACATTTCAAAAACCTCTTTTTCCCATGCTAGCTATTCAGTGAATCAGAGGGGACTGTTCGTTTGTTTTTTTTTTTTCATTTATTTTATTGAAGTATAGTTGATTTACAATGTTGTGTTAATTTCTGCTGTACAGCAAATTGATTCCATTATGCATATACACATATATATATTCTTTTCCATTATGGTTTATTACAGAATATTGAGTATAGTTTCCTGTATAGTAGGATCCTATATAGTAGGATCTCATTGTTTATCCATCCTGTATATAACAATTTGCATCTATTAATCCCAAACTCCCAATGCAACCCTCCCCCAGCCCCCTTCCCCTTGGCAGCCACAAGTCTGTTCTGTACATCTGTTTTGTATATGTGTTCATTTGTGTCATATTTTAGATCCACATGTAAGTGATATCATATATTTGTCTTTCTCTGACTTACTTTGCGGAGTATGATCATCTGTAGGTTCATCCATGTTGCTGCAAATGGCATTATTTCATCTTTTTTATGGCTTAGTAATATTCCACTATATATATGTGGATTACATCTGCTTTATCCATTCATCTGGTAATGGACATTTAGGCTGCTTCTGTGCCTTAGCTGTTATAAATGGTGCTGCTGTGAACACTGGGGTGCGTGTTTCTTTTTGAATTATAGTTTTGTCTGGATATGTGCCCAGGAATGGGATTGATGAATCATATGGCAACTCTGTTTTTAGTTTCTTGAGGAACCTTTATACTATTTTCCATAGTGGCTGCACCACTTACATTCCCACCCACAGGGGAGAAGAGTTCCCTTTTCTCCATATCCAGAGAGGCCTGTTTAAAATGAATATATACAGGTATGCTATCGTCACATTATATACCCTCAAGCTATACAATGTTACATGTCAATTATATCTCACTAAAGCTGAGGGAGAAAGTAAAAACTTTTCAGTGACAAAACCATTATCAGCTTTCTTTTTTAAAAAGAAAGGAAAAAAACGCAAAGAGAATATGTACCAGAGAGGTAAGCAGGAGTACATGGGAACGGGCTCTTGGAAGAAAGACGAGGTGGGAAGTTCTGTTAGGAAGGTTCCCGGTGCTCAGGAATCTTCAGGTTACTAAGTGCTCGCTCCTGGGGGCAGGGAGTGGATGTCGGGGGAGGACTGTGGTGGGACAGAGTCACCGGGACGTGATGAGTAATGTGCACCGGGGCAGACCTGCAGAGTGGCCTCAGGGAGAAGGAGGTGCCTGCTCTGTGTCTCACCTCCATCCCCAAATCTGGGCAAGGATGGCTTGTTCCTTGAAGGATGATTTGGAGTGGGTCTGGAGAAGCGAAAGAGCACGATTCCAGGTAGACATGGAAGCCAGAGAACCTGAGCAGTCAGGGCTCTGTGAGTCCCTCCCAGAAGCTTGGACATTATTCTGGCTGCCATGGGAAGAGAAAGAGGTTCAGGTAACGCGTGCATCTCATTCTCATCTGTACTTGGATGGAGTTCTGTTCATACAAACAGCTTAATTTTTAAATGCTGTCGTACAAGGCCCACAGGCACAGCTTGAAAGATAATCCACACCCCAAAAGTGAAGGGGAGATGGGAAATGTATTTACTGTAAAAGTGTAACAGCAACTGCATCCCTCTCTCCCCATTCAGAAAGCAAAGTGATGTGAAAGTCACTCAGTCGTGTCTGACTCTTTGCAACTCCATGGACAGTAACCCACCAGGCTCCTCTGTCCATGGGATTCTCCAGGCAAGAATACTGTAGTGGGCTGCCACGCCTTCTTCCAGGGCCTCATCCCAATCTAGGGAGTGAACCTGTATCTCCTGCACTGCAGGCAGATTCTTTACCATCTGAGCCACCAGGGAAGACTGCAGTGTGAGAGCTTGGCTTCCACATTTGTCCTAGCCATGAGTTACTCCAGTGCCGAAACATTTCTAGGGGAGGAATGTCAAGAAAGCCTCAGGTTGCCCCCATGACTCAGTACCATCACCCAGCCAGTGGGTTTCCTTCAATTCAGATGTCAAAAAACACCAGCCTCATAAACTGTAAAATAATTGTGAAACAGTGAGTTTCTCTCCGTTGACACTGTCTGAACCAATTCATCTTTATCTTTTCCAAGAAAGAACTGTCTGAAAACTGGCCTCAACCCTGGAAGGGTTCATTACCACTCGAGGAGCCGACACAGAAGTGTGTCCAAACCGTAGGGAAGACGTGGTGGGGACGAGAGAGAGCAGCAGCGGGTGCAGATTTTTTTTATTTGATTTTGTTCTAACAAGATCGTCATATGGCATCTCTCACCAGGGAAATGCAATAATTTGATTCCAAAGAAACTCAGACATGAATCACAATAAAAAAGTAAACAGGCAGAATTGAACAGAAAACGGCACATTGTCAGCGGAGATGGGACGGAGGGTCTCAGGAGACAGACTCAGC
The DNA here is from genome assembly GCF_029378745.1 of Bos indicus. Classification (NCBI taxonomy): domain Eukaryota; kingdom Metazoa; phylum Chordata; class Mammalia; order Artiodactyla; family Bovidae; genus Bos; species Bos indicus. The sequence goes on from NC_091783.1 coordinate 41,217,353, forward strand.
GGAGAGGGCAAGTTTGTTTACATTGCTGCCAAAAACGAGCTGGTTATTCTTCCCCCAGAGCACAGATCAGTTGGTGCTAAGCCCTTGGGGAGGAGCCATGGGTCTCCCAGCAGTGGAGAAAGGAGGGGACTGCACTTGGGGAGCATTGGAACCCTGCGCTAGCCGCCTCTGCAGACTCCCAGGCCTTCATCACCTGGAATGAAGGTTCTCCAGCTCTGCCCCTGGCTGGGAAGCACTACCCCAGACATGGGGGCTGCTCCTCCCTACCCTACTGGTATGGAGCGGGGCCCAGCCTCAGGGGTGACCCTGCAGAGTCAGAGAGGGAGTTCCTGTCCCTCTGTTGTCCCCCAAAGGCCTTCTTTGGCCCTCAATTTTTGAACTGAATCCAGGTGTTTTCCACGATCCAAGCAGAAAAACATTAACCTGAAGTGGGAAAAACAGTCGTGTAATTCTGAAAGAATGTATGTTGCTATCATCGTAAAATTAAGATAAAGGAAGGACAACAATTTAAAACTACTCCCACCTAGGGCCTCCTGGAAAGCACAGATGATATTGTTTTATCAGCTGACAACTAATATTGCTCTGGTGCACAAACATTTATTTTCCAATTACTGGATCTGAAATGTATGTGTGTGTGCTCAATCGCTTCAGTCATGTCCAACTATCTGCGACCCCATGGACTGTAGCCTGCCAGGCTCCTCTGTCCAGGGGATTCTCCAAGCAAGAATTCTGGAGTGGGTTGCCATGCTCTCCTCCAGGGGATCTTCCCGACCCAGGGATCAAACCCACGTCTCTTACGTCTCCTGCATTGGCAGGTGGGTTCTTTACCACTAGGGCTACCTGGGAAGCCTTCTGAATTACCTAAGTAATTCATGGAAGCTAATCCTCAGAAAAAAATGTGTGTGTGTACATATGTCTAAATTTATTTAGCAAAGTATTATCCTCACCCCACCGACTTTTCTCCTGTGTGTTTCTCTAGGGCACAAACACAGATGATTAATTTTGTAACTGAACATGGAGACTGGTTTTTTGCTCAGTTTACACTGGGGAATTGGAGACATTATGCCAAAACCTTCAGGCTCAAGTACAACCTATGCGTTTTCCCGAGGAACCTGCATTTTTTTTTTTTTAATGTGTCTTAACACCTTACAGCTCCTTGTAAATCTTTTAAAAATGTATGGATTGTAAATTCTCCCCTCTCATCCTTCCCTGCTTTCTGAGTAAAACAGCTGATTTTTTTTCGGTGTAAGCACAATGTTATATTTGATGCCTTTTTCTGTATTTGACACAGACCCAGTAGTTGTGGCACATGGGTTTAGTTGCTCCGTGGCATGTGGGACCTTCCCGGATCTGGGTTCAAACCCATGTCTCCTGCACTGACAGGTGGACTCTTCACCACTGAGTCGCTGGGGAAGCCCAGCATCTTTTTGGAGCTTCCCAGGTAGCCTAGTGGCAAAGGATCTACCTGCCAGTGCAGGAGATGCAGGTTTGATCCCTGGGTTGGGAAGATCCCCTGGAGAAAGAAATGGCAACCCAGTCCAGTATTCTTGCCTGGAAAATCCATGGACAGAGGAGGCTAGTGGGCTACAGTCCATGGGGTTGCAGAAAGTCAGACATGACTGAGCACACAGGCAACGTATTTGGCAAAGAGTCACAAGCTAAGAAGGAATTGTCATTAAAAAGCCTCACTCGCCCTCTCAAATCTGGGTATCTTTTCTTGCCTTTTTTTTAATTTACTTGATTCTCACGTCAAGGAAGCCAGTGAAAACTAAAAAGGGAACACCACTCCCTGAAAACCCACCTCCTCGCCTGGGAGAGTGTCACTCGTTCAGTCGTGTCCAACTCTTTGCAACCCCATGGACTGTAGCCCCCCAGGCTCCTCTGTCCATGGGATTCTCCAGGCGAGAATACTGCAGTGGGTTGCCATTCCAGTTCTAATTCCTGTGGAGAGGCCGTGAGACAGGAGACAGGCTGCATCCTCAGGTGGGCGCAGCGGGTCTGGTGAGGAGAGCACCCCGGGCCTGGGCCCTCCCCGTAGGGGAATAGTGGGCACAGTTGCAGGTACCTCTAGAAAAGCTCTAAGAATGGTGCCCAGCGCCCCCTTTGTTGGGTTTTGAAAGCAGAGGCGGGCAGGGGGAATGAGAGGTGCCTTTTGTGTTCTTACCTGGTGGGACTGTTGCCAACGCAGCTAGTCCATGCTTGTGCGCTGTCCAGGGTGGAGGCGCCCCCGCGCTCACCTCCAGCCCACACACTCTTCAGATGCGATTTTCAGTTCCCGTTTCATATTCTAAGGCACCAGCTGAGCCCATCAATTGCCACAATCAGTGCAGGTTCTTTTCTGTCCCACAGGGTACAAAATAAACAAAACAAAACCATTGAAAGCCAAGGATGGGGAGACGGGGAGCCTTGGCGAGCGCTGCAGATACATTAAGAATCACAACAGCTGCGCCTCCAATGGCTGCCGCAGCCAAGTGAGTTCTGACGTGTTTTTTTCCTTTAATTATTATGGGGCTGCTGAGCCAGGTCCATAAGAAGATAAAAACTTGCATCTCAGATTTCGAGGTTGCTTCAAGCTGTTTGGGGCAAGTCGAATGTATGAGTTTGAGAATACTTTCTTAGTAGGTGAAAATTTCAGCATAATTTAAATAAGAGCAGCAGTTGGTTTTTCTTTGAATACTTGGTAGATTGTTTTCCCCTAAACTACAAATATAAAAGTGTTGTTGTTTGTCACGGGCTCCATTGTGTCGTATTTGCTTTCAGGACCTCTGATGTGTTAGGTTAATTTTTTTAATCTGCTTCCTCTTGCCCACGCCCCTGATAATAGCGTGGAATCAGAAAATGTAGTTTGTTGTTGTGTTAGTTGTTCAGTCATATCTGACTCTGAGACCCCATGGAGTGTAGCCCACCAGGCTCCTCTGTCCATGGGATTCTCCAGGCAAGAATGCTTGAGTGGGTTGCCATTTCCTTCTCCAGGGGATCTTCCAAACCGGGAATCAAACCTGGGTCTGCTGCATTGCAAGCATTATTATTTCTTCTGACCCTCCATCCTCTTGCTGATTTCAATTCATGGTGGGAGACAGTTTCCAGTTGGTTTGAAGTAGTTCCCATCAGCTGTCTGGTTTCCACGTTGAAACCGGTGATTAGAATTGTTTTCATCTCCCCTGGGAGGGGGAGAGCACTCTCCCCACTGGTTAACATGCTTTTAGTGTCAGATGCTGTTAGATCTCAGGACCTGGCCCAGCAGGGACATCAGGAGCTGGTGTCCCAACACCTCAAGGGTACCAGGCATCAGCTGGATGCTGTCACCGCCCACTGACCTGGCCCAGTTGCTTCAGCAGAACTGTAGTGCCCCTCACCCACCTCCACTCCCACCTCCCAGGTCCTGCCTGCTTCTCCTCCCACCGTGTCCAACAGTAGCCCATCCTCTGTGAGCCCACTGGCTGCCCCCCACTTCTTGCAATAGTTCCCTAACGAGAGTCTCTTGGCCAGCAAGGAGATGAAGCCAGTCAATCCTAAAGGAAATCAGTCCTGAATATTCATTGGAAGGACTGATGCTGAAGCTGAAGCTCCAGTACTTTGGCCACCTGATGGGAAGAACTGACTCATTGGAAAAAAACCTGATGTTGGGAAAGATTGAAGGCGACAGGAGAAGGGAGCGACAGAGGATGAGATGGTTGGATAGCATCATCAACTCAATGGACATGAGTTTGAGCAACTCCAGGAGACAGTGAATGACAGGGAAGTCTGGCGTGCTGCAGCCCCTGGGGTCTCAAAGAGTCAGACACAACTGAGGGACTGAACAACAACTCATCTCTTGACATTTAATCTCCCTGTTCATATCCACCCTCCACTCTGCAACAAGTTTTCTTTGGGAAACACAGATGTTATCCCATGTGAGACTAAACCACCTGCTCTGGATTCTGTACAGAAATGGGCACCTCCTTAGCAGAGGTGCCCGGTTCGCAGGTCGTGGCCCCAGCGCATGCTCCGGGCTTCTCTGTAACTGCCTGCAGGGGCTACCTGCTGTGCACCTCAGGGTCAGCTCCTCTGAATCCCTGCCCCTCTCATCCCCTCAGCACCTCGCTGTCTCTGAGCCACACTTCACATCTTGGTTTCTGCCTGGAGGGACTCCCGGCTCCCTCTCTACCTGCCAAACCCCTTCAGACCCAGTGCAGATGGTACCTCCTCCTGACATTTTCCCCAACCTCCCAGTCAGAGACACCAGTCTGTCCAGGGTCTCATAGCTTGGCATATGAATAACATAGTGGGCAGTAATAATACAGTGGGCAGGGTATTAACAAAATAGGGTAAGCTGTATATTAATTGATTATCCAATAGATACTTAAGAAACACTGATGGAAACAGTGAGAGGCTATTTTGCGGGGCTCCAAAATCACTGCAGATGGTGACTGCAGCCATGAAATTAAAAGATGCTTGCTCCTTGGAAGAAAAGCTGTGACCAACCTAGACAGCATATTAAAAAGCAGAGACATTACTTTACTAACAAAGGTACGTCTGGTCAATGCTATGGTTTTTCCAGTAGTCATGTATGGATGTGAGAGTTGCACTATAAAGAAAGCTGAGTGCCAAAGAATTGATGCTTTTGAACTGTGGTGTTGGAGAAGACTCTTGAGAGTCCCTTGGACTGCAAGGAGATCTGACCAGTCCATCCTAAAGGAAATCAGTCCTGAATATTCATTGGAAGGACTGATGCTGAAGCTGAAACTCCAATACTTTGGCTACCTGATTCAAAGAAATGACTCATTGGAAAAGACCCTGATGCTGGGAAAGATTGGAGGCGGGAGGAAAAGGGGACAACAGAGGATAAGATGGTTGGATGGCATCACCAACTCAATGCACATGAGTTTGAGTAGGCTCTGGGAGTTGGTGATGGACAGAGAAGCCTGGCGTGCTGTAGTCCATGGGGTTGCAAAGAGTCGGACACGGCTGAGCAACTGAACTAAACTGATAAATATGTTCCTTTACATTTGTTGAATTGATTTCTGTGTATTTCAACACATACACTCCTAGAAGGGAAAATGAAATTACAGATGGATGGAACTATTAAAAATACATGCTCAGAATGGTACACATCATCACGTAGAATCCAGCAGGTTTAGCAACATTCAACCAGAAAAAAACTCTGCTGGATAACTTGAACCTTATCAATACCGATGGCTTTAAAATGGGAAGGTGAATGGCATGGTTCCATCTGATGGTTTTACTCACTGTATGCCAACCACATATTTTAAAAGTGAGAGTATTTTATTCTATATATGCTTTCGTGCTTTTTTGGTCCTTAATAGAAACAATGTAGAATTATCTAGTGACTTCAGTACATTTCAAAACATTACTATTGCAGGAGAGAAACTGTGTATTATCATAGACTGTATATATCACAGATTCAGAGTTCAGAAAGGTAATTTGTGTTACCGTGGGCTTATGAAGGCTTCCAGGGGTGGACTTTTCATGAAATTTCCCGTGGTTCCTAGAATGTCAATGAAGATGTTGATGGCGCCTACCTTGGTCTAACACCTTACGTAAACTCGCTCTACAAAGACACACACACAGGTAAACAGGGAGAAAGGTGTATCTTTCTAATCACAATGCTGTTGTCATTATCACACCCATTTTAGAGATGAGGGAGTGACTCAGAATTCAGTCTCTTGCCCAAGATCGTCCCGCTCTGGAGTAGGGGGATTTCCCCCAGACTCTGTTGGCTCCCTGCTGTTTCCCCTGCACCGCCAGCTTCCTCCTGCAAAATTCAGCCCTACAGAAGGCAACCTTGTGTTTTATTGATTAGATTTGTGATTTCATGGCAGGAGCGTTGTCCTCCTCTGAGCAGTTCTTTGTGCTTTGAAGTGCTCTGTCCTTTGGCAGAGGATCCAACCAGCCCCGGGGGCCCTGCTGACAGCGCCAGCTCTGGTTCGTTTCAGAATCTCCGCATCAGCAGATGCTGCCTGTTAACCTCTCTCAGTGTCTCCACTCTGAGAGCACGGTCACTCTGACATCTCTCCTCTCCTGCTCTAGCTTTTCCTTGTAATGAAATGCACAGAAATTATCCTGCACAATATCAGCCACCTGGCTCATCAGAGACCCACCAGGACCAGGTGTAAGTTCACATCGAGCTGCCACTCTTGAGAGGCTTGGACCCCATACCCTGCCTCCCTGGATTGTTGCATGACCGCCAACCAGCCCAGGAGAGGGAGGGAGAAGAGGAAGTGTAGACGCGAGCTGTGCATAATTTTCTCAGAGATCCTCTGATAAGGTTCTGGAAATGGTGTACTCTTTTTCCAATGAGGTTATACAATACAGCAATGACCACCTTGTGAACTGGATCTCTGACTGCCAGGCAGAACCAAGATAACACCTCTCATCTTTGACTAAATGCTGCGAAAAATAACGAGTTGAAAAGACAATTACTTTTTTTCACAGTAGTTCTGGGAAATTCAAAGGACAGTGGATTGGCAATGAGGAAACTGGGTCCCACGTCTTCAACCTTGCATGTCACTAAAAAGTACTTGGGAGACCCTGACCTGGGCCCTTGAGTGAATCATCTTCACTGAAGCAACTGGATCGGTTCTGAAGACCACGTGTTCTCTAGAGTCTCTGTAGACCACGTGGTCACTAGAGTCTCTGTAGCATTAGGCGAGCTGTTGCCTTGGTGATGCTGGCCTCCCAGCTTGGTAGATGTACCTCCATGAACGGGATGTGTTTGGTTGATGTATCTCCATCGCCATGGATGGGATGGCCTCTAAGGGCCGCCCTGACCAGCTGGCACTGGTGTGTAGAGGACCATCACCTGGGACCCACGGGCACTTCTCTGGCCCCTCTTTCCAGTTTTGAGTTTATTCAGCATTTCTAAATGAGGGCATTTCTATCCTGGTGTGCCCTTCCTTGCTTTTCCTCCTCTCCCCATCTCCTACTCCCACTGCCAGCCCCCACCCCATCTCCAAAACCCTGGGAATGCCAGCTGGAGAGGATGCGATAGTGATGTCAGACATTTCTGTATCAAGTTCTCACCACGCCTGTAGAATGTCTATGATCAGAGTTCCATTCCATCTCTAACTCCCACTGTCCCCTGAGTAATAAATATATGAATTAGATGTTTGGAATTAATTCATTTCACACTTTATGTAATGTAAATCCACATTATTGTTACATGTATTATTCAGACCAAAATAATATTGAATCAGAGGCTGTGGGTTTTTTGACCTGTCCTGCCTCTGAAAACAGAGAACCTGCTGACTTTTCTAACTTCTTCTGTTGCATCTTCTGAACAAAGTTTTATGTCCACGATGGCCTTCACCTATTATTCAGCATCTTAGAAAATTTTTCAACACCTCTTCACTCCCTTTATCTTGTATTGTTGCCCTTTAGGGGCACGCGGAAAACCTTTTATCTGTTTACTTCAGGGAAATTATACAAGAGATACTGAATAATTCTAATGCATTCAGTGTTAATTGAAATGTACAGCATATGTTTTTATATATATTGTATTTATGCTCTTTAAGTAATTATGCATTTGTGTTCCTTGCCAATTTTATGGCCAAAATATTTCACTTGGCTGATTACTAAGTGTATTTTAAGCTTACTTCTTGAAACATGAAGAGAATATACTATAAATCCAATTAACATAATTTATCTGCCTAAAGAGAATGCTTTCTTTTATTTTTTCTCTATTTTAATGATGAAAAACACTTGTAGGGAGGCAGAGTCACAAAACACGCTTTTATAGGTTTCTGAGTCCCAGTTTTATCATTGTTTTCCTCTAAAAACAACACATAATTTTTGAAAGAAATTTGGAAATTTTAAGAAAAGTGTAAAGAGAAAAAGACAATAAAAGCCACCCATAAACCTACTCTCAGTTTTCAGTAGCTTTCCATCCAATATGTTAATGCACTAGAATCTTTATATAAATAGTGTCATATCTTGTCTTTGCTGTGAACACTGCTATGGATAATTCTTTGGATTTACCTCCACTATTTTTTACAGATAGACTTCAAGAGGTGGAATTAATAGTTCAAAGTATATAAAATGCTTATGATTCTTTATGCATATTGAAAACCTGGTTTCCAGAAACACTGAACCAATTCACACTCGTAAACAGTCTCCACGAGAATGTTAACCTCAACACATCAGCTCTCAAATAAGTTTTAGTCTTCTTTTTTAAAATCATCTTTGCCAGTTTGATAGGTGGAAAAAGAATATTTCATTCTTGTTCCATTTGAAGGTGGACATGTCTTATATGTTCACCAATTGGGTGAAAATGTTCTTTTGTCAACCGTTCATACACTGTGCCTCCATTTTTTTACTTGAGTGTTAATATCTACTACTAACCTGTACAACCTGTTCCGTGGTTGCCTTGTTATTCTCAAGAATGGATTGGTCATCCTTAAGCCTTGTGTTCCATCATTTTAGGGTCACCTTGTCCATGAAAAATGTAGACATTTTATACAGTCAGCTTCCTGAAAAGCTCTATGTAATGTTGTTTGGAACTGAATATATAAAAGCTTGAGGAAACTGACTTCTTGGCAATATTGGATCTTCATCTCTCAAGATGGTTTATGCCTTGATGTATTTGGGTCTTCTTTTATATTTTTCAGCAGAGTTTCAAAATGTTCTTCATAAAATCTCATACATCTTTTATTTATGTGTCCTTTTTTGTTTTGGTAGTTTTGTTTTTTATTTGCAAGTAGATAATAGTATGTGTATAAATATATAGAGATGTGGGTATGTAAGTATATGTGTGTATAATATGTCCACACACAAGCACACACACACATGCTATGCCCTTTGTATATTGCTCCTTTGTCCAGAAACATTTCTCATCAATGTTGATTTCAATCATTTCTCTGTAGATTACTCTGGAGTTTTTCATGGAGAAACCAGGTCAACTTTCATTATTGACACTTTTCTTTATTCTTCATCCTTATATGTTTTATTTATTGTTTTCTTATTTATAAAGCTGACTAAAATCTCCAACACAACATTGTGAATGAAACTTAGGTTGGCAGGCATTCTTGCCTTGGTCCTGATTTTCAGAGAAAAGGCTTTTAATGATTAACAACTAGTTACAATTAGTTTGAGGGTATTCCCTTCCATTTCTGATTTATTAAAACTGTTTATTCCATTGGATAAATATTGAATTTGATAGAATGCTTTTTTAGCATTTATTGTTATGTGAAATGATTATTTTATTCCTCTTTTTTAGTATGTTAGCGTGGCAGGTTAATTAATATAATTAACATTCTAATATTGAACCAACCCCTCTTTCTTAGAATAACCTTAATTAGTCATGGTATGTTTTAAATATTGCTGACAACTGTTAACTAATGATTTTTGCATCTATGTCCATGAGTGACTAGTCTCTTAATGATCCTTCTTATATTTCTATTTTCCCATGTTAAGAATGAGCAACGTATCTGCTTTTTAAATGAATTATGTAGCATTCTGTATTCTTTCTATTCTCTTCAAAGAGTTCATGTAAGTTTCAGATTATCCTTAGAAGTCACCTATACAAGACTGGCCAGGTCTGGCGTTTCCTCCTGGTAAAATTTTCAGTTACTATTTTTTCAATAGTTATAATACTATTCTGGATTTGTAGTTTTTCTTAAGTTAATTTTATAGTAACTATCTTTCATAAGAATTGTGGATTTTGTCTAATTCTTTTGCTCAGGGGTACACGTTTGTTTATATTTTCTTATTGTTAACTTATCTGTACTTGTGTTCCTTTTTTCCTTTATCATCATTAGTAGTATTTATTTGTGCCTTTTCTCTTTCTTCTTTCTTAACTTTACTTGCCAGCATTTTGTTGGTTTTATTAGTTTTTTCAAAGAAATAACCTCTGGCCTTATTGATGCTTCATATTGCATTTTTTTAACTTCTGCTATTCCTGATCTTTACTCATTTCCTTCTACTTTTTTTTGAGTTTATGCTGTTCTTATTTTCAAACAGAACGCTGAATACATTAATTTTCAGTCTTTTCTATGAGAAGCATTTAGTTAAAACTATTAATTTGCCCCCTATGTAACAGTCAAGTATCATTATCATTAATTAAGTATTTTAAAATTTTTATCACAATTACTTCTTTGACCCATGCATTATGTAGAGCATATGAGTGCTTGAATGTGTGTGCTTTAGTGCTCAGGGCATGTGAGATTTTGGGGTTGTCTTTTTATTAATGATTTCTAACTTAAATGTATGATGGTTAGAGAAGATTCATTGGGATTTGTGGACATTATTTAGAGGAATCTGTGGACGTTAAACTTCCTTGTAGTCAATTTTTAAAATATTTTATGTATTCTTAACAACCTTCTTGAGTGCCAAGTTCTGTATATTTTTTAGATCAACTTTTTAAAAAATTTGCTGTTCAAATTTTCTGTATACATGCTAGCTTTTTGTCTGTTTAATCTGTTACTGAAAAAGGTTCAGGTCAGTTCAGTCACTCAGTTGTGTCCGACTCTTTGCGACCCCATGGATTACCGCACACCAGGCTTCCCTGTCCATCACCAACTTCCGGAGCTTGCTCAAACTCATGTCCATTGAATCAGTGATGCCATCCAACCAACTCATCATCTGTTGTCCCCTTCTCCTCCTGCCTTCAATCTTTCCCAGCATCAGGATCTTTTCCAGTGAGTCATCTCTTCACATCGGGTGGCCAAAGAATTGGAGCTTAAGCTTCAGCATCAGTCCTTCCAATGAATACTCAGGACTGATTTCCTTTACAATTGACTGGTTTGATCTCCTTGCAGTCCAAGGGACTCTCAAGAGTCTTCTCAACACCACAGTTCAAAAGCATCAGTTCTTTGGCACTCAACTTTCTTTATGATCCAACTCTCACATCCATACATGATAACTGGAAAACCATAGCTTTGACTAGACAGACCTTTGCAGCAAAGTAATGTCTCTACTTTTTAATATGCTGTCTAGGTTGGTGATAGCTTTTCTTCCAAGGAGCAAGTGTCTTTTAATTTCATGGCTGCAGTCACCAACTGCACTGATTTTGGAGCCCCCCAAAAAAAAGTCTGTCACTGTTTCCATTGTTTCCCCATCTATTTGCCTTGAAGTGATGGGACCAGATGCTGTGATCTTAGTTTTTTGAATTTTGAGTTTTAAACCAGCTTTTTCACTCTCCCCTTTCACTTTCATCATGAGACTCTTTAGTTCCTCTTTGCTTTCTGCCATAAGGGTGCTCTCATCTGCATATCTGAGGTTATTGGTATTTCTTCCAGCAGTCTTGATTCCAGGTTGTGCTTCCTCCAGCCCAGCATTTCTCATGATGTACTCTGCAGAGAAGTTAAATAAGTTGGGTGCCAATATACAGTCTTGACGTATTCCTTTCCTAATTTTGAACCGGTCTGTTGTTCCATGTCCGATTCTTGAAGCAACAGTTGTTGCTTCTTGACCTGCATACAGATTTCTCAGGAGGCAGGTAAGGTGGTCTGGTATTCCCATCTCTTGAAGAATTTTCCACAGTTTGTTGTAATCCACACAGTCAAAGACTTTGGCGTAGTCAATAGAAAGCGGGTAAGAAGAAGTCATATATTTTGAATCTAAGTTATTAGGTAAATATAAGTTTAGAATTATCTCCCCCACGTGAATTGACCATTTCCTCATTAGGCAGTAATATCATTATTGTTCATTTATTTTGTCTAATTTCAATATAACTATGCCAGTTACTTTCTAATTAGTATTTTCCTAGATATATATTTTCAATCTTTATATTTTAATTGTGTCTGTTATAAATAGCGTATTGTCATTTTTCAGTCACTAAGTTGTATCTGACTCTTTCTAACCCTTTGCAAAAATAGCATGTAGCTGGATTTTATTATTTCAATTTTTACTTTTAAAAGTCTTACAGCTTTTACCTTTAAAACCTACTAATTTGCCACTTGATATATTTTGAATTTGTTGCAGTTATTTATTTGAATTCATTTCTGTCTTGTTACTTGTTCCATCTTTTTATGCTTCTTCCCCACTTTTTACTGCCTACTTTTAATTAGTTGAATTTTTGTCTCATATTTTCCCACCTACTAATTTGGAAATTACACACTTTTTTCTTTTACTAGTCACTATAGAAATGTTAGCTTGTATGTTTTAAAATCAAGAATTGTTTAACCTCCTCTCAGATATCTTTTTTCCCCTCTAAATATCTCATGATAAGGAGAACCCTTGAAAACAAAGATTTCCTGGGATTTGTAGCACCTACAAAGTAGCATTTCTTTAATTTGCTCATTCATGAATTCAGCAGATGTCTGCCAAGGACCCTCAAAAGTAGACCCTAGGATTAAAAAGATGAATAGATATTGGTGTGTATCCTGCAGACCATCTTTTTGTTTTCTTCTCCAGGAGTAATTAGACATCTACCCATGACCACATGGCCACCCACTCCAGTACTCTTGCCTGGAAAATTCCATGGGCAGAGGAGCCTGGTAGGCTGCAGTCCATGGGGTCACTAAGAGTTGGACACGACTGAGCGACTTCACTTTCACTTTTCACTTTCATGCATTGGAGAAGGAAATGGCAACCCACTCCAGGGTTCTTGCCTGGAGAATCCCAGGGACGGGGGAGCCTGGTGGGCTGCCGTCTATGGGATCACATAGAGTTGGACACGACTGAAGCGACTTAGCAGCAGCAGCATGACCATATATCTTTCTTGATCCTGAAACCATATTTTCAACCTGGTCATCATGTAGTTTCAGCAGCTGCAGGGTTGCAGGCTCATGACCATGATGGCCATGCTTCCTGTACCACGGGGCCCCATCCCCCTTTGCTGTCGATTACTGATGGTGGTCATCATGCTCAGTCACCATCTTCCTGTTACCCGAGATGCTTTCTGCTGTAGCACTTGCGTCTCTCCTCTCTGACTGCAGACCCCTATTTCTGCTCAGTGCCTTTGCGCACAGGACGGACGTGTCGATGGGCTGAGCTTCCCTATCGAATTTCCCTTTAGTACATGGATCTCCCTAGTCTTCATCGTTCACATTAGCTCTGATGTTCCTCTGAATTGTGGTGATCCTGAAAAATGGGATTATATGTTCCACTCCCTAGGCCCTGTCACCTCTTCTTTCCTGCTTTCTTGGACTCATCTGTCTTCCTCTCTCTCATCTCTGCCCTCAGCCTGGACCTCAGCCAAGCCCACTTGTCTCTCACCGCAGATTCGTTTCTTCCTCTCTTCCTTCCACTTCTGGGTCTTCACGCTGTGTCTAAAAGCTCTAAATATTTTTGGTGTTTTCTTCTTTTTTTAATTGACTTTATTGAAGTATAGTTGATTTATAATGTTGTATTAATTTCTGCTGTACAGCAAACTGACTCAGATATATATACACACATATATATTTATTTTGTTGGTTTTTTAAATTTTTTAATTTTTTATTTTATTTTTTAACTTTACAATATTGTATTGGTTTTGCCGTATATCAAAATGAATCCGCCACAGGTATACACGTGTTCCCCATCCTGAACCCTCCTCCCTCCTCCCTCCCCATACCATCCCTCTGGGTCGTCCCAGTGCACCAGCCCCAAGCATCCACTATCATGCATCGAACCTGGACTGGTGACTCATTTCATATATGATATTATACATGTTGCAATGCCATTTTTTTAATATTCTTTTCCATTATGGTTTATCATAGGATATTGAATAGAGTTTCCTGTGCTATACAGTAAGACCTTGTTGTTTATCCATCTTGTATATAATAGTTTGTGTCTGCTAACCCCAACCTCCCACTCTCCTCCTGTCCCATCTCCTCTCCCCCTTGGCAACCACATGTTCTTTATATCTGACTCTGTTTTGTAGATAAGTTCCTTTATGCCATATTTTGGATCTCACATAGAAGTGACTGCCTATGGCATTTGTCTCTCTCTTTCTGCCTTGGCTGAGTAGGCCAATCTCTAGGTCCACCCATGTTGCTGCAAATGGCTTAATTTCTTTCTTTCTTTTATGGCTGAGCAGTATTCCATTGTATATATGTACAGACCATATCTTCTTTATCCATTCATCTGTTGATGAACATTTAGGTTGTAAAAGCTCTAGTTTTTAAGCGAGATTGTCCTGAAAATATCTAATCAGTTGTCAGAGGTTGAGGGGATCAGCAGGTATGCTGGTAACAGCTGGTCTAGGATTGGTCTTTTTATAAGTTATATGTGTAGGTCAAGGCTGCCTGCATTTAGAAATAATCCAGCCTGTACTATAACTGGTGAGCAGGAAGGAGAAGAAAATGGAGCTGGATAAGCAATTTAAAACTGACAGAAAAGTGCTTTGCTCAGTAACCCCTTGGAGTTTGCCTATTTTCCCCTGCCCTTAGTTAATTCTTTTTTTTTTTAATATTTTGAACTTTATTTTTTTATCTTTTTTTATTTAAATTTATTTATTTTAATTAGTCTAATTACTTTACAATATTGTATTGGTTTTGCCATACATCAACATGAATCCGCCACGGATGTACACGTGTTCCCAATCCTGAACCCCCCTCCCACCTCCCTCCCCATACCATCCCTCTGGGTCATTCCAGTGCACCAGCCCCAAGCATCCTGTATCCTGCATTGAACCTGGACTGGCGATTCGTTTCACATATGATATTATACATGTTTCAGTGCCATTCTCCCAAATCATCCCCCCACTCCCTCTCCAACAGAGTCCAAAAGACTGTTCTATACATCTGTGTCTCTTTTGCTGTCTCGCATACAGAGTTATCGTTACCATCTTTCTAAATTCCATATATATGCGTTAGTATACTGTATTGGTGTTTTTCTTTCTGGCTTACTTCACTCTGTGTAATAGGCTCCGGTTTCATCCACCTCATTAGAACTGATTCAAATGTATTCTTTTTAATGGCTGAGTAATACTCCATTGGGTATATGTACCATAGCTTTCTTATCCATTCATCTGCTGATGGACATCTAGGTTGCTTCCATGTCCTGGCTATTATAGACAGTGCTGCAATGAACATTGGGGTACACGTGTCTCTTTCAATTCTGGTTTCCTCAGTGTGTATGCCCAGCAGTGGGATTGCTGGGTCATACGGCAGTTCTATTTCCAGTTTTTTAAGGAATCTCCACACTGTTCTCCATAGTGGCTGTACTAGTTTGCATTCCCACCAACAGTGTGAGAGGGTTCTCTTTTCTCCACATCCTCTCCAGAATTTATTGCTTGTAGACTTTTGGATCGCAGCCATTCTGACTGGCGTGAAATGGTACCTCATAGTGGTTTTGATTTGCATTTCTCTGATAATGAGTGATGTTGAGCATCTTTTCATGTATTTGTTAGCCATATGTATGTCTTCTTTGGAGAAATGTCTATTTAGTTCTTTGGCCCATTTTTTGATTGGGTCTTTTATTTTTCTGGAATTGAGCTGCAGGAGTTACTTGTATATTTTTGAGATTAGTTGTTTGTCAGTTGCTTCATTTGCTATTATTTTCTCCCATTCAGAAGGCTGTCTTTTCACCTCGCTTATAGTTTCTTTTGTTGTGCAGAAGCTTTTCATTTTAATTAGATCCAATTAAAATGAAAAGCTTCTGCCCTTAGTTAATTCTGACCATCACTGGGGTGCCCACTAACTGGAGCGTCTTTTGGTGCTGACGGATGGAGCTAGTGGATGGAGGTGGTTGTTTGAGCTGGTGGGTGGAACTGGAGCTGGTGGGTGGAGCCAGGGGGTGGAGCTGGTTGGCGTCGCTCATTGTCGTGCTACTCCATGCCTGGTTCAGTTCGGTTCAATTCAGTCACTCAGTCATGTCCGACTCTTTGCGACCCCGTGAATCACAGCACGCCAGGCCTCCCTGTCCATCACCAACTCCCGGAGTTCACTCAGACTCACGTCCATTGATTCAGTGATAACATCCAGCCATCTCATCCTCTGTCGTCACCTTCTCCTCCTGTCCCCAATCCCTCCCAGCATCAGAGTCTTTTCCAATGAGTCAACTCTTCACATGAGGTGGCCAAAGTACTGGAGTTTCAGCTCTAGCATCATTCCTTCCAAAGAAATCCCAGGGCTGATCTCCTTCAGAATGGACTGGTTGGATCTCCTCGTAGTCCAAGGGACTCTCAAGAGTCTTCAACACCACAGTTCAAAAGCATCAATACTTCGGCGCTCAGCCTTCTTCACAGTCCAACTCTCACATCCATACATGACCATAGGAAAAACCATAGCCTTGACTAGACGGACCTTTGTTGGCAAAGTAATGTCTCTGCTTTTCAATATGCTGTCTAGGTCGGTCATAACTTTTCTTCCAAGGAGTAAGCATCTTTTAATTTCATGGCTGCAGTCACCATGCCTGGTTGGTGGGGAGTAAATCTTTCATATAGACTTTAGTGGTTTATGCTTTGTTTAGGCTCTAGATGTCCAATTGTCTCATCCAGCTGTTTTTTATGACTTGGCACAGATCTCATTAACACCACTGACCCCTTAACCGTTTTAAAGGGCATAGGGTGGGTTGCATAACACGGCATTTGATCTCTTTCACACTAAATAAAATTTTTAATTTATGAGTTTGAGTCCTAGTCATGATTACTGCCTTGGTCAGGTAACTTTAATACTTTTTTTATTTTTAAAAAAGGCCAATATTTGACATCAGTGTTCCCATAAAATAAGTGATTCTTTATAATTGCCTTTCCAAAGCTTTTCCCATGCGACTCTCCCCAAAATTGTCTGAATAGTGGTTGTCACAATTCCTGTGAACTAGCACTTAATGTCAGATAATTTAATCAGTGCTTGAACTGGGCTGGCGTTACTCTTAGAAGACCATTTTTCAGAATGACATCGCTCTGAGCATTTGTTCTATAATTAGACCCAGAAACCCTTTTGCCTACAAGGACTTTCAGAAGTATTTGTAGACATTCAGAGCCTTCAGGGAGAGCCAGGGCACCACCGTAAGTGCCTGAGCACCGTTCTGGGCAAAATTAGAAAACGTTGAGCAAGGATGGGTAAGAGTTGGAGTTCTCTGTCCTTAGGAAACCGTTCCTGCAGCGTCAGCGTCAAGGCAGAGCTCATTGGGATTTTGATTGACATCAGACACTGCTCCACCATCACGTGTTGAAGGACCACTAGCAGGGTCTCCAGTAATTTGTGGGACATGTGTGATTCTCCTTCAGTCCAAAATCATTGTGGAAAATGTGTTTCTTCTGCAGCCTTCAGTGGTATGTTCTGTGGGAAGGTGATGCTTCAGAAACTGGGACTTGGGACTCCCCTGGTGGTCCAGTGGTTAAGACTCTGCACTCTCTATGCAGGGGGCCCAGGTTGGATCACTGGTCAGGGAACTAGACCGCACATGCCGTCGCCAAGAGTTCACATGCCGCAACTAACGATCCTGCGTGCCGCAACTAAGAACTGCACAGCCAAATCAATCAATAAAATATATTTTTTTAATTAGGACTAGACTTTAATGTTGTGATTAAATTGATAGTAAAAATTACAGCATCTTCTTTCATATATGTCCCTTGGCTTTATGAGGAGGCTAATAAAGAAAAAGGAAAGACTTTAATGCCTCCCAGAGACGCTCTTGTGTTTAGACCTTTGCAGGAAAGCAAAGAGAATAACAGGTGAGTAAAGGAAATGCTGGCCATTCGGGTGAGACATAAGTGAGGGCAAGAAGTCTGAACATCTCAGGACACTTAAGCAAGGCCCATGTTACATCTGTTTGGGCCTATGTCGTCTCGCTGTCTCTCAGTCACCTTTGCTGTGCTGGTTACTAAATACAAGACACACCCTTTTTAAATTTTTATCATATCAGATTATAGTTGATTAACAATGTTGTGTTGGTTTAGGGTGTACAGCAAAATGACTCAGGTATAAATATACAAGCTTCTTTTCCCATTTAGGTTATTACAGAATATTGAGCAGAGTTCCCTGTGCTGTACAATGATAGGCCCTTGTTGGTTATCAATTTTAAATATAGTAGTGAAGACACCCATATTTTTAAAGAAAATTTTCCAGGTGTCCTGTGTGTGCTGCTGACAGAGGATGCCCTCTGTGATGGGTGCCCTTCACAGGGTGCCTCTCAAAGCCTCCAGCCCCTCCTTTAGAAGAAGGGATGTGTGTCTCCCCACGGGACTGTTGTGGAAACAATATTCTGTGTGTGCATCCATGTTATGCATAATATGCAAGTAGATCTTTCTGCTGTGACCTGGAACTGAGCCCCTACATTCTTGAGTCACTGCCAGAGCTTTGAGCCACCATTTCTGATGGAATCAGTTACTTGACCACCGTCAGGCTTGGCTTTCCTAAGTCACATTGAAATAGCACTCACTTCCCTCTGCCGGGAAACCCCCAGCGTCTAAAGCCCAGGGTGGTTGGGCTGCCACCAGCAAGCTTCAGCTCAGCTCTCCTTGTAGCCTTTCTCTCTGTGATAAAAATCTCTCGCTCTATCAGACCATCTCCTCTTCCCTCATTCCCACGCCGCTGTCTGTGTTGCTGGTGTCATTCACCTGTGCTCTGAGTCCAGTCCCGTCTCCCTGAGGCCTCCCTGCCCGCCCACCCACCCACCCACCGAGTGCTCCCTGATTTCTCCAGACCTTAACAGCACATGAGAGTCCATGCAACATGACTCAGTGTCTCTTTGTACATCCCTTTTACTCTTTGCTGTCTGTCTCATGACTGTGACCCTCCAGGGACGAGGCCACTGGCTCTTTGGTGTGGTCTCTGCACTGTTCGGCACTGGACTTAGACCCCAGGAGGCAGGCTGGTTGGCTGGGACAAGGAACCCTTTACAGGACTTTCTTTTGGTGTGTCAACACAGGCCAGTGGTGCCCAAGTTCGACAACCAATCACTATAATTTCATGGTTTTGAAAATCATGAGAAGCAGGTAGTGGGCATCGTCATGGTGGTGGTTAGAGTAATCAACCTTTTATCATAATAGCAGCTGACATTGGTTGGGCATCAGCCATGGGCTGCCCTGGTCTAAGCTCTTCCACATACTATCTCATTTAAAGCTCACCACACCCTCCCACTCTGGACAAGAGGAAACTGAGGCTTAGAGAGGTCCATCTTTTACACATGTCACAAAGTCCACGTGGGGAGCTGGATTTGAACCTGGACAGCCACACCTTTTAGGTACAGTCAGGGTCAGAATCTCCCTCCCACCATGCTTTAGCCCTTAAGACATGAAGAGGTGGAGATCAGACAGTTGGGATAGGGATCCTATATATGTCAGGTACCCAGAAAGCTTGGTAACTTGCTACTAATTGGGACAAATGTCAGGTCAGCATTTCCTAAAGCATAAAGAAATGATGCTTTCGAACTGTGGTGTTCGAGAAGACTTTTGAGAGTCCCTTGGACAGCAAGGAGATCAAACCAGTCAATCCTAAAGGAAATCAACCCTGAATATTCATTGGAAGGATGGATGCTGAAGCTCCAATACTTTGGCCATCTGACATGAAGAGCTGACTCATTGGGAAGGACTCTGATGCTGGGAAAGACTGAGGGCAGGAGAAGGGGGTGACAGAGGATGAGATGGTTGGATGGTATCACTGACTCAATGGACATGAGTTTGAGCAAACTGGGAGATAATGAAGGACAGAGAAGACTGGTGTGCTGCAGTCCATGGGGTCACAAAGAGTCAGACAGGACTTAGTGAAGGAACAGCAACAACAGCAAAGAAATGGTAGAGAGGTTGGAAATTAAGTTTATTGACTGCATGACTATGTGGTGTTGATGTAAGAACTTTCACCTTGTGGACTGACCTTGCTTTATTCATACCATGTTTATGATTTCCAGTTGATCTGAAAATGTTAAGAGTTAGACGAAAGTGTAGATTTGGTCCAGTTAACACTCAAGGAGTCAGAGGAAGGAGAGTTAAAGAGACCCAAGAAATTTGTCCTTTGGCGCTGGCCATCCAAGGGATGCCATATTACACTTAAACCTTGTAATACTTTTTCGGGACAAGTGCAAGAGGTGTGATCAAGTAAAGAAACAGTGGGAAAGAGACATTGAAATTATTTGTCAGTGTTCAGTATGTAAAAATAAATATTTCAAAAATCAGTCTTCCAGCTTTACAACTTTCAGAATGTAAGACAAATCCTCAAGACTAAAGGCAAAGCTCAAAGTGATCAGGATTTTTAAAAAGCATGCTGTTTCATGTGGATGTGGATGTGTGTGCTTTGTGTGTTTAAAGTTCTTGTGGCATGATAAGCCAGGCAGTGGTCTGTGGGATCACTCGTAGGTGGGCAGCCAGAAGTGCTACAGCTTTTAAAATAGTTTCTGCCTCTAGCACAGTAAGTATTTTTAGAGCCTTCAGGTAACAGTGATTTAAATGGAAAAGACAACATATTTTGTGTGCCTATAACTTGACATGTGTAGGCAGAAAAGTGGGACAGGGAAAAACTATGGAAAACCATGAGCATGTCTGCACATAGGATTTGGTTTCTTGATGTGTAAATGTTTCGTCGTGACATTCTGATAGGCAGTACATGTTCATTCTTGAGCTCTTTTTTGGACAACATCCTGTATCTGCATCTCAATGCATACCTCCTATCCAAGCCAAGAAACCATCTAAATGAATCTCTAATGGACCTAATGAATAGAAAAGGCTAGAGTCTTTGTAAGATAATATTTATATAACAGAGCTTCCCTGTTTGGTTGTTCATTTGCTCAGTCATGTCCAACCCCCTGTGACCCCATGAACTGCAGCATGTCAGGCTTCCCTGTCCTTCACTATCTCCTGGAGTTTGCTCAAACTTGTGTCCATTGAGTTGGTGATGCCATCCAACCATCTCATCCTCTGTTACCCCCTTCTCCTCCTGCCCTCAATCTTTCCCAGCATAAGGGTCATTCCCAGTGAGTCAGCTCTTCACATCAGGTGACCAAAGTTATTCAAGCTTCAGCTTCAGCATCAGTCCTTCCAATGAATATTCAGGGGTGATTTCCTTTAGGATTGAGACTTCATTAGTCTCCTATTTGGGGTGCATTGCAAGAAAATCAGAAACATCTGCTGTCTCCTGGGCTCAACGTTGTAACATTTTAAAGTAGCTAATTTAACCTGAGTACACAGTCCAAATGAAAGAAGTCACATGACAAAAACGCAGAGCTGAAATACATGTCTTCAGTGTCCTTGTAAGTCTGGTAAGGTGCCATGCTCTCCTATGCTTCTGTAGAACAGTAAGTGAGGGGCCCATTGCAGAAAACTAAATTATACATAAAATCATTAAGCCTCCACCTTCCCTTCTGATTGAGGGATTGTTGCAGGAGTCGGTGAGAGCAGAGGCAAATGAAAAAATAAATAAATGAAAGACCTGATCACATTATGCATTTCAGTGGAAAGGTAATTGCTTATAAATTCATTTGAAGTTCTTGGGTAGCTGCTAGAAATAAGGGAAAAAAAATCATAGCTGCTAGAAATAAGAAAGGAGCCGTGGGACATAGCATCCTTGTGAACTCTGCATGTGACCTTCAGACATGGTGGGCCTGAAAGTCAGAAGTGGGTTCCCAGTGATGCTGGAGTCTGGATGTCCTGGATAGCCCCAAACTCTCCTATAGATTGAAATGATCACTCTTTCTTAGTGTGGCTTTCCACCCAGAGATGTACTTCTGTAGATAGCACCATTTATTTCTCTTTTTTTGTTGAAGTATAGTTGACTTACAATGTTGTGTTTCAGATATATATGGATATATATATGGCTTCCCTGGTGGCTCAGGCAGTAAAGAATCTGCCTGCAATGCAGGAGACTCAGATTTGACCCCTGGGTCAGGAAGATCCCCTGGAGAAGGGAATGGCTACCCACTCCAGTATTCTTTCCTGGAGAATTCTATGGACAGAGGAGCCTGGCAGGCTACAGTCCATGGGGTCACAAAGAGTCAGACACAACTGAGCAACTAATACATGTGTGTGTGTGTGTGTGTGTGTGTGTGTGTGTATATACACACATATATATATATGTATATATTTCAGATTCTTTTCCATTATGGGTTATTATAAGATACTGAGTAGAGTTTCCTGTGCTGTACAGTAGGTCCTTGTTGGTTATTATATATATATATAGTAATGTGTGTACCTTAGTCACAAACTTGTAGTTTATCCCTCCCTGCCTCCTCTGTTGTCCCCTTCGGCAACCATAAGTTTGTTTTCTGTGTCTGAGTCACTCACTGTTTTGTAAATAATTTCACTTGTGTCATATTTTAGATTCCACGTGTAAGTGATATCATACAGTTTTGTCTTTCCCTGGCTTTCTTCTCTTAATAAGATCATGTCTAGGTCTATCCACGTCCATTTACTTCTTTTCCAAAGCATTTTTGTAACTGCTGCTTTGGATGCATGTCTGAATAGACAGACTCTTTAGGAAGGTTAGAAAATCTCCTCTTCCAAGATCATATATCCTGGAAAATGTTCTCATCTGTCAAAGCTGATCTAAATGTGAACATTTTGAAAGGATGACGTGCAGTAATGACATCTGTTGAAGTCACCATCTACTGCCAGGAATATGAAATGTGAAGGTCACTTACATATAAGCCTTTGTAGCTTGGGGCCCCTCATAGCTCACAGAGCTGGAGAAAGCCGGAAGACCCTTGATTAATAGCCAGGACTCTGCAGATGACTGCTGCCTCTTCAGCAGCCCGGTATAGTTCTTTTAATTCTGGCTGTCAGAGTTGCCCACCCTGTGTCACTGCAGATCATGCCCCAGCCGAGGAGTGGGGCGACAGCCACGGTAAGCCTGTTGACAGCCTTTCCTCTCGATTTTACTTCTAAGCTTCCTTGTTGCTTTCTCGGCCTTTCCTGGGCTCTTGCATGTCCTGGCAAGTCCACAAAGGTTTCTTTCCATCCACTGTCTTCCTTTAGAAGACGGTGTTCTCCTTGCTCTCTCCTCCTCAGCCTGCAGTAGGATGCGTGTTGCAGGGGTTGCCTCCCTGACCCCACGACAGCTGAGCGTGATTCTCCCCGGGAGGACAGAAGATGCTCCCTCCAGTGCCGTGGTCACAAGCTCTTGTGCTGCAGATGCTTCCTGTGTGGCTGGTGCCCCCAGGGGACCGAGCGGACAGGATGCAGCCACTCTGCCTTGTTTAGGGAGCTCGACTGAGCCAGGGACTGAGGGTCAACATCTTCTTTTCCCTCAGCCTTATCTACAGCATCCTCCTTTCCCCAGAAAGGATGCAGGTCACAGACAGTAACCCTGGCAAAGGGGACTGCCTCCCAGTTCATTCAGGGGCAGAGAAAGAAGCAGAGAAGGGAGGCTCCTGAGTCGCCCTGGAGAGCTTTGTGGGGTCCACATACGTCCTCACAAACGCCTCCCAGCTTACGTGCTGACACCAGCTCTGCAATGTCAACTTTTCAACACTCATTACTGTTCATTTTAGTAACTGAATTATTGGACATTACAAACTCCTGCAATGTTTTCAATCCAATAAAAGTAATTTGGTTTGGGGGGACCTGAGGTTTGGTGAACAGTTTTTAGACATCACATCAAAAGCACGATCCATAAAAGAAATACCGTCAAGAGAATGGACTTCATTAAAATAAAAAATGTTTGCTCTAGAAGATGATGTGAAGAGGATAAAGAGACAAGCTCTAGTCTGAGAAAAAGTATTTGCAACCCACATATTTGACAAGGGACTTGTATCTGAGAAAATAAGAAGGTCTCTGAGACTCAACAGTAAAAAAGCAAATAATCCAACTAGAAAATAGAAGACACTTCACCAGAGAGGATAATGGAGGGCAAATAAACACATGAAAAGATACCATGAACAGCCATTAACAAAATGCAAATTAGATCACAAAGAGACATCACTATGTGCAGATTACAACAGCTGAAATAAAAAGTAGGGACAATACCAAATGCTGGTTAGAATTCAGTTGTAAATTGCCAGAGAATGTCAAATGGGACAGCCTCGCCTGAAAATAGTTTGACAGTTTCTTTAAAAATTAAACACACATTTACCATACAACCCAGCAGTCCCATTCTGGGCATTCATTCTAGAGAAATCAAAACTTAAACTTCTTTCATAAAATGGCACCTACATTGGTCCAGCTTGTGTTTCCTGGTTTTAATATTGCACTGAAGGTATGTGGTAACCATTGGTGAAAGTGAAAGTGAAGTCGCTCAGTCGTGTCCAACTCTTTGCGACCCCATGGACTGTAGCCTATCAGGCTCCTCCATCCATGGGATTTTCCAGGCAAGAGTGCTGGAGTGGATTGCCATTTCCTTCTCCATTGGTAGCCCCTGGGAAAATTAAAGGGTACACAGGGCCTCTCTGAGCTATTTCTAGGCTCCCTGTGAGCCTAGAATTATTTCAAGATAAAAAACGTTTTTTAAAAAGTTATTCTTTGGTATAGTTTAAAATTCAAAGTTATTGATTATTAACATAATTATTCCTGAACTCACTGGTGATGGTAATAATCAGGTTGACTTTCATGAATATGCCGAAATCTCTTCCTTGAGCGTAAGTTAAACTATAAGAAGAAAAGGAATGAAGGAGTCGCATCTATAAGGAGGAGACATCTATGAGATGTTTTAGATAAATAACATATGTGTTATTATGCATAATAATAAAGCAGTAATGTTATGAATAATAATATCTATGAGATATTAAGGACTTTTCTGAGGGTCCACTGGTTAAGACTTTGCCTTCCAGTGCAGAAGGTACAAGTTGAATACCTGGTCAGGGAGCTAGGATACCACATGCCTCACAGCCAAAAACCCAACACATAAAACAGAAGTAATACTGTAACAAATTCAATAAAGACTTAAAATAATAATAATGTCTATGAGACATTATGGGTAAAGCACCTAGAAGAATATTTAGAACTTAATTAATATAACAATAATGTCATCTATTGGAGAAGGCAATGGCACCCCACTCTAGTACTTTTGCCTGGAAAATCCCATGGATGGAGGAGCCTGGTGGGCTGCGGTCCATGGGGTTGCTAGAGTTGGACACAACTGAGCGACTTCACTTTCACTTTTCACTTTCATGCATTGGAGAAGGAAATGGCAACCCACTCCAGTGTTCTTGCCTGGAGAATCCCAGGGATGGGGGAGCCTGGTGGGCTGCTGTCTCTGGGGTCACACAGAGTCGGACACGACTGAAGCGACTTAGCAATGTCATCTATTATCTGTTGCTCTTAATTAATATTGAAAGTTTCTTGTGATTTCACTAAAAGAATTGTTATGTAATCAAAATATTTTGAACCAAAGTTCTTTTTCCTTACTACACTTCTTTTTGGCAAAAATTCAGCTTCCCTTTCAGAAATCTTCTTGGCTGCAACACCAGTGTCTGCCTGTTATGTGAAAGTTAGTTCTGTCTTGTGAGGGAGATGGTAACATAGGTCCTCTGAGGGCATTGGATCTTTGCTCTCTGCATTTCAAAAGTGACCCTTGCCTTTACTTTACTTTACTTTCAACTCTCTTGCCTTCTCTAAAATGTTTGGAGGCATTACTTCTGATAGCATGAAGCGTCCCATTTTTAGTTTAATCCCAAACCTTGTAGTTCTAAATAAAAAATGAAACTCTGTGCCCCCAAGGCTTTAATCTAATATCTGGTTCCTTGAATTAGGGCCAACTCGTCATTTTTCAAAACATCAGCAGATTCCAAATACACTTTTGGGTACTTCCTTTTAATACCTGACCTTGGTTCACTTAAACTAATTCGTGTCCTTTAGCAGATTATGATCCTAAAAAAAAAAGACTTACCCTGTAGAACACTGATGGAGTTTTTAAAATGCTAAGTACAATGCCCTCCATGTGAGCAGTGCCTCTTCAGTAGTATTCCCTTAGTTTCATAATTGAAGTATAGTTGATTTACAGTGTTGTGTTGGCTTTGGTGTATAGCAAAGTGATCCATATACATACATAATCCTTTTCATATTCTTTTTTCATCATGGTTTATCACAGGATGTTGAACATGGTTCCCTGGGTCAGTAGCACTCTCTTATTTAATCATGATAGTAATTTATTTAAATCTAAATAAAAGCATATAATTTAAGAAAGAATTTTAAGAACGAAGCTTCAAAAATATTAAATTCATATACCCTTGTAATGTAGGAATCTTCTGA
Organism: Bos indicus; assembly: GCF_029378745.1. NCBI lineage: Eukaryota > Metazoa > Chordata > Mammalia > Artiodactyla > Bovidae > Bos > Bos indicus. Next base: position 41,243,331 of record NC_091783.1, read on the forward strand.
TTTATAAGTGTCACCTGTGCATTCACTAACACAGAACACCGCCTACCTGCCAGGATGCAGAGGGGCTCAGCTCCACCATGTGGGGCACCCGGTCAAGAAAGAGACAGACCTTCATGCTCTGCTTCCTTGTACGTGACATGCATTATACTGATGACATGACAGTTGTGTGTGTGTGTGCATGCATGCTCAGCTGCTGTTCTATGTCCAACTCTTTAAGACCCTATGGACTGTAGCCCACTAGGCTCCACTGTTATATGGCTGGCACTTAATGTGTAAAGGATCCTTTGTGTTCTTGTGACTGATATGCATTGGTTTGAATACTGAAAGCAATTCTGTTAAGTAATTTAAATTATTAGAGTATTCCAATTAGGTAAATTAAAAAGCAAGTTCAGGAACTGGCCTGTGGCTTCGTGCTCAGGAATCCGTCAGACCTGGGGTTTCAACACCACCTTTTGAGTCCTGGATCCCAGGCTCTATCTTCTCCTGCAGCCTGTGTTGGGAGCCAAGATTGAGGGTGAATTCAGAGATCCCTGTGCCCCAACCACAGTGTGAGATGCAAATGATAGATGGTGTGCCTGGTGGCTTTGGGGAAGCCCACTCACGATGAATGAACAGGCTGAGACACAGGGTGAGGAAGTGGTTGCCTATCCAGCCGGTTCTTTCGCTCCTTCAGTTCCTCTGTGACCTAGATTGGGGCTAGTGCGTCTCTCTCATCTGAGAAGCAGAGACCTCAGGCTCCAAATGTGGCCCAAGCACTGCCAGGCGAGGCCAATAGCTCTGTTGTGGTTTCATTGCCTTTCCTTTTTCTGTTGCCCATACCTGTGGTGTATGTTTTGACTTTCCACTTACTGAAGTGATACAAAATCTCATTTCCAAATAGACGTATTTAAATATGAAAAATGTGTTAGTCGCTGAGTCGTGTCCAACTCTTTGCAACCCTATGGACTGTAGCTGGCCAGGCATCTCTGTCCATGGGATTCTCCAAGCAAGAATACTGGACTGGGTTGCCATGCCCTCCTCCAGGGGATCTTCCCAGTCTAGGGATTGAACCCAGGTCTCCTGCATTGCAGGCAGATTCTTTACCACTGAGCCTCCAGGGAAGCCCATATTTAAATATATGCTTCTTTAACTAAATAAATTAGAGGGAAGAGGTGAGAAGACAGGGGAGATGGTGAAGCGGGGACACACAGACCAAGACAGGACCAGCTTATGGAACGATGCTGGCTGCTGGGTCATCCTCACGAACCTTCCAGATCCTTGTTTCATCTTCCCCTCCACCTCCCTGCAGCTCCCCAAACCCAGAGCATCTTCAGAAGATAACAGTCTGTAGGGAGCACATTCAAATGAATGAAGCATCCCACCCCAAGGTCGATGGTAAGGTGGTCGTAGCCAGTGATGTTTGATCTGCTTTAAGATGAGTTAGTTCTTTCAGGATCCCCTTTCTCTGGAGGAGTGGTCAGCACGTGGAAAATTCCACCAAGACTCCCACCCTGCCTGGTGCAGGCTCGCTGTTTTCACTTCGTTTCTAATCTCCCCCTCACACCCAGAGTCTAAGGCAAGGCTCAGAGCCAAGTCTTTCATCACAAGAAGTCTCCAAATGTGTAGGATGATGGTGTCACCAACTTTCTTTTCTTTATTATTAATTTTTATTGGAGTATAGTGGTTTTATAATGCTGTGTTAGTTTCTGCTGTACAGCACAGTGAATCATTTCTATGTAAACATATGTCCCCTCGTTTTTGGTTTTCCTTCCCATTTAGGTCACCATGGAGCATCAAGTAAGGTTCCCATTAGTTATCTAGTTCATGCACAGTATCAATAGTGTGTTTACGTCAAGTCCAGTCTCCCAGTTCCTCCCACCCTCTTCAGCCCTGGGTAACCATGAGTTTGTTCCCTACATTTGTGACTCTGTTTCTGTTTCGCAAATAAGATCATCTGTACCATTTTTTCTAGATTCCACATATAAGCCATATTATATAATATTACAATATTTGTTTTTCTCTTTCTGACTTACTTCACTCTGTATGACAATCTCTTAGTCCATCCACATCTCATTTCATTCTTTTTTATGACTGAGTAATATTCCCGTGTGTGTGTATGTATAAATCATATCTTCTTTATCCATCCTACTGTTGATGGACATTTAGTTTGCTTCTATGTCCTGGCTACTGCATAATACCGATTCAGCAGCACCACTGGCTACTAAATAATAACGGCAATGAACACTGGGGTCCATGCATCCTTTCAAATTATGGCTTTCTCCGGACATATGCCCAGGAATGGAATCGCTAAGTTATCTGGTAGCTCTATTTTTAGTTTTGTAAGGACCCTCCACACCCAACTCTCAATAAGAAACAACACTTGGCCAAACATCAGTCAGTAAAGGAAAGCAGCTATGACTCCAATTTCAAAATAGATTATAATTTTCACTAAAAATATTTGCTTCTAAAAGAGTGTGGACTTTGTTACAGAATACATTGAGATGTAATTATTCTCCACTGCCTTGATTTCCAAGTTTCTAAAATAATCCTCCCTTCTAAATTTTTACCGTGAATCTCCGTGTCTCAGGTTCTACAGGAAGAGCCTAGGAATGGTGCTGATAGGTTTTGTAAATGAATAGATGTCAAAAAGAGAGTTGGAAACCTCTCATTAAAATTCCCTTTTCTGCTACACTTGTTCATTCTTAAGCCTGTCATGTCTAAAAAAGTATCCTTAGATTTTCCATCACATTTGATGGAGCTTCTGTGCTGTGATTTGTGAGGTGAGGACAGTTTAAAATTCACAGCCCTCCAAGAAACACCTTGGAAAAGATGTTTGTTAACAGACGGGAAAGATGAAACAATAATCACCCCACTTCTAAATGCTATACAGAACCCGTGGAGGAAAGACGGATGGAGAAGAATGGAAAGGATATTACCAGGGAGACAGTACCAAAAAAATGGCTGCAAAGTCAGTAAGGATTGATTACCAAGGAAGTTTGGAGCTCTGATGTTAGAACAAGGACAGTAACTGCTAGAGCTGACTGAGTACTTCCTGTTTCCTGGTGCATTGCACATGTGGAGCCTTGAGTCCTGTTCAGCAGGGAGACTTCTTAGGTATTCAAATAGGACAGAGGCAGGTACCCAATGCTTTTGTGAAAGCTCACCCAGGAGAAGAGTATAAACCAGAAGGCAGTGGAGTGGCCAGGTAGGACGCTACTGCAGTGATGCAGGCCAGAGGTGCGTGGAAGTCAGAATTTCTGGCTGGTCTTGAAAGTAAAGGAGCAGCTCACTTTCTGCAAAAGCATCCATTTATTCTCTAGACGTTTCAGGGATTCCTTTTTTCCAGAAGGGATGCTTGCTCATCTCTGAAGATGTGGGCACCATTAGCACAGGCTTACCAACAAATCACTCTTCCAAGGCAGGTACAGAGGTGGAGGAAATTACAGTCCTTGAGTGGTATTATCATCTCAGACCCCTGCAGTATCTGCATCTGAGGGGAAATGAAAACCGCTCTCTCAGAGATGCTAGCAATCTCCAAGGAAGACTCAAACCCACAGTGACTTAGACAGTCTGCAAGGCAACTGCTTCAGGCACTCTCCCCTACCTGGGAAGCAGAGCAGTCCACTTTTTAGTGTGAGCTGTGACGAGCTGCTCGTTGGCATCACAATTTTGACACCCCATGCACCAGGATAATACAGCGAGGACAGGCCAGGTCCAAGTTCCAGAACCTTTGCAAAACTGCTTGATCTCATGATGTCCACCATGATCAGAGATAGGCAGTGTCGAAGTCAGAAAATGAAGTTCTGACCAAGTTCTTTGTAGTGACTATGAACAGTGCTCTAAATCCCTGCGGTGCAGCCCTGCCGCGCCCCCCAGGGGGGCAGGTGCACAAGAGGCAGCAGAGGCCCCATCAGGACCATCGAGGAGAATGAGTCTGCAAATGCAGCCTTTGACCTTCAAACTGAGGGATGGCCTCCTCTGATGGCCCTTGAGAGCCCCCTTCAGAGACCAGTGCCACAGGACCAGAGATTCCCTGAGACTCTGAGCTGCCTCTGCAGCATCAGTGGGTGACAGCATCCTCATGAGGCTGAAAGTGGGGTCCGGCTGCTTTCCCCTTGAAAGCCAGTAAAGAGGCCAGGTTGGTGGAAAGAAAAGTTGGCTTTCTTTCAGAAGCCAGCAGCCTGAGAGAGGATGGACTCCTGTCCAAAGACCAACTCTCCTCCACTGACCACCAGTGGGCTAGAGCTTTTATAGATGGGGGGAAGGGCTCCATGCAGAAACAGCACAGTCAGCTCTGACTGTCATCTTAAAATTGGTCATCAGTGGTCTGACCTACATCATCTTGATTGTTTTAGGTACAGTTAGTATTCAGTTCCAAGGTCTGTTTGTTCCCATTTCCTGAGGCTAGTTCTCAGAACCGTGGCAGCTTATGTCATGGTTACAGTCTGGTCATCAAGTGATTAACTTCTTCCACCTGGTGGGGTTTCAGTATTTTTAGACAGCTCACAGGATATGGCTGAGAATATTATCTATCGCCCTAAGAAGGAACTAAAGGTCTTTGCCTTTGCTTAGTAACTAAACTACTATTGTTGAGTCTTGTTGAATTGCTTTCCTTTGTTTCTGCATCTTCCCACTTCTCTGATTAAACTTATTCTTTGGCTAAAGTTTTTCTACACACAAAATGCAGGTGGAGGACACGGTGGGGAAGGACCATAGAGGCCCTCACGTGTGTGGAACAGGGGTGCCCAGGCCTTAGAAGGCTGCCCAGATGAGAGGGATTGCTGGGCCCTGCTGAGCACCAGGAATCTTGTCACTAAGCTTCTTCCAGGGAACAAAGGAAGAGGAATGAATGCCAGGAAGAGAATAAATATCCCTGAACAGCTACCCTCTGCCTCTTAGAGTTAGTACTCAGCTGAATCCCCAAATATATCAAAATAGCCTCCTTTTATGTATGTATATTTTGTTATTAAGGTACATCTGATGTATAATATTTTGTAAGTTTTAGGTGTAAACATAGTGACTCACAGTTTTCAAATGTTATATTCCATTTATAATTATTATAAAATGTTGATTATATTCCCTGTGTTAAACAATACATCCTTGTAACTTATTTATTTTATACCTAGTAGTTTGTACCTCTTAATCCTCTACCTCATCTTGTCCTCTTTTCCCTCTCCCCACTGTAACCACTATATCCGTGAGTCTGTTCTCTTTTGCTGTACTCACTGGTTTGGTTTTTCCACATGTAGATGATATCATACAATATTTGTCTTTCTCCGATTGACTCATTTCACTCAACATAATGCCCTCCAAGTCTACCCAGTTATTTCAAATGGCAAAATTTTATCTTTTTTTTTAATGTCTGAGTAGTGTCCCATTGTAATACATACCACATCTTCTTTGTCCATTCATCTGTTGATGGACACAGGTTTTTACATGTCTTGCCTACTGTAAATAATGCAGCTATGAACATTGGGGTGCACATATTGTTTCAAATTAGTTTTCATTTTTTTTATACATAGCCAGGAGTGGAATTGCTGGGTCATATGGTAGTTCTATTTTTAGTTTTTTTGAGAAAAAACGTCCGTCCTGTTTCCACAGTGATTGCACCAACTTACATTCCCACTAACAGTGTACAAGTGCACACTGTTGGTAAGAATGTAAGTGCCCCACAACCTCTGTGTTTGATATTTCTGTTCTTTGTGATGAGGCCCATTCTGACAGGTGTGAGGTGATATCTCATTGTAGTTTTAAGGGATTGGGGGCAGGAGGAGGAGGGGACGACAGAGGATGAGATGGCTGGATGGCATCAATGACTCGATGGACGTGAGTCTGAGTGAACTCCGGGAGTTGATGATGGACAGGAAGGCCTGGTGTGCTGCGATTCATGGGGTCGCAAAGAGTCGGACACGACTGAGCGACTGATCTGTTCTGATCTGATCTGATGACTAGCGATGTTGAGCATCTTTTCATGTGCCTGTTGGCCTTCTGTATATCTTCTTTGGAAAAATGTCTATTCAGATTTTCTGCCCATTTTTAATCAGGTTGTTTGTTTTTGTGATGCTGAGTTATATGCACTGTTTATATATTTGCATGTTAACCCTTATCAGTCATATCATTTGCAAATAGTTTCTCCCATTCTGTATGTTGTCGTTTCATTTTGTTGATGGTTTCCTTTGCTGTGCACAAGCTTTTAAGTTTAATTAGGTCCCATTTGGTTTTGTTTCTGTTTCCTTTGCTTTAGGAGAAAGATCCAAATAAATGTTGCTATGATTTATGTCAGAGAAAGTCCTGCCTAAGTTTTCTTCTAGGAGTTTTATGGTTTCCAGTCTCATATTTCAGTCTGTAATGCATTTTTTACAAAATAGCCCCTTTTTAAAGCCATCTTGGAGAAGGCAATGGCACCCCACTCCAGTACTCTTGCCTGGAGAATCCCATGGACAGAGGAACCTGGTAGGCTGCAGTCCATGGGGTCGCTAAGAGTTGGACACGACTGAGCGACTTCCCTTTCACTTTTCACTTTCATGCATTGGAGAAGGAAATGGCAACCCACTCCAATGTTCTTGCCTGGAGAATCCCAGGGACAGGGGATCCTGGTGGGCTGCCGTCTATGGGGTCGCACAGAATGGGACATGACTGAAGTGACTTAGCAGCAGCAGCAGCAAAGCCGTCTTACTATGCCTCGGTCTCTATAATCCCAAAGGACACTGGCCATGCCTGTGGAATGTTTAGCAGCAACCCAGGCTTCAAAGTGACTGTTTTTACCTCTTTTTCTCTATCACTCAACTGAAGAGTATTTTTTCCTCTGCCCACTTGATCAGTGGTTTTCAGATTTTTTTCCTGCTTCACTTCACTTGAGGGATATGTCGTATCATTAGCAGGAACTTAGTACTTCAGTGATTTTCAAGGTGGAAAAAAGGAGGGTTTTGAAATTGGGCACGCTGACTGAAAGGCAGGTAGGTCGCGGGTTCCTCCAGGGTGCACCTGGATGCCCGGAAAACCAGTGTGCAGACAGCAACAGAGTTGTATGTCATCCAACAAGCTTGCTCCATTGCTGAGCCGTGTCTGACTCTTTGTGACTGCATGAACTGCAGCACGCCAGGCTTCCCTGTCCTTCACTATCTCCTGGAATTTGCTCAACTCATGTCCATTGAGTCGGTGATACCATCCAGCCATTTCATGCTCCGTCATTCCCTTGTCCAACAAGCTTATTCCACAAAAAGTGGGAAGCAGAAATGCCTCACAGCTTATGACCCTCGGCCAGATGGCTTCAGAAAGCTACACGCACAGTGAGATGTGGCCAGCTTGGTGGCCAAGTGTGAGGGACAGAGTTCAGAGCCAACAGCCCTCAGTCTCGGCTTCTCCACTGTCTGATCTCAGACAAGCCACTTCACACCTTTTGATCCTAAATTCCCTTCTTCGTACAGTAGAAATAAAAAGACTCACCTGGTAGAGCTTCAAAGATCCCATAAGCATATATTATTCATATATGACATTGCTGTAAAAAGTCACTCATTCAGAGCAATATTCAACAGAATAAAAAACATTTTTAAACTCAGTCAAATGTCAGGGGTAGTGTTTCTGGGCACCGAAACATCACATAACTTTTTTAGGCTTCAAACGTCAATTCCATTTTCACATGAAATAGAGATGTTAGAGAGCAGGAAGGCCATAGAGCAACCACTGAGAAGGTCATCACCCACTGAATCTCGCAAAATAGAAAAATTCTTCAAAAATGGAGTTGAATTAAATTGCAAGAAAACATGGCCATTTGAAGTCCTGAGATTAATTAGCAACTTTTTTAAAGATATCAGAATGTTGACATTTAGATTTCAATTTGTTTAGAAGTAACAGTACATGAACTAGACAGCATATTAAAAAGCAGAGACATCACTTTGCCAACAAAGGTCCATGTAGTCAAAGCTACAGTTTTTCCATACATCATGTACGGATATGAGAGTTGGATCATAAAGAAGGCTGAGTGCCGAAGAATCAGTGCTTTCAAATCGTGGTGCCAGAGAAAATTCTTGAGAGTCGCTTGGACTGCAAGGAGATCAAACCAGTTAATCCTAAAGGAAATCAAGCCTGAATATTCACTGGAAGGACTGATGCTGAAGCTGAAACTCCAATACTTTGGCCACCTGATACAAAGAGCTGACTTATTGGAAAAGACCCTGATGCTGGGAAAGACTGAGGGCAGGAGAAGGGGATAGTAGAGGATGAGATGGTTAGATAGCATCACCAACTCAGTGGACATGAATTTGACCAAACTCCAGGAGATAATGATGGCAACCCACTCCGGTATTCTTGCCTGGAGAATCCCATGGACAGAGTAGCCTGACAGGCCACAGGCCGTGGGGTGGCAGGGAGTCAGACACAACTGAGCGACTAAGCATGCATGCATGCCAGGAGATAGTGGAGGACAGAGGAGCCTGGCATGCTGCAGTCCATGGGGTTGCAAAGAGTCAGACATGACTTAGTGAGTGAGCAAGAACAACAACAGAACATGAGTCAAGATTCTGGTCCTCCCAGTCCTCACCTCTCTTGAGCCCCACACAGTCCCTTTGGCTGCCTCCATCCAGGACATTGATGATGGCAGTAACCGGTGGCCACCGCTTCTCTGGCCCTGAGCTCCCGGCCCACCTTCCCATTGGCACTCCACTCTGCGGCTTGTCCAGCAGCCATAGTTGTGTCTTCAGTTGCTTTCATGCAATAACAATAAATAGTTTATATGGACCAAATAAAATACAGCACTTGGAAGAACCCAAAAAGTCGTATGGACAGAAAACAAAGAAAGTTCAGAGACTTGGCACACACCAGAGAGTGAATCTTCCTTCTTTGAGCATGATGATCTTAGTCATTTTATGTGCCCAGTTTAGTTCATATGAGAAAGGGAGAAAAAATTTGATTTCAGAAGCTTCAAAAAAAACTCGATTCCACACTGCCTGAGAACATACCATGCATTATGTACAGCCCTGACCTGCATCCTGTTCTTGCAGGCAGCTTTTCTGTTCAATAGGGGTTTTTTCCTCCTTTTTTTGTATGTGGCATTTTTAACAGACTGCAGCATTTTGGAGTCACATTCTCTTTAGGTGGGCAACTGAGATGTACCATTAAATCCTGCGGAAAGTGACGGTGGGATGAGAAGTGGGGAGGAAGTTACTGAATCGCAAAAATGTGTTTCCTGTTCAGACAAAAACGGCTGTGTGAGAGATGTCCCTTGTCCTTCTGCTCTGTGCCTGGGGACCACGTGGCATCTTCATGTGGAGTCATTGGTATTCGCTGGAGCTTGCCTGCCTTCATTTTTATTGTTTCTGAGACTTATTACTCTTTCAGAGTGTTCCCCGGTTTGCTGCCTCTTCTCAGTATATATGAGCTAAGGTAGTCAGAGGAAACACTTTAATTACATTTTAAGTAGAGTCAAAGCCTAAGTCTATTTATGAAAATTCTAACAGACGGTATAGCAAGGCCATTAACTTAAATCCCCAAAATAACATAAAGTGTTTTTTTAAATAATAAAAAGTCCATAGTTGGTGCATTGAATTGTATCTGCATATTAAAAATAGGCCCTGAACATTAAATATTGCCTAACTGTGCAAATTGTATTTAAAAAGCCCTGCTGTGAAAAGCACCCTGGGACCTGGACTGTCGAGGTGTCTCCCAAGCTGGTCTTTATGCGGCTGCTCCGAGGACAGGGCCTCATCAGCAGCTAACGATGCTCTCGCATTGCCTTCGCTATGTCTCACTGGGCCTCTTTTTTAAAGATGCTCCTGTGCTTTGGTTAAATTGGATTTTAACCACAACCTGCTCATAACTTTAGTCAAGCAAAGACTGGAGAGATTAAGGAGGATTTGAAGGTTGTACTTAAATGTAAACTTCAGGGTGGGTAAGCTGAGTATCGCCCCCAAAATTCCTGTGCTCAGGAATCCTCGTGTTTCGTCAAGAACCCAAGCTCTCTCTATCTCAGCCACTGCAGGATTCAAAACCTGGTTGGCTTTCCTTCCAGTAAATGTGAGGGGAGCAGCTCTTCTCTAGAGCCTCATAAACGATGTGATTTCTTCCTTCTCAGGAAGACTGGTTCCAAGTAGGATTCTTCTGAAAGCATTCAGTGATTCAGTTGATGTAGCTTTATTGGAACACGTACAACTTTTGACCTCCTTGCAGATAAAAGAGATAGCCAAAGAACCTTTTGTTCTTACCCCCAAGAAAAATGCCCAGCAGAAAATCTTCTAAAATGTGTGTCGATTTGCTTCATTTATTAGAAGATATTTAGAAGCCAAAAGGGCTGTGAAAAAGGACATAGTAGAATGATTGTGTAGCAAAATTACTTAATTTTCCTTGGGCGCATTTCACTAGTGGGTTTATTAGCAGCTATCTGTCCAACTCATGGTCTGCAAAAAAAAAAAAAAGTGGTATGTCACAGAGTAGTCAGAAGGCTCGGTGCCTCAGGAAGACAAAGCCTGGAGGAAGAGCCACATCTGCCTCTGGAGTCTTAGATCTATGCTGGGCCTCGCTGGGGGCCAGACAGGAAACTGTGTTCCATGTCCCTGATGACCTGCATTTCTGCCCTGGTTATTATTTTGCTCAGACTTCCCAAGCCAGGAAGGCAGCCAGGGACTCACTGTCAAAGACCCATCTTCATGTCACAGCTTCTCTGAATGCCAAGTGGCTCTAGAGCTACAGACAAAGTTTTATTTTCTAAGTAGAAATTTAAAAAGTTGACTTTCATCCTACTGCAGGAATAAGAGGGAATCCAGTCTAAGGTAAATATTTTCTCAACTATTTTGTAAATGTACGCTAATGGAAAGCAGTGACATTTACAACTGGGTCCATCTTAGAAATTTTTACAATGATCATCTCCATAACAAAAAGAAACAAAGCCAAGTTATCAATCTAGAAAGTCCTTTTGTACTCTCTGAGTTCCCCATTAGGTATATTACTGATGTTACAAGCCAAAGACAAGAACACATGGTTTTCATCATGAGTGAATTCCGGGGGAGATTGGCTGCGTAATTGGAAGCAAAACTGTGCCAGAATATGCTAGACCCGGTCAGCAAATCCACGAGTTAGGAGAGCATGGGTGGCACCAGCCATCTGATCATTTCCTTGAAGCAGCTTTTTGGTTTGCTTTGTTTTGCTTTTGTTTAAAGAAAATACATCTTGCCACTTAAACTTATTCATATTATTCCTGGATAGGAAGCTGGAAGGTTCATGGCAAGAACTCTCACTTCTGCTGTCTCACTCTTGCTATCCCTTCCCTGTGACAACCACATTATACCTGGAGTTAAAATTTCCTGTTTTGGGGAAGCAATTCAACATCTCATATTCTCTTGTTGTAAACCTTCATTTAGAGACAAGGAGATATGGCCTAGATTGGAAAGCAGTCCTTGGTCATGTGTGGATTTAACTGTTATCCCCTCCAAAGTCCTTGTTGGGAGGGGCACTGGAAGAACCATGGATTTATAGTCAGGAAGCACTGAGGTCTGACCCGGGCTGGTCTGTGATGAGCTGGTCTGTGGTAAGGTCTCTCTGTTTCTCCTATCCTCAACATAAATCAGGAAGGCAGTCCTCCATGGCTGCCGTTCTCATGAATATTAGTCAAGGCAATGGACTCTTCATCCTGCTCACTTATCGATACCCCTACCCGTGTGGTCAGTGCTGGGAGATGGAGAGCATGGGCCCCACCCTTGTAAAAGCATGCAGAGCTCAAGTGCAGGGAGATTGGTTATCATCTCATTGCTTTTGTCTGTTTCCTGGTCACCAGGTACACGAAAACAGCCAAATTAAGATAACTTTTAGATTCACAGACTTAGAGAATGAGAATTTATGGTTACCAGGGGTGAAGGGTTGGGGGATGGGGTATAGATTGGGAGTTTGGGATTGACATGTACACACTGCTATATTTAAAATAGATAACCCACAAGGACCAGCCATATAGCACAGGGAACTCTGCTCAATGTTCTGATAAATGGGGAAATGAGGGAAAGAATTTTTAAAAGAATAGACATATGTATATGTATGACTGAATCGCTTTGCTGTACACCTGAAACCAACACAATATTGCTAAATCAGCTACGTTCCTGTTGTTATTCAGTTGCCCAGTCATGTCTGACTCTTCAGGAACCCATGGACTACAGCACACCACTATACTCCAATATAAAATAAAATGTTTTAAATAAATTTTTTTTAAAGCAAGGGCTATTGGAATTCCTGTGATCACCACCAATGCTAAAGAAACACAAGTGTGATGTGAGCGCTGTCTCCACAGGAGAGCATCTGTCTGTCAAGAGTGGGGAGGAGCTGGCATTAGTGGCTCAGGGTGGCATTGCCTCCCATGGCCCAAGAGCATCTCCTTGTACTCATGGAGCCAGTGCCTCCTCCCTGTGCCATAGTTGCCTCCCTCCTATCTGTCTATCTCTTATCCTGTGGTGAGTTAACTAGTAGCCAGGGATCTCCTGGAAGACACCCGGGTCTTTCCCAGAATCAGGTCCCTTCTTCATCTTCCCGTGAAAAAAACAAAGTGAAAAGTTTCACACGTGTGGAGAAGGCAGAGGGGAATGAAATTGGTAATTACATCGCGACAGACTCAAAGTATTAATAGAATTAAAATGTCATAAGGGAAGTCAAATAATAGTCATTACTCAACGGTAAAATAACTGTCACTCATAGAATAACAATGACACAATTCAGAAAAAGAGGATGACTTTTAAATCCCTGAAGCTATTTTAAATGCATATTTTATGGAGGAACAGAAGTTACATGTCTGAATAAATCCTTTATCCTATAATGGTCTTGTTCTAGATGGAATTAACTCGTGATTTTACTGTATTATTGATTTAATTTATTAATAACCCTTAACATGTTTTTCTTGTTTTTGCCCTGCATTGCATGGCATCCTACCCTTCAGTAGCAGAATACATTGTGAATCTGTGGTTGTTATTCAGTGATAAGTCGTGTCCACCTCTTTTCCACCCCATGGACTGCAGCACTCCAGGCGTCCCCGTCCTTCACCATTTCCCAGAGTTTGCTCAGAGTTCTGTGCATTGAGTCAGTGATGCTGTCCAGTCATCTCATCCTCTGCCACCCCTTCTCTTCCTGAATCTCTGAATCTGTTAATACAGCTCTTAGTGTGTAGTTCATCTAATCCTTGTCTGCCTCCATGATTTTTTTCAAAATGATAAATACAATGTAAAAACTATTAAGATAACGAGGAGTCAACAATGACTGTGACTAAGATACCTTAATTTTAGATGGGCAATTTAATATTGTTGATGCGAATGTGAGTTGGTGCAACTGCTTTGGAAAACAGTATGGAGGTTCCTCAGAAAACTAAAAATAGAACTACCATATTAGCCAGCATATACCTGGGCATATACCTAGACAAAACTACTATAATCCTGGGCATATACCTAGATAAAACCACTGTAATTCAAAAAGATACATGCACCCCCTACGTTCATAGTAGCACTATTTATAGTAGCCAAGACATTGAAACAGACTACATGTCCATCAACAGATGAATGGATAAAAAAGAAATATATAAACATATTTGTATATGTTTATATATACATATATATGGTGGAATACTGCGGCTGCTGCTGCTGCTAAGTCGCTTCAGTCGTGTCCGACTCTGTGCGACCCCATGGACGGCAGCCCACCAGGCTCCCCCGTCCCTGGGATTCTCCAGGCAAGAACACTGGAGTGGGTTGCCATTTCCTTCTCCAATACATGAAAGTGAAAAGTGAAAGTGAAGTCACGCAGTTGTGTCCGACTCTTTAGCGACTGTCCAGGCAAGAGTACTGGAGTGGGGTGCCATTGCCTTCTCCGGTGGAATACTACTCAGCCATTGAAAAAGAACAAAATAATGTCATCTGTAGCAAGTCAAATGCAACTAAGGATTATACTGAGTGGATTGGGAGTGGGGAGGGATGAACTGGGAGTTTGGAGTTAGCAGATGCAAACTGTTGTGTACAGAATGAATAAACAACAAGGTCATACCATATAACACAGGGAACTATTAATAGATTCAATATTCTGAGATAAACCATAATGGAAAAGAACATAAAAAGAATGTGTATAACTAGTCACCTTGCTATACTGTAGAAATTAACACCACATCGTAAATCAGCCATCACTAAAAACTGTTTGCCATGGGGTCTGTGAGCAGATGTGTCCCCACCACAATCGTACTAAGGAGCAGTTCAACTGATCGGACACAACTGGACCCATGAAAAGGGATCATAAATTGTTTCCGTTGAACCCCAGACTGATCACTTAATAGTAGCTACTGGGGTAAATAGCCAAGATGGCCAAATGCTCTGGGGGGATGGAGATTAAGGGAGCGGAAAGGAGCTTTCTGCTCTAAAGAGGGAAGTTGGGAAGCCGCCCTGAGGTGTGTTTGAGGATGTGAGTTCCTGGCAGCACGTGCTCTGGCCCTGGAATGTTTCAGTACAATGCTTTCAGGCACCTGCTCTGCCTTCACGTCTTCCTCCTGCTCATCTCTTCTTTCCCAGTTGCTGCCAGAAATGTAAAAGTAGGTACAGGAGAAACAACAGATCAGTGTCACCAAATGCTGCTCGCTACCATCCTTCCTCCCAACACTTCCTCGTATCGTCGACTACATGAAGGTGAAACAGAATGTGGACTAAAGTGGAAACTAAAATCCCAGATTTTTTTTCACATGTCAGCTGATAGCAGAGGACATTTTCATTATAACTTGAATGGAAAAATGTATATCTGACTACTAACCCAAAGATTAAAGACCCTGGGCTTAATAATGCCAAATCCTTAAATAAATGGACATCTAAGCTCCATTGCAAATGAAGGGAAAACTCTGGCAGAAGTTCTTAGAGGATTTTAAGCTTGAAGTTGTGAAGTCTTAGCTTACCTACTTTCAATTTTAACCAAAAATAAATCTTTCAGTTTGCAATTGGGAAGAAAAATGATATCTTTATATCCCATAGGAGAACACTGAAGGATGATAACATAATTAAGAAGTTGAAAGAAATGTTAAATTTTCTCTATTAAAGATTCAAGTACAATAGAGATAAACACCCAGCCATTTTTAATACATCCTACAGATGAATTGGGGGCTTATTCTTCAGTCCCCATCCATATTTGTAACATTTTAACTAAAGGAAAACAAAAAAACCTAAATATTTAATATATAAAGTAGTTTAATAATCCATTATCTCTTTCCTGTGAACATTCTTTTCCTTCCTTGACCCTCGTACATTTTTTAAGAACACCCTCCGTCGTTAAAATCCCTGCGTTTGTTTACTGCACCGAATTGTAATTCGTCATGTCACTTTTCTCTTTCTTCCAGAGCTTCTTTGAAGGGCAGTCTGCACCATGGGACTCTGCTAAGAAAGATGAAAACAGAATGAAGAACAGATATGGGAATATTATTGCCTGTAAGTGTTGACAGCATCATTGCACTGTGATGTAACTTTCTTTTCACATCTGCTAAGATTGACCACCGGCCTCATGCGGCGAGAATTTGCAGTGCAATTACTGCCTTCATCTCGCCGGAAAAGCTGGTGTGATGCTTTTCCTTAAGGAAAAGAAAAGCTACCTAAATACCCCCGCTACGTCCCTGTGTCTTGCTGTGGGACTGGTTTTACTTTTAGATATAAAGTTTGGGTAACTTAGGTAATGTGCAAATGCTAAGAAAATGCATTCTGGAAGGAGTAAACAAAACAGATCTGATGATTCCCAGCTGCTTCTTGGGAAGGAATAGAAATAACAACTCGAAGCACGCCTCGATGCCAGGAGCCCGGGACTCTCAGCAGACACGAGCTCATTAATCCTGGGACACTTGGGATAAGGAGGTCAGTAACAGCCCCATTTTGAGGACAGGAAACTGAAATGCAGAAGTTAAATGATCGTCCCCGTATCACAACACTCATTAGCAACAGAGCTGAGATGATAACTCAGAAATTCCCAGTTCCCATGAAGCGGAATGCCACCAATCCATAATGTCTCAGTCGGTTCTTAAATTGAGCCCAGCCTCATTAATGTTCCGTAACGATGCGGAGAGGCCTGGTAGATTGATGAGCTTCCCTCTTCCAGGGCTGAAGCCATCCATCCCTGCATTGCACTGCTCAAAGCCACACGAGTACCAACAGGGTACTCACAGAATTAATGCTGTTTCTAAAGATACGTTAATTTAAAGAACAAACACTACCAGTGTGAAATACAAAGCACCTAGCCCATCCAGCCCTATTATTTATAAGAGAACAAATTTGAAAGGTTCAGGTAGTCCCAGGGAGCGATGTATTAGCTTGCTTGATGGTGTAAGTGCAGTTAGATTTCACCTGCCTGGGTTAATGTTTCTTGGTGGGACGGTTGAGATCCTGTAGCAGTGTCACTTAGCACAGTGAATGTGCTAAGTCATGTCCAACTCTTTTCAATCCCATGGATGGTAGCCCAGCAGGTTCCTCTATCCATGGAATTCTCCAAGCAAGAATCTTGGAGCGGGTTGCCATTCCCTTCTCCAGGGGATCTTCCAGATCCAAGGATCAAACTTGAGTCTCCTGCAGCTCCTGCCTTGCAGGTGGATTCTTTACCACTGAGCCACCAGGGAAGGCCACAGTATGGTGACTTACACATCTATGAATAGCAAAATATGACTGCAGTCAAGCTAGTGAAGTACAGTATCGTCCCCTCGCATAGTTGTCATGTTTCATGTGTGATGAAAGCACCTGAAATCCACTCTCTTGACAAATTTCTGGATTCAGTACAGTATTAGTAACCCTCGTCATCATGCTGTACATTTCCTCTCTAGATTTAGTCATCCTGTGTGGCTGTCACTCTGTCCCCTTTGACCAGCAACCCCCATCAAAGCTGTTCCCCCACCTCCCAAGCTCCTGGTAATGACCCTTCTACTCTCTGTTTCTATAGATTCGACATTTTTTAGATTCCATATACAGATGAGATCATGCTGGGGTTTTCTTTCTGTGTCTGGTTTATTTCACTCAGCATAATAATGTTGTACAAGTTCATCCTTCTTCTTGTTCAGTCACTAAGTCATCTCCAACTCTTTTGTGA
This sequence comes from Bos indicus, assembly GCF_029378745.1. Classification (NCBI taxonomy): domain Eukaryota; kingdom Metazoa; phylum Chordata; class Mammalia; order Artiodactyla; family Bovidae; genus Bos; species Bos indicus. The sequence continues at coordinate 41,260,359 of NC_091783.1, forward strand.
CCCCTTGGACTGTAGCCCACCAGGCTCCCCGTCCATGGGATTTCCTGGGCAAGAATACTGGAGTGGGTTGCCGTTTCCTTGTAGTTACAAATGGTTACCTTTTCTTCTAGTTTTTTATTGCCTTCAAAAAGAATCCCTCTAGAACTGTCTGGTTGTTTATATAATTGTCTGTAAGCATCTACACTGGCACATTCTGAGACATTAACCACTTAGACCACCTACAAAAGACTATTAGGGCTCCCAAAATAGGGTTTGCCGATTTTTAGATGCCACTGTTCATCCACCCCAGCTAGCAGGAGTCTGATACTGCGTGTCCAGTCTGGTGCTGGAACTCACATCTGAGCACTGTCTCACTGGGGGGCTTGCGCTCCTGCTCAGTTGTGTCCAGCTCTTTGCAACCCCATTGACTGTATCCAGCCAGGCTCCTTGGTCCATGGAATTCTCCAGGCAAGAATACTGGAGTGGGTTACCATTTATTCCTCCAGGGATCTTCCCATCCGAAGGGTTGAACCTGCGTCTCCTGCATTGGCAGGCAGATTCTTTACCACTGAGCCACCTGGGAAGCCCCTCACTGGGGGTGTGGGCAATTCAGCCTGAGCTCCGCGGTAGGTCTGATGAAGCCACTGCCATGCTGAGCACCCTTCTGACAATCACCATTTGGAACTGCTTCATCTGAGACTCTGTATGTCTTTAATCAGTCTTCCCTGGTGGCTTAGACGGCAAAGAATCTGCCTCAATGCGGGAGACCCAGGTTCAATCCCTGAGTTTGGAAGATCCCCTGGAGAAGGGAATGGCAATCCACTCCAGTATTCTTGCCTGGAGAATCCCTTGGATAGAGGAGCCTGCTGGGCTACAGTCCATGGGGTCGAAAAGAGTCTGACACGACTGAGCAACTAACACACATGTTTTTAATTATAGCAAAAATGAATCTTTGATATTGTTGGTGTTGTAGGAGGACTTGAAGAATAAAAATACTTCCCTAAATCACTCTAATGTATATACTCATACTGGTTGTTTCTTTAAAGGCATAGAGAAGAGTATTACATCTCCCTTTCACCCTAAGAAATCCTGTGATTGTAGAAAACTCAGTTTCTCTGGCTGGGAAGCCTGCTCCAGGGAGCCCAGGCTTTGGGAATAGCACTCTAACTAGGATGAGGAATTGGGGGATTCAGGGAATGGGTCCTGGAGATTCTTGTTATTGCTTTTCAGAGAACATAAAAGTGCTTTAATGATCACATTCATTGTTTTACAACAGTGTTTGCATATAAAATGGTTTTAATGATGCTTAAAAACTGTTTATTGGCTGTTGTTCTTAAGTAAGTTGAACTTTTCCCTTATTTACACATTTGCTGAGCTAGCCCCTCCAAGTATAAACGAATACTCCCTCCACCATTGACACACACACAGACACATGCATACAGACACACAAGCAGAGCCCTCCTAATACTCTCAGCAGTTCTTTTTTTCATTCCACTCTTTTTTTTTTTATCTTTTTTAATTTTTAAATTGGGTTTCCCTGATAGCTCAGTTGGTAAAGAATATGCCTGTAGTGCAGGAGACCCCGGTTCAATTCCTGGGTTGGGAAGATCTGCTGGAGAAGGGATAAGTTACCCACTCCAGTATTCTTGGGTTTCCCCTGTGGCTCAGCTGGTAAAGAACCCACCACCTGCAATGTGGGAGACCTGGGTTCAATCCCTAGGTTGGGAAGATCCCCTGGAGAAGGGAAAGGCTCCCCACTCAGTATTCTGGCCTGGAGAATTCACAAAGAGTCAAATTTAAATTTTTTGTATTTTTACGATAACACATCTCAGCAGTTCTTAATTGTGACTAACAATTACAATTGAGAAAATAAGATGCAAGTCAGAAGAAAAGAATGAAACTCTGCCATTTGCAGCCACTTGGATGGCCCTAGAGGGTATTTGGCTAAGTGAAATAAGTCAGAAAGGAAAATGCAGTATATTTTCATTTATGTGTAGAATCTAAAAAATAAAACAAACGAATATAACAAAACAGCAACAGACTCACAGATACACAGAACAACCTGTGGGGTGGGGGCGAGGAAGGAGGGAGGTGCAGGACAGGGTAGAGAATTGGGAGGTATAAGCTACTAAGTATAAAATAAATAAACTACAAGGATGTCACATACAGCACAAGGAATGCAGCCAATATTTGATAATAAGCTTAAATGGAGTATAAGCTATAAAAAATATTGATTTACTATCTCTATTTTATATACCTGAAAGTAATATAATATTGTAAATCAACTATACTTCTACTGAATAGATGATAGAATAATGGATAGATGTGCAGATAAATGGTAGGATGAGGATATGATATGATACGACATGATGTAATAGAAGAAATAGATGGCTTCCAGGAAGGCATGGAGTCAGAAGCGGCTCCTGTATTCCTGACTTGGGTGGATGGAGAATGGGTGAGCGAACAGATAGACAGACGGAAGTACGGGCCGTTTACAAGCTGTGTAACCCTGGAAGGGAAAGTGACTTGGAGCTCAGGGGTAGCATGGAAAGCTTGTGAGTTTAATCCAAATACATATTGCCATGCCTTTGACATATTCAGATGGGTTTCAAGTAGGCAGCCATGTGGACAGGCCTGGAACCCAAAAGAGATGTAAAGTAGTGAATCTTCAGGCAAAGGACTGGTGGTTGTCAGCTTGTCTGTGGAGGAAGCGTGGAGGGCGTGGAGGGCCTTGGTCCCAGCCTAGAGGGGCTTTAATAGTGAGAACTACTGAGACAAAAGCCCTGACATGTGCAAAGGAGCCTGTGTCACAGAGGGGCGGGGCAAGCGTGGTGCCGGCTGGGGGTCTAGTACTAGGAAGATGAGGATGTCACAAGGTGGGGAGTAGCCCAAAGCTACTTTGAAGTTGCCCACAGCTGCTTGGGGTGGGTGGGGAAGGGGAAGGGGGTGCAGCCCTGACAGTGGGGGACCCTCGACTCTCACGTGAAGAGGAGCCCTTCTGAGGTCTAGTTTTCATCTGCACTCGGGGTCCCCATGCTTTGTGAGGTGACTAAGAGGACAATGAGACCCAGTCTGTCCCGCCCAGGTCCTTACCAGCAATCTCGTCTCTGTGGCCCGTGCAGAGGGCTGCACATCCCCAGGACTTTGTCTTAAATCAGCATGCTTCTTCCTGCTAATGGAGCGACTCCAACAGTCCCCGTGTCACTTCTGAGGGACAGACTACTGTCGCGATCCAGGTTAGGTGTAAAAGCAAACAAGGGAAGGAGAGAGAGAGAGAGTTGGAGGTGAGTTTAGAAGGATAAGACTCACCGGGAGAGCTGCTGCTGCTACTGCTGTGTCGCTTCAGTCGTGTCCGACTCTGTGCAACCCCACAGATGGCAGCCCACCAGGACCCCCATCCCTGGGATTCTCCAGGCAAGAACATTGGAGTGGGTTGCCATTTCCTTCTCCAGTGCATGAAAGTGAAAAGTGAAAGTGAAGTCGCTCAGTCGTGTCCAACTCTAGCGACCCCATGGACTGCAGCCCACCAGGCTCCTCCGCCCATGGGATTTTCTAGGCAAAAGTACTGGAGTGGGGTGCCATTGCCTTCTCCGTACTGGGAGAGCATCCAGCATCAAAAATCCAGCAGATGAGAGTAAGACAGAAACACACCCACCGAACACATGTAGAAAAGAAAAGGATAAATTATAGGAAAATTAGGCAAAATAAAATTAGAGTCAAGGGATCTGCCAGGAGCCTGAAAGGAGTAGGCATCCCTGACAGAGGGTCTCAGTTAAAAAAGTCAGGCACAAGGCAAGACTAAGAAGTGAGCAACACAAAACCCACAGCCGCACGGAGCCTCCAGCACTCAGCTCAGAGCTCCTTCTTCTCACCCTGATCCTGTATGGCTGGACCTGGGCCCCCCACCCCCTAATGGGCAATGGCAAAGACCCCAGGTTGGAGCAGGGGGCAGGGGTGGCAGGATGCCCAGCACTTCTTCTCAGTTACCTCGGCCCCTCTGCCTCTTGTACCTTGAAACCAGTACAGCACCTGCCCTTGGCAGGATGTATCCACTGGGAGAGCAAAGCTGTTATTTGCAGCAATCAATAATAATTAAAATTAATTTTGAGTCTCCTGTCAGAGGGCAAATGTTACTTAGATCATCGTGATTCCAGTTTGCCTTAAACATGTCATCAATATTTAGCAGAAGGGGAGAACTGGTTAGAGATGAAAGATCGTAGTGACAGACGCCATCTCTGCCGCTGCAGTAACAGCTAATCACTTACAGGTTCCAGCTGCAAGGCTGTGACCCAGATCCATCGTATTCAATATGAAAATGTTAAAATATTTGAAGCTACATGGAGGTGTTTTAAACATAATATTACTTGATAAAAAGGGCATAAATAACGTGGTTTAGGGATTGAGGGACCTGCTTTAAATCTCTAATGACCCCGCCTCTGATGTGCAAAGGCAGTCATACACACACACACACACACACACACAGACATATATACACATAAACACACATATATACACATATATATGGTGTGTCTATGTGTGTGTGTACATGTGTACACACAGATACACAAATAAGACTGACTTATGTACACACAAGTGCATACATACATGGGCTTCCCAGGTGGCTCAGTGGTAAAGAATCCGCCTGCCAATGCAGGAGACGCAGGTTCGATCCCTGGGGTGGGAAGAGCTCCTGAATGAGGAAATGGCAACTCATTCTAGTATTCTTCCTTGGGGAATCTATGGACAGACGAAGCTGGCAAGCTATAGTCCATGGAGCTTCAAAGAGTTGGATGTGACTGAGCACATACACACCCATACATACATATATAAACACACATAAATACATATGTATATACACACACATAAATACATACATACACATTCATAATGTGTATACATATACATGTATATATACTCATGCCATAAGTATATACACACATACATAAATACACGCATGCAGACATACACGCAGGAAAGTACAAGCAGATCATAATTTTTCAGCAGTAAGCAATGGTTTGTTATGACCAAGTCTTAATGTACCTATCTCTTAACCAAAAATATCTTTTTGCCCTATTTCATGTAGTAAACAGGGAAGAACTTAGAGGAATGGCACAGACATTTGATGCAGATCAAGCTTCTCAAAATGGCAGCTTATTACCCTTCTGGATGGGGTAACATTGAGTTGTGGCTATTATATAAACATTAGTTGGAGTTTGATCCTATTCCATTCATCCATGGCTAAATAGGTTTCTTTTTCCAATTGAAAAACAATTCGTACACAGTCAAGAAAATGTGTGCAGTAAAGAGGGGGAAATTGGCCAGCACCTCACCCAGCAAATTCAAATTCTGCTAACATTTTATTTCTCTTTCCTTCAAATCTCTTTTTTCTATGGCTTGACGTTGCTGGCTTTATTTTGAGCAATAAAAACAGATTTTTATTGTTTTCTTTCTGATTCCTAAGACAGTGCAAACTATGTAGACAATTGAAGTGGTGCGTAAAATCATAAATGGAAGAAGAAACATGCCTCCCAATTTTGCCACCCAGCAGATGTCCCATCCCTCTGGTTGCTCACGATGCTCCTACACACACATCCAAGTGCATTCGATTATTTCATAGAAACAGACTCTCAGGAGACATGCTGCTTGCAACTCACTCTCCTTCACTTAATATTATGTCACAGAGATTGTTCCGAGTAAAGAAATTTAGAATAATCTTTTACAGTGATCGTTTCAGATTCCATTGTTTCATAAGATCACTGAGGATCAATTCTTTGCTGATAGTGAATGGTTTAAACTGGGTGGGGCTAGAATAAATTGTGTCTTAGAAAAGGAATTTGGGGCTATCATATGACCCTGCAATCCTACTCCTGGGTATATATCCAGAGAAAAACATGATCTGAAAGAATACATGCACCCCAATGTTCATTGCGGCACTGTTTACAATAGCCAAGACATGGAAGCAACCTGAATGTCCATCGACAGAGGAATGGATAAAGAAGATGTGGTACATGTATACAGTGGAATATTAGCCATAAAAATGAAATAATGCCATTCGCAGCAACATGGATGGACCTAGAGAGTGTCATACTGCGTGAAGTAAATCCAACAGTGAAGAATATCGAATGACATCCTTTATATGTGGAATCTAAAAAGAAGTGATACAAATGAACTTGCAAACAGAAACAGACTCACAGGCTTAGAGAGTGAGCTTATGGTTGCCAGGAGGAAGGATGCGGGGGAGAGGGCGGGGAGATAGGGAGTTTGGGATGGACATGTATACACTACTCTATGCCATGAAATTAAAAGACGCTTACTCCTTGGAAGGAAAGTTATGACCAACCTAGATAGCATATTCAAAGGCAAAGACATTACTTTGCCAACAAAGGTTCATCTAGTCAAGGCTATGGTTTTTCCCGTGGTCATGTATGGATGTGAGAGTTGGACTGTGAAGAAAGCTGAGCGCCAAAGATTTGATGCTTTTGAACTGTGGTGTTGGAGAAGACTCTTGAGAGTCCCTTGGACTGCAAGGAGATCCAACCAGTCCATTCTGAAGGAGATTAGCCCTGGGATTTCTTTGGAAGGAATGATGCTAAAGCTGAAACTCCAGTACTTTGGCCACCTCATGCGAAGAGTTGACTCATTGGAAAAGACTCTGACGCTGGGAGGGATTGGGGGCAAGAGGAGAAGGGGACGGCAAAAGATGAGATGGCTGGATGGCATCACTGACTTGTGAGTCTCAGTGAACTCCTGGAGTTGGTGATGGACAGGGAGGCCTGGCGTGCTGCCATTCATGGGGTCGCGAAGAGTCGAACACGACTGAGCGACTGATCTGCTCTGATCTGATCTGATCTAACATGGATAACCAGCAAGGTCCTATATAGCACAGGGAACTCTGCTCAGTGTTATGTGGCAGCCTGGATGGGAGGGGAGTTTGGGGGAGAATGGATATATGTATAGGTATGGCTGAGTCTCTTCCCTGTTCATTTTAAACTATCACAACATTGTTTGTTGATTGACTATACTCCAATACAAAATAAAAAGTATAAAAAGAAAGGAAAAGGAGCTCTTGGCATGGATTCACTGGAGAGGGAGGAATCTGAAGGCAATTATGAAATGGTTCAGGTGAAAATATCAGGTCTTGAAGTCACAGCAGTAATGATACGAGTGACAGAGCTGTGTACCCATGCATGGCTTACACTAACTCAGTCTGAACAAAAGCACTACAAGGTAGGCACTATGTCATTTCCATTTTACAATGAAAGAAACTGAGGCACAGAGGGTAAATACTCTGTCCAAGGGCATAAACTAGAAAGTGACAGAATTAGGAGCAAACGCAGAGATTTGTACTCCAGAGTCTGTGATCTTAACCTCTGTGCAACACTGCACACAAACAGGGGTGGGAAAGGAAAGCTGTGGAGCAGATGCCAGGGGAGTCAGACGAAGGGGCTGTTGGGAAGGATTCAGCCTGTTTCCAAACCTTTACCTGCTTATGCTTTAACACTCGCTAAATCCATCTTCCCCAGAAAGTGGCTATGTGGAGTTTTCAGTTCTACCCTGCTCTGCTGGTCCCCAAACAGGCCTACAGGGCTGGTTGTGCTGTGAATTGCCAGACTCCTGCAAGGCTATTGCCTTTATTCGTAGAAGAGAGTAATTTCCCTTTTTTTACTGAAAAATGGTTGATTTTCAGTGTTTCAAGTGCACAGCAAACTGGTTCAGTTATACATACATATATACTATTTTTCAGATGCTCTCCATTATAGGTCAGTACAAGCTACTGAATGTAGTTCCCTGTGGTATACAGCAGGTCCTTGTTTAATTTTTATACCCTATTGTGTATCTGTTAACCCCAAATCCCTAATTTGTACCTCCCCGCTGTCCCTGGGCTTCGCGGGTGACACTAGTAGTAAAGAACTCAGCTGCCTGTGCAGGGGGTATAAGAGGTGAGAGCTCGATCCCTGGGTCAAGAAGATCCCCTGGAGGAGGGCACGGCAGCCCACTCCAGTATTCTTGCCTGGAGAATCCCATGGACAGAGCAGCCTGCTGGGCTACAGTCCACGCGGTCGCAAAGAGTCAGACACCACCGAAGCAACATGCACAGCACTTCTACTTATCTATCTGTAGCTCTACACCTGTATAGATCAGTCTCTATGTATCTATCTAGATGACTAGATCAGATAGTCTTTACATCTGCTATGTAAATTCTCCTTGAATCAGTTATAACATCTCCCTGATTCTGTCATTAAGTAAATAAAAATCTTTGACATGTGTTCGTCTTTAAAAAAAAAAAACAAACTGGAGAAATAGCAGTGAAGTTTAAAAAACACAAAACTTTCTGTGAATAGTAGGAGATGGTACGAAAATTATTTCAAAGGCTCTGTTTATGGGAAATGAGAGTGCAGTCTTTGCAGAGATCGAATTCCCTAATGAGAACGTTCCAGAACTACTTGAGATGCCCAGTGGCAGTAAATTGTGGGGAATGGGCAGTACTCACCCTGAGGCTCCCAGGGAAATAAAGCCTGGAAAAGGAGGGATTCTGATAGGGAGCACAGCAGATTCTGAGACAGCCCCAGGTCAGAGGCTTGAAAGGCTCGGATGTGGTGCCTGCCTTTTAAAGCACGGCCCGGGGAAAGTCAGGGAGTAAAGCTGAGCATCAGAGGAGCTGACTGAAGGCCAGGGGCTGCAGCAGAGCGGGGTTTGGTCCCATTGTAGCATCTTTCTTTTCGGAAGCTCAAATGGCTTTACCCGGAAAACTGCTCGGCACTCCCCTCTGACATCGTGTATGGGTGCTGGCTCTTCCGACACAGACGAGAGCCGTGACCATCCACATGTACCCCGTTCCCCAGGAACTCCCCTCCCCATGACCCAGGCCAATTCTGGACCACAGCCTCTGGTTTTAAGCAAAACGGATTCCAGGATACTAGTCCTTAGAGCATGTCCGCCGCGGGAGAATTTCTGCTCGCCCGGGGTCCATTCCTAGGTCACTCTTGTCAGTCTGGGCAGCAACTGTAAAGGTGGTGAGAAGAGATGCCCGCGCATCTGACCCCAGCACGTGGTGACAGCGACAGCGGGCATTCTCCATCACTCACTTGACACCAGGCTCTCCGATCCTCTCTTCCTGTGGTTTAGTTTCATGCTCACAGTAACCCCATGGGGAGGCACTGTGACACCCCATTTGCAGGTCAGGGAAGAAAAGCCCAGAGAGATGAAGCAACTTGCCTGGAACCACAAGGAAGGGTTCCCCTGGCACTCCGGCCCCAGAGACCACACACACGCCCACTGCCCAAGTTCTCGAAGCAGAGCAGGGGGACGTGGTCCCTCCAAGCTTCGCCCATGTCTGACACATCTTTTCCCCACTCTCCAGATAAAGGCGTAGTTACTGTTTTTGTTGTTTAGTCACTAAGTCATGTCTGACTCTTTGTGACCCCATGGACTGTAGCCCACCAGGCTCCTCTGTCCATGGAATTCTCCAGGCAAGAATACTGGAGTGGGTTGCCATTTCCTCCTCCAGGGGATCTTCCCGACCCAGGGATAGAACTAGCATCTCTGCGTTGGCAGGTGGGTTCTTTACCACTGAGCCACCAGGAAAGCCCAAAGGTATTGAGCCCAGGCTGATTACAAGGCTCGGACAGAAAATGGTGTGACCATCTTTCAGGAACTGGAGTGAGAAGTCCCACCCATGAAGGAAAGCTAGAAACTTGACACAGAGCTCCTCCTGTGGAATCAAGTACAGCAGTCCTCCACAGGGGGTTGAACTTGAGGGACCAGCTGAAATGTTGGCTTTCACCCATTAACAGGTCACGACAATAAATAGGTTCCCGTCAGCCGTTCATCCGGTGATCTCGGGTCAAATGCCTGTCACCTGCAGGCACCCTGACTCTCGCCTCAATCTGGGGGTGTCATTTCTCACCCACTAACCCAGAAGAAATATCAACAGTGTAGAGGCAGGACCTCCCCTGCCCAGGGTCATGGCAAGTGGGGTCTCAAAGCACTTCCCCCAACCCACCTCTCGGACCCTGCAGTCCTTCCTTCTCAGAGAGGCTGGCCTTATCTTCCAAATACAGGGTGGTAAGAGCTTTCACTGGAAGGAAGATTCCTCTACCCCAAAGAACATTAATTTAGAAAAGCAATTTTTAAAGGACATTAAAAAAAAAAAAAGTTCACTTTTGACTCATTTAAAAGACATCTGGGGAACTTCCCTGGTGGTCCAGTGGCTAAGACTCCACAGTCCCAAGGCAGGGGCCCTGGGTTCAATCCCTGATTAGGGAACTAGATCCCACATGCCACAATTAAGACCCAGTGCAGCCAAATAAATAAATAAATATTTTAAAAATGAAAGATATTTGGGAGTAGGAGAAATTCAATGTTCCAGACACAAACATAGGGATTGGGGGTGGGGCAGTGAGCAAAACACAAAAATCCATCCCCTTTTAGGGCTTCTAGCACTTTCCTTTTTAAAAGATAGATTTTCAAGGAAATAACTGAGGTGTCTGAGTAGCATTTATAGAGAACATTTTCCATGCAGAAAAAATGTTTAATGTGGCTAATTGATACCACCAGCACGACCCCTAGATGGGACTTGCTATGCTTGAGAATTTATGTTTTTGTTTAATCATTAAAACAGCCCAGTTGGAGGCAGGCGCTGTCGTCCCTCGCCCAGATGAGTGGCCGAGACTTGGTGGCATGGCTGATGGGGGCCAGCCTGGCTCCACCAGCCATGCCCTTGATGCAGGAGGAGAGAACCCTGGTCCAATGATTGAGTTTAGAACCGTGTCCACAACTCCCAGAAAGCTGGGTGGTGGTTTATAATTGTTGTTCATCAAGGTGGATGTCAGAGACAGCCTTCAGAATCTCAGGGCTCACGTGTGATTTAATGGAGTTGCTAAACTTCCAGTCCAAGAACTCGTCCTGCCGTGATCCACAGGACTGAGTAAAAGTTTCAGACCTCTGCCGGCGTTTCACGTCTGTAAACGATCAAAGAATGTGTTAATGAGATTTGCTGTGAAATGCAGAGGAATATAAACCCTTCCCCGTATTAACAGAAGTGTAAGGGTGTAACGTTTAATTCTTTGTTTATCTCTAAAGCGGCAGAATGTGGATGCCCTCTCTATAACATGCTCACGTTCTGCAGCTCTGCACAGCCCCACAGACAGCGTGTGTTAATTGCTATTTTCTTGTCCTTTTCCTTCTGCAGATGATCATTCCCGGGTGAGGCTGCAGACCGTAGAAGGAGACAACTCAGACTACATCAATGGAAATTATATTGATGTACGTATTCTGGGGCTCAGATGGTAAAGGGTCCGCCTGCAATGCAGGAGACCCAGGTTTGATCCCGGGTTGGGAAGATCCCCAGGAGATGGGAATGGCAACCCACTCCAGTATTCTTGCCTGGAGAATCCCATGGACAGAGGGGCCTGGTGGGCCACAGTCAAAAAGAGTCGGACACAACTGAGTGACTAACACGTATTCTGACCTGTCAGTAAACCCAACAGTTCTGGCACGTAGCATCCTGTGTATCTGCTCCAAGACAGGTAGACACAGGTTCGACCAAACATAGCAGCCCTGTCCCATACGTGCAGAGCTTGACCGTGAAGACAGGTCAGCCTCAGGCTGATGAGCCTCCCCCACCAACCCCCATGACAGTCTCTGCCCTCTTGGCCACTCCATGCTTACGCAGACTAAGAAAATTGCATTTCCATTTTTGTCAATAACTTGGATTATTTGACATTTAAAGAAATCTGTTTGCATATTAATAGGACAAAACTCTCTAATTCCTCATTCGATGATTTGCCATCTCCTGTCATCACGGCACTTTTAAGTTGCCTTCAAAGTCGTCTGCAGCTGTTAACCAGGACTTCTGACACACGCAAGACGTGTCATTAAATATGTAGGCTGCTTAATTATTGAAGCCTGCTTCTTTGTTCATTCTGCATCATGTTAACTGAATGTCTTACATTAGAATAAATTCTTTGGGAGACAGCATGTTTTCACTTGAAAGAATGAATGAAATCAAAAGTAGACTGAAAATCAAGGGAAGACTGCCGTTACCTCCAAGGCCCAGTTTAGACTGAAGAGATCTCAGCTCCTGAGGCATCGTCCTCTGCGCTTGGACTTCATGCTGGTTCTTAATCCACAAGCATCTCTTTGCACAGGTTTTATTCAGATGTGTGGGTTCCTTTCTTGTCTTTGTGGAGTATTACTAAGAATATTAGCATCACAATCACTAAGAGTTATCTAAAAATAACTCTTTGGAAAAGACCCTGATGCTGGGAACAATTGAAGACAGGAGGAGAGGGGAATTACAGAGGATGAGATGGTTGGATGGCATCGCTGACTCATGGACATGAGCTAGTGGGAAATAGTGGATAACAGGGGAGACTGGTGTGCTGCAGTCAGTCCATGGGGTTGCAAAGAGTCCGACATGACTTAGCAGCCGAACAACAACAATATTCTACAGGATATTTGGGTAGTGCTCATTGGGAAGGTTTGGCACTGGGGGTTATAGAGTTGAGGGTGGGGCTGACGGAGGATTATCTGAAGAATAATTCATATCTCAGTCTTCACACACCCCTAGACTCTCCTTTTGCTAATGACCAGAAACATAGCTAACCCAAGGCAGAACTTCTTATTAACTCACAGTTTCCTCCTAGGGCACACTGACTTATTCCTTTGTTCAGGAAATGTTTAGGGAGAACTTGACAGGAATGCCCAGAGGTGCCCGAGACCTGTTACCTTCTCCCCGAGGCCTCACAACTTAGAATCTGAAGTAAGAACAATCTTTGCTGTGATGCTCCTTCCCTGGGGAAGAGTCCAGGGGAGCCCTGTTCATACTGCAGTGCAGCCCTCCAGCCCTTGGGGTCCTTGAGCAGAGGGACAGTGTCTGGTCGGGCTGTATTCTGCCCCATCACAGGCTAGGATGCCGTAAGCCCTCAGCGTCTTCTAAGTCACCATCTGAGCAGTAGCTGTGATCAGATTAGGCTTGTCCTGGGGGCCTTTTGTGGAGAAGGCAATGGCACCCCACTCCAGTACTCTTGCCTGGAAAATCCCATGGACAGAGGAGCCTGGTAGGCTGCAGTCCATGCTAAGGGTCGGACACGACTGATCGCCTTCACTTTCACTTTTCACTTTCATGCATTGGAGAAGGAAATGGCAACCCACTCCAGTGTTCTTGCCTGGAGAATCAATCCCAGGGACAGAGGAGCCTGGTAGGAGGCGGTCTATGAGGTCACACAGAGTCGGACACAACTGAAGCGACTTAGCAGCAGCAGCAGGGGGTCTTTTGAACTAAGCTTTAAAGAACAGCTGTGTAAGGCTTCAGGTGGTCCAGTAGTGAGCCGCAGCTACTGAAGCCTGCAAGCCCTAGAACATGTGCTCCGCAACAAGAGAAGCCACCACAATGAGAAGCCCACGCACCACAACTAGAGAAAGCCGTGTGTAGCAACAAAGACCCAGAGCAGCCAAAAATAAAGAGAAAGAGAAAAAAAAAAAGAACGGCTGAGTAGGGACACAGAGAGGAGAGGACATAAAAGTCATGAACATACTAGATTCATTAGTTTTTGTTTTTAATAGAGAAAGAGTCAGTATTCAGGGCCACTTTTCACTTAATCGGTGAGATTTTATTGAGCATCTATTACATGTCAGTAACTGTTTGAGTTGCTGGTGTTCTAATTGTGAATAATTCAGGCCAAGACAGAATACTAAGCACTGACATAAGAGACCTAATGATCTAATGGGGAGAAAGAGACCATAAATGAAACAATCACTGAAGTCTGGTATTTTGGACATCAGGTGGAATAGAGTGGGTATCTCCACTGAGAAGGTGGGGGTCCGGGCCAGCTGGGTATCTCAGGGGGTGAGCCTCCAGGCTTGGAAGCAGCCCCAGGAAAGGCCTGGCTGAGGAGCACGCCTGGCAGATGTGGAGTGATCTGGAGGGGGTGGCGTCCAGGTGGTGGGGTGAGGAAGGTAATGGGCAGGTGAGTGCGTGGCGGTGAGGAGTCGGGCTCTTCCTGTGAACCAGGAGGTCAGAGGGTCAGCACAGAGGAGTGACTGGATCTGGAAGTGAGAGGAGAGTGAACTGTGGGTTGGCGGGAGTCAAAGTAAGGCTGGCTGATGGTGACCTGGCCCATCAAATGACCCTCCCCTCTCCCAGCACCTTGCAGCCCCACACAGACAGTGGTGAGTCCCACCAGGTCCTGTCTCGTGGAGCTTATCAGCTGACAGGAAATGCGTGCCCATCAAAATAACCCTGCTTAGTATCTGTTGTGACTCTGTGTCAGAGACCTACTCCCAGTCGGGGTAGAGAAGAATGTGTCTGCTTTTGTTGTTCACTCTTCTAGACTTGCTTTCAAGAGCAAAAAGACCTAAGTGGTCTGAGAAGTTGGCATTTCCTCTCCAGTCTCTTTGCTCTCTTTTCCGTCTGGCTTTGGGCAGTGTTTTGTGCCTTCTCAGGGGAGAGAAAGAGAAAGTGTTAAGATCTGTGGCAACATTATACGTTCGTGCACCCGCTCAGTCGCTCAGTCGTGTCCGACTCTTTGTGATCCCATGGACTGTAGCCCACCGGGCTCCTCTGTCCATGGGATTTCCCAGGCAAGAGTACGGGAGTGAGAAGCCATTTCCTATTCCAGGATGTTGTGTGTTACCTGTGTGTCATTTTCTCTAAGTTGACTTAACTTGTTGACTAACCTGCAATGTCCCTGTTCCCTTCTTGCTTTGGTCCCAATTTTCATCTTTCCCCCTTCTTGTAGGGTCATGATAAAAGGAAGGGGTCTTGCAGAATTTCTGCTTCTTTAAATTCCTGGTCCTGGTACAGCATCATGTCTTGGTATCTGTAATGTTTAAAAATGATGTTTGGTATACCCACTCCAGTATTCTTTCCTAGAGAATCCCTTGAACAGAGAGGCCTGGCCAGCTGTAGTCCATGGGGTTGCAAAGAGTTGGACACGACTGAACGACTGAGCACAGCACACAGCACATTACTATTGATGTGACTGTCTATACCAATATAACAGAATATGAGTTAAGGCTTTGTCACATTGCCAATAGCATCCGAAACACAAATGAAATTCTATTGCGTATTCCTAGCCGGTTTGCACTCTAATCAGAGTCGTGGTCATGTTATTTCAGAAAATCCATACGTTGTTAGTGTTTATTGCTCATCCGTCATCTCTTAGCTTGTGTGTGATTAAGTTACTCACCCACTCCTCACTGTGCAGGCATCAGAACTGTTACACACTGATGCGCCTTGGCTTATTAAGAGATGCTCAGTGGTCCCGAGTCTGGTGATATAACTTCCTGGTAATGCAGCTGTTGATATTTGAAAGTGCATTCATTTTGGCAGACTTAGTATGTACTTCTGTGCTGCTTATTGATTTTCAAGTTTGTCTAATATTCTTTCTCATTTATTTTTTAGGGTTATCATCGACCCAATCATTATATTGCTACACAAGGTAAGTTGATTCCAGCTTTGATGTCTTTTTTGGTTGTTTGCCCATTCTCTGTCATTTCATACCCAGCTCACCCTCCCCAGGAACTCTGTCACATGCTGCTGTAGCCCCGGGGGCTGATCGCATTTCCAGCCATCAGCACGTGCACTCCTGGTTTCCTATCAGAGGTCCTGGCGATGTAATCATTCAGTTAGAACTTCATACTGAGATCAGTAGAGAAAATGTGTCCATCAATTAATTATTGAATTAACTCTGCCTGCCTTAGCAATTAATCTGACATTTGCTAGAATAGATTTATAGATACTTGTTGAAGAAATAGATACTGGATATTCTGTGTATAAAGACCTGAGCTGATCGCTGCTGGGGATGTGAGCCGAATCCAGCAGGCACCCTTATTACATCGGTGTGAGTTAGTAGGGAAGACGTGTGCACAGGCTGTATACTTAAAACCTTGTGTGAAACCAACATGCCGTTGTAAAGCAGTTATCCTCTAATTAAAAAGTTTTTAAAAGCCTAAAAGAAAACAAATGCCAGCATCATGGGTCCTTTGTGAAAATTAAATAAGATAAATGACACCTATTCAATACTGTTATTATTAGTATAATATTTATATGATTAATATAAAATATATGATTGGTATATGATTATAAATATGACTAATATAATAGATATTACATAAATACATATTTATATTAATATAGCAATATAAAATCAATATATTAAATCTATAAAGTTAATATCTACTAAATTTATATTGATATATAAATATAATATAATAAACATTGATGTAAATATTATAATAAACATTAATATTATTATTTTAAAAACACCTTTTGTGAGAGGTACAGATAAGGTGTTAAGGAAAATATAAACATTAATGTAAATATTATAATAAACATTAATATTATTATTTTAAAAACACCTTTTGTGAGAGGTACAGATAAGGTGTTAAGGAAATTCAGAAACTCAGACAAGAAAGAGGTCGTTTTCAGGTGGGATGGTTCAGAAGCAGCCTTGTGGCAGAGGTAAGCCTGGGCAGGGAAGGTGTGACTGGCAGAGACATCACGAGCAACAATCTGAAAGCAGCAAGTCCATGCTCCTGGGTAGAAGACAGTTGGTGTCTCACCGTGGCTAAAGGAAATGGAAGGCCAGAGGAATGTGTCGGGGAAGTCCATGGCGTGATTTTTTTAACTTATTTAATTCAAGAACAGTTGACGTCCAGTGCTGTGGTAATTTCTGCTGTACAGCAAAGCGGTTCAGTTGCACACATTTACATGGCGTGGTTTCGGTACCGTCTTCCCCACCAGTGATGGGGCGGGTCATCTGTGGAGAGTGAGGATCATGAGAGACTGAGGCTTTCAAGAAGAGGTTGCTGAGCCAGTACAGGTGAACAGAGGAAGTGCTGGGAAACAGAGACACCCACTCGGGTTGAAGCGATAGGGACGAGTGAAATGTGAGTTCTCTGTGTTGTATCACTTAATCATTGTTTCGGTAACACATCATATCCCAGAAACAGGCATGGGGAAACCAAACGGATACAACCTGCAACCAGTTAGGAGTTGGCAGGGGGGTGCGTGAGAAAAAGTCAAGGATACCAAGAAATCATGTGTGTAAAGTCTCAAATTGGAGACAGGGAGGCTTGAGTGTCCACTGGGCCCTGAGGAATGGGGAGGCGCTGAAGGATTGAGGCCAAGGTCAGTGGCGAGTCAGGAGGGAGAAGAGGTGGTCGTAGCCAGACACCAGAGTCCCGGCGCCTAGAGCAGCAGTGTCTGGCAGAGCTCTTTGCTCTGGTGGAAATCTTCTCTGTGTCGTCCGGTATGGTGACCTCTAGTTATCCATGGCCACTGATACTCAGAGTGTATCTACTGAAAAGAGGAACTGGATTTCAAGTTTAAACAGCTGCAATTGGCTTTTCCCCATTGGAGGTGTCAGGCAGCAGAGCTCTGGGGCAGACAGTCTCTGGGTGTGGCCGGAATTATCCTCCTGATCCCCACGGCCACAGCAAAATCCTGGGGGGCACCACTCTCAGAGTCCAGTGCTGTGTCATCACGTCCAGATGCTGCACTTGGTCCAGTGTGCGTCCTTCCAGAATGAAAGCAGCAGTGCCTCACTCCATGGTCGGAAGGAGAACCGCACAGACAGTGCCCACTGTGAGCCTGGCAGAAGCCTGGCCCTTGGTAGGAAATGCTAAGGGCTCCAGAAAGCACGCACTTGGTTTGTCTCACATCTGGGACAGAGTGAGGATGTCTGGACCCGACAGCCCTGGGAGCTTCCACACAGAGTGGACCAATACTGGGGCTTCATACCTGTCCTCCAGGCTGCCAGAATGTTCCCAAGTCAGGTCATAACAGCTCTGATTTATACATGGGATGATTATCGGACATTTGCAGTTTTTACAAATTTACATGAACATTTTGTTGCAAAATATACAAAACACTTCTGAGTTCTTGTCGAGCAGCCCACGTTCTCATAGAAAGTATAACCAGAAAATTAAATCTGACTTAAATGTCCACAGTTGAGGGCTGTAGATTCATGTGAACAAATAGCCAATGGAAGTACAGATTGAAGACCCCAAAGTCCTATGTGGGGCCCCTCCCTCGTTCATCCTCTCTGCCCCTCTGTCCCCAAGGGGAGGTCACCTCTGGAAGAAAAAAATGCCATAACAGAAGTCACTTTCTGGCCCCATTAGAAGTAGTTTGAATGATACTTATTTGCTCTGCAGCCATCGTTGGCAGCCTTCACCCTATCAAGTATTAATGAACAGATATATTTGCAGACAGATGAGAAATGGCAGATGTCCTCAGTTTGAAGGAGACCCCCACGGTGCCCTTTAGCGGAAAAGGGCCCCCCCACACCCTACAGAGCATGGCCCTTTCCTCGGTGACTGGTGGGCCACAGGCTGGACTTTAAAACCTGGCAGTTCTTGCATCACTGTTGCTGGTGCAGAAGAGGAGGAAATGAGCTGATTTTTAATCTAACGTTCAGTCCAGATAGTACCCGTCCTGTTACGAGTGATACCTTCAGACCATGATGTTCGGATTAAAAAGTCAGAATGTCTTTCCTCCAGTGCACCACAGGCACAGTGTAACTGGTGGCCTCGGGTAGCCGGTGATAAAGATTTCTGCTCATCTGCAGTAATCGACCGGGACAAGATGGAACATGTTCGTGGGTGGCCAACAGAATCACGAACAGCCTGATTCTAAATTCAACAAATGGAGTGATGAAGACTAACAGGCAGATGCCATGTTTAAATCCCTCCTTGCTCTTTTTGCCTCTCTACTTTGCACTGAGACGAGTCTTTAAAAATCTGTTCACAGCAGGAACCCCTGAAACTACACGAATGGTCCATTTTCCTGACAACCAGTTCTATCCCCAAGAGTTGGAAATACATAGATTCCTAGCAGGTCCCCTCAATGCAGAGGGCATGTCATGACCGTATCCCTTCAGCCTCTCCCCCTCCCTCCACTTTATTGATTTTTCTACGAGTAACTGACTCTGACCTTTGGTGATAACGGTAATGTTTCTGCAGATTGAAGGGACCACATTCAAGCCAGAGTGGTGGCTTTTTTGAGTGTGTTCTTCCCGTCTCCCCGCCCTTTAATTGTTCTTCATCTGGCAGCTAATACATTGATGCCCCACTGCATCACATCTGCCTGGCCAGATATTAATACAGTTATAAACTTAGGACTAAGGACCTGCCACACAGGGGTCAAAGGACAGACTCATGTTTGTAGCTGCCTGTCCACACTCACGGAGAAGGCAGTGGCACCCCACTCCAGTACGCTTGCCTGGAAAATCCCACAGACAGAGGAGCCTGGTAGGCTGCAGTCCGTGGGGTCACAAAGAGTCAGACACGACTGAGCGACTTCACTTTCACTTTTCACTTTCATGCATTGGAGAAGGAAATGGCAACCCACTCCAGAATTCTTGCCTGGAGAATCTCAGGGACAGGGGAGCCCGGTGGGCTGCCATCTATGGGGTCGCACAGAGTCGGACACGACTGAAGCGACTTAGCAGCAGCAGCAGCAGTCCACACTCAGAGCCAGGGTAGAGCTGGGGGTTCAAAAGCTGGTTCACAAAGAGACGCAGTACTCACTCAGGTGGGTGGAGTCACCCAGAATGGATCATAATCAATCAGAAGATGCCCCATAGAGACCACGGAAGAGACCACCACACAGGCCGTGAGCTGGAGGAAGCTGTGCATATCAGAACTGCTCCTCCACAACCAATCATGAACTCGGGGTGATGGAGAAAGGAAAGGGAAAGGGTTAGTCACTCAGTTGTGTCCACTCTTCGTGACCCCACAGACTGTAGCCCACCAGGCTCCTCTGTCCGTGGGATTCTCCAGGCAAGAATACTGGAGTGGGTTGCCATGCCCTCCTCCAGGGGATCTTCCCAACCCAGTGATCAAATCTGGGCCTCCCACATTACTGGGCCTCCTTATCGTCTAAGCCACCTGGAAAAAGGTTCTCTTTACTATTATTTAGGTTTATTTTTCAAACTGACTCAAGGGTCCTGCTTCAGAGAACTCAGGAAAGGCGGTGCAAGGTACTTACCGAAGAAATGGCTGTAAGTCTGTGGTGGACACGGCTGTCCGCTCCCTCTGACTCACGTCCAGGTTCCTCTGTGGGCTGGAGATGCATGGAAACACGGGGGGATCCAGAGGATCCTCCTGCATCACAAAATCTGGGGTTCACGTTGCAGTTTAGGGGTGGGGCACCTGCACTTGGCCAGGGTCTCGGAGGAATGGGGACGGGTGGATAGGGAGACAGGTGTTAGTCCAGAGGGTAGGCCGAGTGGGAGGACACCCGAGATCCAAGAGGAGTGGGGGCCCGAAGGAGACGGCTGAGAGGGGCGTGGCACCTGGGGTGGTCTTAGTTGCTGGTTGAAATGGATCACCACTCAGGAAAAGTTCACACAGACACACAGCTTTACATGGAAGTTTAGGCATGCTCTGACTTTCTACAATCCAGCCTGAAAAATTCTATGCCCCCCAGATTAAAACCCTTGAATTGGGGAGTTGGAGGTGCTACGAACAAAGAACCAACAGGTGAAGTGACGACACTGATTAAAAGGCTTTGAACAAGGAGCTTTGTTTAATGAATGGCAGAGACGCAGGGAGGGAAAAGGAAGGGTGTTTCTAAGCTGTGTGGTGGTGAGAACAGTGCTTTAAGAAGATTAGTTAGTGTGGAGTTATCCTGGAAAGAAAAACCTGGAAACAAAGAAAGCAGGGAGTAACCATAAGAAAATTTGGGGTAGAGATGAATAGTTCAGACAACAGTAATGACAGTAATATAGCTGTAGTT
This sequence comes from Bos indicus, assembly GCF_029378745.1. Lineage (NCBI taxonomy): Eukaryota > Metazoa > Chordata > Mammalia > Artiodactyla > Bovidae > Bos > Bos indicus. The sequence continues at coordinate 41,281,084 of NC_091783.1, forward strand.
TTTATTTTATTCAACAATCCAGGTTGCATATGACTAAAATATGTTTTCTAATATTAAATACAATATGTTCTGGTTTCAAAACTGTTCATTTTTAAGCATGATTCCTTCTCATTTAAGAAAATGTAATCAGTATATTTCCTTTATGTTTCAGTAGTTAGGGTTGATACAATACTATTCTTCCTGAAACACAGCTTTTTTCTTTGTCCATTCGCTCAGTCAATATCAAGTGCCATTTATGGACTAGGCTTTGTGCTATAACTAAGTTAATGTAATTTCCATCCTTCGACCATTTAAGATATTACTTGTCTCATTTCATAAATAAAAGACTTGAGGCCCATGGAGAGAAGCAGGGGTTGAATACAGAGCTAATGCATAGCTGAGTGCCTGTGCCGTGTATGTCTCTCTATGTCTGGATAATGTGTGATCCCCACTGGGCACTGTGTGCTGCCGCTTACGTGGGCCTCATGAAGGTCACCCCTCAAAGTCACATGATGAATCTTTTATGAAATGAATCTAGGATCCAACCCTTTCCTTCTAAGTAACCAGTCATGTCCAACTCTTTGTGACCCCATGGACTATAGCCTGCCAGTCTCCTCTGTCTGTGGAGTTCTCCAGGCAAGAATACTGAAGTCGGTTGCCATTCCCTTCTCCAGAGAATCTTCCCAACCCAAGGATCAGACCCAGGGAATGAACCCAGGTCTCCCGCACTGCGGTCAAATTCTTTACCATCTAAGCCACCAGGGAAGCCCTTTCTATGTAGCAGTTCTCTAAAAGCAAATTTTCTATGATATGTTCATATCTGAAAACACCTTTTAATTAAAATGGTCTTAAATGTCCTGAAATATGACTCTGAGTATTTGAAATTGCCTTGTTCCCAAGTGGGCCTCTGGACACCTGTCTGGAAGACCTGCTGGTCCAGGGCTTAGCTGGTCCAAGGAGCTGACGCTGCTGGTGGCAAAGAGACTCGACATGGCCAGATCAAGGCCAAGTTCAGAATTCCAGTCAGGGGGCCAACCCTGTCGAATTAGCACAATTCAGCAAAGAAGAAATAATGAAGTAGCTGTCGGGAGCCTAACTGTATGGATTTTCACAATCTAGGGTTAGAAAGACATTCATCTTTCCTACTCAGAGACTCTGAACACTCAGAGTTCAGAGTTTCAGGGCACCAAGTCATACTGGCATAGACGCAGGAACTGATAGAGAAAACGCGATACCAGATACTTACTGTCCATCAGACAGAACCGCTTGTCAAGGGCAGTCTGCGTCTCAGGCCAGCCAGAGAGGCAGATGCTTCAGCAGAAGGCCACTTCCTGGCTTGCATCTGAAGAAGAACCACAGAGTTCATCCACTGATCCACAGGCATGTATCTGCCCATGGCCTGGTGGAGGGCGGGAACGAAGCAGATGACCAGTGGGTTGGCAGCAGCCAGGGAGGGAATGAAGGGAAGAACAGACGAGCAAACGGGGGGCTGCCGGCCACGTGCCCGACACCAGTCAGGACTGGAATATTCCACCCAGGCCACAGGACGCCTCCTGCTGGCTGGTGACGTGTCTACTGACACAGGTGGATATTTGTCTTCGGTATATGTGATTCCGCTCTAAGTTAAGGACTGGTCAACTCCTATTCTGGTGGCCACTTTTTCTTTCGACGTGTCAGTAAATTGAGGCACTGTTTTTGGAGACAGTCCATCTTGTCAAAGCCACTGTTTAGCTCCCCTCTGACTCTGTTGGTGCTCACCTCCATCTACACCTTAGATGGTCAGTCTTATTTGTCCATAATTATAATCTGTTACTAACTTGGAGAAACCTGAGACAGATTTTCTCCCAAGACTTTGAGCTAAGGGCAGACTTTCACATGAAAATAATAGGGGCTTCCCTGGAGGTCCAGTGGTTAAGAATCCGCCATGCAATGCAGGGGACTCGGGTTCGATCCCTGATCCAGGGAAATCCCAGCTGTCTTGGAGCGACTAAGCCCGTGTGCCACCGCTCCTGAAGCCCACGTGCCCTAAAGCCTGTGCTCCACAAAAATAGAAGCTACTGACATAAGAAGCCTCCCCACTGCAACGAAGAGCAGCCCCTACTTGCCGCAACCAGGGAAAGCCAATATGCAACAACAAAGACCCAGCACAGCCAAAAAATAAATAAATAAGGCTTTTTAAAAAATAAAGAAAAGGAAAATAACAAAAATGTGGGTCATGAAAGTTTACAGTGAAAATACCTCCAGGTCCTCCACTACTGTAGAACAGTTGAAACTTTGCTGCTGTTGAAACTTTTCATTCTGTTTACTCTTCATCTGTTTTTCTTCTGAATTTCATCCACATACCCTGTGTGGTATGAACATTGTTAATAAGGGTTTTCAGAAAGATGACTATGGGTTATGTTTTCCCAGGCATCTGAAGCAGTAAATACCATTGCTTAGAACAGAACACTGCTTTGCTCAGCAGGTCAAGACTTGTCAGAGGGTCAACGCAAGTCCCACACTCTGTAAAGAGCTTTTGTCTCCTGGGTTCTGGCCTCCAGGTGGAGATGAACACTTGAAATTATTTCTCAATAGAACTGAAACATTTTTTTATATCCAAAGCTAAGCCTTCAGGAAACATCTTTTGTTTTTATCCCTCCAAGCACCAGCTCTGCACGCTCCTCAGGCACAGATTTTCCATTAGCTGCTATTGTTCTTCCTGCTGAGCTGTTCCCCCATTGTCAAGGGTTGTAGGTTACATTTGGATTCACTTATCATATCCTACTGAAGATTGGTTTACAAGTATTGGTCAGTAAAGTGGAATATTCTCTGGTCTGCAAACTTCAGGAGGAAGACCGTGAGGAAGTGTGACTTATATGCAGATCTCTGAGGAGGTGTCAGTATCCCTGACACCCAGGGCCATGCCCTCCACGTCGGGCTCACCTGCCTCTTACTCTCCATCTGCAGATCTTCAAGGCAAAATGAATAGGCGCAAGCAACAGCTTATCCACAAACTTCCTCTGAAACAATAATTTTTCTTCACCAGGTTAATTTCAAATATACTGGCCAATATGCTCAAAGGTCTGATCACAGACATTGCTCAGCCCCGTGCTCTTCTTAAACTCAGTCGTTAGAAGGGAGAACATTTAAAGCCGGCTTGCGAATAAAAGGATGAAACCGAAATTAGACCGTGTTAGATACCATCCACCGTGTTGTCCTAGGTGCTATGGCAGAAACACGTCCCTCCAGGAAGGGAACCTAAGTTGATACAGAATAACTGGAAGACAGATGATGTCCTGCAGGTTCTGGATCCTTGAACCAAATGTTTTTTGAATCTTTCAGAGTAATTTAGAAGCGTTCCTGTTTTGTTTTTTAATATTTATTTATTTGGCTGCACCAGATCTTGGTTTTGGCACGTGGGATCTCCGTTGCAGCACACAGACTCTGTAGTTGTGGTACGCAGGCTCAGTAGCTGTAGCAAGAGGGCTTGGTTTCCCTCCATCATGTGAGATCTTAGTTCCCCGACCAGGGATTAAACCCGTGTTCCCTGCATTGCAAGGTGGATTCTTAACCACTGGACTACCAGGAAGCTCCCAGAAATGTTCCTCATTTAAAGTAGAAAAATTATAGCACCTTTTAGAGCTGGTAAAAACTTTAAAAATCTTCAAGTCCAACTCCCTTCTTTTGTCATCAAAGCAGTTGGAACTTAAAGCACAAACAGCTTTAAGTGACTCTCATCCATGTCAGCTCAAATGAGTCACATATGCAGAAGGCTTTGTGAACTACACAGGTGAGCATTCGTACTCGAATAGGGCTTATGCCGGGTTCATCTTAGGAGGAACAGCCTGGGTTCCTGGCCTCCTAAGGTGCCTCAGTCAACAGTGAGGAAGAGATAGAAGGTCTCATCGTTCTCCCAGGTTCAGCCCTGAAAGAATGGAGCAGTGACTAGTGCCCAGGTGTTTTTCTCCAAGGACTGGCATTCCCCCACCTTCACCCACTTTTGCAGAGCCAAGCTGTTGCTTTCAGGCCTAGTCCATTGAAAACTGAACCAATATTTCTGTGCATCTACCTAGGGCCTGCCAAGTGTGGAGTCGGGGACAGAGCATGACTCAGGAATTAGACAACGTGGCAGCCAGCTGTTACCGACCTGTTTGGTAACAGGTTTGCTGCAGTGTCAGATTTGGGCAGGACTTCAGCTTTTTTTCTCTCCCAGCCCTAAACTGTTGAGCGGGTGGAGAAGTGAGCCCTGATTCAGCCCAAGAATCACTCTTCCTGAGTCTCGGGACCAGGATCCTTTATTGCCCATCAGGGTGGTTTTGGATGAGTCTCTCAAGGCAGCAGACTTGAGGAAGTGTCTAGCCATTGCGAGCTCTCTTTCTCCCCTTCTCACTCAAAAGGATACTTCTGGAAACTTCCCAATACCATTGAAAGCTCGAGACTGCCTTCACTCTGCTCTGTCTAGGGAGTCAACTTACCTCTATTTTGTTCATTTATTAGATTTATTCTCTTTTGTCTCAAATAAAAGAGGATCCCACTTGTGCACTGAGAAAAGCTTAATTAAAGAAGAGAGTGACTAACGAAAGCCTTAATGTCTCCGACAGTGGCCCCTGAAGCATGTGCAGGGAAGTTTTTGCCTTCGTCTTGCTTCTCCTTGACAGAAGGCAGGCGGGTCCTCTGGGTCACCCAGCCCCTCCACGCTGAACGCTGCCGTTCTTTCTTTTCTCCTTGATTGCTTCTCTCTGTGCCCCTCTTTGGAGCGTGAACAAGCACTCAGAATGAGTACACAAGGCTTCTCTTTGGAGACAGGCCTGATGGATGTTCTGCGACTCAGCCTGCAGGAGACTCTTGTGCTGTGAGCATCTGTCATGTTCCTCCCTCCCGAGGCTGCAGACACTTTCTCAGCTGCCTCTTCCCAGCTCTTCGAGTGGTGTTTCCATCCAGCTTGCTGCGGGGATCAGGGACCAGCAGATCCCCAGGAGTGCGTTTCTGTACCTGAGCGTGGGCTCTTGCCCTTCTCTGTCAACCACCTGTCCGTTCTCCTCTAGCACGAGTTCTTCTTCGGAGGCCTCATCTTTGCCGCCACTCAGATCTGACTTATCTGCTGTATCCTTCAGTTTCCATGTCAAGAACAATAGCAGCTTTTGCATTCTTTCACAGTGGTAGGGCTTCCCAGGTTGGCACAGTGGCAAAGAATCCACCTGCCAATGCAAGAGATGCAGGAAGGTACAGATGCTGTCCCTGGGCCTGGAAGATCCCCTGGAGTAGGAAATGGTAACCCACTCGAGTATTCTTGCCTGGAAAAATCCCATGGACAGAGGAGCCTGGCAGGCTGCACTCCATGGGGTCACAAAGTCTCAGACACAACTGACCACACACCCAGACTTGCATTCCTGTTCACAGTGGTACCACTGCAAGATGGAAATGTTTATGTAACTGCTGGGAATGTGTGATTCTGGAGGAGGGCTAGGTTTAGTCCAAAAGGAACAAAATCCAGTTTCAGTTCAAAGTGAAACCTGTGGCAAAACAATAGTTAACAACCACCCTTGAAAGATGCAGCTTCCCAGATGACTCAGTGAATCCACCTGCTAATGCAGGAGACATGGGTTCAACTCCTGGGTCGGGAAGATCCTCTGGAGAAGGGAATGGCTACCCACTCCAGTATTCTTACCTGGGAAATCCCATGGACAGAGGAGTCCATGGGATTGCAAACAGTCAGACAGGACTAAGCGACTAACACTTCCACTTCACTTTCACTTCAACAGTTCACTTAAGCAAAGGGGGTTTCAGAAATGCCTTGGAACATTCTAGTCCTGGCAGGAGTCACCCTGTTACTGGTTTTTGTTTGCAAATATTCCTTTGTTTTTGCAACATGGTCACAATCCAATTTTTTAATTCTATGGATTTTGTTTTGGCCCTAAGATTCTTTCATATACAAACATGTTTTATGTCAGTAACCAGGACATGGATTTTACCCCTCCCAGAGATGGTGGAGCAGAATGGTTAGTTAGAGAGTAGACACTGACGTTACACTGTTGGAGCTCAGACACCAGCTCTGCCAGCAGCAGCTCTGCCAGGCATTAGCTGAAATTCTTGTCATCATTCCATTGATTCCAAAGACACAGCTCTCAAGGCACATAGGCAGCCAGGCTTTAACCCAAGTGTAGCGTATGCTCACGTCGTCTTCATAAAAGCTAATACATCCTACACCTGTTCGTGCTTCTTCCAGGATGTTCCAAAGGGAACCACTTAGGTTTTCACCAGCATTCCACATTCCCCTCCAGGGTACAAAAACGATCGTCACTGTTATTGACTTTTAAACAGATGTGGGTTGCAAAGACAATAAGCTGTCATCCACTGCAGAAAGCACATTTTCCTTTGGTTTTTGAAGTCTTGCAGACATTGACCATTTCTGATTGCAACAAAGGACACCAGCGTGGGGTCCTGCAGGCCTCTCTGAAGCATCCTTAGGGTCAGGTTACAGGTAAGTGAAACAGCTTAATTCCAAACTGAACAAGTCCCTCTCCAACAGGCTTCATCCAAAGCAATTTCTGATCGAAGAGTCACACAGGATACCTTAGAGAGAAGCTTTGGAAGCCAAGAAACCACTAGAGAAGAAAATGGAGCTGAGCAGTGATCTGGGAAAGAGAACAGATGACAGAGAAGCAGAGCGGGAGTTAGAGGAAGACGTAGGGAAGACCTGTGCTCTAGGCCTGTTTCTGCAGCCTGTGTTGGGTGGAGCCGGCAAGGCAGACTCCAGCTTCTGTTTGGCTGACCAGATGCCTCAAAGTGGCCAATCTGCACCAGGAAGCTGGGAGACAGAGTAGGGCTGGAGAAAGAGGAATTCTTGCTCCAGGCCACTGGGATCAGCATCACATAGTGGAGGCCCAGGAAAGGTGGGGGTTCCTTGATCCCTGCACATTAGCTTAAGAGAAAGACCATGGAGTCCATCATTGATGTGTGTACAGTGATTTTTAAAATTAGTGTTCTTTTTAAAGTGCAATAACATTATCATGGTTAATATGTTCTTTAAAATAAAAAACCCAACGAAACATTTACATGCAAATAATCAAATGCAAACATTACACTAGGAGGTAATTGTGGCTTTGAGTCCTTGCAGGTGACCCCACCCTGACCCCACACCCCAAGCCCCCCTGTTCGCACAGAGGAAAGTGAAAGGGATAGTAACAATTTTTCCAATAACTTATTAGCAAGTTTCCAAAACAAATTTTCTAGCAACACAGAGACTAATTTTATTCTGCTTTTCTTTTCTAACAGAGATTTTGTTGTAAGTTTTCTTAACGTTGAGAACATTGGTACCACATTGAAGAATCTCTTAATTTTGAGTATGTCAGTGTTTTATAATTAAAAATATGTTTGTTGGTTTTAACAAAACCCTGTTAGCAATTTAAATCATCACATGGCAGATGTGCTATGGGAGCACCAATGTTATTTCTAATATGACTTTTTATTTTTTAGCCTTTATTCAGGATTTTATTAACACTTGAGTGTATCTAAATGGTTAGGACTATTTGTGTATCAGAAATAATTTAAGGATGGTCTTGTAGATTTTTTCCTTTGAAATGTCTCATACAAATTAGTTTTAACCCATTGCTTTTGTTTAAGAAAAAAGAAAACTTCTAAAAATATCATTTCAAACTTTGGTCTCAAAGCCACTATTTTCATTTATTTTTGTTTCAAGGTCTTAAAGTAGTGGATAAGAGAAAGAAAGAGGGTATTCAGAATACATGACTCATTTTAAGTTTACTTTTTTTGGAAATGTGCTTCTTTATCTGTTTTTGCTGTTGACTTGAGACATAGTTAAAAGTGGTATGGAAATGCATGAACTTTGTCCTTATAAAAATAAATTAAGGAAAACCACAATAAAAATTATGAAAGCTATTAGAAAATTATAACAGAAAAGAAACTATAATAATGACTAATCAAGGTAGGATGAACTCATATTGGAACTAAGATACTAGACAACACAAAGATGAAAAATGGTAAGGTGACGATTAGAATTAAATAGGAAGTTCCTGGCATCTCTTTGGAATATAGTAGGTATTATTTAACATATCTTTATTCATGCTAGTGTGCTAGTATTAGTTGCTCAGTTGTGTCCGACTCTGCAACCCCATGGACTGTAGCCTACCAGGCTCCTCTGCCCATGGAATTCTCCAGGCAAGAATACTGGAGTGGGTAGCCATTCCCTTCTTCAGGGGATCTTCCAAACCCAGGGATCGAACCTAGGTCTCCTGCGTTGCAGGCAGATTCTTTACCTTCTGAGCCATCAGAGAAGCCCCATATTAAATAATGCCTACTATATTATTCTCTGTTGTTCTTAAATATTTCATAATTCCTTCTAGCTGAATAAGTGAATAAGATGAGAGTCAGAGTATTAACCAGAAAAGAGCCAGAGATTGAAGGGTTATGACAGACACTACAAAGATTTCCAGGCTCTTTTCGATTTTATATGTAACCTGTCCATTAGTGTTTGGTTTATACCAGTTTTCTCATAAGTAAGTCTGACATGATCTTTTGGGGTCCAATCAGGATTTCTTATGTTCTTGTGCTGCACCTGAAAACCGACATCCCATGACTAGTTATCTAGAGAAACCCACGGATATTTGCGCAGCTCATATTGGCACACTTTCTTGTTTCAGTCTGAAAGAATTTTAAGGCATGGTTTGAGTGCAGTGTACCATCTGTGAGAATGGTATGTCCCAGAGGGCGGAAGCAGCACACACGGTAGATGCCGAGTTTTCTCAGATGTGAGAGGAGTACACGTACCTTGTGAGCCAATTCAGGAGAAACAGGGTGATCAGCAAGTTCCTGCTCACCAATCAACTGGGCTTCAACTTAAAAAGGAAAAGAAAGGAAAACAAGTAGAAAATTAAAAAAAGAAAGACTTGGGCTGTGTAAAAAGGGATTTGTTATTGTGTGACAGCCACGTAAATATAGGAAAGATAGTAACAAAAAAGAAAGGAAAAGAGGGAGGAAGGAAAAGAAAGGAAAAAAGCACTATTTGACATCATCAATTTAGTCATCACGTTTGACACTACTTCTTAGCAAGGCATATTTCATAATAGCGCCAATGCCAAATTTCTCTTCTTTTTACTACATTCAAATTGAAATTCCACTGGACTGGTCACTAAGTAAAACTTCTAGTAGACTGGTGAACATCCTTATTCTATAATTCTGGACATGAAGGGTGTTTCACATAAGAGTTGCCCTTAGAAAACGCTGCCAGTTATATTTTTGAGTTGAGATTACATAATGTATTCTCATGTTTTCCCCATCATAGAATAATTCTGTGTTTGCTTCAAAATCCTTAGTTGATTTTTGTTGTTCCTTTTAAATGATAATCGGGGGACAGGGATGCTCTTAACAATTCAGGAAAATAAACAGATTGAATCCCATGCAACCAGCCATCTCAGCTTTGCTTCTCTTTTTCTGCAGCTGAAACCAAAAATTATTCATAAAAATTCCATGGTTTTTGCTTATCTAGCTTCAGGGGAAAGCCAATGCACCTATCAAATAAGTGTTGTTAAGGTTTATTAATTATTAATATGAAAGCCGACTGTTTTCTGTGTCGCCCTTATGCCTTTTGCGACGTACCAGATTCAGTCCGTAAAGCATGGTGGCATATTTTAACTTTTACATTTCACTACTGCAAAAATGAAAGGCTACTAAATGTAAAATTATAAATGTAAGTGTTACGGAAGCATCATAGTGAAAAAGCATGTAAAGTTTTGTAATAAAAACTTACTCAGAAGCCGCTGAAGGGACGTCTAATGCTCCAAACGTTGAGTAACTGACTTCATAATACTTTATGTAGATTATCTCCAGCAGCAGTGAACAGAAATTTAGGGCCAGTTTTATTTATGAGTAAGAGCTTGAAAATGAATGCATAAATCCTAGACCCCTGTTTTCCATTCGGTGTCCCACCATCGGGGCCTTCTCCTCCGATGGAGTGAGCCAGAAGCCCCAGAGCCTGACGCGGGCCATGCCCGGCCAGCGCCCAGAGCCCTTGGCCTCTTTGCTGACACCACAAGTCTTGTGCTAGACTCCTGCTCGGTTTTATCCAGAACTGCCCTCTAAGGGCAGCCCCCGTCATCCACAGTCTGACTCAAAGGTCAGCTCGTCCATGACCCACCAGTTCCTGAGCCCACCCAGATCAGGCCCGAGACCCTGCTCCACACCTGGAGCCTGGCAAGTGGCACTGGGGAGGCCAGAGGGGACCCTACCGCCTGCCCAGCCCGCGTGACCTTCTTGTCCCGGAATCACCGCTGGGAGCCACGTGCTGTGAGCCCTGGGGTTCCAGGACTCTCTGCCCAGATGTCTCTTTACTGTTGTTTGCTGTTCTTAGTCAGTGTTTTCCTGTTTCCTGGGAGCTTTTGTTCAGTAGGCTAGATCCGTCCTTTCTGGACACTCATCCATCTGCACCTTCGGGGAGCTCAGAGGCTCCTCTGGACTTGGCCTTTGGATACTTGGCTCAGCTTTCCAGCCCACTGGGTCCCCTCCTCTGGGCCCTCTTCCTTCCCCCTCTTCCTTCTTCCCTTCCTCCCTCTTTCTTCCTCATGGTTGTAGACACCTCATCACACGTCAGCCTGAGACAACCAGACACTTCCTCCTCTGCATTCTTCCTGGAAGGCAGGCTTTCCATCTAAAAGATTTCTTCCTAGTTGTGTTTTTCTACTACTCATGAAATCTGAACCCAAATTTTTTGTAAAATTTTTGCATTCTCTCTGAAGATGGCTCCACGTGTGTCCCCTCCCCCATCAGGCGGCACTGAGTCACCAGTACTGGACGTTCCACCCAAGGGCCTGCCCCCCATATTCCCCCCGGCAAAGTCACATCCACTCTACAGTTCAGCACTGCAGGAAAAACAATATTGCAAGAAGAAATACAACTTCCTCCTGACTTTGACTACTGTAGACATAAATACTGGCTTCCAGGTGGCACTAGTGATGAAGATGGTGCTAGTGGGAGAAGGCGATGGCACCCCACTCCAGTACTCTTGCCTGGAAAATCCCACGGACGGAGGAGCCTGATGGGCTGCAGTCCATGAGGTCGCTATGAGTCAGACACAACTGAGCGACTTCACTTTCACTTTTCACTTTCATGCATTGGAGGAAATGGCAACCCACTCCAGTGTTCTTGCCTGGAGAATCCCAGGAACGGGGGAGCCTGGTGAGCTGCCGTCTATGGGGTCGCACAGAGTTGGACACAACTGAAGTGACTTAGCAGCAGCAGCAGCAGCAGTGGTAAAAAAAAACCCACCTGCCAATGCAGGAGACATAAGAGACTCGGACTCAATCTCTGGGTGGGAAGATCCCCTGGAGTGGGTTGCATGGCAACCCAGTATTCTTGCCTAGAGAATCTCATGGATGGAGAAGCCTGTTGGGCTACAGTCCATAGAGTCACAAAGAGTTGGACATGACTAAAGCAAGTTAGCATGCATGCACGCAGGCATAAATACGTCACAGGCTGACAATGGTCTTCAAATGGTTTTGCTTGTGAATCCCCAAAAGAAGTTTGAAAAAATTATGTACCCACTTTGAACATTTTAAGTTGCTATCTAAAATTTTCATCATAAGTTTATGTAAGTTTACTTGTTAATAGGAGATAGACAATATTAAATTATTTTCTAAGGTAAAATGAGGATGGAAGAAATGAGAATAAATATTTTATGATAGTACAATAAATAGACTTTAATCACCTTAAAGATTAAAGCATGCCAAATCTGAAAGAAAACACATGAAACTTTCATCCATGGGTTGTATCCAGGAAAACTTCAGGGGTCCCACAGAACAGCCCAGCTGCAGTTAAAAGAATAAATGTTCCCAGGCTCTGCCACTTTGGATGTTGTGAATTCAGAACATCTCAGCATGAACCAAAATATCCCATTTTTAACACCAGATTTTGTCCTTCACAGAGATAAGAGAAGGCGGGAGCGTTGTGGGTTTCTGCAGTCCGTGTTTCTGTCCATCCCTCAGTCTCACACTTGCAGGTCTCTTCACCTGGGCAGCGCCCCGTAGTAATAGTGGAGACGAGTGAGGGCTTTGTCATGTTTGAGAAAGACCCCTGTTCCTAGACTCCTTCTCATAAAGATCAGTATAGGCAGAGTCCATAAAGCCACTGAGTGTATAGAAATTATTAATACTATTTTGGAAACTATCCACATCCCGCCTGGAAAATATCCGTGTGTCTGCAGAGGTGTGCACATCTCCGTTGAAAGTTAGGAGTCCAGGGTTGCTGACCTCACCACACTTTATGTGCACACGTGGCGTGTTCTTGCCTTATCTGCACCTGGTAGAGCCTCAAGCTTCTGTGAAGCAGGGGCTGTGTTGCCATCATTCACCGTGGCACCCTCACCATCCCAGGATCCTGGCATGCAGCAGGCTCACCTGTGGATACAGGTCACACCCTCAGATCTCCCTCAGGAGCTGGGAAGGGGGTGAATGAGTGAATCAAGTTCAGAGGGGTCCTGGTGGGGGATCCTGCAGGGGGTCCCAAGGACACAGCACCTGCAACAGCCAAAGCCAAGAGTGGAGACCTGGTCCAGGCACAGAACTGGGGGACCAGTCTGCCTTATTCAAGAATCTGGGATTTACTCAGTGGAAACCCCTTGGAAGGTTTTTAAGCAGGAAAATGACACTTTGCAGAGGTGAGCTGTGGCTGAGATGGAGAGAACAGAGTGAGGGGGGCCGAGTGTGAGGCTGGGTTCGTCATTCGGGGCATGTGGCTTGGACTGGGATGGTGGGGGATGGAGGGAGTAAACCAGGATGTGCTGGGTTCTAGAAACCCAGGGGAGGGGAGGTTGGGACTGCCAAGGAGGGCAGTGCTCATGAACCTGAACTTGGGAGGGGCCGTGTTCATGAACTTGGACTTTATTCTGTAGCAGTGGGATCATGGGACTCTTGAAAGAACATTGATGTCATAAAAAATGCGTTTAAAAGGTGGTTGACGGTGGGTTCCTTCTTTTTTATTCTTGCTGGGATCGTGATGACTTGTACACGTGCACCTGTCATGCCCGTGGATGCTTACCTGGCAGCGTTGTGACTGGTGGGGCCAGACCTCAGGCTCAGCCCCGTGGACAACTCTGCCGACTTCTCTCTGCCTCAGTGTCCTTCCAGTAAAGTGGGGGAATGTGAAGTGAAAGTCGCTCAATCATGTCCAACTCTTTGCAACCCCATGGACTATATAGCCCATGGAATATTCCAGGCCAGAATACTGGAATGGGTAGCCATTCCCTTCTCCAGGGGATCTTCCCAACCCAGGGATCGAACCCTGGTCTCCCGCATTGCAGGCAGGTTCTTTACTAGCTGAGCCACCCAAGTGGGGGAATAGTAGTGCCTATTAAGTAGGGCTGTGATTTTTAAATTAATGACATAATGTATCTTGTAAGACACTCAAAGGAGACCTGAGAAATAGGAAGAGCTCAAAAGAAGTTAGGTTTTATCCTGTTTACAGTGGAATACTGGGGCATATCTGAACTCTTTCTTCCCTTCCAAAAACTCTCGTGCGTCACTGTGAGCTCCAAGGACCTTGACTTCCTGTGGCTCTAATTAACGCAGAAAACATACTGCATAGAAATGAGAATGTGAAAGGGAGAGGGCAGAGGCATCTATCAAGACCTTGACATTGTAATTTTTAATATCTCTCACTGCCCATGAGCCGGAGAAATAGTCTCACACAATAGAGCCATCCTTGGATGTCTTTCACTCATGGCTTTTCATTGTTTTTATTCTGCTCTCATTCTTTCTGCCCCTTCTTGTTGCTGCTCCCCTGGGGGCTGGGTGGTGTAAGAATCACCCATCTGCATGTCTCCTTCTCTGCCAAGAGAGGTCTATGTGTGCCGATGGTCATCAGGGAAATGGGATGTAGTGCCGGCCTGATGCTATTGAAATTTCAAGACCTTACTTTCAAATGCTTTGGTCCCCCTAGGACAGCTGCTGAGAATAACCTTCCCGCCTATTGTACCAACGTCTGTAAAAGCGTAGCCACACTGATCATGGGCCCCTACCCAGCCAGCAACTGCAGAAACCAGATACCTTCCAGGGTTGTCATCCCAGCTGTTGATGCCGGAGGGACAGGGTTTATGTCATCCTTTGCCTGCTGTTTTGGATTCCTTGTCATAGGAATTTAGCTGTTTGTCCACCCCGAGAGCAGTCACCAGTGACCTCTCCATGGATCACGCCCTTTGCTTTGAAGATACCCCGAAAGTAGTTAAGTAAACATCGTAAAAAACCTGTGTCACCTTGACTACTGCTTTGCCCCTCAGTAAAATGGTGCAGCCATGTTCCTAGATGATATCTTATGAGTGAAAGTGAAAGCGTTAGTCACTCGATCATGTCCGACTCTTTGCAACCTCGTGGATCATAGCCTCCGGGCTACCCTGTCCATGGAATTCTCCAGGCAAGAATACTGGAGTGGGTTGCCATTCCCTTCTCCAGGGAATCTTCCTGACCCAGGGATCAAACCCAGGTCTCCTGCATTGCAGGTGGATTCGTTACTGTCTGAACCACCAGAGGAGCCCCCTCTTATGAGTCAAGTTCCTTCTAAATCAGAAAGAATTGGGACTTCTTGATTCGAAGAACTTATATGAGGGTTAGACTGTTCAGTAGATTCAAAAGCCACAGATCTTGGGTGTTCCACCTCTGAACAAGACCACCTGACAGGTCAGAGATGTAGCCAAATGCCTGGATGCTGACTCTCTGTGGTCCTTCCCCACGAGACCAACCCTCCCAGGCCAGTAAACCCAGAAACTCTTGGGTTAGGTCATCAGAATTTTGTAAAGCTGCACAGTGATTATAATATGCAGCCAGAGTTGAGAACCGTTGGTGGAAGCCAGAATTGCACTCAGGCTCCAAATGATGGATTGGGTTGAGATTGGAGGGAAAGTGTTGGGAGCAGGGGGACTCCAAGGAGCCACCGGCTCAGCGGTTGGAACCAGCTTCTGCAGCACTGCCTGGCAGCATTCTGGAGACCGGGGGACCCTCACGCTCACTCTAAAGAAGCCCTCGCAAAAGATGCCCCCCTTTATAATAAATCAGGAAGAACTAGAGGCAGTGTTCTTTCAAGCTTCTACAGATAATCTCCAAAAGATGTCAAGAAAGAGACTCCTACAAGTATTATCTATTAATAGTACTTAATATTTTTATGGGGCTTCCCTGGTGGTTCAGATGGTAAAGAATCCACCTGCAACGCAAGAGACCCAGGTTCGATCCCTGGGTGGGGAAGATTCTCTGGAGAAGGGAATGGCTACCCACTCCATTATTCTTGCCTGGAGAATTCCATGGACAGAGGAGCCTGGCAGGCTACAGTCCATGGGGTGGCAAAGAGTCCACACTCTTAATATAACACTTTAATAGTAAATAATATGGTTTATAGCAATGCATACAGAAGTACTCATTCATTCATGTATTTATGAGCCCATGCTCTGTGCTGGGTACTCCATGGACCCTAAGGAAAGAGCAATAAGCACGACAGCCTCGTTCCTTCCTCCCAGGGGAACTTGAGATAAGTGATCACAGGGGCTCTAGAGTCGAAAAAAGGCCAGTGAGTTGTACCTGGGAACTTGCCCAGCCTTGAATGTCTCTGTTGGGCACTGAGGGGAGAGGAAGATTTCTTTCTGAAAGCACATGCATCTGCAATGCTGGGGCACCAGATTCATCCACAGTAGCCATTGTCATCAGAACTGGTTCTGGAAGTTTCAGAGCAGGTGGCACAGGCCTGTGTGTCCGGCGGAAGCAAAGAGTGTCACTCCTTTGTTTCAGGGTCGCAGTGGAGAGACTGTGTGTGTCTGCACAAAGATGGACTCGGGTTATTTTTTCCTTGTGAATAAGTAACAAGCCGTTAAGTACACAATGGAGACACCTCTCTTCCCGTGAGCTGGAAGCGTAGTGATTGATGAGATCCGATGTTTACTTGTGTCCCCGGTAACCTTGACTGAAGTCACTGAAATCTTCAGCCCGTCCATCAGGAGAATGGCACGCACACGCCAAGGGACGGGGCAAGCAGCAGGCAAAGCTTCGTGGGGGGCAGCGCTCAAGGTCCCATAAAGGGACTCGACGCAGAGGCTCAGGAGGTGGAGGGGTTCTCACGAGGAGGGGAAGAGTGTCGTCACGGCAGCAGGAGGAACAGTAGACATTTGTATTCAGAGAAAAGGGAAGGAAGCTTGACAGTGAGGAAGAAGAAAAAGGAGAAACTGATACTTGGTCAAGAGGAACGGGCAGTGACTGAAGGGGCCAGGTATGCCCCCTTTGCTCAGCCAGCAAGTGACCATCAGTAAATAACTTTAAATGCACCCTTTTTTTTGTTTCTTTGTTGGCTTTTCTGTTGTTTTTTTGCATCTTCAGCTCTTTTATGGCCTTGGGCTTTAGAAGCTTTAATTTCCGTAATGTTCATTTTGTAAGGCAAACGAAGATTAGAAGTTCTTCTCCCTAACCTATGGCTTAACCTACTGATTTCTGCAAAATAATTTGTGGAGAAATATCTCTGTTTTTACTGACCAGATTCTACAGTCAATGATAGTATATCTCTTGGTGAGATTTTTTTTTTTAATCTTGACATAGAAAACTTCAAATATGAACAAAAATCGACAGAATTGTACAATGAATCTTCACGTAGCCATCATCTGGCTTAAAAATTGATCAACTTACAGCCCAAATTGCTTTAAATATACCTCCAGTTTATCCTCTCCATTTCTCATTCTATTTTAATGTAAATGCACCTTGGGTTGTTGTTGTTTTGGGGGTTTTTTTGCACCTGGTTTTTGTTCTGACATGTGACTGTATAAAATGCCTGAGTCAGCGCTCATTCCACAGATTCTCAAAATAACCCTCAGCCATGTTCCTGAAATCAGTATGTAGATAAAGAGAGATGCAGATACTAAGGTCGCAGTGTTATTTTCTGGCTTTTTTCTCTAATTATAACCATCCCAGGGGGTATGAGATGGTATCTTACTGTGGCTGTGGTTTGCATTTTCCTAATGACTAATGATGATGGGCATTAGAGAAATGTCTGTTCAAGTGCACTGCCCATTTTTATT
This sequence comes from Bos indicus, assembly GCF_029378745.1. NCBI lineage: Eukaryota > Metazoa > Chordata > Mammalia > Artiodactyla > Bovidae > Bos > Bos indicus. The sequence goes on from NC_091783.1 coordinate 41,298,095, forward strand.
GGTAAATTGGGTTGTTTGTCTTTTTTCATGACCAAGTAACTTGCCCCACATCACACAGTCGGTTCAAAGCCAGAGGCAGATCCCAAACTCACATATTCACACTCCAAACCTGGGCATCTACAACGTCCAGATCCAAGAGCACAGCTGTCCAGCCCGTCCACCTCTGACGGCGTCTTCCTCTCCTATCCCCACATGTCTACTGGTCGTATAAAGACTTATGCTGTTAAAATGGAAGCCATAGAGTAAACGTCACTCTAGAAATGCGCACCCAATAGAACTGTCTAGATATGTTTTCAGCAAATAATTCTGAGAGCTTGCCACCAGCAGAACCTTAAGAAATTCCTGAAGAATATATTTGATGATTGTGAAAAATTAAAAGATGAGCTAGACAAAAGTTCTAAAATTGTTTGAAAGGGAGCAAAGAAGTTGACAAATGGGAAAATATAAACATTGTATTAAAATAGCATCCATGGTGGGCTTCAAAAAGTGATAAACACTATAGAAAAATTGCATGTAAATTGGGAGTAGTCAGAGATAAGTCCTTTGTAATTTTAGTAGAAAAGGCTAATATGCTAATTAACCTTAGATTTTTAATTATGTATTACTGACACACTGAAATAAATAGGAACCATGAAGATTTATCCAAAAAAGATTTATTCTATTACATGGAGACCCTCAAACATGTTTGAACATAGAGTTTGGGTCTTTTTTTAAAAATCTACATTTAAAGAAAGTTTAAATTCCAGCTTTCTGTGCCTTTACAGTGTATATAGCACTGGCAGATTTTCCCTCTTTTTTTCCAGTCCATAAAAAGAGCTCCTTAATGCTCAGATCCCAGGAGCTGGGAAAGCAGGTCATGGTCAGTGACAGGAAGTACAAGTGCTCGAAACTCCGAACTCGCTGGAAGGTGTTAGGTGAAAATTCTAGAAAAGATTAATTTGACAGATAGCACAGATTAAGAAAAATACTAGAAACCAGAAAAGGCCATCTTTCCTATAGAGGCTCATTTCATTCTATAGACTGCTTCCCTGGATATCGCCAGTTGTTAGCAGAAAGAGGGATGGTACCCCTTTTTTTTTTTAAATCACACTCTCGAGTATTATAGAGATAAATAGCTAGATGATGAAGAAACAACTTTCTTTCACAGCAGTCATTTAAGAAGGGCAAAAAGGGCTCAAATACAGATGCGTTGGATGACATGAGAAAATTAAGCCATGAGTGAAAAATCCTGTGTTTCTAAGGGTGCTATTATAGGAAGAGTGCCCCCCACCGCCACATCAGCACTAGAAGGGAGAGCTCTGTCCACCGAGAGGGATGAGGGGACTGCCTGCGGCTGTCCGGAGATTTCTTTGTGAGCTGCAGAAGTGCCGCAGGTGCAAGCTCCCAAAGACAGCACACGTCTCTGCTGTGTTTTGCTGCAGGGCCGATGCAGGAGACGATATCTGACTTCTGGAGGATGGTGTGGCACGAGAACACAGCGAGCATCGTCATGGTGACCAACCTGGTGGAAGTGGGGCGGGTAAGTGGCCTCTCCACCTCCCAGTCATCTGTTCCTTCCTTAGACACCTGTGTGAAGGAGGGCAGGAGCCAGCCCTGGATGCAGTGTTGTGTCCTTCTGAAAATGCTAACCACTAGGCTCCTCCTCTGGCTTGCTGTCCTTGCTTATACATTATCAGTAAACATAGCCTGAATTGCTTTCATGTGTTGCGATAGCAACAGACAGGAAAGGCACTCAGGATTTAAAAGCAGTTGTTACCCGGATATTTTGAGCACACAACAACACAAAAACGTAGTGACGCACGCGGGCTGGTGGTTGGGTGTCAGAGCACAAGGGGAGCCCCAGGAGGCAGGCCTGCACTCCCCACCTGGGGGAGAGTCCTCCCTGAGAACAGCCGGAAGCCCAGAGTCAATCCCAGGCTTAGAATTCCAGCATCTCCTCTCGCTTAGATCGTCCCTTTCCTCCCTCTCCTGACCTGTGAAGTGGGGACCACACGCCGCCCCCGAGGCCTTGGGTTGCTTCATCTGTATTAACTGCGGATGAGCTATTTTTATTTAACCAGGAAATTCTTCAGTAGTTAAGATCTCGGTCATAGGATTCAACAGGATTATTCCCAAAGGGGAATTTGAAAGAGAGAAGACACACAGGATGCAGCTGCTCTGCTGAACAGTGAGGCCATTTCCATGGTTCTGCTGAAGGACTGTCACTTCTTAGAGACACTGACATTGTGAGATTTACTCTGTGCCTAGAGATTAGCCTCCAATTGAAATATTAGGGGCAGAAGTGATAGAGGGGTTGTTTCGTAAGATTCTCTGTCAGCCTTAAAAACGAAATCCTGCCACTGACAACTCAGTTGCATCTGCAGGATGTCAGGTCAGGTGAAGTAAGCCACTTAAACAGGGCAGGCACTGGACTATTCCACCCATAGGCGTGAGTGATAGAGAAGAGTCAAGTCACAGAAGCAGAAAGTGCAGGAGTGGGTGCCAGGGATTGGGGGAGGTGAAGCTGGGGTTGATGTTCAGTGGGTATAAGGTCTCAGTTACACCAGAGGCACAAGTTCTAGAGATCTGCTGTACAAAGCTTGCTTGTAGTCAGCAATACAGCGTCACCCACTTAATTTGTTAAGAGGGTAGACCTCATGTCAAGTGCTCTCAGTACACACACACACACACACACACACATGCACAAAGCCCAAAGGCATATAAGAAACCGCAGAAGGTGGTGGATATTGCCCCTGACCTGGGTTGTAGTGATCGTACCAAGGGCATTCACTATGTCAGAAGCCATCCAGTTGTGCGCCTGAAGGTGTCTGTATTGGGTTGGCCCAAAAGTTCATTCGAGCTTTTCCTTAATATCCTACGGAAACCCGAACGAACTTTTGGGCCAACTCAGTACATCAGTTACACTTCAATAAAGCTGTTCTTACAAATGGATTTTCAGAAGGTCTCAGGAAGCACAAACCAGGAAGAAGAGAGACTTAAAAAGTGGGATAGTTAAAATTCTAGCAAAGATGACAAGCCAAAGAACCTGAAAATCCTCCTCTTACAAACATCCTGAAATTGTAGATAAAATGTAAATGAGTTTTAATGTATTTAATATAAAATATAAATGTATATGTAAACATAAATGTTAAAAATGTTTCACTTAGCTCTTAAGAAAGTAAACTACTAGAGAACAGAGAAGAAGCAAGGACTAGAGACCAGAGAAAGGGGGGAGGGGGCAACAGGCTCCCACTAGAGGCTGACGTAATGGTGCCCATGGGTCCTGACAAGTGGGGTAGGGCTTTAGTCTCATGAGCTTGGATCTTGAGTTCTAAAGCCCACCAAGAACAGGAGGTAACACCTTGGACATGTACAGTGCTAAGAATTTGAACTGAGACGGCCACATGAAACCTAAACTCACAAAGGGTAGATGCTCAGATAAAGGGCCAAGGGGGAAATAGGGGAGGGGCAAAGGAGAGGGAAGCCAGCCGGGCACCAGAACAGGGAACTGACAGAGGCAGATGGGTCCTCACTTAGGCTCTGGTGAGAAAACACTTCCACTAATTCACGGGTCAAAGCACAACACCCTCATATCACTCAGAAAATACTTAGAACTGTGAATCATGAAGCATCATGTAGTAAACGTGTAGGATGCCAAGCAAATGGTACCCAAAGTATATCTATGTTCTTCAGGGTTGTTATTAGAAGACTAATTAAGCATCTAATTCAAGAAGATAAATGAGGAACAGGGTAAACTAAAAAAAGAAAACAGTAACAGCAGAGCAGAACGTTATTAAATAAAAATCAAAGAAACAATAATGAAGATCACCGTGATCAAAAAGGTTTTGTGGAAGGACTGATGAAATTGACAACCATCTGGCAATCAGAAGAAAAGAAATCAGAAATAACAAATAGTGGGAATATGATACATTTTTAACATAACAGATAATATGAATCACAATAAATTTGAAAATTTAGATAAAATCAACAATTATCTTAACAAATTTGATTTTCCAAAACTGACTCAAAAAGAAACAGGAATTCTGAAGAGACAAAAATTATTTAAAAAGTGAATTATAGTTAAAAAGTGACCCATGGAAAGCATTACTCCCAATTGTATTATAGATATATTCTGCTAAATACTCAAGGAATGGGTAACTCAAATCTTATAAAAATTATTCTGAGAAGAGAAAAAGAGAGATTATTTTCCCATTTTAAGAGGCTAGTATAACCTTGATATCAAAACCAGATAAGAACATAGCAAAAGGGGAAATGATAGACACCGTGAATCAGGAAGAAATAAATATATCAACAGATCAAAAAATGAGAGCCCAGATGTTGATGTAGGCATTTGTAGGAAAATGTGTAATTAGTGGGAAAAACATGAGCTTTTCCATCAGTTGAACTGGCACTTTTGGTTATTCATGTGGACTAAAAGAAAAGCCCCAAACTAAAAGAAAAGCCCCAAATTGAATACCAAATAAAACCAAAAGTTTTAAATGTTTTAAAACTTTTAGAAGAAAATATGGAGGGCACATTTATGTCCTTTGTTTTAGAAGTGTTTCAAAGAGACCATAAGAAAAGGACAGGGAAAATTGACCATTAAAATGTAAACGTTTCTGTAAAGGATATTAGTAAAGTGATGAGACAAGAGGGGAGAAGCTACGGGACTATTAGGTAAAGTATAAAAACTGAAAAAGCACAGGTTTACTGCCAACCGTGTAAAAGCCATTTACGCCTTTGGATTCCCTGTCTCTTGGGAGATGCTGAGAGCAGGGAAGCTGGCCTGGGGGGATGCGGGGAGCTCCTTGTATGACCAGCCTAGAAGGGGTCGCTGAGCTCCCCACCACTGGCCCCCACCTGGGCAGTGTAGATATCATGCCACTGTTTTATAGGGATTTTGTAAAGATTAAATGAGTCTCTAGATGGCAGGTGGTTAGAGAAGTTCCCGCCCCATTCTGAGGACTTCCTAAACGTAAGTATTAAGGTAACCCTTACCTTTTCTCCAGCACAACTGAGACCTCTAGTGGCATTTATGAATTATCTTCCTTGGGACTTCCCAGGTGGTCCAGTGGCTAAGACCATACTCCCAATGTAGGGCCCCAAGTTCCATCCCTGGCCAGGAAACTAGATCCCATGTGCCACAACTAAAGATCCTACATGCTGAAACTAAGACTGGGCACAACCAAATAAGTAAACAAATAAATAAATACTTAAAAATAAATAAATTACCTTTTCACCCCCAAATCAGTAGTTTCCTATAAAAGCAGTAATGACTACTGAAAAAAACAAATTTTCAACTCTGCCATAAAAGCAACAAACTCCTTTCAGGGAGGAGACAGCATTATAAATTTGTGGTCTCTCCCTCCTAGAGCTTAGGAAATGCCCAGCAAAGCTAACAAAGGAGAATTTGCCCCACCTACAGCAGTTGGTATCCACCAGGTTCACTGCGAAACAGCCCAGCTCAGTGTTTTACCTGTTTCTTCCCCTGAAATGTATGATTGATTCTGAGTCCTCACTCATCTCACACACACGTGTTGACTGCCTCGTGTGCTGAGGAGGAAGAGATATGGAGACTGCTTCACACTGCTTTGCTTTCCCGATAACAATATTCATTGAGTTATTTACCAGATTTTATGTATACTCAAAGCTATGGTCTTTCCAGTAGTCATGTGTAGATGTGAGAGTTGGACCATAAAGAAGGCTGAGTGCTGAAGAATTGATGCTTTTGTACTGTGGTATTGAAGAAGACTCTTGAGAGTCCTTTGGACAGCAAGGAGATCAAACCAATCAATCCTAAAGGAAATCAACCCTGAATATTCAATATCCCTGGAAGGACTGATAGTGAAACTGAAGCTCCAATACTTTCGCCACCTGATGTGAAGAGCCAGCTCATTGGCAAAGTCCCTGATGCTGGGAAAGACTGAAGGCAGGAGGAGAAGGGGGCGACAGAGGATGAGATGGTAGGATGGCATCATTGACTCAATGGACATGAGTTTGAGCAAACTCTAGGAGCTAGTGAAGGGCAGGGAAGCCTGGTGTGCTGCAGTCCCTGGGGTCACAAAGAGTCAGACACGACTTAGCGACTGAACAACAACATATTTGCATCAGAGCTCACTTAAAATCCTCTGGAGAAGGAAATGGCAACCCACTCCAGTATTCTTGCCTGGAAAATCTCATGGACGGAGGAGCATGGTAGGCTACAGTCCATGGGGTCGCAAAGAGTTGAACACGACTGAGCAACTTCACTTCACTTCAGTTAAAATAATCCCAAGATAAATTATTTTGAAAAGTAAGTAATTATTAAAAATAACAACCACTACTGGATTTTTCTTTAAATAAAGGCATGTGCGTATTTTTTGCTTAATTGAAATTTCAAAATGTGCTGTCTCAGGACCCAGTGACTAGATATGAGCTGTTCTCATATGATAAACCCTCTTTCTTTAAGGAAAGATCGGGACAGCATGGTGTTTGGCTAACAGATCAAAGGAAGACCATGCTGTGAAATTATTCCAGTGAAAAAGCCGCAGACCCTAGAGCCCACTGTCTGTTGGACGCAGCACCTTTTAGTGGGATGCAGGCTTCACTCTGAGTTGCCTGCCTTGGAATAAATAGGTGGCCTCTGTTCCTTCCATCAGGACCCGTCCCATGCAAGGTGGCCCCTATTGACATTTTTGATGGAAACAATTCTTTCTGACAAATAGCCATGGACACTTCAGCTAATAGTGTGCAGCTGAAGGGGAGAGCAGGGGCCACGGTTCAAGTTCAGCCTTAAATGGAAGCCCACAGCCTCACAGAACTCAGGAATTTTAGGTCTGGTAAGCTTATTTAAAAAAAAAAAAATCCTTCCAGATCCTCACCCAGTTTGCAGGGACGTGGTAAGCTCTAAGAGTCCTGCCCTGCCACCATCAGCCCCGTGGACTGGCCTGAATTCAATTAGTGATGTGCTTCATGGCGTCTGTCCTTGAAACGTCTGGTGCGATCTGGGGGTGTTGACAAGAGGTCACATGCCCTCTGGGAAAAGGTCATACCTCATTCCAGGCCATTTCCCATTGTTCATCCTGCACATTTGTCAAGAGACGACATGCCCACGTTCCACGCTTGGAAACAGCGACGACAAACCACTGAAGAAATGAAAATGACATGGTTTTTAAGGGCAGCAACTAGCTGCTTACCATGTTGAGTGCAAGCAGCGGGTGCTTCATGAATCAGGCATGAGCCAGGCCGACGCTGTTTGTTTACACAGACTTGATTCATTAAGTCAGAGCCCAGCAGCTTTCCCCGGATCTCTGCCCCGGAGCGCCCTGCATTAGGCCGCTGTAATTGCCCCTGTTGGAGCCTCTGGGAGGCCTCCGGTCCCAGCACCTGTGCAGAGGACTCAGAAACCACACTTCCCTCCTGCAGGGCTCCCCCCATACACCTGCCAGGACCCGTCATTATCTAAGGCTTCCTGGTCGCCCCTGCGCATCCCCCGCAGCCCGTGTGTTGTGGGAAGGGACGCTTGTCAGTTTCCTTGGCACCTGCCGACAGCCGCACACCTGGCATGTAAATTGCGTCGGATGTTGTGGTTGTTTTCCCTCTTTAATGAACCCACCGGAGGGACCCCAAGCTCTTTATCCAGCGCCTGGTTCCCAGGAACTCCCACCGACTCCGCTGTGTTGTTGTACTAATTCATCTGCCAAAAGTCTGGGAACCCAGTCTGGGGCTCTCCCAAAGGAGGTTCTTTTTTGCACTGGTAATTTAAGCTAATGATTTCTAAACATATTTAGTCAGTTTGATGAAGACTTCATTAGGATGTAACTGTTTATTAAAAATCCAAATGAGGTCTCGGAGTAATGTAGGAAGATGATTGTTGAGCTGCCCTGAATAGTTCTGATAACAGGTGGTAAAGGGTCTTGGAGCCAAGAAACCAGAGATGCTCACCCCCATCAATATATAATGGATGCAAGGGAACTGATGGATGCTTTAAAGATTATCATCTTCCCAAAGAGATTGTCTTGAAATTCCTTTCACGTGTGTCACTAAAAGAGTAACAAAAGAAAAAAGTTAAGATGAACACTGGATGTCAGAATAAGCTCTAATGCACATACAAGATGGGCTTCCCTGGTGGCTCAGATGGTAAAGAATCTGCCTGCCAATGCAGGAGACCCAGGTTTGATCCCTGGGTTGGGAAGATCCCCTGGAGAAGGGAACGGCTACCCATTCCAGTATTCTTGCCTGGGGAGTCCCATAGACAGAGGACCCTGCCGGGTTATAGTCCATGGAGTCACAAAGTGTCGGACATGACTGAGCGACTAACACTTTCACTTCTTCACCTACAAGGAAGATGTATTAAGGTTCCAAGTGCACCTGGAGCCTTAATACAAAGAACACTTGCTTTTCTACAAAAACCCACCAGATCCAAGGTCAATGGAAGAAGTAAGAGAGAGGAAAGATTTTCCCCTTAATAACATGTGGAAATAGTTTAATAGTAAAATAATAATAATAATAACGTAGGTAATATGTAGCAGTACAAAATAATAGTTTTTTTACAGAATCTCTTAAGTTGTTCCAAGACATCCAGTTCGTACGTGAAAGGGAAGAGAGATTATTTTTGTAGGCATTACTGAAATTTTTCTGTCTTGAACTCTCATGATTCAAAAAGATCGAACTTTCATCGATCTTTTTTTTTAACGAATTGGGTATTTAAGATTGACATTTTGTGACCTGAGTAAAGATAGCCTTAACCTTTGATGAATTTATACTCATTCAGTAAGTATTCCTCTGCATTTTGATACACCATCAACCATCATATTAATGTAGCTGATTCAAGCCTTGCCTTCCTCTGTAACTTTAAGATAAAACTAGGAAAACAGGCAAAGTCTGCACTATCCCATTTTACAACTGAAGAATGGAGGCACCAAGAGAGGGACACACGCCAATCATTGTCCTCGGTGGTAGCAAGTCTCCATCCTTCCGCAGGATGATTTAAATTTCAGGAATGGCTAAAAGTCAAGGCCAATCTGCTGAACAAGGTGAGGAACAAGCAGCCTGGGTATATGTGTTTCTTCAAAGTGCTGATGATTTGTCATCGAGTTAGGTAGGAGAGAAAAGGAACAGGACATTTACCAGGGAGGTCTGCAAGATGACACTTGGAATTCCACAGGAGGCATCGGGCCACTTGTTTCTTTACAGCAGATGAAATGTTACGGATAAGGATGTGATGTTGTATGTATTCTAAGTATTGAATAATCTCTTCATTAAGAGATGCTAATGGAAGACCAGATAGAAAACCAGAAGCCCTGCAGGAGGAGGTTGAGGCAGGAGCCTGAAGAGGGACTTGCTGGTGCCGTGAAGTGATTCTCCCAGATTCACACCATCCAGACCTCTAGCAGTTAAAGCAGGCTTCAGATGTGCTTCCCAGAGGAGAGGGCAGGGCCGAATGTGGCAGGTGTCGGAGGGAGGAGCTGGGAACCTAGGGCAGGCCAGGTACTGTTTTAGGCAGACGGTCTCACTTACTCTCCAGTCTCCCTAAAAACAATGCTACAGTCCCATTTTGTGCATGAGAAACCTGAGGCTCAGCGGTACCCATCATCAGCTGCAACACAAGTCAGCAAGAAAAACGCAAGTGCACCTCCATCTGACTTCATCACACAGGGGCCAGAGAAATCTGGATATTTAACCGAGTGAATGTTCTCATTGCTGTGGGATCTCTGTTGAAGACAAAAAGTCCTGCACACTATAGACCTGTTCTCTTGGAAGCTTCGCTGGCAGGTGGCTCTTAACCAGGGCTCTTCAGTCACTGTGCTTCCCTGCAACGTCCCCACTCTTGTCAACAGCGTGCCCAGCAAAGCCACGCTCAGCTGGCCCCTGACACAGCTGTTAATAGAACTGTGGTCACTCTCTCTGGATGTCTTTTTAGAAAAAGTCTGCCCGAAAATCCCTTAGTGGATCAAAACTTGTACCAGTGCCTTTGTCTTTTTTCCTGCCTGCCGCCTCCTCGATGGTTTTATCTGTTCAGTGGGGCAGTGGTGGCCAAAATGAAGGGCTGACTTCATCCTCCATGATCACAGACTCTTTATCAAAATGAGTCCTTGGCCCAGCACAGAGCACAGAAACAGACCTTTACGGTCTGCCCCAGCCTCCGTCCTGCCGCCCGAAGAGCTGGTGATACAGGAGTATCCATGAAACAGAGCCACTTGTGATCAGGGATACGAATGGAGGATGCTGCCATCGGATGTGTCTTTTCTTCCTGCCCCTTGCCCTCCTACTCCCTCCCACCCCAAGAGGCAAGACAGCTAAAGTATTTCAGGGCTGTCTGTTCGGTATCTGTCCCTGAAGCCGGGCCTGGAGAGACTGAAGACAGCATAACTGACCGTGAGCCCCTCCTCCAAAGAGCTCTGCTCTTGGGACCTGTCCGCAGCCTCTCCCAGCCACCATCCACTCGTCTCTGGAGTGAGTCCCTCTCAGTCCCTGGGCCGGCCTCTTGTTCCCTCCTTTCAGGACTCGAGCCAGGGTGATAAGGAAGCAGGGGGCGGGTAGGCCGGCTCTGGCCCCTGCTGGCTTACCCCTCGAGCTGGCCACTGATGAGGTCACGGTGATGAGAACCCAGGGTCTCAAAGCAGAGTCCAGGCAGGAAGAGCTGGGTCTGACAGTTGTGATACTCTGGAAGAGAAGTGTTTGGAAACTGTCTCTGTGGCTCCTCTCAGCTCTACTGGGTGGGAAGCTCTCCCCACCCCCAAGTCACAGGACGCTTTCCTAATTCCTGCGTGCATGCAAGCATGCTCAGTCATGCCCAACTCTTTACAACCCCACCAGGCTCCTCTGTCCGTGGGATTCCCCAGGCAAGAATACTGGACTGGGTTGCCATGCCCTCTTCCAAAGACACCCTGAAGGTCACAGTAATGTGTGGCCAGCCTGGGAGCTACAGCCTGAGTGTCCGGGGGTCTCTGATTTTATTGTACATGGGATCATTTGGGCTGCTGGCTAAAAATGACCCTTTGTGAAGGCAGTTAGAAATCCAGGAGTTATTCTGCTTCCTGTACTGTTTCACGTTTGTGAATTTTAAAGCCAGCAACCATGCCCCGTTGGAGGCAGGAGCCCATCATGCACCCCCGCCACCCTCCACAATGACGGGCAGGCAGCAGCCTCAGCCACAGGGTGCCTGAGTGATGGCCGGATGGAAGCGGCGCTGAGACGCCGGGTAACTGGCATTCTGGGCTGAAGACTGTCCGGTGCCTTAGGTGGTGAGGCCGTGCGGGGAGCATTGGGCTGCAGCGGGGCAGCATGGTCAGAGGAGAGGAGCATCTGGTTCTTCCACGCCTGGGCTCCAACAGACACCCGGTAACCACTGGTCTAAACATCCATGTCCGCAGAACATAAAGGCCAGGAGGCGACTCAAGCCCCGACTCCTCCGACTGGAGAGCCTGCATCCAGAAGGAAACATACTTTCCTCTTGACACAAGTCCAAGCAGTTAAAAAGATACTAAAGTGAACCCAATTTAGAAAGCTTTTGAGTAGGCTGAAAACAGATGTGGCAAGCCATTTCAGGATATTTTGGGAGATGAGATGGGAGGGCGGGATGCAGAATGGCTCCGCTGCTGCTTCTGGACACGCCCAGCCAGGTGCCTCTGCTCGAAGAAGGCTGCCCACAAGCATCTCTTTGGAAGGAGGCTTCCTTTCTCCTAATGACCGCTCCTCTGGACCCCAGGGGCAGAAATAAGCAATAGAAAGCCCTCTGCTTGCCTGCAGGTAATAAGCAGGCCCTCACCCGGTGTCATAGCAACAGAACTGGCACGTCCTATCGGACCATCAACAGAGAGCTCACACCCATGGAGGAAAGACTTTGAAGGGGTGTGGCATTTGAGATACTCTTCAAAGAACAGATGAAATGTTCAGCTGGACAAATTGTGTGACTGGGAGGGGCCTGAGTAAGAGTCTGGACCGTGAGGTCTGCTGGGGGATCAGGCAGACCACTTGTCTCTGAACATAAAATACATGTGGCTCGAAAGAAGGGTAATAAAAATATAAGAATGAAGATGCTAGTCTAGTTGTAGCCAAGTACAAAAAAGACCTGTACATGCCAGGCCAAAGTTAATTTCTCTTTAATTTCATGGGCAGTCATTGGAAATAGAAGTTTACTGAGCAGAGCAAGTCAGTGCCAGAGGGACCACACTTGGAAGGGTTTTTGCAGCTTCTTGAGGAGGGGATGTCCACACAGGAAGTTAGCAGAGCCTTAACGAAGATGGTGGCGGAGGGAATAAAAAGCTGGAAAACGTATTTGAAAGCTGTTTCAACCGCTTGCTCGACTTGGCACTTGGTTGGGTTTTGGAGAAGGATCTCCAGGTTTTATGCTTGGGTGACTGAAGAAATCATTAACACGGGGAGTTCACCAGGTTTTGTACACTGAATTTACTTAGACAAAAAATGAATCTGCAATTGTAACTTGAGAAAAACACATAGTTATTGCCTTCTTCAGAAAAAAAAAAATCTCTAATCTTGACTTTTGGCTCCAATTTCCTGCTCGGTCTCCTCCAAAATGTTCCATCAATTTCTAAAACTAGAAGAAATTTAAAGTTCAGAGGAGCTAAAATATTGCAAGCCACCTTTTGTAGTTTATTTTTCCAGGCCACTCCTGAGTAGAAATAGACAGGAAATGAATGGTTACTGTAACTGGGATATTTGCAGTATAAATACAATCTGTTAACTTTAGACCATTTTCCTAGGTTTTATTCCTCCCATGACTCAAATTGTGTTTTATTCTGGGGAGAGAAAAAAATATACAGGTGATCTAAAAAGAACAAAGTTAAGCTATATTTCTGATTTTGTGCACAAATTGTATCCTATAAATTATACTGTGACCCATCATTTAGAGAACTCCAAAAAAAAAAAAAAAAAAAACCCACTTTAGCCTCATTTCCTTTGTGTTTTCTAAAGGTCAAATGCTGCAAATACTGGCCAGATGACACGGAGATCTATAAAGACATTAAAGTTACCCTAATAGAAACAGAGCTACTGGCAGAATATGTGATAAGAACATTTGCTGTTGAAAAGGTAAGCTTTCACACTATTTTTGAAAAGCTACAGTCAGACATTAGTGATACCAGCCTCATTAACTTATCCGGGATAATTCATCTGTGGTCTCACCTGAACGCAGGTAGGCTGTAGCCAGTGATGACTCAGGACTGCATCCTACCTTCTGGTCCTGCAGCACCTCACTTCCATCTTTGAAGCAAATCATTCCCATTTCATAGGAATATGTATTTTGCTGCTAATCCAAAAGATACACCTAGGTGTCCACTTCCTTTTTCTTTTCAACCTGGTTGGTATTGTTCAGCCCGTCTCTCTCTCCTTGTTCAGAGGCAGTTGATAAATGTCCTTCATGCTGTATGTCCATGTGGGTTCCCCGGTACTGAGTTAGCATCAGTGTGGAGACACGGGTTCTAACTCCTCCTGGATACCCTTCACGTCCTCAAGCCTTTCTCAGCCTGTGGTTTCATGCAGATGATGGACTTTCCAGGTGGAAGTGTCTGCCTGGAAACAGACACTTTTTCTGTAGACGTGGGATGCTTCTGCATGAACCAGCTTCTCCATTCACTCACTCCCATGCTGGTTTCAGCCCTTGGTCCCTGCGGGTGCGGCATCCCAAATGCTCATCCCATGCGCATGGATGGGGCTGCTGCTCTGAGCATAACAGGGAATCTCCTTACCCCCCTCTTTCTGCCGACATAGGGAGGGCCCGGAGGAGAAGCACACTGCAGTCCATCCCGAGAAGTGTCACAGGTAGGCTGCGGGGGGCGGGGAGTGGAGATGATGTGTCCGGCGAGTTCTCTGCCTTGCTGTCCTCCAAGAAGGGGACCCCTGGCGTTGTCTGTGGAGTCCCCAGGCTTCTGTCCAGAGCTGGTTCTCTGCAGCCAAGCCCTACGCTGCACCTAGCGATGCTGGCACGAGTTGCCCAGTGGTGGGTTCCCTTAGAGACCCCAGCGTTGTAAGTGAACCTTTGGGCAGTTGGTTCCAGCCCTTATTCCCCCTGGATATCAACGCAGTCTCCAGACTAACGAGACCAGTTGTGGGGAATGAAGAAATGGCAGCGTTTGCTTCCTGGCTCATTTACCCCAATGTTTTTAACACCTCTCCTGACTTTCAAAACCCTATTTGTCATAGAATCACAAGGCTGAAGAGACTTTCGTTTATTTTAATCTGTTTCTCATACTATTTAGCATTTTTTTTCCCTTAGCCTGTCTTTTTTAATAAGCAGACAGGAGGCTTGAAGACTTCAAAGAATGGAGTTCTGGTTGACTCAATTCTTTAAGTTCTGAAC